>NC_044980.1:138900962-139500962 GCF_008728515.1 Papio anubis | reverse complement strand
AAACACGTTGCTGATAGTGATAATAACGACAGCAATAATAACTCCCATTTACTAAATGCTTTCCACATGCCAGGTATTATATGTGAAATAGATTCCTATATCATCTCACTCAACTCTCAACCCCATGAGATAGGTATTATCATCTTATCCTATCAATTTTCAGAAAACTGAAACACAAAGTAGTTAAGTCATTCATCAAGTTAGAGTGTCCAGGAAAATCAAAGAAAGATTTAATTTTGCTTAGGATTAGTCCAAGGCTTGTAAGTCCACAGAATTCACCAAGCCTACAAAATATACAGTTTTCTCTCTTGTTTTGCTTATGGATACTAAGATACCTTATTTCCTTCTGTGGCTGACATTACCTATTATGATGGGTTACAGTTGGAATATTTACAGGTGGAAGAAAAAAGGATGAGGTATTTGGGAGAAGAGGTGGTCTGTGAAGGTAGGCCGTCAATAAGTGCTAAGAAAAACAGATTAATTGTATAAATAATTCAAATTAAACAAAAAACTCACGGCAATTAAAATTGGCCTCTATGGTAAAAATATTTCAGGAAAAGATGGATCAATGGGGAGACTATTTTATCTGAAATAGCTGTTGAGTTACGCCTTAATTTAAAAGTACAGAAAAAAAAAAAGAGACAATTCTCAAACACTGCTGCTCAGGAAAGCAAGCTGAAAGGGAAGGTGGCAAAAGAAGGAATGAACTTTGATTACCTTCAGGCTCTGTATCATCCAATCCACTCACCCTATAATCTGTCAGACAATGTTTATTTTTGTAGATAGGCCATAATTCATTATTTTGTGCATGTGCTAATACAATGAAGAATGAATTCTGTTTCAACCAAATACTAAAAGTGGAGTTGTAGAATTGTGAGGCCATTTCCACTGCTTTAATTCAAATCTAGATCATAATAAACCACAGTCTGAAAGAAGAGCATGAAGCCTGGCTCTGCTTTGTGCAAGCCTTTTGAAAAGATGAAATGAAAAAGTTAAAGGAGAAAAGACACCAGCTCCCCAGAATTATATCAGACATATTAATCATGGAAGCGCCAAACGGAATTCCTGGAACGCAAACGGCTATGCAATATGGCCATTTCCCATAATTTCCAAGTCGCTCTCCATCAGCTGGATAATACTGTTTAATCCCTTACGCTGATTTAAAATTCCATCAGAGGGAAGTAATGTGTTTCTGTTCTGGAGGTTTACTATGGTAAATGCATTACTGGATTAACTTTATCTTCACTATTACAGGGGTCTTTTAGGTGCTAACACAATTTTAAAATAAAATAAAACAAAAACTCTTCTATTTGAAAATGCATTTTCCGCATCAGAACTCATTCGTGATGTTTATTGTGTGCTATTTGACATCTGAAAAGCTTAAATCTTCTCCTTTACAGGCAGAGGAGCCTTAGTAACAAAAGAGCAAGACAATCAAAACTCTTAAATGATACGGGATTAGTCTAGTGTTATGCCCAAGTGAGATCTCTATCCGTATTCCTTTGTGTATTTTAATTTTCTGATTATGAGCAATGTTGGTTGTTCTTAAATGTTTGTGGCCACAGAAACATTTGATCAAAAGAAACCTCATGGGCATAAATAAATAAAGCAGATGAAGACACGCTAGTTGAGGAAAGTGGAGACATGGTTCATCCTTCAATGGTGGTGGCCCTTGAGGAGTTCCATGGCTAGGCCCCTGAAGAGCAGTTTTTTGGCTGCATTAGTGGAATGCATTCCACTAGAAAGGATTCAAATTCACAAATGCATTCCTATAAACATGCAAACAACACAGAAGAATGTAGACAAAAAAGTTGTTATCTCCTCTTTGACCCCACTCTGCTCTCTAGAGATTACCACCATGAACAATTTGGTGGGTATCATTCTGGATCTTCTCTCTGTATTTAGAAAGAAGTATATATATGTTATTAACTAATATATAGTTTTAGGATATTAAAATATACATTCTATGTGCCGTAAGTTTTATATAGGCAGGGATATTTGTCTGTGTGGTTCACTACTTTATCCCCACTCCCTAAACAGTACCCAACATATAAATCATCAATAAATGTTTGTTGTGTTAGGGGATAAATAAATTATCCTGCAGCTTGCTTTTGTGATCAGCAATAGGTCTTGGAGATCTTTCCATGATAGCCCATATAGAAACTTTTTAAAAGTTGCATGTATTTTTTAGTATGGATATTCCAGAATTTGCTTTACCATTTTTCTATAGATGTAATTCAGGTTGTTTCCAATTTTCTGCTAGTATAAGCAATGCTGCAATGAACACCCATGAAAATGACTCTCTGTGTACATGTGCAAGTGCTTCAGTAAGATGACTTTTTTGAAATAATATTTGTGCCTCTGAAGTTACACACATTGTGACCTCCTGTAGATTTGTGGATTCCTTTCTATTCTCCTGCAAGTGAAAAGAGCTTGGAATAGTTTTTATGGGCCAAGATATTGGGTATCTCATCCCCACCCACATTTCATTGGCTAGAAATTAGTCACATGCCCTCTTTTAACTGCAGTGGGGGACTGGGAAACATGGATTAGCTATATATCCAAGAAAAATAGAAAAATCATTTGGAGAGTTTCTCACATGTCTGTCATAGCAAGAGAATGTAGCAAATGTTCTACCTAATCATGTGCCCAGCTAAAACTTTCTTATTGTTCAAGAAGGGAAGGACTGATATTGGTAGACAGCTCATCATCTGCCACTACTCTATTGACACTTGAGTTTGTAACTCTTATGGAAGGCATCTCTGGGGCAATATCATCTATTTAAATCACATGTATCCTTCTCAAGAGTCATATTTCACTGAATTTTAGCCCAATCTGAGTATGCCTCAGGTCAACAGGCTCACTTGTAGCTGATCTAAAAATGACTGACAGCACAAGATGCATCTTTTTTAAAAAATTAGTAGCACCTGTTCATAAGGGATTTATTGTGTTCAGTGATCACAAGCTGAGACTTTATCATCTGTCTCCAGATTGTCAAGTCACTTAACATGGCCTTTGAAATTTCTGTGCTGGTGTTGAGTGATGAACAAGCATCAAAGAGGTATTTCACTGCTCATTCAGTCTTCTTGGCCACTGATGAGAGCCAGACCATGGGATTAGACCTGCTTCTAGAATTCTGGCACTGGCAGCTTTGGGTCTAAGATATAAAGATATATCCTCCTCCTCCTTCTTCCATCTGATTTTATCTCATAATCAGCCAGCCAAAGTGAAACCTTGTTATAATTTCTATTTATTTGTATCATTCTTTATGCAGCAGGAAAGCTGTCTGTGGCTTTTCAAAATGCTAAGAAGAAAGCCTGGTGGAGCATGGATGGCCCATCATGCATAAGTAAATTCTGATTTTGATTATAAAAGAAAGCCACTGTCCATATGGAACTTTGTTTTCTTTTGAGAAAGTAAATAGGTTGTTCACTGTAGACTAAATTCGGTGTAGAGTTGCAAATCCCCTCTGCAACTGTTTCAGCCTCATTGAGCTATTTTTTGGCCCCCAAAGGCACTCAGCACTTCCCTGAATCCTGCTTTACTGACAACTCTTCCTGATAACAGCTCCTATGCATTCTCAAGTCCCAACTCAGATGACACCTCCTGCGTGATGATACCTCCCAACCCACATAGCAGATTTACTTGCTCCCTCAACTCTGACTTGTTGCCCTTAACATTTTTCTCTTAGTAGCATAGTGCATTGCAGAACATTTGGACACAAAGAGAAGCATAAGAGTAGAAGCCTTAAATTACCTGTTGTCATACCACCTAATAATTTCTGTTAACATTGTTAATACGTTTTCCCGATATATTTATTTTTATATAGAATTAAATATATTAGTTTCTTACTTAGTAGCATATTGTGAACAATTTCACATCATTAAGGATTCTTTTTAATTGCAATAATTTTTTAGTGTTCTGGCCTATGTCTAGGACAATTTTCGAATTCTTCATTTTTTTTTTCTTTTAAGATGGAATCTCACTCTGTCACCCAGGCTGGAGTGCAGTGGTGCAACCTTGGCTTACTGCAACCTCTGCCTCCCAGGTTCAAATGATTCTCCTGCCTCAGCCTCTCCCGAGTATCTAGGATTACAGGTGTGCACTACCACGTATGGTTAATTTTTGTATTTTTAGTAGAGACAGCGTTTCACCGTGTTGGCTGGTCTCGAACACCTGATCTCAAGTGATCTGCCCACCTCGGCGTCCCAAAGTGCTAGGATTATAGGCATGAGCCACTACACCTGGCTGAATTCTCCATTCTTTTACATTTAGGTTATTTCTGATTTTTTTTTTTTTGCTAGTATAAATAATGCTGACAAACATCCTTTTGATAAATCTGTGTATGCGTCCCTGAGTTTTTTTTAGAATTAATTTTTAGAACTAGAATAACTAGTCAAAGACAAGTATGTGTGTATTTTTAATGCTTTTGATAGGTTTTTCTAGGCCTTATAATAACACTTATCAGAATAAAATAATTGTGTATTTACCTGTTTTTAAATCTCACTTGTCTATAATTTCTTTCAGAACAAAGACTTGCTCATGTTTGTATTTACAGCATTTGGGATAGTGCCTAGCATATTACATATGTCAATAAATATTGAATAAATGAATGGAGAGAAATATTGGTAAGGTGGTTCACAGCAATTGAAGTTTAGTCATAAGCTAATATAGATCCTATGTAAAGCAGTATTTTCCAAGGTATGTTCCATGTCATTCCTTCATTCAGCAAATATTAATTAGCCTCAGATATTGTCTTGTACCTCAACAACGATTGCTGATCCTTACAGTGCTTGCAAATCTAGTGAGAAAAGCCAAATGCATTAAATAAAGAGAAGAAACGATTATAGTTTATGATAAACATGTAGGAAATAAACAGTATACTGCCATAGAACTGCACAAACTTTAGCATGTATCAGAATCACCCGCAGGGCTTACTAATACACATGGATTTGCCACACCCCAGAGTTTCTGATTCAGCAGGTCTGGGGTGGGGCCTGAGAACTTGCATTCCTAACAAATTCCCAGATGTTCCTGATGCTGTTGGTTTTGGGACCACATTTTGAAAACTGTGATAGGGAGTAACATCAAGAAGGGCAAGGGAGAAGGTTGTGCTTTATTTAGGTGGTTACAAAAGCTTTCCCTGGCCTGTAATCCCAGCACTTTGGGAGGCTGTGGCAGGCAGATTGCTTGAGGCCCAGAGTTCAAGACCAGCCTGGCCAACATGGCAAAACCCTGCCTCTACTAAAAATCCAAAAATTAGCCAGGCGTGGTGGCGCGTACCTGTTTTCCCACCTACTTGGTAGTCTGAGGCAGGAGAATCACTTGAACCTGAGAGGCAGAGGTTAAAGTGAGCAATCCAGTCTCAGTGAGAGGCAGAGTGAGACTCTGTCTCAAAAGAAAAAAAAAAAAAACAGTAACAAATCTTTGCCTGAAGATAAGATAGTAAGATAGCTAAGCTGACACCTGAAGGATGAGGAGCCGTAAAAAGTCTCAGAAACACTAGGCAGACACAACAACAAATCTCCAGGAACAGGAAAGAGCTGGGAGGAGGCCAGTGAGACTTGCAGATAATGAGGAAGAAAATAATAAAAGTCAAAGCTGGAGATGTAGGTCCAACATCCGATGGTATGGGATCTTATTGATCATGGGAAGGAGTTTGGATTTTACCTTAATGCAGTGGAAAGCCAGTTTATATTCTAAAGCGATCACTCTGTGTTGAGAGGAAAAAGGATGGAAAATAAGCAGGAGCTGGATGGAGAGACCAGATTTGGAGGCCATGACAGTGGACAGTGAGAGATGAGGTTGGTCTGAGCTGGGGAGTGAGAGTGGAGATGGTGAGAAGAGGAGGGAATAAAACTGTTAACTGTTTCACCCCCAGGAAGTTCTTGAGAAGCATTGGCTACAACAAAATTACAACCAGTTCTTAGGACTTGCATGGTGGCTCACACCTGTAATCCCAGCACTTTGGGAGGCCAGGGCAGATGGATTGTTTGAGTTCAGGAGTTCAAGACCAGCCTGGGCAACATAGCAAAACCCCGTCTCTACAAAAAATAAAAAAATTAGCTGGGCATGGTGGCACGCACCTGTAGTCCCAGCTACTTGGGAGGCTGGGGTGGGAGGATTGTTTGAGCCTGGAAGGTAGAGACTGTAGTGAGCTGTGAGTGTGCCACTGCACTCCAACCTGGGTGACAGAGTGAGACCCTGTTTCAAAAAATGTCAAGAAAACCAATTGTTAACCGCTAGAGTTTTCAGAGCCTTTAAAATGACAGTGCTCACTGTGAATCTCTGAGAAGCTCTTTTTCCCCAGAGGACCACAGGTAATTGTTTCAAAAAATATATGGCTCTGGAAAAAGCTATAGAGACAGTCAAAAGATCAGCAGTTGCCAGGGTTTGGGGAGAGGGAGGAATGAATAGGTAAAGCACAGATCATTTTTAGGGCAGTGGAACTACTATATATGATACTGTAGTGGTGGATACATGTCATTCTACATTTGCCCAAATCCTGGAATGTGCAATGCCAAGAGTGAACCCTAATGTAAACCATGGACTCTGGGTGATAATAATGTGTCAATAGAGGTTCATCGATTGCAACAAATGAACCACTCTGGTGGAGGTTGTTGATAATGGGGAGGTTGTGCATGTGTGGAAGCAGGGAGTGTATGGGAAATCTCTATAGCTTGTACTCAATTTTTCTGTGAACTTAAAACTGCTCTAAAAAAAGTCTACTAAAAATACATGTATGTATGTATGTATGTATGTATGTATGTATGTATTGGAGTCATAATGTAAACATCAGCCATTTCAAAGCTTCTGGCCTTGTGTTGGCTTCAGCAGCATGGGAACTTGTTAGAAACACTTCCTACTGAAAGATTCGCTCTGTACCAAGGAAGAACCAGCTGCAGAGCCAGTCTTAGGAACATGGTACCAGGAGCATTTCTGACCATGGACTGCTAACCCCAGGCAAAGTATGAATTAAATGAAATTTGCTTACAGATTAATGACTGACGTGTCTGTGAATTCTTTGGACTCCCCAAACAGGAGACAAGGGGTGGGCCTCAGGGTTCAAATTTTGAAGGACATGAGCCACTTTTATACACTCGCAAATATTCCTGTTTTGTGATTTTCTTCTTGACCTAAACATTTAGTGAAGTCTGGACATATGCAAGGAGAAACTAATGCTACCTAAGATAATCTGTGCTGGTACTGTCTCTGCTGAGCACTTTTTTTTTTTTTTTTTTTTTTTTGAGACACTTCTATGCCCAGGCTGGAGTGCAATGGTGTGGTCTTGGCTCACTGCAATCTCTGCCTTCTGGGTTCAAGTGATTCTCCTGCCTCAGCCTCCCAAGTAGCTGGGACTACAGACATGCGCCACCTCACCCGGCTAATTTTTGTATTTTTAGTAGAGATGGGGTTTCACCATATTGGCCAGGCTGGTATTGAACTCCTGACCCCAAGTGATTCTCCCACCTCAGCCTCCCAAAATGCTGGGATTACAGACATAAGCCACCATGCCCGGCCTTCTGCCAAGCTTTTTTATGGTGCCATAGGGCCCAGGGAGGTGTGGTAGCATTCACTGTTCCAGAAGCTAAGACAAGAACTTGCTGTCTGTGTGACTTTGAGAACTTAACCTCTCTGAGCCTGTTTTCTCATGTGAAAGTATAAATAATCGAAATCACCTCATGAAGTACTTACAAGAATTAGTGAAATTACTCAGGGAAAGTCCTGAGCACAACATTAGCTATAATAATAGCTGCTATGTTATCAGAAGGAATTATGTGTTTTTTACCTCCGTCTTGGTCAGACGTTAACTTGGTTCTTTTCACCTGCGTGGAGCCTTTTCCCACTCCCCACTCGCTCCTTGCTTAGGGATTTAGTCACAGTTCTTCCTCCTGTTTATTTGGGGTGGAATATTGTAGGGAGTGATATCTCTGGAAAATGATAATTCATCTCGAATGCTAATTTAGAGACATTTTCTCTTTTTTTTCCCAGACATCTTTTTTAAACCTAAAAATACTGGAATTCATTTTTGTGGGAAGAATGGAATTTGATTCTTTATCATCAGCAAAATACATCAAAGACTACTAAGTATGTGGTACAGTAACTTTTCATGAGCAGTTAAAGTTAGCAAAGACATCTTTATGCATTTAAGCTAGGAGCACATTACAGAAAGTATAAGGAGGGCTTTTCAAGAGATGCCATTGGCTCTTTTTTCCTCAACTATTAATGATTTAAGGATACTTATTTTCCTTTAAAAGAACATGTTTAGGTATCACCATCTTAATTCTTTAATCACCAAATGATAATAAATGGAGAGTCTAAAAAGGTCGGTCCAAAACAACCAGTTTAAACACTTTCCCAAAGTGACTCTCTTCTGGGCTTGAAAGTTACCAGCATGAGAAATCGTGATCCAATGGAAGGCATACGTGTGTCAGGGTGACTTAATTAAAGTCTCTCTGATGGCTGTTTGAGAGAACTAATGGGTTTCTTTGTCTAAATTCAAAATGTCCTATGATATTAAGCTTACCCCAATCACTTCCTGTGGTGCAAAATATGCATTAACTGTCTTCTCTACAAATCTGATGAGAAAACCAAGTTCTAAATATAATGTGTGCCGTGTTGGAGGAATCTGTATAGAAGTATTTGAGCCAGTGTAGTAGATGTTGAGAAAGAAAGCATGGTCTTGATTATTTCATGCTGGGCACAGTTTATTTATAATTTAGCATGTCAATTTAGATGTTATCAATAATAAGTCAGATGCTAACATAAACGGTTTTGGCCACTTCTCGTAGTATATAGTTGATGTTTTTCCTTCCATGTTCTGAGTACTGTTCTTCCAATGCAGGCTTAACTTCGAGGCTCAGAGGAATAAGGAGAAAGAGATAGATTTTCCTTATTTCTCATATGTTGTTTAAAACCCTTATGAAACTTTCTTACCAGAATGGTAGTGACTCTGAAAATTACCCTAGTACAAGGTGTGAAAACACACACTGCCTAGACGTGGATTTCCTGTGCTCAGTCTAGCTAAGGGATCTGAAAGCATTCAGATATCATATGAAAACGATATCTTATAATTTATGAATGTGAAATACAGTTATTATTTACAGCTGTGTTTCCAAGCAACCTTTTACATTTTGATGTTAAATTTGCTGCAGCATATAAGAAATCTTCATTGATTTGGAACTTAAAAAAAGATACATTTGTCATAAAATAATATGTATGACACACTTTTAACAAAATCTACGTATTCTTCTGAATCCTCTATTTACAACTATGTGTTTTCTACCAAGAGTTTAATTATTGGCCTTATTAACTCTTTTTATACCTGAGAATAATTAAATTCTTAATTGTACTGCAATGACATACGATTCAAGTAGCTTAATATTTTAGTAATAACTAGGAAGATCCGCTAGGATGGTTTAGATAAGGCAGAGTGTGTGTGTGTGTGTGTGTGTGTTTCTCTCTCTCTCTCTCTCTCTAGAGGGATAGAGATGATCCATAAAGAAACATCTCTTGGCTAGCAAGATCACCTCTTGAGATTAGAAGGACTTAAATTATCTTAACTGTAGCAGACACCAAAAGGGCTGGGACCTGTGACATTCTCACTGAGGTTGCCTATGACTGAATGGAGAGGTATAATGGAGAGTAATGAACTCACTCTTGCAGGTACAGCAGAAGTAGACAAGTATGTGATCAGGGGATAAGGACTCTAGGGAAACAAGGAGCATGAGAGCTGAGAGATGCCTGCTTAAAACATTTTATCCATTAGGGGAATGATTCAGGGTCCAGAAGTTATGTTTGATTGTATAATTACTGATTTGAGTCATCCAGAAGAGGCTATAGACTTGTGTATTTGCTTGAGTTGGAAAGAAATGAAGAAGTAGCACCCTAAATACTCTTATTATGAAATAATAATTTTCATTCTACCCTAAAGCCAAAGTGATGTATCCAAATGTAAATCTGTTCCTACTTAAAAACCTTCAGTGGCTCCTGGCTTCTCAGGGAAATTCCTTCAAAAGTGGCCCCACAGGGCTTTTGTCATCTGGTGCCTGCCCACCCCCGCTCCAGACTCAGGTCCCTACAGCCCACACCTGGAGTGCCCCTTCCACTTTCCTTCATGGGGCCGGCTCCGTGAAGTCCTTCAGACTCAAACCGGCTTCCATCTTCTCTGTGCTGAGCTGGTTTCCTCTCTCTGTGTGTTCTGCCACCTGTCCATTTCTCTTTTCTGTGAAGTCTCTTTTAATAATTATATTAAAATTGTTGCCAGGATCAGTGGCTCACACCTGTAATCCCAGCACTTTGGGAGTCCAAGGCAAGAAGATAATTTGAGGCCAGAAGTTCACGACTAGCCTGTGCAACATAATGAGACCCCACCTCTACAAAAAATAAAATATAAAAATTAGCCAGGCATGGACATGCCTGCAGTCCCACCTACTTGGGAGGCTGAGACAGGAGGATCACTTGAGCCCATAAAGTCAAAGTTGCAGTGAGCCATGATAGCACCAGTGCATTCCAGCCTGAGAGACAGAGCAAGACCTTTTGGAAAGAAGGGTCCTTGTCTTACTCATTTTGGGGCCCCAGTCCTTAACACAGCAGGTGGCACATGACAGATGCTTGACAAGCATTCTTTTAACCAAACTGTGGGAAACCTAAATTGCTGTAGCTTTTATTTGTGTGGCTAATAAACTATTTTCACTGCATTTGGTCTTGCTTACCTCCTTATGAGCAGTAGAGAAGCAGTTGTAATAAGCTAACATTTATTGAGCACCAGCCAAGAGTCAGTTCATGTGTTGGGTATGTTACATGCATTAATGCTCACTGAATTGCCAAAACAGTCATACCACTCTTGGGTAAGATTATTATCATCATCATCCTTTCCAAACAGGAAGCCAGAGGCTCAGAGAGGTTGAGAAACATACCGGAAGATCCCCAACCAGCATCTGAACCAACTGCATTATTTCTGTCCTGTACACTAGGAAACTGCCCCTCAGTGGGTTCCCGTTTATCAAATAGCACATTTCCCTGTCTGTGCCCTGGAGCTATTTCCATTTCCTTCTTCATGTTTGCTTACTAGACCCTGAGCAGGTCATGGAGCCAAAGCACTTTGGATGTCAGTGACAAGGGTGTGATTCCAGAGTTGAAGGCTGATGTTTTAAGTGTACGTTCAGTTCAGGTTGTTATTGATTTCTCTCCTCTCCACTTTGTTATGACCAAGTGCTCCAGGCAGAAATCTAGCAAAACAGGCTCACAGAGCTGCTCTTGGAGCCAGGCAGGTCACAGGTCACTCCACTGATGTGCGGGGCACATTAGCCAAATGACAGAGGCTCAACTAGAAAACTCTAAGTGACTATAGTCAGATGTTGGTGATATTCCACACATGTTCCTTATTACCTACTAGCCTGAAGCAGGGCAGACCTGGACTTGGTCTGGTTTGCTTCCAGGACAATGATGCTAGTCACCCAGGCCTTCTGTGAATCCACAGCCTCTTGACCACAACAATTACACTGCATTATAATTACTTGTCTGGGTGCCTCTCTTCACTCCTGTGAATTTCTTAAACATGATGGTTGGGTGCCGTGCATCCATATTTATTTATTCAAGTCACAACTATTAAGCACATGCTGTGCTTCAAGTTCTGTGCCTGACTCTGGATATATGGAGATGAATAGAATGGATTAGACCAGAATTCTGTTTCCAAAGAGTACGTAGATATGTAAGAAATAACTACTAAAAACTGTTGTGAGGATGCTTAGATATTTTTCACCTCTGTTACCCAAAATCTTAGCACAGCACCTTGAATAGTAAGAGTAGCGGACAGAACTGAGTGCTGACTGTATGCCTGGCACTGTGTTATGTGCTTTATATTCACTATCTCTTTTAATCCTCATAACTGCCTCTGTGCAGCTTTCGATACTATTTTCATCCCCATTTAATAGATGGGGAAACTGATGCCTTCAGAGAATGCTGAATTGAGTGAATTCAAGCGTAGTCTTCCCATTGAGCCCATGTTGTTCATAACTGCTTATTGTCGCTTCCTAAAATCTATGAAAGATTATTCTATATTCTGCAGTAAACTGTTCTTCTGTTTTAGCCAATATCAGTAACTTTTTTCTTTAGCGTTTTGTTCATTAAAGGAATTCTACCAGTCCCAAGAGCATGTTGTATGAAATCATATCATTCCATTATGTTTGGGTGGCCATTTGGAGTCAGAGCTGTTTAAGAAATACTGTCAGGCTAAGATGCTAAGATGTCTCAGGCTGGAAGGTTTAGGTCCCCAGACAGATTGGAAATGTAGTGCTTGTCAGCTCCTCCTCCAGCCCTTCTCTGCCATCATTCCCGCATACACTCTGTAGAGAGCTCAGTGCAGTTTGCTATCTGACAAACATTCTAGATTAGCGAGTCCCATCTTTTTTTATCCCTCATCAAGCCAGGAAAACACTACTAAATTAACTGTCACACATTAAACATGTTACACACCAGGCACCATGCTAGGTGTTTTACAAACATCTTCTCATACTGTAATTATTATTTTCCATCTTATTGATCAGAAAACTGAGGTTAAAAAAGAAATGAGACATGGCCAAAATTTGAGCGCAGGCAATCTGACTACAAAATCCAGACAGTTACAACCCTCAAATATTTTCTTCATACCCCTGGTAAACTTCAACAGCAATTTTTCAACCATGTGAGTCAAGGGTGGGTGAGAGTGAAGTCTGAGAAAGCACCCTGCCCCTCAGCCAGGTATTTCCAATGCATCCCTCACCCACAAAATCACAGCAGAGTATGCAGACCGTACTAATAATTCCAGGTACACCTTTACTTCTAAGGTCTCTTCTGACTTGCAGCTCCTCAGTCTCTTCCTCCTTTAAATCTAGAACATATTTGCTTTAAATTGTTTATTTTGATAATTCATCACATACTGTCTTATCACCTCACATCTTCCACCTGGGTATATCTTGCCTGTCTTTTCCAGCAAGGCTATGAGTTGCCGGAGAGCAGAGAGTTCATTTCATCCCATAATAGCACATGGTGGCCACAAAGACACTTCATAAATGCCGCTCGTTTGCTTAAAGAGAGACGGTATAGTTTGCTGAACTCTGGAGGCAGACAAGCTTAATTTTCGACTTACTAGCCATGCAGTGAAAATTATAAAAATTCCATATACTTCAGTTCCTTCATCTGCAAAATAGAGATTAAAACAATACCTTATAGGGTTGCCGGGAGTGTAAGAGGGTACATATAAAGCACTTGGCATAGTTCCTAACATATAACATGCACTTAATAAATAGTAATTATTGATGTGATTACACAGCTGAATTTATTCAGTGTTTACTATGTGTTACATGCTGTACTAAATGCTTTGTATGCAAGTATCATTTAATTTTTACATAATATAAAAAGCACATTTAGCTTCAAACACACCTTTCTTGTTACCCAAGAGTTATTTAAGATTGTCAGATGCTCTGTCTTTGGAGTTGTGTCATAGGATGGGAAGGCACAAATATGATATTGTATTACACTATTGGCACATCATGTAACTGTAAGACTTATCACAATAACTACTAACAACAACTAAAGCACTGGAGTTGACAAATGTTTTGCTCTTTTATATAAATTAATGTAGATTCAAAATAATTATGATGCCATCACTTCCTGTCCTTATACCCTTCATCACAAATGAAAAAAAAAAAAAAAACGAAGGGAAGAAATGAATTTGCCCGTCAGAGCCACCTATATGGACACTTCATTAATATATGTTACTATAAAAAATAGGGTGTGTGAGTCACTGTCCCAGGCACTATGTGTAGCGTTAAATCTTGTAGGTCCTGAAAACACCTGTAAGGCAAACACAGCAGAAGCTGTTTTATTCAATGTGATCCGCGCCAGTGTTAACCATGAGTTATTCGGTATACCAGTTTGTATGCTTTACAAAGAAATTAGAGCAGATTGGGGTGAGAAAACCTCACCCTACAATATTTTGTTAAAAAAAAAATTTGGTACTAAATTATAAGCTAAGGGATTTTTGGCCATATTCTTGAAAGTGTGCTTTATGCCTAAAACAGGAATCCTGTCCAGCTAAACAAACATATATTGAACATTGTCTACATGCCAGACTATGGGATGATTAGGAAAAAACTAAAATAATCAAGTTGTGCATGTCCCCAGTGAGTAGGTCCTTGGTGAGAAAAATAAATACATATCCTTAGTGAACTGAAGTCTAGGGAGGAAGATAAGCAAGAATACAAACTGTAAAAATTGTAATGAGTTATATGAAGATACCTGCAGAAGATGTTGAGAGTACAACAGGAAGGGATGCACCTAATTCAACTTGGAAGGTGGAGGCAAGGAGAACTTTCTAGAGGTGATGCCTGAGCAGAGTCTTGGAGGATAAGTAAGAGTTTCTTTTAAGCCCACAGGGGAGGTAGGGGTGAAGGTGGGGGACAGAACAATCAGAATTCTATTGCTGATTGGCTGACTCTAAATATGTCAGTAATGTGCCTTTAAACTCAGTTTTAGTTTTCTGCGATGGATAATTCCTTTTTCCCGGAGTGTTATGAGGTTGGCTTAATTAATGTTTGTAAAGCTTTCAGTAATCTTCAGATAAAAGGTGAGGTAGAGGGGAAGTATATTACTTATTATCATAGCTTTACTAGCATCTGATCACATAAGGAAAATTCCCTGAAAGGTCATTTCTAAGAAGCAATATTATTAGTCTGGTGGTTCTTAAGCCTTATGTAACTTCCTGGAACAATGCAATAGCAAGGGAAAAGAAAATGACATCAACATGGAGATAATAATGAATTTAAATCATAAGCCTTATTTCCTTACTGCAGCTGCTGAGTATGAGACAAGCTTGAAGCTTCTAAACTTAACTCAGCCACTGCCTGGAAGCATCTAATTAAAAGTTTTCAAATAAAATAAATAAGTTTTTGTAGATAAAAGAGCAGATGGCTTAAGAAGAGAACTGAAAGACTGCATTAGGAAAGCATTAGGTTTTAATTCCATTTGGAAAAGAAAATTCCATGTAAGAGAGGGCAGGGATAGGAAGTAGAAAAACCTAGGGGTCTGTAGAGACAGGATTAAGGCCTGTGCTATCATAAATGTAGCTGTGAAATTTTAGTTTGTGGGATAACTAAATTTTTCTGTGGCTCAGGATTATTCCTATGACTTACAGAAGATATTCTCTGTCTTCTGCAAACCAGTGTCCCTCCATTCCCCCAGAGAGGTTTCTGTTCATTCTTCCTTTCTTTCATTTGACACGTAGGTATTAAGCTCCTAGTAGGTACTGGTACTTCTTTAGATGCTAAGGATTCAAGACAAGGAAAAATCAGACAAAGTTTGCGGCCCCTCATGGAGCCAACTTAATGGGGGAATTCATTCATTAGTGAACTGGCTATATTTCATATTTCATATATTAGTGAATTGCTATATTTCTTAGCAATTCACTAATATAGCAAGTGAAAATATTTAAATATTTTTAAATGTCATGTAAACATTTGCTGTTATTTCATCATGATAGTGCCGTATTTGTATTTTATTAATTTGATAAAATACTTGGACAGATGTCATA
The DNA here is from genome assembly GCF_008728515.1 of Papio anubis. NCBI lineage: Eukaryota > Metazoa > Chordata > Mammalia > Primates > Cercopithecidae > Papio > Papio anubis. The sequence goes on along the minus strand of NC_044980.1, from coordinate 139,485,391 downwards.
ATTAATCCTCAGAACAAGCCTTTGAGGTAAAATGTTGGTAACTTTTAGCCAAGAGGAAATTGAAATTCAAAGAATGAGGGTTCTTGCCCCAAATCGCAAAGCTGTTTCATGGTAGAGCTGAAACTGAAACCTAGCTCCTCTGGTGCTAGTTCACCTGTTGCTTTTGCTGCTACAGATTGAGGCTTTGGGCAGTCATTGAAATTTTGGTTATCTATCATTTGTAAATCTCTAAGCCAAGGAGAATGCTTGTATGAGTAACTCCAGAGAAAGCAGACATCACTGATGTTAATGTTGAGAGGAAAGGGTGGCCTGTCAGGAAGAATATCACATAAACAGAACCATGATGTGAGCAAAATCAGCTGAGGAATAGCGTTGCAATGCCAAGCTCTATATCTGGACAGGTCTGAGTAGCTGAGAGGTTTCATGTCCTTCCTTGGTTGTTTTCCTTTGGACATCTCCTTATGTCTACTCAGCTTCATTTCAGGCGACCAAGTCATCAGAGTGCATGGAAGAGTTCCGCTTGGCCTCAAAGCTTTGTGGAAAATGTAAGTTTAAACCCTGTAGGTTTTCTTGGCCTTCAAAAGCAAAGGGTTCCACTTGGGTGCAGATCAAGTCACTGGTCATTTCTGGAACTTTCTTGCAGTTTGGTTCCACAGGATAGTCTAAGTACCAGTGTGATTTGCGAAACAAGCCATATTCTTGTATTCCTTCCTTCCTCCATATCACACATATGTACAGATTTCAGAGATCCATACATAAAATTTGGGACACTCTGGGGAAGACCCCTATGTCCTCCGTGCAAGATACATAGCAATTAGTGAGGCCATCTGTGTTTTCCAGACACCCCTGCATGTCCAAAACAATGTCCTCTTCAAAGTCACCTCAAATGGGGCTTCCATTTCTCGCCTTCCACCCATTTTCCTTTAAACTCCAAAGCAGTTGTAGTTCTCTGCTGGTATGTGTCTCTTTCTTCTATTTTTGTGTTCCTACTCTGGTCCCTCCATTCCATAATCTTCAACCTACACGGCAGCCGGTACTATCTTTAAATATGTGTATGCGATAGATATTTATATGTGATACAATTATATATATTAAGTTTGTACTAAATGTCATAAATTTACATAAAACCATGTTCCCCCTCTGCTTCTAAACCTTCTGTGGCTTCCCTTTGTACACAGCACAAAACTGTCATGCTCCACCATGGCCTGGGCAACCTGCCTACCTCCCTCTCCACTCAGCCTCCAATTCCATTGCCTGTCAGTTCCTCACACTTGCCATGCTCTCTCCTCCGTCAGGCCCTCACTCCTGATCTTCCCCTGACTAGGACTGTTCTTCCCCACGTGTTTTGAAAGGCTGGCCTTTCACACCCTAAAATAAAAGAAAATCCCATCTCACTCAGAGCTTCATTCTCTAGCTCCACTCTCTATTGTCTACCCTCCTTAATCTTGATTTTGTCTGCCTCCTCCACCAGCATGTAAGTATTGCAAGGAGAGGAACCACATTTGACATATCCTTGGAGCTTGAGCCTGCCTGGCATTGAGCTGTGCAGTAATTGAATAAATGGTGGATGTGTCTTGTTACCCATCCAGGCTAAAATGCAGCTCACTGCACATACTAACAACAGTCACTGCACGTTGACTATGCATCAGGCATTCTTTTAAGCACACGACATGAATTCACTCACTTAATTCTCATGGAAACCATGTGATGCTGGTACTATTATTATCAACCCCATTTTTCAGACGAGAAAACTGACAAGTTAAATGCTTTTAAATATCTAACAGACAAATACTTTGCTCAAGACTTTGCAGCTAGAAAATGACAGAGCTAGGATTCAAATCCAGGCATCCCAGAGGCTACCTTTTAACTTTCCTGTCTTCCTGCAGAGAAGATTCACATATACTTTTCAGTTAATCGAAAGAAAATTGGAATACACACTACAGCATGGGGAAAATGATAAACCTCACATATGCTGTAGTGTATTCTTTCCCAGGCTGGGGAAGCTAGCATGCAGTATCATTATTTCTTTAGTATGTCCATATGAAAGGAAACCAGAGTAATCTCTGCAGACGCTGGGATTGAAAGAATCATTGTCCACTCATCAGAAAGGATAATTAAGAGCCCCTCTGCCCATTAAATGAGGCAATGAATGGTAACCCACTTTGTAGGGTATAAAATGCTCTATAAATGTTATTCTTATTCCCGAGCTCTATGGAACAGCAGCTTATGTTACGAAACTACTGGTTCAGAATCTTTCACAAGTACTAAATCTACTCAGTAGTCAAGAGAAGGAAATGCCTCTGGTTTATTCCTTCCTATCATCCTGAAAAATAAACAGCAATCCATTCTTCTCCTGCATTTCCAAAATCCAGGGTCAGATATGCAAATATAAGTATGCAGGCTGCTTTTAAATGATACATGAAAGGGATTTTTGAAATGAATGTGCTGTGATTGAATTTCTGGTCAGTCACCCAGAAGGCATTTTGCAGCTAAGCTCTGGACCCAATTCCACTGAAAATGCATAAGCTTTGGTGCCTGCAGCCAGTCTAGCCACAGACGAGGATGAGGGTCCTTGCCTCGGAACTGCTATTAAATGATGCAGACCCCCAGGCTCGAAGTTGAAAACAAATTAGCACAAGCCTAAAAGAAATCCAATACAAAGTTACTTTTAAAATACCTTTTGCATAACCTTACCTGACAACAAAACCTCTTTGATTTTTAAACCATTTGATAAAACCACAGTGCATTAATATGTAACTTGGCTTTTTCAGTAGAGCTTATCTTTGTCATTTTCAAAAGAATTTTGATGGTCTTTGGGAATACAAATATTGCCAATTGGTGTTGTCCAAAGAAAGGTCTCTTTGACCTGCTTTAATAATAGATAAGAAACATGAGTAAAAATGATCATTTATTATATATGACTTATGCTAAGGTGATTTTTAAAAGTAACTGACAGTTGGCTTTCTTAAGTAGGTTGGAGAGCTCCACCGATAACCTTGTTTATTATTAAATGAGTTTGCTAAGCAACCCTTTTACTTGGAGATGATCAAAGGTAAGCCTCAGCTTTATCTTACTTGCCATGAAATTCCAAAGTAGTGGAATTTTACATTTTATTTCTTCCCTTTTAGTGCTTTTTAAAATTATGTCAGTCAGTTATGCATGTATGAATGCTTGTATAACAAAAATAGAGACAGAACAGGTGAAGCTAATCTTATCCCCACCCTCCATTGCTCTCCTCTCCACTTCTCAGAGGTAACCCCTTCATCACTATGGCACATCTCCTGCTAGACCTTTCTCTAAACATTTGTCTCTGGGTGTGTATTGTTAACTTATTTAAAAATTTATGTTTATATAAACGATATATTAGTTATCAATTGCTGCCGCGAACAGTGTCTTGAAATAACAAATATTTACTATCTCTCACACTTTCTGAGAGTGAGCAATCCAAGGGCACTAAGCTCTGGGAGGTTCTAGTTCATGGTCTCTCATGAAGTTGTAGTCAGGGTCTAAGCCAGGACTACAGTCATTTGGAAGTTTGACTGGGACTGGAGGATGTGCTTCCATCATGGCTCACCAACACAGCTGTTGCTGGAGTCTTCTGTCCATCACTGGCTATCGACAGGAGGCTGCCACATGGGCTTCTCCACGGGGTCCCTGGAGTGTTCTTAAAACACAGTAGTTGGCATCCTCTAGAGTGAGTGATGGGAGAGTAAAAGAATGAAAGAGAGAGATCAAGAAGGAAGCCACAATACCTTTTTATTGCCTAGTCTTGGAAGTGGCACCTTGTCATTTATGCCATATTCTATCCACTAGAAATGAGTTACTAAGTCTGGCCCAAACTCAAGTGGAGGCGAATTAAGCTGCATCTCATAAGGGAAAGAGTATCAAAGAACTTCTGTATGTATTTTAAAACCACTACATATGGCATAGTGCACATATGCTTCTGCAAATTTGCTTTTTTCACTTAACAATCTTAGTTTTCCACGACAATACATGGGGGTCAACTTCATTCTCTTTAGTTGCTGCATACTATTCCACTACCTATTTAATCATTCTCTTCCCGATAGGTACACCTTGAGATCACTCTCAGACTTTCACTTCTGCAGATGACACAACAGTGGGGGTACTTGCCTACTCCTCAGCACATGTGCCAGGATTTCTCTAGTAAAAATGCATTGATGCGGAATTGCTGAGTCGAAGGGTCTGCTTGTCATAACAATTATGGCTAAATTGCCCTCCAGAATGGCTGTTCTAATTTCCAATCATCCTTCACCTGACACCTGGGGGAGTTGTGGCAGAACTTTGGTGGGCAAAATATCTTGGGGACTTTCAGATTATTTTTGGCCCTTTTCAAGCCTGGGTTTCTGATGGGAAATTATCCTATCTGACACCCACTTTGCTCATAATTGCAACCTCTTTCATACAATTCTGCTTGATTTAAGCAAAAATCCAGAAGCTCATCCCTCGGGAGACAGGGAAGCTTAACTGCTGTTTACAAAGGACTTGGAGGTTTTCAGGTACAAGGTGCCCCTGGAGATTCAGGTTGATTAGTGTTAATTCAAAACCACTTCCTCTATTATGGTAGCAGCTGAGAAGTCACATGCACAAATGAAGCATGTGGATTTCGATGCAAAGGAAAATGCCATTTCAGTAGCAGCTATTCCCAGACTCTGACTGAGCCTTCCTATGGCAAGTACTATTGATGCATAAAATCATCGAATCCTCTGGGTCCTCCCACTTCTCACTTATTTTTAGTTTAAAACCGAGCATCAGACCGACTTCCTTACATTCAAGCTGCCAAGTGTCCTTGGCTGGCAAGAATCTCCCTCCTTGTAATATCAATAATTAATGTCAGCTACCAATGCTGAGACAGCTGAACCACACAAAAGGAACTGGCCTGGTTCATTTCTACTTATTTACTGTGTCTGTCTTTGGTGAAAATGTTTGGTCAGATTCAAAATGGTGTGTCATCAAGGCAACTAGTACTTATTTATTCAATACACACTTATTGAGGTCCTACTCTGTGTAAGGTTCTATGCTGTCTATTCTCAGTGTGGGAGAGTAGTCACATGATTATACCCTCACAAATTTGAAGTCTGATGATAATTATTACCAGGTATTTTGCACTTCTTGTATACCAGACACTGTGCTAAGCATTCATGAACAATAACTTTTCCTTCTCATAGCAGCCCTGTTAAGTAGGTAGCATTCCCTTTTTACCCACATGTGTTGTGATAAATGCAAAACCCTAGTTCTGTCATGGAGCAGCTGCTCATCTTATCCAGGTTCTGAACCCAGCTGAGCACCAGCGCATGAGAAGGTTATACTAGTTCTGCTTTTGCAAAAATGGGTTTCTTCCCACAAGAAGCTCCATGAAAAATTTGAATTCATAGCCACAGCATCTATGATTCTCAGAGGTCCCTGAGGCCCACAGTGGCTTCTCCTGTGGATCTCAGCTCAGAGAAGCTTCACCTGTGCTCCCCGAAGTGATTGGATCCCCAGTTTACAGACTTTCATACCTCCACATATCTTTCCTTCAGAGTTATTAGCACAGTGAAACTCTGTTTGTGAGATTATTTACTATGGCTCTGCCAGGCTGCTGGGAGCTCCATGAGGCTGCAGACAATGCTTTTTTTCTGCTCACTTTTGTTTTCCCAGAGTCCGGCACAGTGCCTGCCACAGATAATCAATACTATTTAATCCATTAACTAATTGCTCTGAGAAGAACTACACACACACACACACACACACACACACACACACACACAAACCTGGAGACTTAACTTATCTCACACATTGCAAACCTCATTCAATAAACTTTTACTGATCTTATTCAAGATCCAGGCACTGAATTAGGTTCTAAAGATATTGCAATAAACTAAGCAGACATGGCCCTTATTCTCTTAGGGCTTGCATTTCAGTAGGGAATCCAGATGATAAATGAGTCAAATAAAATGAATAAGATAATTTCAGATATGTGTTAAGTCCTGAGAAATAAAATTAAAATGAGCAGTGCTGATAGGATGAGGGGTGGTCAGGGAAGATGTCTCCAAAGAGAAGACATTGGATTGAGACCTGAATCATGATCAGGAGCCAACATTGTGATGTTACAGGCACCGATTTTTTCATCTCAATAAATGCATCACTTACTCAGAGCAAAACTCCCGGAGTGGTTCTTGACTCCTTCCTCTCATACTCCAAGGCAAGTGCAAGGCAACCCTGTATCTCTACCTTGACAGTGTCTCAAGCTGATCAGCCGTTCCCCACCCTCACTGCTACCACACTAGTCCAAGCTGCTGCCATCTCTCACTTGGACTTTTCTAATAAACTTGTAACAGGTTTCTATCCACCGTCTGTTCTCTGTAAGTCAACTCATGTCTCCGTGGCTCCTCCCTACGCTGAGGGTAAAAGCCACAGTGCTAACCAAGGCCTGCAGTTTCACATGATCTGGCCTCCTCTCTACCCTCATTTCCTGCCGCTCCTCTGCCCTACCACACTCCCCTTCTTGCTACCCACAAATAGGCCAAATGTGCTCCTGCATCAGGCTCTTTGCACTTGTCGTTTCCTCTTTCTGGAAAAGCCCATGTGCTTTTGTGTTGTGCTCCATACTTCATTCAAATTCTGCTTATATGTTCACCAGAAGACCTGCCCCCACCCTCTAGGGGCAATCACCATTATTCCCTATGACTTAACACTGTTTAATATTTCTTCATAGAACTCATCACACAAGGCAGGATATTATCTATGTGTGTCTTTCTCTCCTATTAGAATGTAAACCCCATGAGGGTAAGAACTGAGTCGACTTTGTTTGCTGTTGTATTCCCAATACCTAGAAGAGTTATTTCTATTCAATCAATAGTTCTTGAATAAAGAGAAGAACAAATGAAAGAATGACAAAACGCAAAGGCCTTGAGTCATAGTATGCTGGAAAGACAGAAAGAAGACAGGAATAGGGAGAGAAGAGGAGGCTAAAGATGCAGGCGGGGGCCAGACTACACAGGGCCTTGTGAGTAATTAGAAGGAGTTCTGATTTTCTTCCAAGAGCATCAGAAAACTGTTCACCTCTGGGAAGCTTTTGCTTTGTAATTCCCAACAGGTGACATAACACTTGGAAAAACACTGAACTTTATGACCTCTTCCCCACTATGTTCTGTGATGCCCAGAAGTAAAGCTCCGTACTGTTCTTTAATCCTATCAATGTTTGCTCTGGAGGCAATGGATTAAATAGCACATGTTGAATAATCAACTGAATTAACCTTCCCAAGACTACCTCATGCCACGATTTGGATTCTCTGGAAAGTATCTCTTACTCTTTTCTAATGTGCTTACACCTTGGTTCCAAATGTCTCTCCTTGGAGTTGCTGTGTAAATCCACTTCCTTGGGGAGCCATCCCTGACCTCCCAGGGCAGAGTTCAGGATCCTCCTGCATGCTCTTCAGCTCCCACTGTTGAGAGCAGGCAGTGCTGCTTTGTGGTGTCTCTCTGCTGCGCCAGCTGGAGTGTATGTTCCCTGAGGGTGGGGACCTCCTTTGTTGTCTCTAATTCTGAGACCACAGAGAGGCTGCTGGATCCAGCGTACCAACGTGTGTTTTTGAACTGTTTTATGTTAATTCAAACTAGGTGCCAACATTTTAGGTTTTTTAAAAAATAGATTTTTGGTTTATGTTGAAAATATATAAGCCGTAGCAATGCTGTGCCCATGTTCTTAACAACGAGAAGACTTGAGTAGCAACTGCTCCATTCATAGGGGACCTGGCTTTCCTCCAGCAAGCCACAATCCCCACTGCTCCTTGTTATGTTTCTAATGCTGAGGTCAAGGGTTCTTTGTCATTTAACATCTGACTAAGTTATTTTCTTACAGTAGAAATATTCTGTATCCAGTCTACTATCACAAGAAGGCTGCATGTTCTTAAACCTGGTACATGGGGCCTCTTTTGAGCAGCTGAATTTGTGACCCTCGTTTCTCCTAAAATAAACAAGTGTTTATAAAGGCATAGGACTTGACTACCCAACGAGGCAAAGATGTTAATTCTTCCCGAACTGATATATAGGTTTAATGTGATCGCTATTAAAATCCCACCAAGATTTTTATAAATACAGATCTGACTACTCTAAAATGTGTATGGAAAGCCAAAGGAACCAAAATAGCTAAAAATCGTTTTTGAAAGAATAATAAAGTGGGAAGAATCAGTCTCCTTGATTTTAAGATTTATTATATGGCGATAGTATGAAAGACTGTAATACTAACAGAGAGATAGAGGCATAGATCAATGAACAGCGTAAAGAATCCCAAAACAAACCAACACAAATATGTTCAACTCAGGTTTTTGGGTTTTTTTTTTTTTTACAAACTTGCAAAAGCAATTCAATAGAAGAAAGATAGCCTTTCAATAAATGGCACTGGTGCAATTTAACTCCCATAGGCACAAAATTAATCTCAACCTAATCTCAATGAACTCAAAATGGATCACAGACTTAGATGTAAAATGTGAAGCTTTGTTCTTAGAAAAAAAAGGAAATTGCCCAGGTGCGGTGGCTCATGCCTGTAATGCCAGCACTTTGGGAGGCCAAGGCGGGCAGATTACGAGGTCAGGAGATGAAGACCGTCCTGGCTAACACGGTGAAATCCCGTCCCTACTAAAAATACAAAAAGTTAGCTGGGCTTGGTGGCAGGCTCCTGTAGTCCCAGCTACTTGGGAGATTGAGGCAGGAGAATGGCGTGAACCCGGGAGGCAGAGCTTGCAGTGAACCAAGATTGTGCCACTGCACTCCACCTGGGTGACAGAGCGAGACTCCGTCTCAAAAAAAAAAAAAAAAAAGAAATCTTCAGAATCTAGGCTGGCTAAGAGTTCTTACGCTAAATGCACTGTCCATAAATTGAATCTCATAACAGTTAAACCATTTGCTCAGCAAAAGGTTCTGTTTAGAGAATTAAATGACAAGCTACAGGCTGGGAGAAAATACTTGAAAACCACATGTCAGACAAAGACTAGTTCCCGAAATATATAAAGAACTCTCAAAACAGCATTAAAAGAAATAATGCAATTAGAAAATGGGCAAAAGAAATGAGACATTTCACCAAAGATGATAGACAGATGACCAATAAGCACAGCAAATGATGTTTAACACTATCAGTCATTATGGAAATACAAATTAAAGCACAATGAGATATCACTACATATCTATCACAGTGGCTAAAAATGAAATGGTAACAGTACAAGTGCTGGAATGCAGAGAAAGTCCATCATTCGTATATTTTTGGTAGGAATGTAAAAGGTACCTTCTGAATATTCTGGGGAAAAAGTTCTGGAAAACAACTTGGCAATTTCTTAAAAACCTAAAACATGAAACTATAATACCATATGACCCAAGAATTGCACCTCTGGGTATTTGTCTTGAAACAATAAAAAAAGTATGTGTACGCAAAAACCTGTATACAAACCTGTACACAATGTTTATAGCAGCATTATTCATAATTACCAAAAAACTGGAAACAACCCAGATGTCCTTAGCTGTGTAAATAGCACATGAAACTGTGGCACGTCCATACCATGGAATACCATTCAGCAATTGGAATGAACTATTGATACAATCCACAATCTGAATGAATCTCTAGAAAATATTGAGTGGAAAAAAAGCCAATTCCAAAAGCTTATGTACTATTGGGTGTACCTCTTCTTAACCCCAGGTAACCACTAATCTATTCTCCGTTTTTATGATATCATCATTTCAAGAATGTTGTAGAAATGGAGAACAGATTAATGGTTGCCAGGGTTGAGGGAAAGGGTGGGGACTGGAGGGAAATTGGTGTGGCTATGAAAGGGCAACAGGAGAGATTTTTATAGTGATGGAAATTGTCTGTATCTCTACTGTATCAACCTCAGATCCTGGCTGTGATATAGTCCTATAGTTTTGCAAAATGTTACCATTGTGGTGGGGGGCAGCTGGGTGAATGTTACATAGTAACTCTCTATTATTTCTTACAATTGCATGTGTATCTCAAAAAAAGCTTAATTTTTCTTTAAAAAAAAAAATGTACACGCCTTGGAAACCAACCAGCCTTGGTTTTAAATTCCTGCTGTGCCACTTACTAGCTAAATGACCCTGGGCAGCCTCTTGGGGCCTCAGTTTCCTCATCTGTTAAATGGGGATCATAAAAGACCCATGCTCACAGTGCTCTGGAGATTAAATGAGGTTGTGCAGTTACGATGCTTAAGGGCTCGCCTGTGTTTGGCGAAGAGCTCAGTAGATGGGAGCTGCTTTTGTTGCTGTCACTGTATCACGTAGAGAATCCAGAGGCAGGTTCAGCCCTGGAACATCTCAGGTTAAACCATGCTTTGTGTAGAGCAGAGATTCCCCAAGTACCTCAGTTCATATCACCCTTAGTATCCTCCTAACTTTTTTCATGTTGTTCTTGGGCCAAAAAAAAAATTCACAACAGTTCTGTTTACTAAGTAGTTAGGTTCAGACTACTTAATAAGTATGTTTGCACTAACAATTTAGTAACTGTTTGAAAACATAGTAACGTAAATTGAAGAAATAATTTTATTTCATTCTTTTTTTTTTTTTTTTTTTTTGAGATGGAGTCTCGCTCTGTCGCCCAGGCTGGAGTGCAGTGGCCGGATCTCAGCTCACTGCAAGCTCCGCCTCCCGGGTTCACGCCATTCTCCTGCCTCAGCCTCCCGAGTAGCTGGGACTACAGGCGCCCGCCACCTCGCCCGGCTAGTTTTTTTTTTTTTTTTTTTTTGTATTTTTTAGTAGAGACGGGGTTTCACCGTGTTAGCCAGGATGGTCTCGATCTCCTGACCTCGTGATCCGCCCGTCTCGGCCTCCCAAAGTGCTAGGATTACAGGCGTGAGCCACCGTGCCCGGCCTATTGCATTCTTAACTACAATTGCTTACAATGAATTATGTGTCCCTGTCTGTACCGCTTCCCAAACCTTGGAATCAGATTGAATACTGTCACCTTCATTGTCTCCTCCATATTGATTTTGATGCAGTGCTTGTTTTTAATTATATTAACTACCAAAAATCCAGCTTTGCAAAAATACTTTGTAATTAAGGGGAATATACCATGCACTAATGTTGAAGTGGTAAGTTCCCTCATGCTATCCATTCTCACACTGTCTGACAGAGGTTTAATATCACTATTGTTCACTCAAAATTTAAAATATCCTGCAGCATCCCTGTGAGTCTGTCATGATGCCCTGGAGTGCTTTGGTACATAAATTGGGAATTACAGGTTGAACAGTTCATTTTGGCCTCTTCCAGAGCAAAGCAAAGTAGACTCAGGCCCAAAGCTGCTCTACTGGGACCTTTCCAGTTGGAATGATCCATCTGCTGCTCTCCACACCTCTGTGTCCAGGATGGTCTCACAGCTAAACTGCCTACCATTGGGAGACACGAGCCATTTTTTCTGACTCAGCAATGGCAGAGATGATTAGGAATGGGATACCTTTTTTTTTTTTTTTTCCTGGTATTCTAAAGATATTAAGCAATTTCAGAAGCTCCTCTTAAAATTGAATTCCGCATTAAGCACCTAGAAGGTGACAAGCACTGTTGTAGGTACTGGAGGCACAGAAATAAATTGAGCCTAGTCCCTAGCCCTTGAATAATTCTTCCTCCACAGATGATATGCAGCATGATGTTATAGAAAAGCCCTGGAGCCAAGAGACCCGAACAAAAATTTGAACTTACCATATGAACTTGTTAGGTTGGCCTTCCTGAGCCTCAGTTTTGGTAACTGCATAATGGGAGTTTAAGTATCCCTACAGCACCTTTATCTCATAGCATTTAATGAGATAAATGCATGTAAACTCAGAATGTTATGATTAGCAAACAGCCACCATTTAGATGTGCTGCTTTTTAAAATCACTGATTATCAGTTCAAGCTGCTTTGCCCAAGAGTGAAAAGAAATCCAAACAACAAAATATATTTCTCATGCTTCTTAGAAGAATTGGGGATAGCAGGGGTAGGGCAAGGAAGAAAATTCCAAAAGATGTTATGACTGCAGTGAGAAATTGAGGAGCAGAGTTGTCCTAGAAGCCCTGTTCTCGTTTTGCAGGCTAGAGAATAAATACTTTGAGAGCTAAATTGATCTGCTCATCCTCCTGTTCCTTTCTCCTCTGGAATATGTCACTTGAAAGAGAACAACTTTCTGGCCTCTGATTTTGGCTGTCACCCAGTGGCTGCTTTGTCTAATGATTGCTACATATGACTTTTTTTTTTAAAACTCCCAGTCCAAAAGCTGTTTCAAAGTCAAAGTTAATACAGATGTTGTGTCATCCCAGGCATCAGTGGTAGGTGTTGTTTAGTCAAGGTGGATCTGACTGGGATCTCTCTCCAAGAAAGTGAGATAATATGAGAGACCATAAAGCAGCTGTTAATTTCCCTCTCAAAGTGAGGGGGATTATGCACAGTGGTGGAAAACCGTTCTCTGCGTCCCCAACCTAATTGTCTTGATTAACACGCTGCATGGCCATCACAGGTGTAGCACATAATAGCACTATAAGGTTTTCATAGCCAGGCCAATTAAAATCTGTCATTGAGCCAAGAACTAACAGTGTGTGCATCATAATGCCAAAAGTCAAAATGAGTTCTCTAAATAATAATTGCTTGCATTTCTAGGACAATTTATCTTTTTTTTTTTTTCTTCTTTGAGATGAAGTCTCGCTCTGTCACCCAGGCTGGAGTGCAGTGACACAATCTCAGCTCACTGCAGCCTCCACCTCCTGGGTTCAAGCAATTCTCCTGCCTCAGCCTCCCAAGTAGCTGGGACTATAGGCGTGCACCGCCATGCCTGGCTAATTTTTGTCTTTTTAGTAGAGACGGGATATCACCATGTTGGCCAGGTTGCTCTTGATCTCCTGACCTCGTGATCCACCCACCTCGGCCTCCCAAAGTGCTGAGATTACAGGCGTGAGTCACCACACCTGACCGAAAATTTATCGTTTTAAAGCATACTTTCTTTACCTCATTTTCTCCTCATACCAGAAGGCAAGCAGTTTAGGTGGGGAAACTGAAGTTCAAAGAGATTCAGTGACTTACCAATCTAGAGCACCCTAATAATTGTGCCAGGCTGCTCATAGTAAGTTCTTAAAGAATTTTCTCTTATCCCTATGACAATAACTAGCATTGATCTTTCACTTAACAGCTGACAAAATGCTGTTATATTTATTTTCTTTTTAGATCTCCTATAACAACCCTGCAAATCAGATCTTTTTTAGATCCCATTTTTATGGACAAAAAAGCTCAAAATCTTGGAATATTGATTGAAATCCTGTGTCATTTTAGAGTGAGACCTTGTTCAAGGGCACAGGGTTACCAAGTGGTAGAACTAGGATAAGAACTCAGGCCTGCTGGCTGACCCAGTGTTCTTCACATCATTCCATGCTTACAGTCTCTCTCTCTGCACATTTTAGAGTTGGGGGAAAACGAGTCAGGACGATTGACACTGAGCTGCAAAGACACAGGTTTCTTCTATTGCCACAGTGCCCAGCTTTGAGCAACTAAAGGGTTTTGGTCAATTGTGTATTTTCCTATTGAACTGGGAATGGACAATTTATATTCTAAACTGAATATAAATTTGACCCTTGGTCTCTTAACTGCCTGATCTCTATGGTGTGTTTGATAAAGGTATTTTTGTTGTTTTACAGGCCACCCTCAGAGACCCTGAGCGATACATTTAAAAGTTCTGGGTGGCTGTGAATGACCATGAAAGTAGGAGATAAATATAGCTAGCTAGGCAGACTAAGAAGTAGATAGCCTGCTTAAAGGAAAAGCAAGCTCTAAGCTATTCTCAATCAGATCCACAAACAATTTCTTGCAGTAAAATGTGTTGTTCTTTGTTTCTCAGATGAGGAATGAGGAGGAACCCCTCTTAGGCTCTTCTGATGATTTTTTAGGTTAAGGCTGAGCCCCTGAGTACAAATGATTGCCTGGCTTATATCCCAGTGCTGATGATGGAGCACACAGGATGGTTCCCTGGTGACACATGTGAGGGTAGGAGTGGAATTTCACATTTCTCACTGCTGGAACGGCAGTGTTTTCCACCCATTGTTCATTCTGAAAGCTCTCTTCAGTCCTAGCCTGTGTGTTGTCACTGGAGGAGGAAAGAGAATGAATTCTGTGTTCCCCACAGTGCACTGAAGCCTAAGGGCCAAGCTCCTTTCATCTAAAAAGCCAAAAATGATGATTTCCTCAAGAGCAAATGGCTCTCATTGCTTCTTTGGCTGCTGAGACATATCTGTATCTGCTCTGTCACTCCATCCTGAAATCTGGGGTGTGGCTGAAGTAGCCATGTAAGAGCATTCACAAATAACCTCTTTTATTTAAAAGGTGGGGGTGGGGGGTGGTGTGGGAGGAAAATGTAGGAACAGCCTTATGTTCTATATTTTATTTCAGATTTTTAAATATTATGAAAAGGAAGAAGGAGAAAGCATCTATGTATGTAAATATATATTTGTAAGTTACTATGTATACTAGATATAGTTAAATAATTTTTTGCCACTTTATAATTTCCAGGCATGGTATGAATAAATCTACACTTGGCTTAACTTAATGCAGTTGAATTGATTTCTGCCTGCTAATCTGTGATTCTCTCTCAGTGGGAAATAATCAATAAGGTCAGTTGGGCCCACTTTTGCACGTCATTGGTCCTAGTTTTAATCTTGGTAATCCTGGCTGTAAACCACTCACTATGGAGGCGGATTGATTGGCAGCAATATTTGCTCAATGATTCTGTGGCCATATTTGAGGCACATTTTAGCTTGTGACTTGGTGTAACTGTTTCTGCACTAGCGTTTAGTGCCTGTTTTCTTTCTTATACTACAAAGGGCCTATTGAAAGGAAGCTTGGGGAAATCAACTTAACAGGAAGGGAAATGAAATAAGTTTTAAAAGGAAATAATAATAATAAAATTAAAGCACTATAGAGTCTTAGTGCTTGAGGAATTTGAATTGGATTAGACATGGGGATGGAGAAGGTCATAACATTTAGTCCAGAAGCAAAAATTGCCATCAAAGTCACTAAGCTACATTTAATCCCAATTCCTTCTCATTAGGTGAGTAGGAGCTACCTCACCTTTTCCTTCTTTTGTAAAGAATATCTTTTATGTATCACAAGTGAGGGGAGTGCTGAACATGATGCCTTCCTTTAGCCTCACATGATAGTTTTATAAATTTCTAGTGAAGTCACACATGAAGGGAATTTATAAATCCAGCATCACTGCCCAAGTCCTTTCAGTCCAGCATATGTTGAAAAACCCTATTTGAATGGTGAAAAGAGAAGGAAAATAATTCTTCTTCCACCCACCTAGCCATTCCATCCATCAATAATTCATGACAATCTTCAGACCAAAAGACTGTCGTTAAAGAGAGTAAAATGATATAAGCAAAGTGCTTAGCATAGGACCTGGTTTGTGTATTACTATATTAGTTTGCTAGGGCTGCCATAGCAAAGTACCACAAAGTGGGTGGCTTAAATAACAGAACTGTATTGTCTCACGGTTCTGGAGGCTGAAAGTTCAAGATCAAGGTGTTGGCAGGGTTGCTCCCTTCTAAGGCTATCACAGAAAAACTGTTCCAGGCCCCTCTCCTAGCCTCCTTTGGTCTTCAGGCAATTTTGGGCAGTCCTTGGCTCACAGATGCATCATCCCACCTCTGCCTTCGCCTTCATCGCCTTCATGTGCTGTTCTCCCTCTGTGCATACCCATCTCTGTGTTTCAGTTTCCCCTTCTTATAAGGACACTAGTCATATTGAATTAGGACCTACCCTAATGACCTCATTGCAACTACTTCTGCAATGACTCTTATTTCCAAATAAGTTCACATGCCGAGATGTTGGGGGTTAAAACTTCAACATACAAATTTTGGGAGGACACAATGCAACCCATAATAATTATTATCATTTATTATTGTATCTTCATTATTTGTTAGCTTCTCATAATTTCCTTTTTACTATAAATCTATTCTCTACCCTGCAGAGAATTAAAAATTTGCAAAAATAGGAAAAAGTAGGGAAGTGAAGAAATCAGAATATCAATGCATAGTGTGAATATCTTCAAGTAATGATGAACTGTTGGGCATAGCCACCATATTCAGGCATTAATGTTTCAGGTAAGAGGATCCAGAACAACTGGCCAGCCCAATCCAGTGAGGCAGCAGAGCTAGTCATTAGTTACACCCCAGCCATCCAGAGTGTTGGCAGTCTCTCCAATGGTAAGATTTTGGTATCCTTTCATACAGTGAGCAGGCAGGCAGCGGCCTGCCCAACCTCACCAGATGGTGTGGAGTCCCCCGCGTCACTGGCGTCATACGCATTTTAGATTTATTAAAAAGCCCACAAAAAAAGAAATACCCTTTGGAGCAATATAGTCTCAAATCCAACAATTTCCTGCAGTATCACAGCAAAGTTCCCCCCCGGGCAGCTGTTGAGATGGTTAGCCAGTAATTCTTCAAAACATTTTTTTTCTGACACATAGACAACATTTTCCTTTGTAAGAACGTGAAGGTTTGATTCCTCCAGAGCCCATTACATAGACAGATTGGCCCCTGAGATAATTACAAGAAGATAGTCTAATGGGTTGGATTAAGGAAATCCCATTACCTCCATGAAGAATCACCAGTGAGGTACAGACCCAGATGAGTCTTCCTACACACACAAATATAATTTCTTACCTAAAAGCATAGAAACACCATTCAGTTCACCTGTTTATATTTGGAAACTAGGCTAATATCGATCTGTCAGAACCAAAAATACTCTGTTGAACCAGAATATTTGTATTCTACTCTGCTTCAAAAATAATTTAGGATGACATTCAAGGATCTATCAAATATGACATGATAGACTACGTTAAAAGTTGGGTGGCCTAAAATTGTGTACTCTCAGTATCAGAATCCGGCCTCCCAGCACAGGCAGGAGTGACAGCTCTCACAAACCTAACAGGTGGTGAGCCAGTCCTTCTTGAGATGGCATGATTCTCAGAGCTCTGAGTTCTGTCCCCACCTCCTGAGAGGCAGTTGCCCCTCGCATTATACCCCTAGCTATTGATTCCCATTTGCCCTGTAGAGGGGTGAGAGAGTGGAAAAATCCTTGGGTGTCCAAGAAGTATGACACCTACAAGGACACCATGAGTGTTTCACCCTCCATTCCTAGAAAGGCAGGATTTGTATGAATATGCAGCACTGTCAGCTCATAATTTATACCTTCCCCTGACACCAACATGTCCAACTTCAGATTATAAGTACATTTTTTAATGTATAAGAAAATGTTTTAGAAGGTGAAAAAAATCATTTTCGTTAGGTTAAGACGCTGTATTAAGCTCATCTCTGTCCTGTACTCTGTTAGTGTCCAAGGCACATATGTACATGGAGAAAGGGGGGTTGCCTGCTAGATGAGAACCTTCCTTACTGCATGTGCTCTGTCCTTATCAACTAGGTTTTTTCAAAATCTCTCTGATAAGCATAGGAATTACCTGGGGAATTTTTCAAATTGCAGATGCCTAGATCCCCATTCCTAAAGAATCTGATTCAGTAGAACTGGGGTGGGACCCAGGAATCTGCATTTTTTTTGAGATAGAGTCTTGCTCTGTCGCTTGGCTGGAGTGCAGTGGCGCGATCTCAGCTCACTGCCACCTCCGCCTTCTGGGTTCAAGCGATTCTCCTGCCTCAGCCTCCTGAGTAGCTGGGATGGAATCTGCATTTTTAATGTGTTCCTTTGGTGACTGTGAGCTTCGTGGCCTATGAGACATAATTTGAGCAGCACTCTGCCCTCCTGTGATCTCCTTTCTTTTAGAACACTAATTTTTGCATTATTATCCTACCATCATTTTTTCAAAGTGAAATTTCTTCATGTTCATCTGTGAAAAAATATGCTCATTGTGAAAAAATAATCAGACTGTGTGAGTAAAAATCATCAGTTTTTTCAGCATTGAGATGGAATTGCCCTAAATGTTTTATGTTTTAATGGCATCTGTCAAGAACTTTGTGTGTGTGTGTGTGTGTGTGTGTGTGTGTGTGTATCTCATTTAAAAATATTAATTTGGCAGACCCAAATTTATGGAAAAGAAAGAGGGAGGTAGCTTCCACAAGACCTTTTTCTTCCAGAGATAACAACTTTTTCTTTGAGTTCTGTGACTCCAAGAGTTCTTCATTTACAACAGCCTCTTCCCATGGTGGTTTCAAAGCTCCTCATTTACACCTCTACCTGGAGCACTCTTCTTTAAAGTCTGGGTAGCTACCAGGAGCTCTTAATAACTTAGGAGACATAAGGGAAATTGCCATCTCCAAGATTCTTTTTTCTTGCAAACATTATCTTGTCACCACAGAGCTGTTCTCTTTTATCACTTGTACACCTCCTTCACTTGGAAAAAGTTAGGTCACATCAACATTTCACCTATTCATTTTTCTACCTTTGGTGAGAACCATCATTTAGCATTTCACCTCTGAGAAGTCTTTTCTAGCTAGAGAGGGCTCCCAATATTTCCCAAGGATCCCCATTTATTCAGTGCTTTGTAATCATTGTGAGGTCTTAGGTTCCTTTGAGAATCTGATGAAAATGATAATCTCTCATTCCTAAAATCAATGCATGTATTTGCACCCACATTTTTCCAAGTATTTTCAAGAGGTCCAAGGAATCTAGGTTAAGGATACTCCCTGATAATACGTCCTCAGCAGACTGAATTCCCTCAGGTCTAGAAAGGATTCCCACAGACATTATTCATTAAAATAAGTATTGAGCATCAATTATGTAGCAGACACTGCATTGGGGTACTGGGGATACAAAGAGAAACACAGGAACCCTTGTTTTAAGGATCTCAGGACAGAAATGGAAGTAGATGGATAAATAGTGATCATGGAATGTGAGAAGTACCTGAAACACAGCAGGGCTACAGTAAAATGTTCTTAAATTATAATTGTGACTTCTTTCCTTAAAATCTTTGATGCATCCTCTTCCTATCATGCACAAAGACCTTCCTCATGAACCTCAAGCTTACTTCTCTAGTATATTCTGAACATGTGTCCTTCCTTTGCCCAGTCCTGGCACTCCATGCTTCCATCTCATTGAAATCTCTGTTGGTCCCCAAATGTACCATGCTTTATGAGTCTTTATATGAGTTGTCCCCCATCCCTGGCATTCTTTCCTCCCCATCCTTTTCCCTTTTGCCAGGCCAACTCTCATTTGTCCTTTAACACTAGGTCTGGAATGCTTTCTCCAGTATGCTTCCCCTGATTTCTCTAAATTCTATTTAGATGCACTTCTTGCCAAGTACGGTGGCTCACACTTGTAATCCCAACACTTTGGGAGGCTAAGGCAAGAGGATTGTTTGAACCCAGATGTTCAAGACCAGCTTGGGCAACATAGTTGAGACCCTGTCTTTACATAAATAAAAACTATTTGGGTACAGTGGTGCCTGGGCTCAAATGATCCTCCCACCTCAGCATCCCAAGTAGCTGGGACTACAGGTGTGAGCCACCACACCTGGCCTCCAACAACTATTTGTTAAACCAAATACACTGAAAGAAGATGGTGACACCCATAAATATAACACCTGACTGAAGAGTTTCCCATTTATAAATGTTTTCACTGGGATAAAAGGCTTATATACTAAATAAGCATTGTGTAATCACTGTATATTACTTAGGGATTATGACACACTGACAAAAAATAATGTGGCAAAAAAAAGTGGAACGGATCAAAAAGTACAAGCTTTAAAATCAGGCATACCTGATTGAAATTCCACCTCTTTTGCAGGCTTGACAAGTAACCTTCCGTTGATTTCATAGATATTTGTTGAATCATGCTCTGTGCAAGGCAATGTGCTAAGTGTTAAAGAGGTAAAAGTAAATATTCTCTACAATCTTGGAGCTTCCAATCACTTTCTTCAGGTTCTTTATCTGTAATTTGGGGCCAACAATGTTTTCTTGGAAAGCTACTGGCAAGATGAAGCATAATATGTATCAAAATGCCCACTCTAGGTCTTTGCATGAAGTAGACACTCAATAAATGCTACCGGAAGGCACAGCTCCTATAATTTAATCAGGACAGGTCAATGAACATTCACAGTGCAGCCAAAGCTCTCTGCCAATATGAAGTCCACAGTAGCTATTGAGCCCTTGAAATGTGGCTAGTCCAAATTGAGATGTGATGTAAGTATAAAATACACACCAGGATTTGAAGACTTACCATGAAAAAAAAGACAGTAAAATAACTCAGTAATATTTTATATTCATTACATGTTAAAAGGATAATATTTCAATAAATTGAGTTAAATAAAATGCTGTATATGATTAATTTTACCTGTTTTATGTTTTAAATGTTATCATTGGAAAATTAAAAATTATATATGGCTCACATTATTTCTATTGAACAGTCCTGGGTTAGAGAGGAAATGTACCTTATAGGTCTAAAAAGAACAAACTGGAGATGCCAAAGGTGATCCAGAAATGTATACCACTAGGTAATGACTGAGCAGGGATGAAAACACAAAGCTGCATGAAAGCAAAGCTGCTTTCATGCCCTCATGGTGGTATTAACAGTAATTACCAGATTACACCAGAGTCAGAACATTCTCATTCACTTTAGTTCAAATACCAATTGTGGAATGTACCCATGTACACACCTAGGAAAGGGGGTGGTACTGGGGGCTGGGAGGAAGCTGGCAGAGATGTCCTCAAGCCTTACGATGGCTGCTATGATTCACTTCCTCATTTGGAAGCATGTTAAAGCAGATGGGCTTTAGACACGTGAGGTTTGGATGTCAGCATCATTCCTTCCTATGTGATCTTGGGCAAGTTAGTTATCTCTCCAGGCCTCAGTTTACTCATAATAATAACTAGATCAGAAGATTTCTGTGATGACTGAAGAAGCAAATGCATGTAAAACATGTGGCAGGGCATAACACCCAGTTGTTAGTTGTTGTCACTCTATTAGTCTGTTCTCATACTGCTAATAAAGACATACCCAAGACTGGGTAACTTATAAGGAAAGAGGTTTAATTGACTCACAGTTCAGCATGGCTGGGGAGGCCTCAGGAAACTTAAAATCATGCCAAAAGGGGAAACAAACACATCCTTCTTCACATGGAGGCAGGAAGGAGAATAATGAGTGCACAGTGAAGGGAAAAGCTGCTTATGAAACCATCAGATCTCATGAGAACTAACTCACTATCACAAGAACAGGATGGGGGAAACTGCCCCCATGATTCAATTATCTCCACCTGGTCCCTCCCATAACACGTGGGGATTATGGGAACTACAATTCAAGATGAGATTTGGGTGGGGGCACAGCCAAAGTATATCAGTCACCATCACAGCCTGTTTTATGTAATCATAAATAATAATGCCCACCACATATTTGGTATTCAATAAATGCTTGTTGAATGAATGAAATAGATCATCATCATCAAATCAAGCAATGGATGACTCTTTATTCCTGAAATTTCAGTGTCATCAGGTAGGATCCTGCTGCTATACCTCTAAATGTGGGTGTGTGTCTTGTAAGAACAGTCACAGCTACTGAGAACTGCTGACTAAGTTGTCTCTTGTTTTGACAAGTGTCCCTCAGCGTTGACTCTACCCTCAGGCCACTCCATAGCCATTCCAGCAATGTCCATGGTTTTATATTTCCCTTATGCTTTCCACTTTTCCATTATACCCAAGTGTGAGACTCTTTTTTCCCCCATCCAATTTAATCGTATAAAACCTGCTCTGATTTAGAATCTCCTTTGCAGCTAATCGAACCTTGCAGCATTCTATTAGCTCTTCCTGTTTGCTCTCGGCCCAAGCTGAGGCATCTGGGATTATTATGTAATAACCTGGGCTCATATCTGGTCAGTATATACCATCCCTTTTCATTCTGCAAATCCCCTCAGGGTTCTCTCTCTGTTTGCAAGGGGTGGGAGAAGAGAGTGGAAGGATTGTAGTGGGGGGTTTTGGTGGGAGGGGACTGTTTGCTAAGAGTTATTATCCCACACTTATCAGTATTAAACTGGATTTGACAACTCATAGCCTGGGATTTAAATGATCTAAATCCTTCTTCATTTGGCAGCCTGGTTTTACCCATTATTTATTGTGCTACCCAATTTATTATCATCGGCACACTCGGAGGCTTGGCCTGTGGTGTCTTCACAGCCAAGTGATTTATACAAATAATAAAAAAGATCGGGGTTCCTACCAATGAAATTCAAAGCAATTCCACCTCTCCTTTTCCTCTCATCTAGCTCAGTTCATCTCTTACACATTAACCCTTGGCCTTCTTACTTCTTCTCCTAGAGAAATTCATCCTCAGCTTCCTTCTGATCCCTGGAAGGAATACTATTGGCAGGGAGAGGGGAAGGTAATGAAAGTGGCGATTTAGGTTGGTGCAAAAGTAATTGTAGCTTTTGCCATTAAAAGTAATTGCAAAAACTGCGATTACTTTTGCACCAGTCTAATAGAATTCCAAAACATAAATATCATCAGGTCTTTATATGGAAAGTACCATGCAAATCCTCTCTATACATTATAGGATTTGGTTGTCACACCAGCACTTTGAGGTAGACATTGATTTTATCCTATTTGACAGCAGAGGGTCTCAGTTTGAAATATGCTGCATCTCAATCTCACGAGGACAGGCAGAGTGGGAGAGAGAAGCATGGCCAGGGGGTGGGGTGTCTGGAACATGGCCAGGATGAGGGGTAATACTGGTACCAAAACTGTAATGTAACATGAGCTTTGAAATCAAGCAGACCTGGAAGTGAATTCCAGTTCTTTAACCTATTGAGTTGTAGGACCATAAGTAACCAGTCTGTGCCTCAGTTTCCTCACCTGCAAAGTGGGAATAATAAAGTAGATAGGTAATTGTGAGAACTGAATGAGATCTTGTATATAGGGCATTTAACACAGTTTCTCCATCTGTTAAAAATGGCTAATGGCCAGGCTCATACCTGTAATCCCAGCACATTGGGAGGCCAAGGCAGGAGGAATTCTTGAGCCCAGGAGTTCAAGACCAGCCTAGCCAACGTAGGGAGGCCCCATCTCTACAGGAAAATAAAAACATTAGCCAGGTATGGTGGCATGCATCTGTAGTCCCAGCTACTTGGGAGGCTAAGGTGGGAGGATCTGCTTGAGCCAGGGAGGTTAAGGCTGCAGTGAGCTGTGATCATGCCACTGTGCTCTGACCTGAGCAACAGAGTGAGACCTTGTCGCAAAAAAAAAAAAAAAAAAAAAAAAACCTAACTCATTTTATCTTCACAACAACCCTATGAGGTAATTATGTAAATCACTTAAAACAATTCCTGGAAATGCTCAATAAATGTTAGCTGTTATTACTACCACTACTATTACTACCACCACTGCTACTACTACTGCTGTTATTATTGTTTACTATTACTACCACCACCACTACTACTGCTGCTGCTATTACTGTCATGAATCAAATTCAATACAAAATCAGTACTTTCCAGCTTGTATATTGCAAAGACCTTGAGTAGGGTCCTGGTAAGCTGAATTCACCCATGATAGTAATTACAGCCTGTGCTACCATATAAATGACGTGTGTGTATGTGTCTCTGTGTGTGTGTGTGTCTGTGTGTGGTTTTGTTTTCCTTGCCCCAGATCTACTTATGGCCTTCTCAAACTGGTTGCTAATTCTAGACTTTGAGGGAAGTTTTGTATAAAGCTCTGGCCCAAGCTTGGAACAACTTTAACATGGGAATTCAGTGTCCTGTCATCTTATCTCTCTGGTCTCAAGCTTTAGCAAATCTACTTGTATTAGTTCACATGCTTCTTACTGAAAGCCAGATGTTTATGGGTAGCCTTCTATTCACTTAGAATATTTACAATTAGAAAGTTTATTCATTTATTTAAAATATGGGCCAAGGGTAGCTCTGTTGGAGTATCTGCTATGTTGAAACTGGAAGAAGCCCCTCACCCCCAATTAATTTTATATCTTGCAAAACTATTTATGTTGGCATTGCCCCAACTAACATTTAGCAATCCCATACTGCCATTGCTTTTTGACCACCCAGCCCTGTACTTTGGAAATACTGGAAGTTTTATCCCATGTTCCCACATAACTTGCACTGAGTGGGTTACTGCATATTTAGGGTAGAATATGAGTAACCAGATTGTGGGAACAGCACCTCCCACTGATTTACATTTGTAAAGGAAGTGATGCTGAGAGTTCATGGTAACCTAGAAGTCCAAATTTGGCCCGTATTCTCTCTTATATCCTGTAGCTAGAGCCAAGAGTAATGTTGAGTATGTAAAAATAATTTTCACAGTAAGTGTGTATCAGTAATTTATAGCATATAGATAGCATTGTTTCCAACACAACTTTGCTGAAGCAGCAATAGCAGAAGATGGGCTTTAGAATTGATCTCCTTCACTAACTGTGTGGTCTTGAACAAGTTGTATAACATCTGTAAACCTGGAGTGCCCCAGCTACAGAGTCTATATGGAAGTAGAATCAATCTCATAGTGCTGTTTGAGGAGTGAATGAAAGAATGCTTTTAGAGTTTGTAACTGAGCACCTGACACAAAGTACTCAAATACTTGTTCCTTATTAGTATTTCCTCTTCTATTGATTTGCATATTCCTAGGCTTTTTACATACAGTAAATTTTATTGATGTTGTATTTGTTGCCTAATATAGTCTGATGGCCACAGTGCTATTAATGCTGTTATTGTTTGTGGTAAAAATATGTTTTACCATGAGCATGGTTTCAACGGGAATTCACTTCCAGGTTTGTTTTACAAAACCTTTTATATTTCCTCTTATACCTCTGCAAGATTGCCCTTTGTTCCTGATTTCAAGGCCATAGTCAGTGTGGAAATTCCAAATCATGCCTCCTTTCTATTTTTGTCCATCCTCCCTTTCCATCAGCTGTCACTTGGTTTTCACTTGCTCTGTGGAAAAACCATAGTTTCTGTGTATTAGCAGCTGGAAGCCTGAGGCTTCAGACTAAATATTATCATTTTTCAGTGCGTATTAAAGAGGTCCTTGCAAACATTTTTAAGAATGTATGTGTATCACAAATGCTGTTTTCTCTTGTGGTCAAAAGAAGTTATTGAAATTCTGATTCTCATACTCGGTCCTATGCGGAGTGACTTACCTTTGACCTTTCACCATAAGTGAGAAGCAGAATAAATGAGTGATGATTTCAACTGCCTCCTCCTTTCTTGGGGTAATGAATGAGTCAGCATCAAGGACTCTGCCAGGAGGCCTGAGCCATAAATATCCCTGCAATCCATCAAAAATCTCTTCAGAAGGTTGTTTTTAAACCGTAAACGGAGAAGGAGTTCCTGGACCTTATCTTAATCATCAAGTTAGTGGGAGATATTTATGCTTCTAACTTTGGGGTCAAAAAGAAAGGCTATAGCCAACAATATAGATAGAGAAATTAATATGACCCCATGATGAGATGGCAAACTTCTCATAGAGGAAAGACAAAAAAAAAAATTCAATGAACATACCCATTCTGTCCAAATTCTTGTCAGTTGTGTCACGTTGTTTTCCTAAAACTTATTGAGGATTTATCAGATGCCAGGCAGTGTGCTAACGCCTTTATTTCCATTATCTCATTTCATCTGCACACCTCCTTCATGAAAAGCAGAAAGATTTTCTTCACTGTTGTACAGAGGAGGAAATTGAGAATGAGGGTGACTGACTCTCCCAAGGTTTTGCAGCTAATAGATGGCAGAAATGTGCTTTGACCCTCAGATCCATCTGACTTCAAATCCCAAGCTCTTAATTACTCAGTTAAACTCTACAGGAAGCCATGGAAAATGAAGAGGGAGACGAGAAGCATATACAGAAATGCAAGTTGGCCTTCTCTCTGCCACATAAAGTACTCATAGTATAGTATAGTTAAGGTCTCTTGAAAAATAATTTTAATTTTTCATTAGCACTATAAGCAGAAAGCCAATGGATACTATAAGACCCTGAAAAAGTCCAGGCATCAGAGTCCTGAGGCTGCAGCAAGCATCAGGTACCCAGCAGTACCACAGATTTTGCAGCCATTTTAAGTGCCTAACTGGCAATAATTGTATATACCTGAAAACATCCCATTTTTGTCTCCATTCATTCTAACTTACTTGGAGTACAGTCTCCTGTCAGGCATGTCTTTGTGACACATGCAATATTTTATTTATGAGAAGAATATCAAAATATGATTGTTGGATTAGCTGATAGAGCATAGATTGGAAAAGGAGTCAGCTGGTGTGTTGTATGTAGCTTCAGCAGGAAGATACATCTAATCTGTGCTTTTCTTTCCAAACTCACACCTCGTACATGGCTGAATCTTCCTCTCTAACCCTTTCTACTGTGAGCCTCAAAGGCCTCATCAGTTTCTTCCTGGAATGCAGAGAATATCTTTTGGCTACATTTCCTGGTCAGACTCCTCATGCCCATTCAGGCTTCCCTGACCACCTGTCTTTTTAACGACATAAGTATAATCTCCCTGTATTAGTCCATTTTTATGCTGATGATAAAGACATACTCAAGACTGGGAAGAAAAAGGTTTAATTGGACTTATAGTTCCACACGTCCAGGGAGGCCTCAGAATCATGTTGGGAGGTGAAAGGCACTTCTTACATGGTGGCGGCAAGAGAAAATGAGGAAGAAGCAAAAGTGAAAACCTCTGATAAACCCATCAGCTCTCATGAGACTTATTCACTATCAGGAGAATAGCACGGGAAAGACTAGCCCTCATGATTCAATTACCTCCCCCTGGGTCCCTCCCACAACATGTGGGAATTCTGGGAGATACAATTCAAGTTGAGATTTGGTGGGGACACAGCCAAACCATATCATTCTGCCCCTGAACCCTCCAAATTTCATGTCTTCACATTTCAAAACCAATCATGCCTCCCCAATAGTCCCCCAAAGTCTTAACTCATTTCAGCATTAACCCAAAAGTCCACAGTCCAAAGTCTCATCTGAGACAATGTAAGTCCCTTCTGCCTATGAGCCTTTAAAATCAAAAGCAAGCTAGTTATTTCCTAGATACAATGGGGGTACAGGTATTGGGTAAATACAGCCATTCAAAATGTAAGAAACTGGCCAAAACAAAGGAGTAACAGGGCCTATGCAAGTCTGAAATCCAGAGGGGCAGTCAAATGTTAAGGCTCCAAAATGATCTTCTTTGACTCCAGGTCTCACATCCAGGTTACACTGATGTAAGAGTCTTAGGCAGCTCCGCCCCTGTGGCTTTGCAGGGTATAGCCTCCCTCCTGGCTGCTTTCATGGGCTGGCATTGAGTGTCTGCAGCTTTTCCAGGCACACAGTGCAAGCTGTCAGTGGATCTACCATTCTGTGGTCTAGAGGACGGTGGCCCTCTACTCACAGCTTCACTAGGCAGTACCCCAATAGGGACTCTGTGTGGGGGCTCCAACCCCACATTTCCCTTCCACACTGCCCTAGCAGAGGTTTTCCATGAGGGCCCTGACCCTGCAGAAAACTTTTGCCTGGGCATGCAGGCATTTGCATACATCTTCTGAAATCTAGGTGGAGATTCCCAAACCTCAGATCTTCACTTATGTGTACCCACAGGCTCAATACCACATGGAAGCTGCCAAGGTTTGAGGCTTTTGCCCTCTGAAACCACAGCCTGAGCTGTATATTGGCCCCTTTCAGCCACAGCTGGAGCAGCTGGGATACAAGGGCACCAAGTCCCTAAACTGCACATAGCATGAGGACCTGGGCCCAGTCCTTTAAACCACTTTTTCTTCCTGGGCCTCTGGGCCTGTGATGGGAGGGGCTGCCACGAAGGTCTCTAACATGGCCTAGAGACATTTTCCCCATGGTCTTGGGGATTAACATTAGGCTCCTGCTACTTATGCAAATTTCTGCAGCCAGCTTGAATTTTTCCCCCAGAAAATGGGTTTTTGCATAGTCAGGCTGCAGATTTTCTGAACTTTTATGTTCTGTTTCCCTCTTAAAACTAAATGCCTTTAACAGTACTGACATCACCTCTTGAATGCTTTGCTGCTTAGACATTTCTTTTGCCAGATACCCTAAATTATCTCTGTCAAGTTCAAAGTTTCACAAATCTCTAGGTCGGAGGCAAAATGCCGCCAGTCTCTTTGCTAAAACATAACAAGAGTTACCTTTGTTCCAGTTCCCAACAGGTTCCTCATTTCCATCTGAGACCACCTCAGCCTGGATTTTATTGTCCATATCACTGTCAGCATTTTGGGCACAGCCATTCAACAAGTCTCTAGGAAGTTCTAAACTTTCCCATTTTCCTGTTTTCTTCTGAGCCCTTCAAACTGTTCCAATCTCTGTCTGTTACCCAGTTCCAAAGTTGCTTCCACATTTTTGGGTATCTCTTCAGCAACACCCCACTCCTGGTACCAGTTTACTGTATTAGTCTGTTTTCATGCTGCTGATAAGGACACACCCGAGACTGGAAAGAAAAAGAGGTTTCATTGGACTTATATAGTTCCACATGGCTGGGGAGGCCTCAGAATCATGGTAGTAGGCAAAGGCACTTCTTACATGGTAGTGGCAAAAGAAAATGAGGAAGAAGCAAAAGTAGAAACCCCTGATAAATGCATCAGATCTCATGAGACTTATTCACTATCACAAGAATAGTATGGGAAAGACTGGTCCCCATGATTCAATTAACCCCCCGCCCCGGGTCCCTCATACAACATGTGGGAATTCTAGGACATACAATTCAAGTTGAGATTTCAGTGGGGACACAGCCAAACCATATCACTTCCCAACTGTTGGAGTATTACTTTGCTCCACATGAAGACAGGAGAGCAAAGTATTAACCTACAGGATGTGGAGTACAGCAGACCCATGGAGATCTGTTAACTCTGTGACTCTGAGCGTGTAAAGAACATAATCTCTGAGCCCATTCTCTCTTCTGGGAGAAAAAATAAACACACCTATTCAATGTTTTTGCTGCTTAATAAGCGATAATCCCTCTTATTACTAAACATGGGGAAAAGGTCTTATTTAAAAATATTCTGTTTATAGGAGTCACACAGTGGAATGGATAATACTGAGAAGAAAATATTTTCCCCCTTCATGATTCTGAGCTCTCGTAGGTAACATTTGCTACATTGGTATCTCTCCATTCTCTGTCCTTGCTTTCCTTTGGTTGGGGAATCATTGCATCTAAAAAAAAAAAAAGAGTAAGTGTTTCCCTGGCAATCATATTCAGAGAAAATAAAACAGTTTTTTTAAAGTGAGTGAGTTACTTTGTGGTATTTAAAATTATACATGCTTATTACAGAAAACTGAGAAATAGAATTATCTCAAAAGAGCAAAAGTAAAATTTTAAACTCCATCCAAGCACACAAATACTGCATGATCTCACTTATATGTGAATCTAAAAAAAGTCAAACTCATAGAAGTATAAAGTAAAATGGTGGTTACCAGGGGCTGGTTGTCAGAGTTGGGGGTTGAGATAGGTGAATGGGGAGCAACTGGGTATGGGAAGATGTTATTCAAAGCATATAACATTTCAATTAGACAAGAAGAATAAGTTTTAGAGATCTGCACAACTTGGTGACTATAGTTAATAATAATGTATTATATATTTCAAAATTGCTGAAAGAGTTTTTGGGTATTTTATTTTTTATAATTTTTAAAAATTTTTTATTTTTGGACTTAGGGGTACAAGTGCAGTTGTGTTCCATGGATATATTGCCTAGTGGTGAAGTCCGGGCTGTTAGTGCACTCATCTAAATAGAGTACATTGTACCTGATAGGTAATAGTCCATCCCTCATCCCATTTTACCTTCCTACCTTCTAGAGTCTCCAGTGTTTATTATTTCACTTAAAAGAGTAGATTTTAAAATATTCTCACCACAAAAAGTGATAAATATGAGGTAATAGTTATGCCAATTAGTTTTATTTAATCTATCTGCAATGTAAATATATATTGAAATATCACATTGTACCCCATAAATATGTACAATTATTATTCATCAATTAAAAATAAAATTTTTAAATAAAAAAAAACCTCTCATAATCCTACCCTTTAAGACTTCATCCACATCCTTCCTGTCCTTTTTTTTTTTAAATAAATGTTTAACATAGCTGTAGGAATCCACACTCTGGAATGAATGGAAATATCTATGAGCTAATACAATGAGACCTTGTTCTTGTCACTGTTTTCTATGGAATCAAATTCAGCATACAGCTGAGCAATTTTGAATTTCCTGAAGGGTAGTTTAGAAAATGAAGTTCCAAAAGAACCCCTTTGTAGAGGGCGTCAAAACACTAGAGTGTGTCTGTTCTATAGGATGAAACCTAGCATTCAGCAATCCTTCAGTTGTCCCTTCTTTTGGGAACGCCTCCTTGAACCACAAGAAATCTCATCATGGTGTGTATCCTAGTTACAGAGCCATTCAAATCTAACGTTTACATAGCCACAGAACTGGGTTTCCTCTTGAAATCTAGAACTGTATATGGCCCTCTATGCATCCTGATGATTCCCCAGAAGCATTTATAAACATAACCAACTTTTGATAATTTATACAGCAAAAGAGACTATAGGAAATCCTTTGTAAAGTAGATTTCTCAGATCAGATCCCATGAGCCTGAGATTCAGAATGGTTTTGTTGTTAAGATATTGACTCAAGGACTAGACTGTGTGGGTTTGAATCTTAGCTCCACTACTAACTGGTTTTAGAGTGTTAGGCAAGTTACCTAGCCTTTCAAAGTCTCAATTTCTTTGTATGTCAAATGAAAATAATAGGAATAAACAGATTTGCTATGAGGATCAAGTGAGTTCGTGCATACATGGTGCTTAGAAGAATGCCTAATGGGTTGTTCAACAAATATTAATTGTCACTATTGTTAATAATCAGGGTATGTGTGCATGTTTATACTTGGCCATACTCCCCTTCTGCACTATCCCAAAAGAGACTATAAACTCACTAGGGCCAAAAAGTCCTGTGTTCCACTCTTCATCCTCAGCAGCACCTAGGACAGTCATATCTAGTTTGTCATAGATGCTGAATACTCCCTAGTTGGCTTAAATTGGCCAAAATCCTGGTTTTCTTCCTGCTTGTTTGGCACCTAGTAAGTGCTTGGCTCCAGGCTCTGGGGGTGGGAATGCAGTTGTGGAAAAGGAGGCTTCACAGGATGGTGCCTGCTTTTTGTTCCTCCTCCTCTGGCATGATGGATTCTTCCCTTTAACCCTTTAATGCCTTGAAGACAAGTGATGATCAAGGCTCCAGGTAGGACTATCAAAACCGATAGCTGCTGCTAAGATTTCAGTATTTATAATGTACATAAGATTCCATCTCTATCCAACACACGAGCCCACTGATGCTTTACAAGAAAGTCCTCAGTGCCTTAGAGTTAGCTTTCATAGTTTTCTTATAATTTTCAGCTTCCCATGTGCCATGCTAGGCACAAGGGTACAACAGTGAACAGGACAGACATGGGCCCTGCCCTTCTAGAGTCTAGTGAGGAAGATGGGCATAATGGATAGTAAGTACATGTGATAAGTTCTGTCAGGAAATGCACGTTGCTATGGGAATCTTAGGAAGGTCATGTAACTATTTTAACAAGTCAAAGAAGGCCAGTTATTTAGCTTTAGTAGGAAACAAAGCTCTCCTTAATAAAATATAAAGTAAGTGCCATATTGTGGGTTTGAAGATTTCTTTGTTCTATATGATCTATATTTTCTGTGCTGAGAAGAGGATAGTACACTAAAAATCAGCATGTCTTGTAACTCAGTGTTTTATGGTCAACTTATAACACCTTCAACATATAGAAGAATTAAGATCATTATCTCCTAAGGCAGGCTTTCCAACATTTAGATGCATGCATGCATATCCTAGCTTCCAGATACCTGCATCCATTTCCCTATGGCTGGTTATTTTTTTCTAAAATGGGTTTTTTTTCCTGCCTTCTGATAGCGTAGTGGCAGAAATACATAGTTTCTTCATGCTGTGTTTTTACTTTCCATTTTCGCAATAAAACTATATCACTGCAGAGGAAATCAAATCTAATCTGCAATATATTTAGCATGAAAGCAATAAGAAGCATTAATTCACTCCAGAAAGAGCAAAATACAGTCGGGTACTCAAAGGAAGAATCACCATGGAAACTGTTTTCTTGAAATTCTGTGCTCTCCAGGCTCCAGGCATGACTAAGTGAAGAAAGGAAGGCAAAGGGAAAAGAAGAAATATTTTACCCTTTCTGTTGTCACTAAAAATGTTGCTGAAGAATTTCTATGAATTATTGATTACATGAATAGAAGTATATATGAATTAGAATTATGAAACTGTTGTCTTTTAAATGAGTGTGTAAAAGCACACTGAGAACTTGTTCCTCAGTGTTCTCCCTTCCTGACTGTCAAACCCCTATTGAGCAGTGTTCTCCCTTTCCTAACTGTCAATAATCCTATTAAGGTCAAAAGTTTGAAGAGAAGCACTAGGAATTGTGATGATTAAAGAATTATGTGAGCTAGAACTAAGGTACAATGCGTTTGCATGTAACTCCCAGATAGACTTGCTTTTGTATACCATTTTGAGATGATTATGGTTTCAGAATTTTTTCAAAGATATTAAATATGTCAAGATCAGCACAGCTCCTGCCTTTGGGACCGTGTTAATGGGATGTGATGGAATTTCCCTAAGGAACTTCTTGTAGATTAGATTCACTCTGTGTTTGTGTGCACATGTATATATCTAACAATGAGCCCACTCTTCTTGCTTTCTACATTTTTACCTCCTAATTTATAGATTTTTCTCACTGCAACTATACATTGTATTATAATAGCTCTGACAAGAATAGCTACCATGTGTTCAGTTTTCCCTGTGAGTCGATCACTATGCTGAATTCTTTGCATTATAACATCAAGAGCATAAGCTTTTATTTGGGTGCTATTGTGTATTATTTAGCAAAACAACAATAAAAGCTCACTAATAAAATAAATGTTTATATTCTCATGTAACCCTCAAAAAAACTCTATGAGAGTCCCCATTTTACAAATGAGGAAATTGAGTTTTGGGGATGGCCATCGAATACACTGGATCACAGAGCCAGTGAGTTGCAAAACCTGGAATTGAAATCATGTGGGAATCCTCAGTCCATGGGCTTAACAACACCACTATGTTTTCATTATCAAGAACATAGACAACCTGCCTTTTTAATCTCTGTACAGGCTTATAACTGCCCGGGATCTGGACACGTAAGTAGGACCTTGGTATCTTCACAACAGATATAAATTGAGAATCTACCATTGGACCAGGTACTGTCCTAAATATAAAAATTGAAAATAAGATAACATCCCTGCTTTCAAGGAACTTACAGTCCTCAGGAAATGTTGGCACGAATGAATGAAACAGACAAAATAGTCAAAGGTTCAAAGAAAAAAGGGATTAATGAGATTTGTGGATCTGTTGAGTTTGTGTGGATGAATTTGTCCTGGCCCTCCAAGACGGGGAGGAGCTTCTGGAAGGTGGGAGGAAGAGAAATGAACATTTAGGGAAAGAAAACATGATTTTAAACACAGAGATGGGAATGAGTGAGAGGGGTTTCAGGACCTGTTAGAAGATCAAGGCATGTGTTTTAGAAAAGTGAGTTTGAACAAGTACATTGACCATTGGTCCAATCAGTAAAGAACCATGAAAACTGGGGCAAGGAGGTTGGATTTTATCCTATCAACGCAAGTCACCTTTCAAAGGATTCATGTGTTTATTCTGAGATGTTAACTACTTACAGTAAGGAGCATTATTCTTTTGTATTCAGCTTTTATACATGTATACAACCATGTCACCCATTAAAGGTATAGGATACTTTTAGGACTCCGTAAGATTTCCTTTTGCCCACTCTTACTTAATTCTCTCTTGCCCAGAGATTATCAGTATTCCAACTTTTATGTGAGTATTCAAAGGGAAGCGATTTTTTTTAAATGACACTATGAAAGTTTAAAGGAAAGATGAATGACTGATGGGATGTAGCACAAAGTGTGGAGGTGAGAGGTTTCAAACAGGGAGACCAACAAGAGGATGTTATGAGGTTCACTCCCATTCATCCAGTCAATTAAATATTTATTGAACACTTATTATGTACCATACTCATACACTGGGAATACAGTGGTAACCAACATATGCTCTCTCAATGAGGAGACCAACAAATAAACAGTTATCTTATGGTGTAGTAAATGCTATAGTAGGAGGAAATATACATTGTTCTTAAAATGGGCATCTAACCCAGAATAGGAAAGTCGAGGAAGAGATGACAAATCTGAGGATCGAGGATGAATAGAGATTAGCCAGACGAAAGGGGAGACTGAGATGAGGATGGTCCCAGGCAGAGAAGCACAAAGAGGAGCAAGGACCTGTTCATGTTTAGTTAGTGGCAGCAGACAAGAAAGAAGTCAAAGAAAATATGTTTTTTAATCAAAAGAAATGGCCAAACTTAGTAATTACATTCTATCACAAGAACCATGTCAAACTGGGTTTCTTCAACACTGGTACTGTATATAATTGTGTTTCACACTATGTATCAGGCACTAACCTGATTGTGCAACATTGCAAAAAATTTCAGATGTTCAGCGTTGTGGGCTTTTTTATTATTGTTTATACTGTGGGCAACCCACCTGCTTGTCAGTCATTTCTCTTTGAACTTGAGCCAGAAAAACCAGTCAGGCAGTAAGATTTCTAACATCTTTCACCTACTTCTGTTAGACGAAGCTGTTTTCTCATTCTTTGTAGCATATTTTTTAGCTTCCCCTTTTCTGGACTGGGCTGAACTGTGCTGTGCAAAGCAGCCAGGCTACCCCCTCTTCTGACTTTTAGTTTGTTTCCTGGGGCAGCTTTGAGAAGCTATTGAGTTTCCAACACTCATTTTTTCTCTCATTCATCAGCAGATAACTCAGTAAGCAGAAAGTGGCCTTTGTAGCCCCGCAGACCTGAGTTAAGTAAGCCCTAGCCTAAGTCTTACTGACTCTCTTTGTGACTTCAACAAGTTACTTAATGTTTCTAGGCTTTGGTTTTCTTGTCTGGCAATAATAGCACCCACTGCATATGGTGTAAATGTCATTAAAATCTAATGTTGTAAAAGCCCTAAGATAGTACCTAACATATAGCAGGTCTTCAGTAAATAGTATCTAGAGGTAGTAAAGTCGAGTGGTTTCTAGCAAAAAGCTCTCAAGTGAGACTGTCCATGTTAGAAGGCTGGTTCTGCCAAAGGCTAACTGGGTTAACATAAGCTTCCAGTGGCTCAGTTTCCTCATCTGTAAAATGAGAGTAGTAATAATGACATCCACCTTATGGTTTTATTGTGAGGGTTAAATGAGTTAATACATGTAAAGTTCTTCACACAGAGCCTGCTGTGTGAGTATGCATATCTCTACATCCTATATTAGTAGTGTTCCTGTTAACCTTAATAATTATTGTTATTTTTACATATTACTTGGCCCCATCTATGAGAATGGGAGAGCAGTACCTACCTATCCTACAAGGTTGTTGCAAGAGCTACTAAACAGGTATGCATGGCTCAGTGCCAAGCACACAGTGGGCTCCTGATAAATGTTTGTTGAGTGAACGAGAGCAAAGTGCTTCTCTCTAAATGATTTCTGTAAATGTTTCGCCTTAATGATCACTGGGAGCTTCCGCACAGGAGGAAGTGCCAAAGAAGTTCACAGGGCGGCAGCCAGGCTTGGGCCTGGTGGAATCCGATGATGTTGAACAAAATAGATTCAGATCAGTCTATCTGGTGCCATTGAAACTGTGCCAATGAGCAGCAAAATGTGATTTCATGTTGGGAGAGTGCCAGCATCCTGGTTTGCAAATCAAAGAGAATCCTACCTATTTCTAGCACCTTCTCTCTTTCTCCCCTCAAGATTCTTCTGTGTGGGTTTTCTTACCTTTGAAACAGCCTCTGGATGTTTCACAAAATCAGGCCCCAGATGTTTGAAAGACTTTTGCAGACAAGGTAATCAATCCATTTGGTGGCCAGATGCTTTCTGAAAATTTTCCTGCTACAGCACTGCAAGTTTCTAAATTCATTAGAAACATAAATTAATTAAATCTAATCAACAGTGGGTGATGCAGAAGATTAAATAGTGAAAAACAAATACATTTCCAACTGGGTCAGATTAGAGGCAGAGAAAAACAGCTCCAGTTTGGAGGAAAATGTCAAGTTAACCCTTCATGTGATATTCTTGGAAAACTTTGCCAGGCCTGAGTCCCCAGGTGAGGCTGTGGTTCTTTCCAAATTAAGACTGCCCTGGTGGGTTGACTTTTCAAGAAATAATAAAGAAATTATCTGTTTCTAAAACATTTTGGAGTGGTCTTATTCTCTTATGTATTCACCGTAGTGAAAATCTCTATCATTCCTTTATCATGAAAGGTCTCTAGAGATAAGATTTGCAAGGGGCTATGCACTATATATAAAGCAATATTTTTCAGTAGCATTCTATAGTCAGATAAATTTGGAAAGAGAGTGAAGTCTTCTTTACTCCACACTAGAATAAGTTACCTGAGTTCAGGATTGTCTGAACTGAATCTGTCAATATTCAGATTTAATATTGACTGTCAATACTAAATCTCCAGCACCAAAACGAACAGTGCCTGGCAAGTCCTTAATAAAATCTTAATGAATATCTGTAAGTCCTTAGTAAATATCTGTTAATGTATGAATTGTGGGTGAACTTCTTCCTGACAGGACGACTCAATATTTACCCAGATAAATCCCCAAGATGAGGGACAGTGTATGAGCTATTTCCCAACAGTGTTCGACATTTTCCCCCCAATAAACAGCATCTTAAGGAACTAATGGTCCATAAGATATATTTTAGATAACTAAGCTTTAAAGTATGGTTGTATAGCACCCCTATCCTTTGTCCCATATCCTCTACCCTCAGTCTAAATGAAACTGGAGAAAATTCAGGGTGAGTGAATAGTGAATTCATGCAGTCAACTTCTGGGTAAGAGGCTGTCCTCCAAGAATGTGCTTAGCTTACTGGTTAGGCCAGCCCTTAGCTGTGATTTGACTGTTTTTTCATTCCACACTTGCACTTGCAGTGCTGACAAATGACCTAAGGCTGTGGGGATAAAGGTGTTGCTGCCTTGCATGCAGCCCTGTAGAGAAGTACCAGTTTGCAGAGGATACCACTCAACAGTAAAGACCAGCAGCTGCTAACTCAGATGCCTACAGACGCAAAGTAGCATAAAAGATGAAAGCAGAGAGGTAGAGGGAAACCTCAGGAGGGTAAATGGGAGATGGCATTTGACACTAAGGCTGGGGGTACACTAGGAAATGTTAGGAGGTGCAGTAACTTCAAGACCTATGCCCTTCTAAAGGGAGCAGCTGCTTCCCCACTCAAGCCAGTAATGGCCATATGGGAATGCCAGCTCCATGTTGCCAATCTTTATTTTCCTAAAGAAGCTGAAAAATCTCAATTGTTTAAAATGAAACTTTATACTTTTTAGATGGTAGAAACTCATTCAAAATATTGGAAACCTTTGTGTGGGCTAATATTGCAATGTTAATAAACTAGTCCAAATAAAATAAATCTGCTTGTCAGATATGACTTATCCACTGCAACTGGTATCCTCTGGGCTATTTGGTCCTATGATGTGGAGCTGTGGAGACTTGCTCTGCCTTATCTGGGATCCAGATGAGTGATCCACTGGGAACAATAACAACAAATTATATATATTGAGTAGCTACAATGTGCCAGGCATCATGCTAAGCTCCTCCTCATCCTTATCTCATTTAATCCTCACAATTTCCCTCCAAAATGGCACCAATATTATTCTTATTTTACAGATAAAGAAACTGAGATTCAGAGAACTCAAGTAACTTGCCCAAAGGCACATCACTTGTAAATGACAGGGATGAATGGTATCTTTCTGACACCTGAAGTCATTCTGTTAACCATTTATTATGTTACTTCTAGGTAAAATACTATCCTAACATTTAGTGCTTCTGCGTGTCAGGTACCATTCTAAGTACTTTGCATAAATTTATGCACATAATCCTCAACATAATATCGTCTCCATTTTGCAGATTAAATAAGTAGTGGGCAGAGAGAGAGGTTAAATAATAAACCCAAGATTTGCCAGCTAGTAAATGTGGAAGCTATAATTTAACCCGGGATTACAAGACTGCTATTGATCAACTCTTAGAATTGTTTCCCAAGACAAAGTCCTAGGTCAGGCACATAGAAGGTGCTCAGTAAATAGTTTTCAACAAACAGCAAATCTCATTTTCGTCTTGGGATTCTGTGCTGCAGGTGTGGTTGTTGCCTCTGAGTAGCTGCTGTTTCAGCCATTATTTCATGTGACTCACTGGCAGCTGTCACTCAAGCAGCCTTCACTGCGTCACTTTGCTAATTCCAGGCATGCAGAGCAAAGACCGACAAGCCCTAGAAGCTGGCTCAGCCTCTAATGAACTGTCTAATCCAGAAATCCCTTCTCAGGGATCGGGCAATCCAATTCAAACTGCGTGTGTGACTGAAATAGTTCACTGGGTCAGACTTCTTGGCATATCAAGATCTTCCCACCCAGTCTCTGGTGTTCAGTTGCCTTTCTTCCTGCAAATTGAAAGGGTGGAGACTGGTTTAGACAAGGGCTAGAATTTAAGTAGCAGAAGGGTGTGTGCGCATTTTATAATGCTTGTGTTATCGTGTATATGATTAGCTCAGCATAGACCTTATTAACTAGAATGAAGCAAATGTGGATTTTATTGGTTTTCAAATTTTCATGATCCCATAGTTCTGCTACACTCAATTCAACTGAAAACCAAATGTATGTGTGTGCATAAGAACAACATTAGAGGATATAATCCAAATGATCAGGCTACAAATATTAATTAATAAATATTCTAGAAAACCATACTTTTTTTTTCTTTTAGACGGGGTCTCACTCTGTCACCCAGGCTGGAGTGCAGTGGTGTGATTACAGCTCACTACAGCCTCAACCTGCTGGGCTCAATCTATCTTCCTACCTAAGCCTCCTGAGTAGCTGAGACTACAGGCGTGTGCCACCATGCCAGGGTAATCTTTGTGGTTTTTGTAGAGAGAGGATTAGAAAACCATACTTTTACTGAACATTGCTTGCATGTCTACTGTGTGTCAAACATTGGGCTAGGGGCCAAGAATACCATTGGTTAAAAAAAAAAAAAAAAATCAGCTGTGATTCCTGTGAATTATGAATTCTTGTGAATTATGTAGTCTTACAAGGGAGACAGACATTAACAATAAACACTCAAAACACATACATAACATACATAATGATGAATTCTGGTAGAAGCATTAAAGGAAAAGGATCGAGTACTATAAAGAACAATGTGAAGACTTTAAAATAGGCTGTCAGAAAAGTCCACTCTCAGGAAGTGCCGCTGTTCAAGCTGAAATTTTTTTAAATGAAGAGATGTTGGCTAAGGAAAAGGGAGGATGGGGAGTAGTTTAGGCACAGCATGTTTCCCCAAAGTAAGGGGGAAAGCAGGAAATTTATGAGATCCTGAAAGCAAAAGTGGGGCTAGAAAACGGTAAGGAAGGAGGTCGGGGGATAGTTTGAGAGGGAGGAAAGGACCCGTTTGCAAAGTTTTCTTAGTGATAACTTACCAAAGGTTGTATTACCCCAAAGCTTCCCCAAAATGGTGTCTAGTACATTTTACTGTTGATTCAAGTTCAATTGAAGAAGCAGGAGGTATATTTGAGGTTGTGGCCAGTGTTGAGTCTATATCTTCAGTGCTTAATGGTTTGATTCCTTCTGTTACCTGATAAAATATTGACATATCATTTTTTTATTCCCCAAGAACTTTGCAGAAAACAATGCATCACAATCAGTGCTAGAAACCTGCTATGGTGTGTGTTGGAGAGAAAGGAATTTTGCCAATGCATTTAATAGTTACGGACTTTTTCAAGCTTGAAGCTTCTTCATATTCTCCAAAGGCAATAACTTAGGTTGTTGGACTCAGTACTTGAAATGTTACCCAAAAATAGAGTCCTTGGAGGTATGGAAATGTGATCTGATTTTTACTCCTTTCCTATCTGCTATTCCTAGAGAAAGCATTTCTGAAAATGGCCTTGGTACTAGATTTCTCAAATACTGGTTTTGTTTCAGAGGTGTCCCAGGCTATAAGCCTATAGCAATGAACCATTAAGAATCATAATAAGTTGTAGGCAAAAATGGAACATGTGTGACTTTAAGCTAAGCAGAGAGCTGTCATGTGCATTACACAATCCCACAGTCAGTTGTCCCCATGAGAATCCTAAATCTTCAGTTGTGAACCATTTATGTCATGTTTTCTATGCACAGAATACGATCCTAGGTACTGAAAAAGATGCTATCTACTAAAGAAATAAATATTATTCTGTTTTCAGGGAACTTATAATCTAGTTAAACAGATAACACATGCACAAAGTATATTCGAGCCATCTATTAACATTTATAGCATAATCCAATAGAAATGAGTCATGCCTGATAAGAAGGTGCCAGCTAAGTTAGTGAAGTTTTAAATGTAAACTATCTTTACTTGGTTTCTAGAAAAGACTAATTTTCAACTGCGTGTTAGAAGGGAAGGGAAACAGGATAAGTTCTAAGAGGATAAATTCCAGATTGAAGAATTGTTTAAGCAAAGGTCTGAATGCAGGGTAGTACTGAGTGATGGTCTCAGATCCCACTAGGGATCCAGAGGTTCAGAAGTACCGTGAAAATAAGATGCAGAATTTCACAAATATAAGTACATGCATGTTTATGGGGAAAGGATTTACAGCTTTTATTAGATCCTCAAAGAGGTCCGAGATCTCCTAAAAAAGGTTAAGAGCTAAATTGTATTACTAGAGAAAGGTTCAGATTTTACATTCTTTTATTCATCAAACATCAATTGTGCTTAGTAGAGTCAAAATTGAGTAAAATAGGAATTCTGTCCTTAATGAAATACATTTCAGTTAGGAAAATAGAACAAGTACACATGTAAATGACAATGTCATGGATCACACGTAAAAGTACAAAGAGTTACAGTTGTTGTGAGGAAGAAGGAATTTTTTTTCCAATCAATGAAGCTTAGAAAAGCTTCATGGAATAGTTGACATTTGAGCTGGCCTTGAAGGATTTGTGTATTTACTTTTTTATTCAGTCAGTAAACAAGTGTTTTTTGCAAACCTACTAGATGCCAATCCCTATGCTAGGTCCTCCCACTATAAGAATGCAGAAGATCTTGCCCACGAGGGACACGCTCTCTCAAAGAATGAGATGTCAGCAGGCACAATTAATGACAGTAATATATTAGATAAATGAAATGGCGTGAACAGTTGGTCAGCAAAGATTGTATTTGCTTTGAGAGTCTGAGGAGTTAAACTTTGATGAAGTGCGTGACAAGGATGGAAAAGTGAAGGTTGAGCCCAGAAGATACACTGGCGTTTTAAGAAGTAAAACCTGTAACTGTGAGTGAAAGATGAAAAAAGAATTTATATAGAAGAAAGAAGAGATAGTAGATGAAGAGAATAGGAACAAGAAATAATAGAAAGTGGAGGGAAAAGAAGCAGCACACAAAACGCAGTTTCTGAATGCAAAGCAAGTTTGGAACTATAGTTGGGTTTAAATCCCAGCTCCATGACTGGTCTTCCAAACATGGGCAAGTTATTTATCCTATCTGAGTCACCATTTTCCCATCTGAAAAATGGAGAAGATACTAAAACTCATGGCATTTGAGTGACAATTAAATGATATAACGTAAAACACAAAGCACAGATCATGACCAAAGTCGTTATCCAATGTATAACCATGGATCTATAGATTTAGAAAGAGAGTGTATGTATATAGAGGCTCGAATGCTATGCCTGGCTTGCAGTAGACCAACTCAATAAATGGTAGTTTCAAAGAAAAACTATGCTTTTCTAAACTGTGCAGTGCTGGTGTTTCTCTTACACTGAAATGTCTTGAGGCCAAGTCAATAGCTAGTTAATTTCAGTGAGTCTTCTTTATGACAGTTGCAATTCTCTTCCTGTAGTCATACTGCAGTAAAGGAATGTGCAGCTAAAAGAGTTTTCTATTAAAGACTGACGTCCTGGAAGGGAGATCTACAAATCACTTGGAAAGTTCCTGGCACCATCACCTGAGTCTGACCATTTACAACGTGTCTGTAAATCTTGCACAGGGAAAGGATGAGAGTGTAGCATTTTTTTCCCCCACTCTGACAGACTTGTTTCTATAAGATGTTAAGGATACTGGTGAAAGTTAAGGAAGGCCAAAAGGAGGTCAGCCTACCCATGTGGAAGTGATCTTGTAGTAGATTTCTCATCATTTTAAAGTGTATATGAGTTAGCAGCCCTCTGCCTGGTACGCAGATAGTAGGTAGCTAAAAGAACAGAGTCCTTTCTGCTCTCAGCTTCAAAAGGAGAAGGTAAGAGAGGGAGAGATGAGTGGAAAGCAGAAAAGAGAGAAGAGGTGTGAGGTCAAGGGAGAGAGAGAGAAGGTAAGGAGGAAAAAAAAAAAAATCAAGTAGTCTTTTATTCATAGCAATCACATGGATCTCTGAAATGCTGATATATGAGATAAATTCTTGCAATACTAAATGTTTTAAGAATCCTGTTAAACCTTATATGGAGAGAAGATTTCAATAGCATTTTTCTTACTATTCAGATTTTGGCTGTGGGTAGGATTTGAACCTGTACAGATTTTATTTCAAATGTTGGTGGTGACCAGTCCTCATTCCTGGCCTGTTCATCCATACATTTATTTTTTTATTCATTCAGCAATTCCACCTTCTTTCTTCTTCATTGTTATTTTTTTCCTGGCTTTTGGAACTTTCCCATCAGCATATAAACATGCGGTTATTTCTATGATATTGTAAAAGTACTCTCTTGATCCCACTTTCCTTACCATCTTTCACCTCATTTCTTTGCAACTCTTTGCAGCAAAACTCCTTGAAGGAGTAGTACATAGTCACCATCTTCAATTCCTCTCCTCTCATTCTCTCTGAAACCTACTCCAATTAAGTTTTATGGCCACCATCCCATAGAAACTATACTTTACTCAAAGTTAAAAGTGAGCTCCACAGTACTAAACTCAAAGTTTTACTCTAAACTTTTAGCTTGCCTATGAGCAGTATTTGACATGGTTGGTCACTTGTCTAAACATAACTTGGTTTCCAGGACATTACATTTCTTTGATTTTCCTATTATCTCACTGGTCATTCCCTTTGTTTTTTTCCTGAGATTTTCTTCTTCTCCCCCCAGCTTTTTCAGTGCTGGGGTGCCCTACTGTTCGGCTCCTGGTCCTTCATTTATTTTAATGTACTCATTCCCCGAGACCTCATCTGGTCTTGTTGCTTTAAACACCATCTGAATGCTAATAACTCCCAAATTTATATCACCAGCTCAATCCCCTCTCCTGAACTCCAATTTCTTATTTCCAGTTATCTCCTCAACATCTGTACTTACAAACCTCTAGCATTTCACATGCATAAAACTGAACATCTGGTCCCCAAAAAGCCTGCTTTACTCACAAAATTCTCAGTGATGGCAACTCTAACATGCCAGTTGCTGAGGGCAAA
The DNA here is from genome assembly GCF_008728515.1 of Papio anubis. Classification (NCBI taxonomy): domain Eukaryota; kingdom Metazoa; phylum Chordata; class Mammalia; order Primates; family Cercopithecidae; genus Papio; species Papio anubis. Next base: position 139,441,924 of record NC_044980.1, on the reverse strand, counting down.
AACGTTGGGATCATCCTTGATTCTATTTTTTCAAACCCTATAATCAATCCATCAGCAAATCCTCACAGGTCAACTTGCAATATCATCCAGAAAATGACCAGTTCTCTTCAACTCCACAGCCTACACCATGATTTATCTCCCCTTGATTATCTCAATACACTCCCCAATTCTACCTCAGCCTCTACGGTCTATTCTCAACACTGTAGCCAAATTGAGTCTTGTAAAAGCACATCACTTATCTATTTAGTATCCTTCCAACAGTTATCCCTTTCACTCTTTCATTGTGGTAAAATGTACATAACATAAACTGTACCATTTTAACTGTTTTTCAGTATACAGTTTGGTGGCATCAAATACATTCACATTGTTGTGCTCATTTGACTTTTAGTAACAGAGTCCTTGCTGTGTTGTACAAGACTCTATATCATCTGAACCTCTCATGTCTCCTACCTATTTACCCCTTGTTTGTTCTGCTCTAGCCACACTGATCCCTTAACACATGTTCATTACCCTCTTAAGGTCTTTCCACTGTCAGTTTCATCTCTTTGGAACACTCTTCCTATGGATACCTGCATCATGAACTCTTCCACTCCTTCAAGTCTCCCCCATGAAGTCTGTCACAACCACCCTATTGAAATTGCAGCCTCCCTTCAAATACCAGTCCTGTTCATCTTACTCAACTCTATTTGTTTTCCATAGTACACAACATAAAATGTAATTTAGTATGTTCATTGATGATTGTATTTTCTCCACAACTAGAATGTAAGATCCATGAGGACAAATCTCTTATCATCTTTTAATTGATATTTCTTTAATATCTGAAACAGTACTTGACACATAATTGGTATGTTCAATGTACATTTGTTGAGTGAATAAATGGGTCAATGAATGAATTGATTAACCTTAAATCTTTAGACTTTGTTTGGAGATTCTAGCAGGGGAACGCAGCTACTCATATACCCTTGACCAAAGACCAGTCCTCCTCTACTGGGGATGGTTGTGCTGTTCAACCCATCATGCAGCTCTGGAAGGGAGGCACACGGAGTGGTGAGGGAGGAAGGAGACACCTGCCTAGCCATCCAGATCATCCAAATCAACCCTGGCAATCAATGGGGTGACAGATGTTGCAACCAGATCGGCCTCATGTCCTATTAACATTAAGTATTTCCTGATTTTTCTAGTTTTAATATTATTCATTGTTATCTAAACTGCTACATGACCATGAAGTCAAATATAATAGATTTTCTAAATATCCAATTTTCAGTGGATAGATAAAAGCAGTAAGTATTTACTATACTGCCTTTATCCTGAAGAATATTTATTAAAGATTGGGTCCTGCTGCTGATGAAAATCAATGCTAGGTTATTCATTCTGCATTTTACTCTTTACCTACTGTGTGTACAGTATTGCATTCAGTGCTTTAAAATATGCATATTATCCAAAAAAGAGTATACTTTATAATATTCTTCAGAATACCACAACTCCTAGCCAGAAATTAGAAGGAGGGAGGGAGAGAGAAAAAAATACTAAATGATTCATGGTATTATAATTGGCACACTTGTTTCTAATACTTTCCATTTTATTTGCTAAGACCATTGAAAAACCATCATAACATAGTAATACCTTGTGAACTATTAGCAACATATTTATTTTGTTTCACATCAGGACCTCATGTTTTAGAAGGAAGAAAATCAAATCCTTGCCTATCATATTCTTCATTCATTTCTATAGGCCCATCTATAGTTTAACAAAAAAATGCATTGTATTTAGTGTTCAATTTGTCCTTTAGAGAAATAAAAGAGATTTATTGCATGCAAGGATATGGCTGAGATGTGTTTCCTTGAGTTCTGGTAAGGACTTCCTGCTTCCCTCTAGGAAAAAAAAAAAAAAAATCTTTCACTTAAAAATCTCTATGATCAGAATCTTTGAACAACCTTCCTCCAACATTGTAATTGTATCCCAATATCCCATTACCTCCCAGTCCTCTAAACTGAGAGTTTCACAAAGGCAAGTACCAGTTGTGTTTATTTATTACTATATCCCTGGTACCCAGCCCAGTGACATGCACATAATAGGTGTTCATTAAATTGAATCCTTTCATCTCAGATGTATTTGCTCATCCACTCTGGCTTTCTTATTACCACCTCCATGCCCTCTCCCAAGTAGCACCCTATCTGGACATCCTCTTTCCCCCAACCCATCTGCTTTCTCTTCCTGTTATTCATAGGACTCTGAATCCCTGCCAATGCTGCAGAGGCTTTTTAGGACAAGATCTATTCTTTATTGAGCAATGTATCTCATTCTAAAATCATCAAACACTCACTATTTCAAATGAGAACTTTTTCTTCCTTCACATCTTAAGTAAATGTTTACATCTATCCAGCATACATATTTTGATTATTGGTACTTTGTTTAGGGTTATCCATTCTCTATATGTTTGTCCACTTTGGTACTGGCTCTCTTCAGCTCTCATTCAGTGATCCACTAAAGAAAAAAGATTGATTGCTTGATGACTTGTGAATATAGAAAAAAAAAAAAAAGATTGAGAAGCATCTGTTATATACTAAGAGACTCAGCTAGGCACTGAGGGTTTAGTGGTGAACAAGTTCCTTGTAAAGTTTATGATGAAGAGACTGAAACAGGCATTTAAATGATTCTAATATCATTGTGATAAATGCTAATGATTAGTGGTGATAACTTACAAAGGCAAAGTATGGGGAGCAATGAGGCTGCATAATAAAGGGAGCTGTCTTGGGCTTAAAAGAAGTCACACAGGGCTTCTTAAGGAAGTGATACCTGAGCCAGTCCCCAAATATGGGGAATTTTAGCTTCCACAAAGTCAATACCATGTCTTACTGACTTCAAAGCATCTGGCAAGCAAAATTTCTGACCAAACATGTGCCAGATGCCATAATATATGTGTTTGGGTAGCGGATAACACAGGGCCTGCCCAAGAACTCCCATTTCCCCACAGATGTGAGAGCTTTCTCATTGTGGACCTGGAGTCCTGCCGACTTTGGGGTCAGTCATAGATGTCCCATGTTGTGCGGATAATAGAACCGAATGATTGACAGAGTTTGTATTGCCTGAGCAGTTAATTACTCCTCTGCTTTTTGAAAGATTGGGTGACAGATGGTAAACACCTTGACAGCAGATTCCACTGTAAACCACACAGGCGTGTAGGCAAGTCTGGACTGCTATCAATTTCCCACTGGATTTTTCTGTACTCAGAGACGTATAATTTTTAAGACTCATTTGCCCTTTAGGCAAGTTTTGTTTCAACTATGGGAAAATTTTATCTTCTAGGCTTCTATGTTGCAAGAACTTGTTTTGAATAAAAGGCAATCTTTATCAACCCACATGTCCTTGGGTTGATTCAAACCTGTTTGGTGTTGGAGATTTGGTCAGCCTGGGGAAGCTGTGTGCATTTTAATGGGAACAGCATGGCATTCATTACTCACCTGCTTCCTACCATCTGGATTTTCACAGCTCAGCAAGCATGGTGGGCTTCCTGCATATTAGCAGGGAAAGCTTGGCTCCTAAAAAGGGTGTGGCTAGGTCCCTGTGAAGTCATAATTTTACAATGAACACCATGAATAAATTGGGGTTGGCATTCTATCCCAGTAAGCTGCTTTCATATTTGAATGGTTGAAAAATAATACACCAGCAGGGGAAGGAGGAAAAACACAAATCGTCTTAATACTGGGAATCAAGTAAGTGGGAAGGAAAATTGGTTGTGTGGTGGAGTGAAATGGAAATGTGCATGTGAGAGTTTGTGCAGAGATATTGTAAGGCAAGGGAGTTTCCAACTCAACATGCATTAATAACCTGGCCCTGTGCAAAGTGCTATAAGGAAAACAAAAGATGGAAAGACAGGTATAGTAGCATGAATTTAGTTGAATATAACAGAAAACTTACTAACAGTAGCTTAAACCAACAATTTCAGACATAGGCGGTCTTAAGGTAGGTTTTAGTTGTTCAACAGTGTCATCAAAGATATTGTCGCATTCTCTCATCTGTCATACTCAGCTTCTTAGCCTTTTAAAGTCCATGGGCTTATTACCTCATGGTCAGATGATGGCTGCCACAGCCCCACATATTATGAACACATTTAATTACAAACAAAGGCAGGAAGCAAGGAAGAGTATGGTCAGAAGGCCTCCCCTCACTTACTTACTTTTATTCAGGTAAGAAAACTCTTTCCCAGAATCTCTGTCCCCTCCTGTTTCCCCAGTAGACTTTCCTATATGCCTCAATGGCCAGATCTGGGTCACACAATTACCCCTAGCCACAAGGGAGGCTAAAAAGCAAGTATGTGGGTTTTCCAACCTCTACAGTGGAACAGTAGGAGGCAGGCAAGGAAGAAAGACACTGAGCAGGAGTAGCCAAGCAAGAGTATCTGCCATGACACATCACCTGCCATTAATGGGCTTGATCTACAGGGTCAGACTAACATTTAAGCAGTGCCTATTTTTTAATACTGCACTTATGGTTAAGTAGGAAACAGCCATTGTGATAAGAGCTTGGGACTTGGAGCTATTGGACCCTTCTATCTGTATTATTTCATATAAGAGGTATACCAGCACCAGGTTGAAGATAAAACCAGTATGCACAGAATTAGTTAAGTGAAAGGAAAAGGATTCAGTATCCAAATACCAGACACTGGTTGGATGACAGAGGAAACAATTCTGGATCAAACAGAAAGTATGTATTATGCACAGTAGGTCAAGGATAGCAAGCATATGGTACGTGTAATCAGAACTGTGTATTCACTACTTCTGTCTTTAGGACCAAACTAAATGAGTGTGAGAAGCAGTGTCAAGTTAAGAAAGTAATGCTACTGAATCAGGAACTCAAACATAGTTCCATTTAAAGACAAGGGCATAGGTGAAAAGGTAGAATACTTAATGGATAACCTAGTTTGGGTGCAGGTTGGCAAAAGTGTATTGATGGATTTTTTTAACTCCATACCACCCAAACAGAATCCCAAATAGTAATAACATCTAGACAGAAAGATTTAAAAAAACTTTGCCTCTGTGTACTAAGAAAATAATTATTGGTGCCAAATCAAGTTGAGTCATATCAATAGAGATCAGTAGTGTTAAACCTGTGTATCTACACAGCATTTTTAACTCTTAGAAGCTCTTATATCTATCAGTTCATTTTATTCCCATAATTTTACTTCTTTTGGAAGAATTGTCCACTAAAAAGAACAGTATGAAGGAACTTTCTGGAGTAAATGGAATCGTTCTATATCATGATAGTGGTTATGGATATATATCTCTATGCATTTGTCAAAACCTGTAGAACTGGATGCCACATAAAGTGAATTTTACACACACACACACACAGATACACACACACACACACACATATACATAGATATACAGATATATAGATTTTTTTTTTTTTTTTTTGAGACCAAGTCTGGCTCTGTCGCCCAGGTGTGAGTGCAGTGGCATGATCTCGGCTCACTGCAACCTCCGCCTCCCAGGCTCAAGCGATCCTCCCACCTCAGCCTCCCGAGTAGCTGGGACCACAGACACACACCACCATGCCAAGCTATTTTTTTTTTTTTATTTTTGGTAGAAATGGGGTTTCACCATGCTACCCAGCCTGGTCTCAAACTCCTAAGCTCAAGCAATCCACCTACCTCAGCCTCAAAAAGTGCTGAGATTACAGGCATGAGCCACTGTGCCCAGCCTATATATAAATTTTAAATTTTTAAAAAGTTTTAAAGCTGCTAAGTGCTAAAATCTTTCATTCAGTTTGAAAACCAATTAAAATTGTTTACAAGTTTTAAATTGTTCAAGTATTTATGGTTATGGCAAAAAATAGAAAATACTGAAGATTTAGAAAAAGACCATAAGTAAATAAATTATGTACGTCCTACACCAAAACAGTACTATTTTGGATTCTCCTTGATAAACTTTTGTCTATAGAGAGAGAGTGTGTGTGTATGTATAGTCATTAACAATTACTTGTAGGAGAGTCCGATTGTAAAGGAAACTTAGTTTTATATGTTAAGTGCCACCTTGTCATTAACAGAAGTTTCTGTAAGTGTACATATTGCTTTACCTGTTAGACAAGATATATTCTACCAAGAAGCATCTTCTCCGCTTCTTCTGGAATCTCCGCCTAGTTCAGCCCACCTGCCTCCACTCCTGCCTCCACCATGTCCATCAGGGTGCAGAAGTCCTACAAGGTGTCTACCTCTGGCACCCGGTCCTTCTGCAGCTGCTCCTAAACAAGTGGGCCTGGTGTCCGCATCATCTCCTTGAGCTTCTCCCGCGTGGGCAGCAGCAGCAGCTTCCAGGGTGGCCTATGGTGGGGCCAGTGGCATGGAAGGCATCACTGCCATCCCGGTCAACCAGAGCCTGTTGAGCCCCCTTAACCTGGAGGTGAACCTCAGCATCCAGGCTGTGAGCACCCAGGAGAAGGAGCAGATCAAGACTCTCAACAGTAAGTTTGCCTCCTTTGTCAACAAGGTACGGTTCTTGGAGCAGCAGAACAAGATGCTGAAGACCAAGTGGAGCCTCCTGCAGCAGCAGAAGAAGGCTGGGAGCAACATGGACAACATGTTGGAGAGCTATATCAACAGCCTTAGGCAGCAGCTGGAGACTCTGAGCCAGGAGAAGCTGAAGCTGGAGGCGGAGCTTGGCAACATGCAGGGGCTGGTGGAGGACTTCAAGAACAAGTATGAGGATGAGATCAATGAGCGTACAGAGATGGAAAATGAATTTGTCCTCATCAAGAAGGATGTGGATGAAGCTTACGTTAACGAGGTAGAGCTGGAGTCTTGCCTGGAAGGGCTGACGAGATCAACTTCCTCAGGCAGCTGTATGAAGAGGAGATCCAGGAGCTGCAGTCCCAGATCTCGGACATGTCTGTGGTACTGTCCACTGACAACAGCTGTTCACCGGACACGGACAGCATCATCACTGAGGTCAAGGTACAGTACAAGGAGATGGCCAACAACAGCCACGCTGAAGCCGAGAGCATATATCAGATCAAGTATGAGGAGCTGCAGACGCTGGCTGGGATGGACCTGCGTCTTACAAAGACTGAGATCTCTGAGATGAACCGGAACATCAGCCAGCTTCAGGCTGAGATTGAGGGCCTCAAAGGCCAGAGGACTTCCCTGGAGGTCGCCATCGCAGATGCCGAGCAGCACAGGGAGCTGGCCGTTAAGGATGCTAACGCCAAGCTGTCCGAGCTGGAGGCCGCCCTTCAGCGGGCCAAGCAGGACAGTAGCTGCGTGCGTACTAGGAGCTGATGAACCTCAAGCTGGCCGTGGACATCGAGATCGCCACCTACAGGAAGCTGCTGGAAGATGCACAACATGAGTATCCGTACGAAGACCACCAGCGGCTACGCAGGTAGTGTGAGCTCGGCCTATGGGGGCCTCGCAAGCTCTGGCCTCAGCTACGGCCTGGGCTCCAGCTCTGACTCTGGCGCAGGCTCCAGCTCCTTCAGCCGCACTAGCTCCACCAGGTCTGTGGCTGTGAAGAAGATTGAGACCCGCGATGGGAAGCTGGCTTCCTCTGACTTCCTGCCCAAGTGAACAGCTGCGGCAGCCCCTCCCACCTGCCGCTCCTGCAGCTGCCCCAGAGCCCAGGAGGGAGGCCGCTGTGCAAGGAAGCACAGGGAACAGGAGATTCACCTGAGGAGGCCGCTGTACAAGGAAGCACAGGGAACAGGAGACTCACCTGAGGCTCAGCCCTAGCCCTCAGCCTACCCGCGGGGGAGTTCACTGCCTGGAGACCCCCGCCCCTTGTCCATGCCTCCAGCTACAAAACAATTCAATTGTTTTTTGTTTTGTTTTTTCTGTCCAAAATTAAAACCTCAGCTAGCTCTGCCAAAAAAACAAAAAAACAAAAAAAAGAAAGAAAAGATATATTCTGAAATGAAAACACTTTGACAAAATTGCAATCATTTGACATAAACTGTTTTATTGACTGATTATTTTATAAATTTTATGACATATTAACATCTTTCAACAAGGTCATCTTGGCATAATCCCAGTAGGAGTATTTGGGTTTGGCCATAACCAGACTTCTTTCCTGTCCCCTCCCCAACCCCCTATTTGTGGAAAATATACTCAAATGCACTATTTCAGTTACCAAAACTTACCAAAATAAACCTTATCAGAGAAAATGGATGCTGACTTTGGACCGTGAACCAGGACCCAAGAAGCAGACTACAGTTTTATATGGAGGGGAGGAACAACTGTAATTCCCATCAAGACGCCTGAGAATCCCGTTTGTTTAATGATCCACAAAGTAGTCATTGCCGGTCTAGCTAGAAGCCTCTGTGCTGGTATGACAAATGATACACATCCTACCTCCCCCACCACCCACCCAGATTCATTACCCATTAATCTTGGCACCCCAGCCTAGAAGTGACCCCGCAAAACCTTCTCAACACAAACCTGGTAACTATGATCATTTCACCATCGTCATTCACTATGAATTATATTTTCCGTTCTTGTCTTAGCTGAAGGAGAAAACTACCAAAACCCAATCCAATCATCAGAAATAAAGCTAAGTATTGAGTGGGCAGAACTAGTCAGCTGATGCAAGTAGGGTAAATGACTTTATGATATTATCTACCAAATGTTTCTTAGATGAAAGATAAAACATTTAATGGGCTCCGAAAACTAAATTGCATTACCCTTTCATTTCCATCTCTATGATTGATGTTGAGAGGTCAATGCTAGTGACCTGGTCAGTAAGATATTCCATCTGTAGACTTTGAGTTTAGATCCTAAGTCTGAACTGAGTCTCCATTTTATCAAAACAGTCTGTGAGCTGTATATCACCTAATAATGTCACCCTGCTATGTGAGCTGTATATTACCTAATAATCCAGGTGCCTGCCTCAACTCAATTCTCTGGCATTGCATAGACTTCAGCCTAGCATGATACTGCAAGAGACTAGGGATGAACTAGGAGATTCCTCTGTTTCTGTAAGCCTCACAATCATTAGCCTCACATGAGTATCACTGTTAAATCAATATCTATTATTCAGGTAAATAATACTTTATGTATGAAATTACCAGTCTAGAACTTTTGTAGGATGCTGAGATTGATTTAAAAAAAAAAAAAAAAAAAAAAAAAAGCTCAGCCTTAATAGTGCCTATTGAGCTAGAAATGGGGTTACCAGGCCACCATCTTGTGGAAATTAAATCAGCACAAATAGATGTGGAGCCAGGCAAATTTCACACTACCCAGGGTTTCCTTTAAAAATTGTCTTAACTACATTTGACCTTTCTAGCTGTTTCTGGCTTTTGTTTTTAGTCAATGTGTACTTTATCCACATCTATATAGAACAGAGGAAAAATGCTCATATAGTGTCTTGATCAACAGCATGATTAGGCTGAACATTTAATGAAATGTGGAATTGTCATATAAACTTATAATTTAAAGGTGAAAGCCGTGTTGAACTCGATGAATTGATTTCTGTTGATCATGATTTCAAATGACGTTATTATCTCTAAACTTGCTACCTTACTATTACTACGTCCTATTTCCATATCTCAAAATTATTGTGTCTTGAGCAGTATATTTTCCAGTTTAAAATGCCTTACCAAAGAGCATGCTGCAAACACAAGAGTATTTGTATCAGAAGTTTCCGTATCTTGAAATTGGAATGTAGAGTGATTCATGAGTTTTGCATCAATTATTAAACAGTCATAGAGGAAGATATGCAGAGATGGATGGGGCAGTAAAGTATTCCAGTTATACCTACTGGCTTAACAATGACAAATGAGTCAGGAAACATGAAAGTTCAAAACAAGTATTAACTTGAGCTGCCATGGCATATTCTCTGAAGGGAAGTAGACAATAGCATGATATAAACAGGTTCATGTACAGAGCAGCTGGCTAGTAGAATTAAAATAAAGGTAAGGTCTCTGCAAGAGGACTAAGGAATTTCAGAATCCTGCCATGCAAATCACCCTTTCTCTTACAAGGTTCTTGAGGGAGACATAGCATTGAAAAATAATAACACTTGGAAAACAAAAGAAATATTTTTATTGCCTGGGACAATGCCTAATATTCCACAATGCAGAATTCTAATAATACTGGCTTAAATCATGTGACTTTGACTTGCACTTGAATCCCACCTTGTTTTGACTTGCATGGACCTTAAAGTGAGAGTAGAGACATTTTCAGAGTCTAGGAAGAAGGAAAATGTATGTGTCATCCCCTGGGAAAGCAAGTGTTGTTGTCCTTGGAGTGGCATCTTCTTGGCAACTGAGCCAAGAGCTCACATTGGAAAAAGCTACTTAATTCTTTTCTGATACCCAACTTGTCCAAAAGGAAAGGCCCATCTTTAGTTCTCATTGTAAGGCCCTTGCAGCCCACCCAGAACTCTAGTGTTCTGCATTAGTCACTGTCCAGTGAAAGGGCATAGACTGCATGTAAGCAGAACCTTAGAACATAGCTCTAAGACAAGAGCTGAGCATTGTAAACCTCAGGCCTGGTTCCCACCACCCTCTCATTATTTCCTGCTACTCTTTCTTTCTGAGAAATGTTAGTATTTGAGCAGTTCAAGAGCCTTGAACTGGACCAGCCTTTGTACCTGACCAAAGACCAAGGTGAAAAGCAATAGCCATGCCTGCTTTAGGCTCTACCCAAATTGGGAAGCCCCATGAATAACCCTTTGACTTTTCACTCATTGAAAAGTCAGAAGCAGTGGTTAGTGTTAGAAGCATAACTTAGCACTGGTGCTTTCAAGCAGGGCAATCTGAGGCAACTGCAAATGTTAAGTAGATGCCTTCTCTCCTCTAAACATGGGAGTGGTTTGCTAAGATGGGCAAACTATAACAAAGGAAAGTGGTCAAATAACTCACTTGAGGTGTCTGACTTTCTCACTGGCTGGACTTTCTTTCTTCTCAATTCATGGGCATTGGTTACATAAATGGACCTTCTAAACTTACATCTGGAACTTAGTAACCATATTGCTTATTTTGTGTTTCCTTAAGGGTAGCATTCACTGGAGTAGCCTTCTTGAGAAAATGAACTAGATTTCTAGTTAAGAGCATCAGTATTGGAATGAGATAGCCTATTCCAAATGAAGACTCTGTACACTAGAAGTCATAAACTGATAACCCACAAATCATATTCAGCCCACAGATATGATTATTTTTTCATTCTCATGGCATTGAAAAAAATACTTGCCAATGTATAAACTTTAAGAGATTTTTGCATAAAAGTCTTCATTTCCAGCTTCCTATATATACTTAAAAAATCAAAACATCAGGCAATACATGGCAATACAGGCAATCATGGCCCCAATCAGCTTAAGCTAAATAGCCACTTGTCCCTTTAAAGGAGACATACGTAGTCTTTCTAGTTCACTTGTGTTACTTTGTGGCCCTGTAGGGCTTTGAATTTGCTATCTATGAGGTCAATCATCTAAGAAGTCAAAACAAGAAATCAAGAATTGTTCTTTTAAATGTGTCTAGCTTGAAAGTGACGAAGGTTTATACCTTATTTTTGTTAACTTCTGCACAATGAATGACCATAAGGAGCCTTTTCATACATGGAAAAGAACAGTTATATGTGAAGTGGAGAATTTTACACTACTTACCTGAACAAATCAGGCATACAAAGAAAATCCTGAAATGATGATATAAGAGTAAGATTTGAGATCAGAATTAATCAGGGGTAATTGCCTTAGTTTTCCACCTCACTGTTTCCCCTTTGCTTTCCTTACATAGATATTACCTTCAGAATGTTCCTGTCAAAGGCCATAGTCATAATTCCCTCGCCTCTTTTTTTTTTTTTTTTTTTTTTTAACTCATTTGTACTCTTGGTAGCAATTGTTGGAGCCCTGCAGGGGAATAATTGTGGGGGAATTAACCTCTGACATTTTTCTAAAAATAGCCCTAATAAATCCAATCATAGGTAATTTACCTGTCCATGTTCCTCCAGGGGTAACCAGCATGGAAGAAAGACTTGGCAGGCTGGCATGCCGTCAGCAATTATCTGTGATCTGAGTTCCTGGTGCCTGTGCATTTTCTCTGATTAGAAATACAGAGTACAAATTGCCCTCACTTCTCTGCCCCTGTGACCTTGTTTTCTCAGCACCCTTCTCCTGGGGTTGAAATAAGGCATGCTCTTCCAAAGGATGCATTGGGCTCATAAAAAAAGAAGGGACACGGGCCAAGCTAGAGCATTCGTCAGTTCCTTCCTTGAATTATTGACTGGCAGAGTTTTCCCAATTATTTCTTTGTGCTCTGTTCCTCCATTTTCCATGACTGAGCTTCAAGCGTCCTAACCCTGCTTCATCAGAGCCCCCAGGACTGATTTGAATAGCCACAACTGAAGCCTGTGTGGGGAAGATTCTTGGTGTAAAGGCCATCGGTGCATGAAGGGTGTGTGGTTGGTAGAAATCATCAAAGAAAATCACCATTTCCTTCAGCCATCATGAAGTTAATTTTCTCTTACTTAAAAAAGGGTCTAAATGTGCTTTTCCCTTTTATTCTCTCCAGATGTTCCAGGAGACCACAGGTCAGTGTGGGCATCTAGGAAATTTACTTCCCAAGTGCCACTTCTGGTGGCATTTAAAAACCCAGAACATAATATCCTTGTAAATTCCACTGCAGAGACAAAGCCCTAAGCCCTTAAATGCACAGAAAAGTATGTCTATTATCTATCCTTTCAAAGTAAGTGTGCAGTTACTTAAATTGCCTTTGTCTTCTTCTTTGCAGCTGACATTATCTCTACGGTAGAATTCAACCACACGGGAGAATTACTAGCGACAGGGGACAAGGGGGGTCGGGTTGTAATATTTCAACGAGAGCAGGAGGTAAGTGGTGGTGAATGCAAAATGCCCATTTTCTTCTCTTTTTAAAGGAGGCCTCCTACTGTTCTTTAATCCTTATGTGTCGCCCTCAACCTTGCTACTTTGCTTGAAAACTAAAAACTGCCAAAAAGTCATTAACATCAGCAGTTCTACATTCAGACTCATAAAAGCCCTGTAAAAGAGAGCCTTTTCTGGGCATGGCCTTATCTTTCTAAGCCTGGATGTTACACCTTCAAAACATCTTCACTGCTAGCCTGACCTGCAACATTCCATGGGTGCTTGTTGAGCATAACTCCTCCATTTTCAGTGGGATCTGTCATAGAGCCATTGAAATTCAGTCTCCCTTGATTTCAGGTGCTGCCAGAATATGTAGGAGGAAAAAAAAAAAAAAACATGGTTTATTTGCCAACAGATGTGAAGAGGACAACTTGGGACAGGAGAGAAGAAAATGATAGCTCGCCTCACCAAAGGGATTAAAGGCCACAAACTGGCATCTGAGTAAAGCATATGACACACATCACAGTATCACTGTAGGTGACACAGAAGCTCCTGAAGCTCAGTGCTACATATAGGACCATTTCTGAGCAGGAGTTCTAACTTCCAGTGACTCTCATAAACCCATTTCTTCCTGAGACATGGGTTCCACTAGGAATTGTTTCTCTTCTTCATATAAATTGAGTTTTTTGGTGTCTGCTTCTGTTTGTCAGAATGGAATTATGGCCCAATTTGATTTCCTTGGCCTCCCCTGGCATGGTCTTGGAGCTTCCAGCAGGCCAGTCTGTGTTCTAGTAACTCTCCCATCTGCCACTGCCTGCCTCTGAGATTCACCGGGTACTCAGGAAGCGTGAGGGAGGCCCAGTGTGAGAGGAAGGTTTCACAAGAGACTTCCCTAGCAATTTAAAGCCTGCTTTGTGCCTCAAAGCCATTTGCGTTACACCTCCCCTCAAAAAAGGAAAGCCTCATTTAGAGGTGATATATTTGGTAATTGCACATTATTTGCAATTAATTTCTATAAGGGCATCGTAATCCCTCGGGGTTCCGTATAAATTCAAGTGTTCAGCATTAAATCAGGCAACCAGCCTATTCCATTGGCCCTGGAAACACGAAAATGTGGTTGGCAAGTAGAAACTAATAGCTCTTCGTGACCTGGAATTTTTCCTGCTTTTCCAGAGCTGCCTAGTGCTAATTGGTCTGGCACATACTACACACACTTGACAGTCTGATTTGGATGGTAGCAAATCAACACTCTTATAAATGTATTGTTAAGGTGGACTGGCTCTCTCTGCAAATGAGCAGGATAGTACCAAGTATGTCAGCATTTAAAGTCTTTTGGACACTGATTTTCAAACCTCCTTTTCCAGCTTTTTCTTTAAAAAAAAAAAAAAAAAACCCAATTAGGTTCACAGTGATGATAAAGAGGAACCGGAGGAGCTATTTAGCATAAATTACCCAAGGCAGCATGTTGCCAGTAATATTCTGCTCTACATTTTCTGTTAGCTATTTATAGGTTTCACCTATTTTAATTTAGTGAAATATTTGGGAAGCCTGATTCATTAGTAGAATGATGGGGGACACATTTTCTAAAGCAGGGTAGTTTTGTTCAATAAAAAAATAAATGTCAATGAGGATAAAGAACCTGCAATTAACCATTAAGCTTTGTGGCCAGTCTTGGGATTAAAATGAGCACTAAATCTGAGAAACAAACCCATGTGACGTCATCTAGGGCAGACCTGCTTTCGACTTCAGTGGGTGAACTCCAGGAGTGAATTCTTAGGAGGCACACAACCAGAGAGTCCGCACAAATACATTTCACACCCAGGGTTCAGCACTCTCGCTGGTCAGTAAGTTGAGATTTGGGTTTGGATATTTTATATCCACCTAGAAATACACAGTTGGAAATTAACCCTTTTATTAAGAGTCAAACTTCTATAACAAACGTTTAATAAGACTCAAATTTGAATTTTTGAGTTTTTCAAAGCCTGCATCTCGAAGCTCTTGGTAATAAGGACCTAAAATACCTGAAATAAAACTTCCCTTTCCGCTTTCCTCTTCTTCTCCTTCTTTCTTTCACATCCTGTTTTTTCTCTTCTCTTCCTTTTTTTCTTTTTCTTCCCGTTTCTGCAGACCCTTGCCCTTGTGTTTAATTCTCTCATGTATGTAGTCCCTGCTGTTTGCTCATTGCATAATCAGTGCTAGAGGAAAGCCAAGAGGTAAAATCTCATCATTTCTTAATGATGCAGGTAGCATCCCTGAGCTCCTGTCTGCTTTGTCACTCATGTTGGAAAGAAAAACAGAAAAAAGTAGCAGGGGCATATCTGATGCCCAAATCTGCTCCTTATGAGCTGTGAGACCTAGGGGAAGTCATTTAATATCTGAGCCTCTTTTGTCCATTTCCTTGCCCCGCCTACCTCAGAGATTTCATGAGAATCAGATGAGATCTTACAAGGCCAATGAAAGTCACAGATGCTACAACTTTGTAGTCTCTTTAAGGGCTCGATGTAAGTATTTACGAATGCCACTGTGGGATGGCTCACTCCGATGGGTGAGTGCAGCATCTGTTAGGATGCAAAAAGAAAATATTAGAACTTCTATTTATATTGATTTTAAAATTTTGTTCTATTTTAATATATTTCTATGTATGTATTATATATACTATATGATAGTACAGAAGTTCATGTGTATAATTATATTCTTTTTTCAGAGGTGCTAGTGGCCTTGCCCTCATCCCACCCCCAATGACTGCTAGAAAAAAAAGAGGGTTGGTGAGTTTTACAGTTGGCTACTGTGATTTAATCATTTGTGTATTTTTTTCCTTTCCTACAGAGTAAAAATCAGGTTCATCGTAGGGGTGAATACAATGTTTACAGCACATTCCAGAGCCATGAACCCGAGTTCGATTACCTGAAGAGTTTAGAAATAGAAGAAAAAATCAATAAAATAAGATGGCTCCCCCAGCAGAATGCAGCTTACTTTCTTCTGTCTACTAATGGTAGGTGGAAGTGATTTTTCCTGTTTGGTATTTTCAGTGATACAGTCGGCCAAACTATATATTTCAATCTCTCTTAACCTCAATTTTCCTTTGAACCGTGTGGGCTGTTGAAAAACTTAGAAATAACATTTGCAAGATGCTTAGCAGAGTGCCTGGCACACCCAGATTAGGCCCTCACTAAATAGTAACTATTGTTTTTTAAAATATTAAATTTATGACCCAATTACGTGAGACCCATTATCTGCAGTTTACAACTATTGCAGATGATTTGCAGGTGTTTTTGGAATGTGACTTCCTGTCTTAAGATTCACTGAATGTTATTCTGGGAATACATTTCAGGAAACTCAACATGCTGTCTCTGTGAGGTTGGCATATTGAATAGAAGTTATTAATCCCTGCATATATTTTAGGGTCTGCAAAGCAGATGGCTGTGTGTCTCTCTGACAAAAATTAAGTTCTAAGATAGGAGCACAAAGCAAGAAGAGATAGGGACTTTATCAAAAAAAAAAAAATCAAGAAAGGGTTTCTTTCCCTATCTCCCTCCATACTTAACACCATTTGTTGGATGAAGAGGAGTTGACATAAATAGGTCAGAGAGAGAGGATGTTGGGTATTTGGGTATTGAATAGAGAGACAAATTACATAATCACTGGGTAAGTCTTTATACAGTGGAATTACCTAACCTCCAGCTTCTTAAATCCTTGCTAAAAGAAACCATCTAAGCTCAAAACAACTTGGCATAAAGTCACATGTTAAAGGGTGCTAATTGAATAGCATAACAATTAAAAGGATTCATATTTAAAAATTAAACACCATCTCCCAAGAAAATGAGTTGGAGAATGATTCATTTTATCTCACATGTGAATCTATGAGGAATATACATTTTAATTTAAATCGAGAAGCAAGAAGCAAGGGATTTAAAAAGAAAGGGAAATGTTCATATTTCAAGTGAAAAAATAAAATGTCAATAATGTGATCAAACATACATGAATATTTTTAAAGACTGGAAGGAAATACGACATAAGGTTCATCATGATTAATTTTTGTGCAGTATGGGTAATTTGCCAATTTGTTCCTTTTGTCATTTTAATTTGTAAAGTTTTTACAATGAGTCTTATATTAATGTCATGGAAAAAAGGGGGAAGTTATTTAATGCATTTGAACGCCAAATCTCTCAAATATAAAGCCAGCATAGAAGTCTAAAAAATTACAATTCGGATGCAACTGGTTTAGGGTTATCCAAGCATATCTCATCTCCTCATGACCAGATCTCTACTCATCTGTTTTTCCAGACTCCAGGTAGTTTGATTCTTTCTCATAACTGTATTTATTGTTCTGTTTACATTTTGCAATCCTGATTTCTTGGAAGCCAAACCACATAAATTTGTTTCAATTTCTTTCCTTTTACTTTTGCTATTTAAGTTTCACTAACAGGCTTTGCAGATTCAACACTACTCAGAATAAAAGAGACTTATGATGATTTTGACTTACTTCAGGCAGAGGAAAAATGTCTGATTGTCTTCTATAGCTAACTTACTTTATATGATCAAATTTAGCCTATTGATTATTGCATTTAAAACTCAAGGACTTGGCCAGGCGCGGTGGCTCATGCCTGTAATCCCAGCACTTTGGGAGGCCGAGGTGGGCGGATCACGAGGTCAGGAGATCGAGACCATCCTGGCTAACACGGTGAAACCCTGTCCCTACTAAAAATACAAAAAAAAAAAAAAAAAAAAAAAATTAGCCTGGTGTGGTGGCGGGCACCTGTAGTACCAGCTACTCGGGAAGCTGAGGCAGGAGAATGGCGTGAATCCAGGAGGCAGGGCTTGAAGTCAGCCAAGATCACTCCACTGCCCTCCAGCCTGGGTGACAGAGCAAGATTCCATCTCAAAAAAAAAAAAAAACCTCAAGGACTTATTAACTACTTTGTTCGGGGGGATGGCAAAAAAATCAGTGAAATGCAATGAAGATTAATTATATAGCATAATATTCTGTTAATTGAGTTTTTAAATAGTTTTTTGATTAACAAGGATATTATCTTCCCATTTGGGATACTGTTTCATATGCCAACAGCATCTCAAAATGATTCTTCTAGGAAAAATTCCCATGTTCTTATGTAATTTTCTTTTTTATACTAATATTGAGGTTGAGAATCCCCCTTAGGCCAAATAGGTTAACATGCAAAAATTAATGGAAGACAATTGGAATTACTCTATAAAAGAGAAAATGAAGATAGATGATAAGATTGTGTTTAAAAGCTGCCACAAGTGATGATAAACTACCCAGAGAACCCGCAAGAAGAAAGAAAAAGTCATTACTCATATTAACAGTCACATGTTCCTTAGACTTTTTTATTCACAAAGCTTCAAGACACTGAGTCAAGAAAAATAGTGTGATAATAAAGTCAAGAATGACTCCAGGCAACCCAACCATGGGGAATTGCATTGAATTCACCTTCAATTATCTCTAAGAAAATATACTGCTTATCTTATTATAGTTAGGAACAATTTTACTTTCTGCTAGAATATATTTTCAACCTTACAATTTCAATAAAAAATAAAACCAACATTCAGTTGTGAATCTAGACCCTCAAATTATTTACCACATAAAAACACATTGTTTTATCTCATTTTCTACTTCCACTTTAATACCTATAATGAGAAGGGGGGATATACTGAATTTATTTTTCTCACTATGAAACTAGTACGTGTTCAGTGTAAAAAAAAAAAAAAAATACAGAAAAACAAAAATAATAAAAGTGTTCCCATCCAGAGAGAACCACTGTTAAGTCTTTTAAAGAAAAAAGCAAAAAGACATGAATAAATCTGTTTGTTTCTTAACAGAAATATGATATATTCTGCAAACTCTTTTGTAACCAGGTTTTTATTAATTAACACTTAATAACAGGAATATCTTCCCAATTGTTAGTCTAAAATACCATAATGACCACATAGTATTTCCTTGCGTGATTCTTCTGTAGTTTACTAGTAAGCCTCCTACTATTAGTCCTTTAGCTGTTAACAGATTCTCACTATTATAAATCATATATACTATGTTATAGTATACATAATACATTCTATCCCTATAAGTATATTTGCAGGGATAGATGTTGGTATAGATAAATATGATTAGGCAAATGCATACTATAAACTAAGTATGTCATATTATGTTTACTAAAAACAGTTACATAATTGTATACATAAATATTAAAAAACACAAAATTTGTGTAATAGATATCTCTAGTGGAATTAAGGGAGTTTTTTTTTTACCTTTATTATTATTTTATTTTATTTTTCTCCCACCCCTCCTCCAATATGATTATTTGAATAACCATTCCATGTACCACTTGTATAACAAAAAGAAGGAAATAAAATGAGAAAATACAAAATCTGTATGGCAATATTATAGATTTGGATTCTACCCCCAAAGTACATAGAAAAAGTACTATAAGGATTTATGAAAAATGTTAATGATGATCGTCCCTGACTGAGAAGTTGTTGGTGATTTTTATTCTTTATGTTATACGCATGATTTCTCTGTTTCTCTGTATAGCAATTTATCATTCATGATAAGAAAAATATACAATGTTAACTTTGCAAAGGGGATAGGATACATTCCAAATCCACGCAACAAAAAAAATTTGGTATTAAAATTGTGGGGATGTTCTAAGCCATAGCTGATCAAGAGCTAGTCACGTGACTGTATAAATATGGCCCATGTTCATTTTCTCACCCTAAAAAGCAGTTCGGTATGCAGCAGGATCTCCTTTTGCTCCAGCACAAGCCAGGGTGACTGCACAATTCAGAGCGCACAAATCATACACTTAGCAGCCTTGCCAGTGTGTCAGACATGAGCAGCCCAAGTGATGCCCAGATACAAGAAAATGGGGCACTTATTTGCTGCTGAAAGCCCACTTCACAATGTGGTGCATTAAGACCTCCAAGAACAAGGCATTTGTTTCTGGCAGCTTCAAGGCAAATGGTACTGTGATCCACATCTCCTACTTAGAAGATCTGTCCTCCCAAAGGCATAGAGAATTGGGAGGTGGTGGTGAAAAGTCAGGTGAGGAGAAGTGGAGGAATGAAGCAAGGGGCAAAAGAGGAAGGAATTCCCAGAGGGATGGCTTTTCTTCCCCGACAGTGTTACAGAGAAGAAATAGGATGTGCTGACATCGTCGAGGGATGAAGCTAAAGCTGTCAGAGCAACATGTTATTATGGCAGAATAGTTGCCCAATTTGCTAATTCTAATAAAGGCTGTCATTTGTGGACCATTATTAGAAGCCTAATACTGTGTTAAACACTCTCCATGCTGTGATTTATTTAATCCTCATCAGAGCCCCATCAGGAAGATACTGTTTCCCCAGTTTACAAATAAAGAAACTGAGGCACCATCTTTCTTTGTAAGATTGAACTCTGGGGGATATAGTCATACTAATTTTTTTTTTTTTTTTTTGGCTTATCTGAAATTCAAACTTAACTGGGTGTTCTGTACTTTTTTACTTGCTAAATCTGGCAATCCTATTTGTTGCTTAAGAAATACTAGTTATGGTCGGGTGTGGTGGCTCATGCCTGTAATCCTAGCACTTTGGGCAGATTGCTTGAGCCTGGGAGTTTGAGATCAGCCTAGGCAACATGACAAAATGACGTCTCTATAAAAAATACAAAAATTCGCTGGGCGTGTTGACATGCGACTGTGGTCCTAGCTACTCTGGAGGCTGAGATGAGAGAATCACCTGAGCCCAGGAAGTCGACACTGCAGTGAGCCATGATCACACCACTGCACTCCAGCCTAGGCAACAGAGTGAGACCCTATCTCAATTAAAAATAAAATAAGAAGAGAGGAAGGGAAGAAAAGGGAGAGGAAGGGAGGGAGGAAGGGAAGGAAGGAATAAAAGAAGGAAGGAAGGAAGGAAAGAAAGAAGGAAGGAAAAAAGGGAGTAAGGGAAGGAAGGAAGGAGGGAGGGAAGGGAGGAAGGGAGGAAGGGTTATGTACCCACTGCCTGGGAATCCCCGTCCTTGGTCATGTGACTGGCATCAGAATGGGGATTGGGCCCAAGGTTGTCTAATTCCAAACCCTACCTTGTGCAGGACAGAGGAAGATACAAATAAGGCAACCAAGTTTCTGCCTTCAAAAAGATATGTTAAAACAAGTATTAAAAAATGTACACTGGATCTGATAAGGAAAGCCCACTAAGGCATGTGGCCGGCAGACATGATTTGTTTGCCTGATCTTGTCTCCTTAAATAATTGAATTAGGCCAGGCGCAGTGGCTCACGCCTGTAATCCCAGCACTTTGGGAGGCCAAGGCGGGTGGATCACGATGTCAGGAGATCAAGACCATCCTGACTAACATGGTGAAGCCCCGTTTCTACTGAAAATACAAAACAATTAGCCGGGCATGGTGGCGGGCAACTGTAGTCCCAGCTACTTGGGAGGCTAAGGCAGGAGAATGTCATAAACCCGGGAGGCGGAGCTTGCAGTGAGCCGAGATCGCACCACTGCACTCCAGCCTAGGTGAAAATGAGAGACTCCGTCTAAAAAAAAATACATACATAAATAAATTAATTAAAAGCCTGCATGTAGGGCATGCCATTCCAGCTCCACAGATCCTTTAGCCCTTTTTACTCATTTCCTTGGCCTGCATGACACGCGTAGGGAAGGGAGTTCTCATGGAAGTTCTGTAGGGATAGGAGTTCTCTGTTTCAATGCTATGGAGAATGACATGTGTCATCAAGTTGTGTAAAGTGCTGGGGCAGTACAAAGCTGAGACAGGTAGTTTCCAGCTGGAGACTCCATAGAGGCAGCAAAAGGAAAGGAGCATTTCAATGTATCTCCTTACCATTTTATTTTCCTGAATATTGATAGAAATATGCACTATGTAGGTAGATAAGATTTGTTCATTTGCCCTACTAATGTTTGTTGAGCAGCTACTATGTGCCAGGCACTGTTCTGGGTGCTGGTGGTACAGTGATGAACAAGGGAGATAGAATCCCTACCTTCAACAATTTTACACTCTAGTGAGACAAGACAGATAGTTATTTGATAAATAATCAACCAATTGTCAGGTAGTAAAAAGTATTATGAAGAAAAATAAAGCAGCAGAGAGGAGATAGAGAATAGTTCCGAGGACAGCATTTTTAGGTAGGTTTTACATAAGCCTCTCTAAGGTTGGGATGCAAATGCAAGAGAAAAGTAAAGAAGCGAATTACATGAAAAAGAGGGTAAAGGGCTTTCCTGGCAGAAGACACAGCAAGTGCAAAGGCCCCAAGGCTTAGTGAGCTGAACGTGTACCTGGAGTTGTAGGGAAGCCACGTGGCAGGAGCACAGTGAGTGAGCAGGGAGAGGGTGGACAGGGAGGTCAGAAAGGTGGAGAAAGTGGAGAGGGCAGGTCATGAAGGGCCTTTTAGGACATGGTAAGGACGATGTGTCAGTGAGGTGAGATGCTAAAATAGAGATAATAGCACCTACTTCTAGAGTTATGACTGTTAAACAACTTTTTCATGTAAAATTCTTAGTTACATCGTAAGCTCTGTGTATGTCGCTACTCTTGTTATTCAATGTTCAATAAATGCTTTTATGGAATGAGCTAAATTAAGGTATACGCTATAGATTTAAGAGCCCATTGTCAGGGAAATCCATTTGTCCCAGCATAATGTATGTTTTTGTTTTGAAATATGAGCTCTGCCTTCAAATGACAAGGGATTTATGCACGGCAACCCTTTACGTGAGCCAGCTTCTGTAGCAATTCTCTCCAACCTTACCTCTTCCTCTCCCCACTGCCCCCAGGAAAACTCCCTTATGAGCTTGCTTTTCACTATAATTCTGACTTAATCTGGTTGCCCACTGCAGATAAAACTGTGAAGCTGTGGAAAGTCAGCGAGCGTGATAAGAGGCCAGAAGGCTACAATCTGAAAGATGAGGAGGGTCGGCTCCGAGATCCTGCCACCATCACAACCCTGAGGGTGAGTGCACACGGTTGCCCTGGCCACCACGGTCAGGGGCAGGTCTCCTAAGGTTGGCCACATGCTGGTTGTTACCGTAGGTTGCAACTACAATGGGCCAGTGAGGGAACGTAGGCAGAGACTCAGCCTACCCCAGTCTCTCTGGTGGCAGATGGAGAAGTAGGAAAGGTGCCAAGCCTTCTAATGACTACAAATCCATGCTTTTCCTTTTGTCCCAGAAGACTTGCCCACATGGCCACTGCCAGACGTTACTATAATCTTAGCCTCTGTTGTTCACATTATCTAAAATGTCTTGAGCACCTTCTGTACTCAAGGTACAGGGATGAGAACCCAGATGGCGAGTTGCAGTCTTGCGATTCAGAACACAAACTTAATAATCTAACAGACCTGGCTTCAAATTCTGCCACTTACCCAAATTTCTCAACAGTCACTTAACCTTTTTGAGCTTTCACCATGCAAGTTAATTTTAGTTTCTCCATCTGCAAAATGGTGAACACAGTACCTACTGCTCGTGGACTTACGAGGAAGAAATGCAAGAAGGATGGAAAACCCTTCTTCTATGGCTGGTCCTCAATATATGATCTCTACTCTTAGTCTGAGAGGCTTCCTTCCTGTTCTTCAGAAATACATAGTCTGATAAAGAGGAGTTGTAAGACTAATATACAAATGATTATGGCACTAAGTATAGTAAGATAAATTCATTGAGAGAGTGTTGGAGAGTTGTAGTTTGATCAAAGGAGGAAGAAATTATCTGTGGTTGTTGGAGACCAGAAAAGTTCAAATAGGAAAGTGGCATTAAAAATGGATTTCTCAAAGGGAATTTTTAAGGGAAGAGTCTCTAGATGTAAGGTAAAGTGGGTTAGGACTGGATGATGAGCTCAGTTATGAACACGTTCAATGTGAGCAGTAAAGCAGGCACATGTTAGGATAGCCCTAGCCCCAATGGACTTGTAAAACTGTGTAAAATATGTGATTTCAGACACCAGCAACTCTGCTAAAGACCAAAAGCAAGAAGGGAGACAGTGAAGCAGATGTGAGGAAAAGAGGTTCTTGTCCTATGTTTGAAAGTCAAAATGAGATGGTCATTGTATGCTTCATTAGCTCACTTGTTTATTTGTTTAATAATTCATTTATTCATACATCTGCTTATTCAGCAGTTACTTTTTGAATATAGACTCTCTGCTGACCACCGTGCTAGGCTATTAGGTGTTTACCCTGTACTAATGGGTACATGGTCTTCAGTTGAGCTGCTTCTGAGCTCACAAGCATTGGTGACTCTCTTTCCTCTCATCAGCCTATGCCTTCAACTCTGAAGAACCTCCATTCACGTCCACTTTATCAGACTGGGTGGACTTGGCATAAACCCAACCTTGATGCTCTGAATGTGCAGGGGTTTTGGAGGCTGGAAAGTAGAGTAGTGAAGAGTATTATTGTTGAGTCAGTCCAGTCTGGGTTAAATTCTGGCTCCATTACTTTCCAATAGTGACCTTGGGCATATTACAGTCATGTATCATTTAATGATGGGAATATATTCTGAGAAATGCATTGTTGGGTGACTTCATTGTTGTGAAAACATCACAGAGTATGCTTATGCAAACCTAGATGGTATAGCTTACTACAGACCTAGACTACATTGTATAGCCTGTTGCTCCTCAGCTACAAACCTGTACACATGTTCCTGTGTTGAATACTGCAAGCAATTATAACACAGTGGTATTTGTGTATATAAACATATCTAAACATGGAAAAGGCACAATACAAATACGGTATTATAATCTTATGGAACCAATGTTATTGACCAAAACATCATGTGGCACGTGGCTATATTTGAACACCTTGTGCCTCCAAAGTCTCATCTGTATAACAGGGATGATGATAGTCACTGCTTCCTGGAATTGTTGTGAGGATTCAATAAGTTATTTTGTGTAAGAAAGAGCTTAACCTGTGTAGTGCTGGCTCACAAAAAGCACTCAATAATGTTAGTTTCCTGCTGTTATTTTAGTATTAATAACATCATCATCACCATGGCTATTACTACCCCCTACTGATAGTGGGCTTATTAATATGAGACAATTCAGTTGTTTTTCTTTTTATACTTTTTATACTGCTGTATTTATTCTGCAAACTACTCACCAATATTTACTAAGTGGCAAACACCGTACTGGCAATATAGCAGGAATAAGACTGTCTTTTGCCCCTTGAGACATGGTAATCTTATGGGGAAAACAACTGGATTAAGTGCCACTTAGAGTTTATACCAAGAACTTAATGCCTAGACTTTACCTTGCCCTTATTTGCTATGTGGATGGAATTTCTCAGATGCCATCTGTAAACCCCACTGTGGAATCCTACTGTCCATGGCATCCTATGGGATTTCATATATCTGTGCTTAACCCTGGGAGAATTCCATCCCTATGATAAAAAGCAGAGAAGGCCTATTCAGTTTCCACGAGAGCAGAGATCCTCCCCATGCCAAGCCAGTGATGCCAATGAAGTGGACTTCAGATGAAACAGAGAAGGAGGCCCTGAGGTGTGGCTGGGAGTTGGAAAATTCCAGCTCTGGTTCTCGCTTTCTTACTAACCAGCTGTGTAAACTAACTGATGAATCATCCTTCTTCCCTCTAAGCTTAGTTTCTAAGCTGCCAAGCAGAGGACCGGGAAATGCAGATTCCCGAGACCCATTCCAGAGAGGAGGTCCAAAGGAATCTGCATTTTCAACACTTGCCCCTGGTGGCTGAGACAAGGGGGGTCTGCTGTCACTGGACTCCAGCATCCCTAAGACACATTCGAGCTATCATTTTTATGAACCTTTGTTATTTTTCAATTATTTGAGAATTGAAAATTCTCAGATAATCTGGAGAGACATGTTATATTTGCTATATGATTATAAATATCAGTATCTGTATTTACCTCCTCTCCTTTCCTAGGTTCTCAAATATCCTGCATTTCAGTGTAAACATCCACACCACAGCACTCTTTAAACATTGGAAAGTCCAGCTTCCTTTTATTTTTGATCCCAGTGGTAGAAGAAGAAAAAAAAAAAAAGCAGGCAACCCTGAAGACTAGATTCAGAACAATGACTCCAAACAGAGAATGAGCTGACGTGATATTAATCAGACTATAATTTACCTCTTGAAATATGCATTGCCAGCAATTGTGTCTTTTTTTCCCTTCCCTGTACTATGATTACTTCTTGCTCACTTTCATAGTTTCCAGTTCTATGTGGGTATTGAGAGTGAGAACATTTAATAATGCCCGACAGCTAATTAATCCTCACTGTGTAATGTGCCTGTTCTGTTTCAGTGCTGAGAGACTCAGCTTTTCAAAGCAAGAATGTGACTGTATCTTTCATGTAAGACAGCCTTTCAAAATCAATCTCGTTACCAAAAGAGCCTATGAGAAGCATGTCTATGAAAACTATATCCCCTGCTCAATATCATAACATAAAGCAATAATCATGGTGATAATTTAATAATAACACCTTACAGTTGTAAAGTACCATTTATATTGCAAAGCATTTTCTTACCTAGTCTCTTGATTCATCTTCAGAATAGCCAGTGAGGAGGGCAGGATAGGTATTTAGCAGGTGAAAATGCTGGTCTGCAGCATTTATTGATCATTTGTCATATCCCATGCACCATGCTGCACTCTATATCTGCATTAGCTATCTCAAAGGGTGTTAAAAAGCTCATTTAACAGATGAGGCTCCAAGCAGTTAAGTAGCATACCCAAGATCATGCAGGGCTGAGAACCAAGCCTTAATCTACTTTGGTCTGGGATCTGAGCCCTTCAGTCCGATGCAGCCTCAGAGAGGGAAAATGACTTACCCAGTATCTCTCAACTGGTTATTCCAGGACTGGGACTAAAAATCAAGAGTTAGGGCTCTTAGACATATACAATTGGGCATTTGAAATGTTTGTCTTAATAATTAGTGCCATTATTATTCCAGGTCAGGGGATCAATCTATTGATATCTATCTATCTCTCTCTCTCTCTCTCCCTCCCTCCCTCCCTTCCTCTCCTTCTCTTCCTCTTCCTCCCTCCCACCATGACTCCCCCCTACCACTGTCCCCTCCCCCCACCACACACACATACACACACTTACACATTGGCTTTCCAGATCTCTGACCTCAGCAGTGGAGAAACAAAGGGCTTGAGGTCTCTATGCAGTTTTACTTCACAAGACCCTCCATGCCATTCTTCCCCAATCTCCCACTGCCCAGGAGTAACAGACCCTCAGAGCTCTTTCTAGGTAATGGGAACTCACCGTTAAAGTGACTTAATCAGCCTGAAATGGAAGTTGGGTGGTGAGAAATCACACTTAGCATACTTCTCCCTGTAGGATGAGACTGCAGGTATTCTTTTTCTCATTAT
Source organism: Papio anubis (assembly GCF_008728515.1). NCBI lineage: Eukaryota > Metazoa > Chordata > Mammalia > Primates > Cercopithecidae > Papio > Papio anubis. The sequence continues at coordinate 139,414,788 of NC_044980.1, read as the reverse complement.
TATCAGCTGCCAGTGCCCTGGGAACCTAGGCCAGGTTGAAATAGGCATTTTTACCTATTATAAATATAGAGTCTAGAAGTTATGAGCTCCCAAGCTGTGACTTGTCATAACCTTCCCAAAATGAAGGTGATGTGATGAATTCAATTTTTCTAATGAATTTTATTCAAACATGACTTACGTCAAATAAAAGTAATTATAGCCACCATCTGTTGAGTGCTTCCTAGGTGCCAGGTGCTAGATTTTATATCCTTAATATCACATAGTCCTCATTATACCTCTCTTGGGTAGGTTCTATTATTCTCTCCAGATCATCTGAAGCCATAGCCTACTCTGCGTTTCAGTATCTGCTCAAGTACTACCTAACAGGCCCTCCTAGGGTATCCCTATGGAAAAGAGCATGTACACATTTTCCATTCATTCTCTCTGCCCTTTTTTGCTTAGCTCTTGTCACTGTCTAGCATTTTCTTCGCTGTCTGCCTCTCTCCACCCCCAGTAAAATGTAAGCTCCATGAAAGCAGGGACTCTGTTTTGTTCTCTCCTGCAGCTCCGGCACCTGGAACAATCCATGGCACATGGTAGGCATTCAGTAAATATCTGTCAAGTGAACAGATTACACAGAAATGGAAACCAAGTTTTAGACTAGCCAAGAAGTTTGCCCAAAATCTCATGGCTAGAAAATGGAAGAGCTGGAATTCAAACCTCGTCCACATGACTCCATATCTGATGTTTTTCATTCTTATTCTCTACAGTTCTGCTTTTTAAGAAAATATTAATTGCTGAACATGGGGCAGGAATGTTTTATTATTGATTGATGTCTCTCAGAGCTTTTTATCAAAGCTTTCTTAACATATGAGCTTGATTTTGATGGAATGGAAGGCGGTGGGTGAGGGCTGCAGAGGCTCTTCTGCCACAGGGTGGGTACACAAGGGAAGCCCTGATTTTTAGAGGAAAGGTCAAATGACATCATGTTTTACACAATAACTGCTTCTGTCTTCCTCTCGGCACAGGACACACACAGTCTCATGACTCTCCAGAACTAAACTTTTTCCACTTAAAATGACCCTGATGTTAGCAAATCCCATTGGTGGTGATTTGGACACAACCATAGGCACCGTCTAAGACACTTGGCCAACTGGCATTCAGTTTTACCAGCTCTAACTCCTGAATGAGGACTTCTTGAGGACCATTGCTAAAAGGTCATGAGATTAGGCAGGTTGACTGAAAAGACCAGCTAGTTTTCCCAAAGAGAGATCCTCTGAGTGAAACAGCTTAATTAACTACTTGATTTGTTTCCTAGAGAACTGATTAAACAGACTATTGGTTTAGGTTTACTAATAATAGCAACTATGCATGTTCAACCCTTCTTAGTGACAAGCTTGGGGCGCAGCTGTTTGATGTCCATTCTTTATCATCATTCTGTGACTTAGGCATCCTGCCCATTTTAGAGATGTATAAACAGAGGCTCAGAGAGGTAAGTACTAGCTTAAGGCCTTGCAGATAGTAAACAGCAAAGCCAAGAATGGAGTCCAGGTCTGTCTGACCCCAGAGCTCCTGTTCCTCACTATTATTAGGACTATTTAATGGCATGACCCTTGATTTAAACAACAGTGAGGATGACAACATCTGATGTGCAGGACTTTTCCATGTATTTTGTATCTCAGTTAGTGCCTATGAGGCTACACACTGTACTAAGCATGCACCAGAAAGTGTGGTTCTTACAAAGATGAATGAAACACACTCTCTGTCCTTAAGGGGCATGCAGGAGACAAGTTACGAGTGGCTGAAACATAAAATGAATTCAATCAGTGGTTCTTAAATGATCATGTGCCTCATGGTCACCGGGGACTCTGCCTAGAATATAATTTCTGACCTCGTCACTAGGGATGCTGGTTTAGAAAGTTTGAGTTGGACTAAAAAAAATGACATCTTTGACAGGGCCCCTCCCAGAAAATGCCCAGGTGATTCTGGTGCAGGTGGTCCCTGGACCACACTTTGAGAAATCATGGAGGAAGGATAACTGTCCTGAGAAAAGCCAGATGATAACCATGGCAGTTCAGAAGAAGCACAAAGGTAGGAGACAGAGGATTAGGAAGGAGTTTCCATGATGCATCTGGAAGGTAGATGGGCTTTCACGCTGGACATCTCATTTGAGGCTCCCAGGGATCCTTTGAGGCATGCAGGATGTGCATTGCCATTTCTTTCTTTCTAGTAGTGTGGATGTGATTATCCCATTTATAAAAGAGGGTAACTGGCTCTGAGGGGCCAGGTATCTCATCAGGGTCACACAGCTAGAAAGAGGCAGAACTAGGAATGAAGCATGTTCTGTCTGTCCACAGCCTTTAGGCTTTCTTGCTCCTTCAGAGGTACCTATGTCATGATACTCATTCTGTGAGAAGGGGGAACCCCAGGCCAGATTTAGTGCAAATTATTGGTTGAGTCAGGATCAGCCTTTACTGCCCTAGGTTTTAATTTTCGGTATATGCTTTGATAACTGAGGCCTCTTAGGACATAGATACAGCCTTCCTCTACCATTTTTAATTTTTTTAGACTTCATTTTGTGATTTATTGCTGCTCTGGGAGCTTCATATCCAATCCTTTTATGGTTTCATCTTTTATTTCCTTACATTTGTTGCAAATAACAATGGCGTGTTTAGCTACTGCAGTGAAAAATCAATCAAGCCTATTCCATATTCACAGGCACCAACAGCTCCTGGATTAGATTAACTTTGTGAATGTGTCATTCTGGTGTGGGTAATTTCTCAACCTTCACTCCATCCTCCCCCTCCTGCCTCGGTGGGTGGATATTAAGATCTCTCATTGATTGACTGCCCTGAAAGTGAATACTGGCATGTGATGTGTGTAACTCAGTGGGACGCACATACTCTGTGTTTATGAAAATAAGTAATAATTTCTGTTATCATTATTGATTGCCATCATTATCTGATTGTATCTGTCTGTGTCATGGGGTTTCAGTTACGGGATCAGAAAGCCCTCTACGAGAATTCAGCCACTACCCTCACTGACAAGCCTTTGTGTTTTGACATGTTTCGCCTTTGGTGGATGAGGGTTGGGGATGTTTCTCTTCTGCTCATTGGCTAATATTTTTGGCTAATGTTCAGAGACATGATGGTAATTGAGTTCCATGTTAGCCAAAGGAACAGCTTCAGTTGGAATTAAAAGAGCAGCTAACATTTATGCTAATGTTCCAAGAACACTTTGCATGCATTGGCTAATTTACTCTTCAAGATTAACCTGTAACATAGTCACTGATATTATCCTTATTGTAGAGATGTGTTAGCTGAAGCCAGAGAAGTTAAAGAACTTGCCTTAGGTTAGACGGCTAGTAAGTGGTAATGCTTCGACTTGAGTGCATGTCTTTATGACTCTAAATGCTGCTGTCCTGCCTCTTGTATTAAAATAGAATGCTTAGTATATGCATCTGAATATTCAGTGTAAGCCAAAACACATATGAGTAAGCAGGGGCTGGAAAACAACTTTGCAAGGAGATTGTAAAAGTTACTGGTGCCTTGGGCATAGGTGGGCTTTCTATTTTATTTTGGGAGAAGGCGGGGTAGGAAGGGTACATGAAACTAGGTCATGGCTTACCAAAGCTGGATGATCATCAGACTCTGGGAACATCTAAGTCATCCCCAACCAACTGACTCAGAATCTCCAGGAGTAGGGCCAAGGCACCCACCTGTATTTCTCGGCCATATTCCTGACCATCCTGAAGATCAGCTGGATTTGAGACCCTTTGGCATAACGATCTCTCTACTCAAAAGTAGAGATTCTCAGATTTGATTTTTAAAATTCCTTCCTTTTTCCTCTTGTCTCCTCCTACCTCAAGGTTCTATATAGATTAGACTGAGGACAACATTATTATCAAAACGTGACTGCCTTTACACTAAGCGAGTGATTTGATTTAGGATGAGCATCCATGATGACTCTGTGATTGATTGTGAGCTGTTAGTGCCTTTTATAACTCAACTTCTTTCCCCTTCTTACTCCTGGTCAAGTCATGGGGGCAGCCCACTTAGTTGCCAGTGTGCTATAAGAGTAACACTATTGCAAACATTTATTAAGTATGTATTTTGTGCCAGGCCTCCTGCTAGGCAGGTACCATCTCACTATGCCCAGACGGCCACCTGTGGAGTGGGTACTATTGTTATCCCCATTTTGCAGATGAGGACATTTGATCTAGAGAGCTATAGCAATATGCTCATGTCTATAGCTACTCAGTGGCACAGCCATATTTTTAAACCAGGTGAAAGCTGACTCCAAAGTAATAACTATACTTTCTTACAGAGGTTGGGCTGATAAAGTCACTTGTTGAAGTATCTAGCATAATATCTTGTACCTATGCTTAGTTTATGTTAATCCCTTTCTCCTCTTTTTTCCCATCGTGTCTTTTACCTAGAGACTAGGAGTTTCAGGAAAGCATGATGAGTATATTGAAAAGTTCAAAGTAGTATTACATCTAGAGACAAGCAATTCATTATGCTTTGAATCTGCCTTTGTACTGACTCTCCTAAGCTGCCTTGCATTCAGAGTGTATTCACTGACAATAAAATATTTTCTTTCTTCCCAAAGGTACCTTTGTTATGCTGCACTTACCGTGTAGTAATTAGATCCAACATAGATATAAATATAAGCAGAACCCTATACCTGGCTTAGGATCGAGTTCTCTTTGTCTTTTGCTCCCAAACCCTTTGGAAGGTGTCCATGGCTTCTTGAATGTGATAGGAACCAATAAAGGACACCTCCCATATGTACACTCAATGGCAGTGGCAAGCTGAGAAGTCCACTCGTGTCAGAAAAAGAAAAGAATCACATTACAGAAGCAAATCTGGATGTTTCCACGGCCTCTGGTGCCATTTACCTTGAGATTCCCTGGCCATAAAGCCTGGTAGTGTTCCAGGCTCTGACACATTGTCTTCCCCTAAACTTGGTTGTTAAATGGTCTGAATTTCAGAGATGTGGGAAGGTTGACAGGGCAGAGTTCTGGCCTTTTTAGGGCTTTGCAAGTAAGGATCTTGTCACTATTCCAACCTGATTCACACTGACCCAGATAGGATTTTCTCAAATGAGAAGTTATTAGAGTGATTCTCCCACCTTTTCATTTAAAGGGCTCTCTGTATACTTTTCAAAGGAAGTGAAAAATCAAGGTAATTGGATGATTGAAGGAGAGAATACTTTTATTTTCTGAATTTTTCAGATGAAATTATCTGAATTATGAGCATAATGGGAAAGATATTCGCCCCACACCAGGTCCCATTTCTGAAGTGTGAGCTCACTGTTGCTGGAGCAATGGGTGTGTCTCTGGTACCCGAAACTACACGTGCATGTGTGGGCGTGTGCAGGCATGGACATGGCACACAGTACCCAAGCAGGGCATTGCTCAAGAAGCCTAAAAATGTTAACAAAGTAAAGAGCTGACTTTTATTTATTTTTCAACTAGACTTTACTAATAGGATATCAAAAATACATGCCTAGATCCCTTTTTACTACTAGGTTATGCAAAGAACTAATTTGAAATCAGTAGAGGACTTCTAGGGCCTCTTCCTCATTATGCATTAGGATTTTTGTAGAAAATAATTAGTGCAAATGGATTTGGAATCCACCTCAATAGAGGACATGATCACTTTGATCCTAGTATGTTGCAAGCCGGGCTTCGACTGATGCATTGATGTAAGCATTTTAAATACCAGTCCTTACCAGAGAAAAATATTTTAAATATTTCCCTAGGGGTAGTGTGCATAGCAAGATACTATCTTGTCTTTGATGCATAAAAACAAGATCTTGGTTGCAGAAAACTACTTACAAGGGTGGTTTCATGTTAGAGGAGATTGTTTTCAACAGAAAAATATATTTTATTCTCTGGTTTCCTTAGAATGGTTTAGCAACGAGGAAAGGAATTTTCTACCTGAAAGGTGTTAGGTTTGTGTTTGTTTGGATGGAGAAAGGTGGGTCACGCTCTTGTAGTTTGTTGCTGTGATCAGATGAGTTTATTTTCTTTACCAGAAAACTGTTAAAAGCAGTGGTACACACATGCATACACATACTCTGTCTCACAAATGTCTCTGGCTCAAGTAATATGGGAAACTCTAGCTAAACACATTTAAGCAAATTTATTTACTTCAGGGTTTCTGGGAACTTTTAATATGATAATATGCAGTATCAAATCCAAGAAAGATATGTGGCACGAAGCATTTTCCCCCAAACTTATTTGACCATGAAGAACTCTTTTCTCTATTCAGAGGATTACTGTTCTCTAGAATATTCTACTCCAAATGCAGTCCTTGGCCCGTGCCAGTACACAATGAGCTAAGGAGCTTGCACCAGAATATGAGTCATGTGTGCCACTAAGCCACTACATAGTTCAGCTGACACTTTACTTTTCCATAGTAAGACTTTCTCAATGGATGAAGCAATGCACTGATTTTGGCTTGAGCTCCTATACCTTGTTATGGACCAGTAATAAACAGTTCATCAGTCTGTTATTTTGAGTAGCACAGCAGTAGACCTCACTTTGGGAAATGCTGGCTGAAGGAATTGGATCAGTGAACAGGAGTTACCCTCTGGCAAGATTTTCATTCTGCCCTTACTGCCTTCCAGTCAAGGAATCACCTGATGGTATAAGATTCTTACTAGCACTTCCCTCTTGACATTCAAGTTCATTAATATCAACTGAAAACATACTAGTGCCTGATATTGTATCAGGAACTTTGCTCGTTTGCTAGTGTAATTGCTAACCCCATGAGCTATGATCACTGTTTCACAATGAGGAAACTCCAGCATGTGGAGGAGGCAGTCCGTCCTCTAGCAAGTGGCAGAAGCACAGTTCACTGCTGCCTCTCTAACTGCAGATGCCTCACTCTTCACCACCATGTTACCTGGCCTCCCAACAGCAATGGCTTTTAACCATCTGAGCCATGGAGGCTTTATCCTACTTTAGAGAGTTCTTGAAGCAGAAAAGAACCATCAGCCAATCTAAAACCAATCACTGTTCACAAATGTTTCCTTCTGTCTAACCTAACATTAATCTTACCTGCTACTTATTTAAAAAGGATTCCATACGTATAGTCATGATGGACATGTGTGGTCTCTGCCCTCAAGGGATTTGTAATCCAGTGGCTAGGAATCTTTGGTTTGAAAATAGTCATAACGAGCCAGGAGCGGTGGTGCACGCCTGTAATCCCAGCCCTTTGGGAGGCTTGGGTGGGTGGATCGCTTGAGTACAGGAGTTCAAGACTAGCCTGGGCAATATGGTGAAACCCTATCTCTATAAAAAATACAATAATTAGCCAGGTATGGTGGTGCATGCCTGTAGTCCCCACTACTTGGGAGGCTACGGTGGTTAGAATTGCTTGAGCCTAGTGTAGTGAGCCGAGATCAGGACACCGAACTCCAGCCTAAGTGACAGAGTGAGACCCTGTCTCAGAAAGAGGAAGGAAGGAAAGGAGGGAGAGAGACAGGAAATTTTTTTTAAAGTATAAGATTATAGCATGATACCATTAATGTAAAAAATAAAGCAATCCTGCACCGCAAAAAAAAAAAAAAAAAATAGTGACGACATCAACTTCATTTGCCCCTGCCTAACATTACAGTCAATCCCATTGTGTATTTAGAAACTGCCTGAGTTCTTTCTCAACATTTTCTTCTCTACTCTGTGATCTCACATCGTCTCATTATTTTCAGGGAGTGAGAGTTCTGCAACATTCAATTAAATAAGGACACTGACTATTTAATGCGAAAACATCCAGACACAAGGTGAAAACTCTGTCCAATTATCTTCCCAGTTCAATATCAAATATACAGATGTTTAGAAACTTCTGAAAGCTTGAATTTTTAAATCATAGGCTCTCCAGATTCAAAGAGCATCTAAGAAAAGCATCCTATGAGGGAAACATAAGATTGTCAAAGCAGACAACAGGGCAGGAGTTCAGGAGTTATAAGGTTAGAGATTAAGATAGAAGTGACAAAACAAAGCCACACTTGGTTATCATTATTCCTTCCCATAGTAAAATCCTCTATGCAGATGGACTCAGAGGTGACCGCCACACCAGTCCCAACTAGATATGCCCTTGCACTACTTGGCGGTCAAACCAATTAAGAACATAAGCACCACGTCGGTTTCTTGCTATACATTTTAAAAAATTAATTCCACAAGCACTTATTAAGTCCCTACTGTAAGCCAGGTAGTATGATTAGCCCTGGAGTTATAGAAGTGAACATGAAAGATATGGTTCCTGCCTTCATGGAGCTAGCAGTCTCTTTGGGTTGGAAAAAGCATGCATAAAATGCTCCTAATGTAAAGCTGACAGTGTAATGGGGCCTCTAGAGAAAAGGTGCATGGTGTACAGGAGAGCAGATTATGAGGAGAATTTGATCTTTTCAGGGAGAGCAGAGAATAATTTCCTGAGCAATTAATATTTAAACCACAGCAGGAGGAAGGTAAGAAGAGGAGCAGGAAGAATGTTCCAGGCAGAGGAGGTGGCATGCACAAAGGCCATCAGGTAGGAAGTCACACAGGAAAACACAGTGTGGAAAGAGTTGCCCAGGTGGCTGAATGCTGAGTGCAGGGGATGTGTGGTACCAGTAAGATGCAGGTGGTGAGGCAGCTTATGGCCAGATCATGCTGGGCACCACAGGTCTTGTTAAGGAACTCGCTTTTTTCTCCATGAGCAATGCAAGCCCTCACTTCTCAGTACAGGTCATTTTTTGGAACAGCCCTACTTTGCCCAGATAGTTACATGTTCTGTACCGAAGACAGGATGTTCGCCAAGGTGGAAAAGCCACCTAGATAGTTCCTGGAAGAAGAGTTTAAATTTAGGAAGCAAATGACATTTTGTAAGTTTGGCCATGTTGCCCTCTAGCCCCCGGCTGCCATTGTTTCGATACATGTCAGGGCATGGCCTCCACCGGATTTCTCCAATATTAAGGCGTCCTCCCTCCAAGGTGAATCTGCCCATGAGTGATTGAATTGTTTGGAGGGTCATAGAACCTGACAGCTCCCTATTACACAAAGGAAAAGATAAGCTTCCGATTAGTCCTGGGGCAGGAGAAAGCCAAGATAGAGTGCACCTGTCAGAACTGCTTACGACATATAAATCATTACCTCAATTTTCCATGCAAGCAGTGGGCCAGAGAGAGAGACAGAAAAGTGACTGAGGTTGGTTAACAGTGCAGAACCATAAAAAAGAGCTCCTGCTTTCCTCCGAAGCAGGATTTCCTCTGCTGTCCGTGCAAAGAAAACTGAGCCCCATGCCCAGAGGAACGACAAAGACAAATGCCCACTGGCTCCATCAAGGGGCAATTTGTTTCTATGGCATTTGCTAACAGCGTTTACTGCTAATCTAACATTAACAGCCACCAAGGCTTTCCCAGACTTTAACAGGGAGCATGCTTAGTATTGTACTTGCTATATGTTTGATCCTAGATTTCTCTACTTTGTAATTGTCATAACAATCATGGTTGTTATTGTTGCCATTTTCCTTTCATTCACTGGGCAAAAATCTCTGAGACAGACCAATTGCAACTAACCTGCTATCCCACAGTCTGGGATACCAGGGTATTTATAGTGAAGTGGCAGGAACATAAAAACAAAATAAGATTAAATGAAAGATAGCAAGTCCGAAGATGCTCAATAAAGATTCAAAAGCTTAAGTTGATTGGGCAGTACCCAGATTTTCATCACAATTTATGTTGTTTAAAATACCAAGTATCAGCTGGGCGCAGTGGCTCACACCTGTAATCACAGCACTTTGGGAGGCTGAGGTGGTTGGATCACAAGGTCAGGAGATTGAGACCATCCTGGCCAACATAGTGAAATCCTGTCTCTACTAAAAATACAAAAATTAGCTGGGTATGATGGCGTATGCCTGTAATCCCAGCTACTTGGAGACTGAGGCGCGAGACTCACTTGAACCCAGGAGGCAGAGGTTGCAGTGAGCTGAGGTCACGCCACTGCACTCCAGCCTGGCAACAGAGCAAGACTCTGTCTCTAATAATAATAATAATAATAGCAATTATCTAGCAGAATGTGAGAACCTGAAATATCCTAGTTGGAGAAGCACCAACACTGAGTAACTACTAACTTGTACAGCAAAACTCAAGAAATACTAAGTCTTGTGCTTCTTCTGGGCTACACTAGACAGAGTAGATAACACTTTGGGGGAGACTGGTTCATTCTTCAGAATAGATGTAAGCTCAGTTCCCAGAACTTTTGAGAGAAAGTTTGGTGAGTGGCACCTACATTGAAAGGGAGCCACGTGTTTGTCCAGCCCAGATATTCCTGCTGCCAACGATAGAAGAGACCTTTTATTCCACGTTGGTATATTTTAAAGGGAAGCATATTATCAAAATTACAACACAACCCAAGATGTATGAGCTGTCAATTATATTCCTTAGGATCAGAAGGGAAACATACAAACAGACCCTAAAAGTGCATCAAGACAGTACACAAAGGGATGTAGAAGCTGAGGGAATGAGTCACATGGATACCTTAAAATAAAACAAAATAATTGTTTGTTTGTTCAAAATTGTGAGCAAAACGTTCTTACTGCCAGGAGAAATGTTGGGCAGACTTATTTCTACTTATCATCTAATAGGGGCAGAAACCCCATAGTTGGAATCATTATGGGAGAGAGTCTAGGGCTTTAGAGTGACAACTCCAGGTTCAAATCCTAGCTCTGTCTTTGTATGACTCTGAACCTTTTACTTAAGCTCTCAACATATCAGTTTTATCATCAAAAAGGAGGGATAATATTATTTAAAGTATCTCATAGGACTTGTTATCAGAAAAAAATATTAGCACAGTATCTGGCTTTTAGCACTAACCATTCAATGATAGGTAGCTAGCTCCAAGATGGAAATCAGGAATGCTCAGAACAGAGAGATAACTGGGAGACTCCAGTTGCTACTTTTGGATAGAAGAATACATTTACAAAAGAACACATAAGAGGGAAGAGACTTCTAACTTGGTTGTATGGTCAGAGTTTATTTGCCTAAGACATACTGATCTCAACATGTAAGACTTCTTAGTGATTATTTCCATCCCTTACTGGAAGGAAGTTCCCCAGAGAATGGGAAACTCTGCAAGTGCGGATCAGATGGTGATGAAAAATAAATCGTCATTTGAGATTCTGGGGATAAAAGGAGGTAAGTGAGTTCACCCTCTAATGCCTGTTTTTGAAAAATCAGTAAACTTTCAAGTTCTCACTGAGCTAAGAAAGTTATATGCTCAAGAGTCATTCCTTTCTGGGGAAGAAGCTGCAGTTATGTGAGTGGCCTCTGGGCTGATGGCAGCTACGGTTGTCTGGAAAGCTGTTAAAGTCAAGAGTCTAGTTTCGAATCTTCCTTTAGATTCTCTGCTTCAATCATTAGTCACCAAAAATGCAGAATTCTCAGCCTAGGCCATGGATTTCCCCTCAGGTTAAGAGATCCACTATCAAATATTAGATTTTCTGTCTTTATTTTCTAGTAGCAATAAAAAAAAATCTTCTAAATAGGTTACTTTTCCTTAAATAAAAACAACCCCCCAAAAAGTTCTGTTGATATTTTCTCCTCTGTCTTGACCACTAAGGGAAAAAAATATCTTTTCTTCCAGCACAAGTTCATTATTAACCCATTTAACATTTGCAAATTCAGATACAACATAGACATTAGTTCTGACTTTCCAGAAATCTCCCTCTTAATTGGACTGCTTTCCTATAAAAATCATCCTGCCAGCATCTGTGGTAAGATAGATTCTGGAAAAACAATGTGCCATGCCAAATTATCAGGTAGAATTAGATTGCGCTATATTTCTGTTTGATAACAACACTGTGCCTTTGCATAATTCTTGCTGATTATCAGAAGGAAAAAACCATAACTCAGACAGATGAGCTTTATTGGCATTGGTCCCTTCTAGGAAAGAAAGAAAAATGTATGAACAGAAGCATTTGCAAGTGCCATATATGTTGAGAGAATGAAATTCCAAACAGTCTGTAAACTTAGCTTCCCTGCAACCTTAAAAAATAAAAATGCCTCCCTATATTTGGTGTCATAACTCAAGATCTGGGTTTATCCCATTTTCTATATTTCAAGACAAAAAAATTTACATGCCTATAAATATATCTAGAATAGAATGTCATTTTAAACTAGAGAGTTCTCGTGAAGGAAAAAATAAATCGTTGGAGAGAGTTGTGAGTCAGAGTCTTTATAGAACTTGGAAATTAACAAGAAAGTGTTAAATGAATACTCAAATAGAACAGCTGCATGTACTACTTATAGAGGGAGGGAGGTTGGTCTGCCATCTTTATTTGTTTGCATGCTGAACCAAACTATGGTGTCCGTTTTCCCTAGCTGTCTTTATCCATCTCAGTTTCTGCAAGCAGTTTTCTCTGTTGGGATAGATAATGTAACTTTAATCTGGAACATGCGAACAAGGTCTGCTTACCCTTTCTGTGTCTTTCAAGCATTCCCCCCACCCCCGTGTCTCCAGCAGTATCCTCGAGAGCTATTTTTTTGCCTCTAAGTCCAGATTCTACCCCTTTCTCTAGGAGAATCCACAAAAACCTTTTGAGCTCCTTCCCTGAGCAAATTCAGGACTTCTCTGACTACTCAAGACTCAGGAATATTTAGTCTCTGTTTCCTGTACCCCAAACAGCTTCAGATGTCCGTCAGTACCCAGGGGCAGTTGTGTGGTTTGATCCTTGTTCAACATCAAAAACCAATGCTTTGCCTTTTGAGGACTGGAAAACAAGAATGTTGCTTCATAATCTTCCCCTGGGAAATTTACATCTCCTCTTGCCTCCTTGGATGTCTCCCATTGTGAAAGCGGCAGCAAATAATTTTGCTTCCCTATGTCTTTCTTTTTGGCACATTCTTACTTGTCGATCAATAAATTACCCCCTGCCAAGCTCCAGCAGCCTGGCTTCCGTCTTCACCACTTACATTCTCCTTTTGTGTTTAAAAAAGAGCTCATTATTTTTCTCTTAACCTCTAGTGAAATATTCCCTTTATTCTCTCCCTTTGTTTTGCTTATCGTTTAACTTAATGCTTAGTCCAACAGTCCCCATCTGTACCTGCCTCCGAGTCCTCCGCATTTTCCTCTTTAATAACCAGAAGTTAATGAGACCACCCTTGGAGTCACATGCTCCTTTTCTGATCACACCAGGATAAGGAAATGGGATTTAAATAGCAGTAGCAGGTAATACAATAGAAGAAAAGCCATAGGCAGGGATTCAGCCAGTCAGGTAAAACAGAGGATGTAGTTTCGTGCTCTCTGGGATGGATAATGTCTCCTTTTATAGCAGTGCCTCAGTTTTCTCATCTGAGAAGTGAAGTCAGCCGTCACTTATAGTATCTGCTTCATGCAGTACTTGTGAAGATTAGATGAGATAAATTACGTAATGTGTTTGATGAAGTGGCACACAGGAAGCCCACAGTAAGTATTAGACACTACTGTGTCATGATTATAGGAAGCAAACATAAAAGACAATCCTACCCTTTACTAGGTTTGAAAGCTGCAGTTATACATGGGTGAGAGACAGAGGCATTCAATGTCCAGCCAGGAATCCCAGCTCTATTTGTTTACGCAAATAACTCATCAAACCCACCGTTTAGCGGTTCTTAACTGAGAGAAGGTATGTGAAATAACATTGAACAACCTGAGGAAAGAGACATGTTTTTCTATTCTCAAGACCCAATATTTTGCCTGACACAGTACATTTTCTATAAATATTTAAAATCAACGTACATGAATCACCTAACATACCACCTTTGTGTACATCATTGTGATTCCCAAAGTCTGGGGTATGTGTTTCTGTTGATATAAGACACAACTCTAAGTAATATTGAATCACATAATTGAGGAAGTTACTCCTTTCTGTCCTGCTTTATAAATTATTATGATGACATCAAGCCCAAAGTCTCACTTTGATGTTAATATTTTTTAACCTCTAATAACACTTACAAATCTTGATTTTTTTTAAACTGAGAACTGACCTTACACTCTGTCTTTTCAGGTGACTATATGTGGCTAGAATTTAAAAACAATTTTTATTGTATTTATTTTTATAATTTTCTTCTTTTATGACAATTCATAGAAAACTGGTTTTCCATGTATTACAGTAATGTAAAGTTCCCTAGGAAAGTAAAGTTAGTTAACTGAAAGCAAATCAGTTTAAAGAAAATACTAAGTGGGCCCCGGGCGCAGTGGCTTATGCCTATAATCCCAGTACTTTAGGAGACTGAGGCAGGCGGATCACTTGAAGTCAGGAGTTCGAGACGAGCCTGGCTGACATGATGAAACCCCGTCTCTACTAAAAATATAAAAATTAGCTAGGCCTGGTGGCACATGCATGTAGTGCCCGCTACTGAGAAGGCTAAAACAAGAGAATTGTTTGAACCCGGAAGGCGGAGGTTGCAGTGAGCTGACATTGTGCCTCTGCACTGCAACCTGGGTCACAGAGCAAGATTCTGTCTCAAGTAAATAAATAAATAAATAAATTACTAAATAAATAATAGTACAGGTAAAACAGATAAGACAAGAAAATCTGAAGGGTTTTTAGGACTGAGTTTTAGAAAGCACTATTCTAATTTTCCCTCAATTATTTGGAGAGCTTTTAAAAAAAAAATCAGTATACCTAAACCTTACCTCAGACCTACTGAGTTCATCTCGAAGTCTGTATTTTCTACTTCTCTTTAAGAACTCTCAGGTGATTCCTATTTTTTTAAAAAAACTGGTTTAGGAATCTCTGAATGAGAAAAATCAGATTTTGTTTTTAAATTCTTTTAAATTCACTCAACAAACATTTGTTGAGTATCTATTCTGCATAATGTCCTGTGTCCTGGATGCCAAGGATATGATGGAAAATAATACAGATACTGTGTTTATAGATACTGTGTTCACTGAGTTTTTGCCTGCTTATGAGCTTTGCTTCTATGCTAAATTACAACCTGAAAGATATAAAAGTGTCATAATTTTTTGAACATTTTTTGGTTATGATTCTGACATTGAGTTTACTACAGAGAGAAGCCTGAAGCCAGCCTTATTTTCCCTCTAATATAAGAGGAATTCATTTTTAAAGATCTAGATAATCCATAAATCTTCTTATACTCAAAATATAATAACATCACCAGAAAAAAATGCCATGGTATTGAGCATTCTCTGTAAGGTTCAGATGGTATTTGAATCCTAGTTCTGCTGATCCTGAGGACCTCATGACTTACTATGTCATTTAACCTCACTGAGCCTCAGCTCTTTAAAGTCTGTAAAATATTTATAGTATCAATCATGCAGGACTTTGTGAAGCTTAAAGGAGGTAACGTATGTAAAGCATACAGGGGACAGTAAGCGTTTTTTAAAAGGTCATTAAAGTGGCAGTTTTACAGAGGTTAGGTTCCAAAGTCATCCCATAAAGCAAGTACCAGGTTGGATAAAAATACTCTTGAAAAATCCCATAAATCACCCATAAGATTTGTTTGTATTTATAAACTCTATATAGAATAATATATACATATAAATATATAGGATATAAAGAATAATGTAGAATATAAGCTATGCAAACAATATGAAGGGCCATTTGTGAAAAATACACTTCCTTAAACCTTAGTAACTTATTCAACATCCCACGATGCTCAGAGATGAGATCCACCCATCACCGTCGGTCTGAAGAAAAAGCAGATTAACTCCCCTCCCCCATCTCATACTCACTGGGACCTCTGACCCATTATTTAAATTTGTTTCCTTCCTTTGTTCATTTTATTCTAAGCATATATAGTTGAATTCACATATTAAATGCATATGTGATGCAATTCAGTACATAATTATATTCCTAGATTAGAGGCAAAATAAATACTCAATAGAATATAAAATAGGAAGTCAGGTACCATAATTTGATGTTCAACTACAGTGATTTTAAATGAACTGCACATTTGTTCTCTTTCCCCTCTCTATGATTAGTTTTCCCTTCTTTTTAGGTTTTCCTTTCCTTTCTGTTAGCCTCAGAGCTTGATGGTTTTTAAAGGAGGTCCTCTGCTTTGGCTATTGGAGAAAATAATTTATATTCCTTCCTTCAGGAAGAAAATGAATTAATGGAGTCTACAGTCCTCAAAGGCAATAACCTCCATCCATTCCACCCATGCCCTGCTTCCTTCCATTCTATGGCAATGCAGTTCACAACATTTGGGGGCAAAGAGGTCAGAAAGCAGTACAGAAATGGATGGCAACCTTGAAAACTTGAAGGGAATAGATAGGATTCAGAGTTCTAAAAGGATAGAGCATAGTGCTGGGACATGTGGAGAGAAAACTCAACCATTCATTTGTAGAAAGTGGAAACACAGCCAAAGTAAAGTTGCAGAAAAAGATCTCAGGGTTTTAGTGAATAACATAAAAGTGTTACTTAAAAGTAGACCAGGTGTAAGTCACCCCAAATAGTGCATTGTTCCAGAGGAAGTAATTACCTAATTTTCTTCAGTTCAGGATAGATTCTTACTCTAATATGGTTTGAGGATCTAGTTTTTAAAAAGAATGTGATTGCCATGAAAAGGCCTCATAGCACTTCTAAGATTGGTAGGAAAGTTGGGGGAAATTATAAGGGAGCATTACATAAATGGGTTCATTGCCTAAAGAAGATTGAAAGGCAATTATAACATTCTAAACCAAATAAAATTTCTAGCTAGGGAATAGTGACCACTTGTGCTTTGCCTTCCTTGTACAAGACACTGTTAGAAATCTAGATTAAAACACTAGGAGCTCAAGTTACAAAATGATTCCAGGAAGGTTGTCAAAATAGTGACAGGTTGAAGAAGGAAGCTAGAGAATTAATCATTTTCTTTAGGACTCTTAAAAGTATACAATTATTCTTCATCATAGTGGGTACATACAAGAAAGGAGGAATGAAAAGAGCTCTGTTAACTGCAGCAGTCGGGTTCTGGGATGATTTAGGGATATGGATGGGTGGATAGAAGTGAAGTGAACAAAGGAATATCCTAGGAAAAGGTGTGGATGTGATTATGAATATGGGATGTCCAAGGGACAATGATGAGACCCAATTAGAGGGCTCTGACGCTTCCTTCTTCCCACTTTGTTTCTCTGCCTGCTTGTTTCCTTCTCTCCTTTCTGATAGCACTGAGCAATTGGGCTGAAAGTGTTATAAAATCTGGGCTGGAGTGACTCATTGGAGGCCATATTCAGACTGGTAAACAGATGAAGTCATTGGTAAAAAGAGGAGAAAGGGCCAGACATGCAGAGAGAAGGCGTTTAAGAGACCAGGTGGCCCCTAGGCGAGACAGACAAAGAGAGAAACAGAAAAACAAAGCATATTTTTCGAGGTTCCTAACAGCTTGCCAAGTCCCTGTTCTATTTCATATGCTCCATTTCTGTCTCGATGATCTGTAATATTTTTCTATCCTTCAATAATCCTTTTGGGTTTTTTTAAGTAAGTTTAGGAAGGTTTCTGTTCTTAAAATCTAAAGAGCCCAGACTAGACTACTACTTCACCTCTCTGCTTTCTTCTCTTTCTCCATTTTTATTTCTGAAAGCTTGGCATCTTTTTACTCTATAGAGTCTTATTTCTGCTTCTTTTCTCAGATACTCTCTTCTCTTGCTCATCCCATCCTGTTTACTGTTTATCTCCTTTGTGTGTGTGTGTGTGCCTATTCCTGCTCTCTCTCTTTGGAACCAGCAAACCTTCCTCTCTGGAGTTATTTCTTCTTCATCCACTTCATATAACAATTTATTTTCTAGAATCACTACATTCAAATTCAGCTCAGCCATTGGGGAAGAGAAGATTTAAGGTCTCTCCCACCCTCAAGCCTGAATTCAGAACATTGCCATTGTCTTCTCCACCTCCCTAACTCATTTGTTCATCTTCTGATCAATAGCCTTTATTAGACAGAAAAATCCAATTATTCAGAACCTACTGTTCAGTAGATTCCTACCACCATCTCCCACATTCACACACATACCATTTCCTACTTCCGTATTTTAAGAGAAAGTGACAGATCTAGGAGGAGAGTTTAGGAAATCACACTCAAGTTCAAAACAGTCAATAGTATAGAATAGATTCAACTTGGTATATTACTTCATTTGAAAAAAGACCTGGGAATTTTACTTGATGATATGATATGGACGATTACAAAGGGAAGTCTGTTTTAACGTACAGAAACAGAAAGCACATGTCTTCTTTGGAATAATAAATGCCTGTGTTCTGAACTGGTAGATTGTGTTCAGTGGAGCAAAGCATCTGTGGAGGCCAAGTGACCCTAACCATTATTGAAGTGTGAAGATTGGAGGCTGAGTCTTGGTATAATCTATCAAACTGGAGAGGAGATGGGTTGAGAGCTGTCCTCAAGTATCTGAAGTGCCATTGTGCAGAGAAAGGGAGTGGGCTGACTCCCTGTCCACTCTGGGAACAGGTGGACAGTTCAGGAAAACAGATATAAGCTCACAGGAATGAGGAAGTTGTGCTCATTAGAGATTCTTAAGTTTTCCCAAGAAGAGTCCAGTGCAGACTGAAGAATCTTAAGAATCCTGCCCTGACAAAACATTAAACATGACGTCTTCCCTTCCTTTTCTTACAAAAGCAATGCATGTTTATAGAATCCAGTCAAATAATACTATACTTACGGTTCCATATCTCAGGGTAACTATGGTTGCTAGTTTGGTGTGTGTCTTTCCATACCTTTCTCTGTATCTATGAATACGTATTTTAATATTAATGAATGAATAGATATGACTTTGTTTTGTTTACAAAACTGAGATCACACTAGACACATTACTCAGGAATATAAACATCCCTCCAGGCCAATTTACCTTCCTTGAAAGAGCTGCAGGTATTCTAAAGCATAGGTAAGCTATGACATTAAATCATTCCTCCATTAATAGATATTCACATTGTTTCTAGATTTTGCTATAACTAACAGTGCTACAATACATGTTCTTAGACATACAGCCATACCTTGTTTTATTGCATTTCGCTTTATTGTGCTTCACAGACCGTATGGGTTTTTTTATAAGTTAAAGGTTTGTAGCAACCCTGCAACAAGCAAATCTATTAGCACCATTTTTCTAGCAGCGTGTGCTCATTTCATGTCTCTGTGCCACATTTTCATAATTCTGATAATATTTCAAATGTTTTCATTATCATTCTTGTTGTAGAGATCTGTGATCATTAATCTCTGATGTTAATGTTGGAATTCTTATGGAGTGTTTTGGGTCTCTCATTTTAAATCAAAAACTAGAAACGATTAAGCTTAGTGAGGAAGACATGTCAAAAGCCAAGATAGGCCCACCACTAGGCCTCTTGTGCCAAAGAGTTAGCCAAGTTGTGAA
The DNA here is from genome assembly GCF_008728515.1 of Papio anubis. Taxonomy (NCBI): domain Eukaryota; kingdom Metazoa; phylum Chordata; class Mammalia; order Primates; family Cercopithecidae; genus Papio; species Papio anubis. The sequence continues at coordinate 139,395,467 of NC_044980.1, read as the reverse complement.
TGCAAGGGCAAAGTTCTTGGAGGAAATTAAAAATGCTACTCCAGTGAGCACACAAATGATAAGAATGCAAAATAACCTTCTTGCTGACATGGAGAAGGTTTGAGTGGGGTGGATAGAAGATCAAACCAGCCACAACATTTCCTTAAGCCAAAGCCCAACCTAGAGTAAGTCCCTCTCTTTTGCTCTATGAAGGCTGAGAGAAGGGAGGAAGCTGCAAAGTAAAAAATTTGGAAGCTAGCAGAGGTTGGTTCATGAGGTATAAGAAGCCATCTCCATAAAATAAAAGTACAAGGTGAAGCAGCGGGTGCTGATGTAGAAGCTGCAGAAAGCTATCCAGAAGATCTAGTTAAGATCATGGGTGGTGGCGGCTACCGTAAACAACAGAGCTTCAGTGTAGACAAGAGAGCCTTATGTTGGAAGAAGATCCCATCTAGGACTTTCATAGCTAGAGAGAAGTCAATGGCTGGCTTCAAAGCTTCAAAGGACAAGCTGACCCTTTCAGTAGGGGCTAATGCAGCTGGTGACTTTAAGTTGAAGCTAATGCTCATTTACCATTCTGAAAGTCCTAGGGCCCTTAAGAATTACACTAAATCTATTCTGCTTGTGCTCAAAATGGAACAGCAAAGCCTGAATGAAAGCACATCTGTTTACAGCATGGTTTACTTAAATATTTTAAGCCCACTGTTGAGACCTACTGCCTAGAAAACCAGATTTATTTCAAAATATTACCGGTCATTGACAATGCACCTAGTCACCCAAGAGCTCTGATGGAAAAATGCAAGGAGATTAATGTTTTCAGGCCTACTAATGACATCCATCCTGCAGCCCGTAGATTAAGGAGTCATTTTTGACTTTCAAGTCTTATTATTTGAGAAATACATTTTGAAAGACTATCGCTACCAAAAATAGTTCCTCTGATGGATCTGAACAAAGTAAATTGAACATCTTCTGGGATGCACTCACCATTCTAGGTGCCATTAAAAACATCCATGATTTAAGGAAGGAGGTCAAAATATCAACATTAATAGGAGTTTGGAAACATTTGATTCCAACTCTCGCAGATGACTTTGAGGGGCTCAAGACTTCAGTGGAGGAAGTCACCGCAGTTGTGGTGGAAATAGAAAAAAAAAAAAAAAAACTAGAATTAAAAATGGAGCCTGAAGATGGGTCTTAATTGCTGCAGCCTCATGGTAAAACTTTAACAGATGAGGAGTTGCTTCTTATGGATAAGGAAAGAAAGTGGTTTATTGAGGTGGAATCTACTGTGGTGAAGATGCTGTGAACCTTGTTGAAATAACAAAGGATTTAGAATATCACGTCAATATTAATAAAGCAGTGTTAATAAAGTTAATGAAGCAGCGACAGTGCTTGAACAGATTGTCTCTAATTTTGAAAGAAGTTCTGTGGATAAAGTGCTGTGAAACACCATCATATGCTATAGAGAAATCTTTCATGAAAGGAAGAGTCAATCGATATGGCAAACTTAATTGTTGTTTTTTCAAAATTGCAACAGCCAGCTGGGCACGGTGGCTCACGCCTGTAATCCCAACACTTTGGGAGGCCAAGGCAGGTGGACCACAAGTTCAGGAGTTCAAGACCAGTCTGGACAAAATGGTGAAACCCCGTCTCTCTACTAAAAATACAAAAATTAGCCAGGCGTGGTGGCAAGTGCCTGTAATCCCAGCTACTTGGGAGGCTGAGGCAGAAAATTGCTTAAACCCGGGGGCAGAGGTTGCAGTGAGTCAAGATCGTGCCACTGCACTCCAACCTGGACAACAGAGCAAGATTCTATCTCAAAAAAACAAAATTAAAAATAAAAGTAAAATAAATTGCAACAGCCACCTCAACCTTCAGCAACTACCACCCTGATCAATCAGCATCCATCAACATTGAGTCAAGACCATCTACCTGCAAAAAGATTATGACTCACAGAAGGCTCAGATGATCATTAATATTATTTAGCAAAAAGTAATTTTTACTTTAGGTAAGTACCTTGTTTTTTTAGACATAATGCTGTTGTACACTTAACAGACTACAGTATAGTGTAAGCATAACTTTATATATACTGGGAAAACAAAAATTTGTCTAACTTTATTGCAATATTCACTGTATTGTGTTGTTCTGGAACTGAACTTGCAGTATTTCTGGGACATGCCTGTATATTGTTATATAGGGATGTTTTTATAGGATAGTTTTCATTAAAGTAGGGTTTACTAAGTCAAAAGATGTGTAGATTATTTTAACAGCTACTTCAAGATTCCCTTCTGAAAATCTTGTTGCAGTTTATGCTTCCATGAGTAAATGTTCATTGTTTATTCCATCTCCAGGATAGGATGTTATATTTTTCTTTTTATACATCCAACTGAGAGGCAGCATAGTGTAGTGGTTTAGAGTTAGGACTCCCTTGGCTGGAAATACTGAGTACCTGTCTCAGCTCCAGCAAGTACTAGCTGTGTGCTTTTAGCTAGGACACATTACTGCTTTGTGGCTCAGATACGCTGATCTGTAAAAAGAGGATGATATGAATACCTACCTCATAAAATTGTTATGAGTGTAAATGAATTAATAGTTTTAAGACTTGTAACAGTGACTGGCATATAGTAAATTCTTTATGAGCAAAGTTTAAAAATTAAAAGATTCATCAGATTAATCTTCTATAAGATTAAAGATTTTACAAATTTTAATTTGTATCTCTTTACTAATGAGTTGGACATGTTTCTATTTATGTCTTGGTCATTTTCTTTTCCCTTTTTCTGAATTTTTCATTCATATTTTTGCCCGTATTTTTATTGAGCTGTTTGTCTTTTTACTAATTTTCATGAACTCTTTGTATATTATAAATAGTAACCCTTTTCCTGTCATTTTTATCTTCCATAAGTGATTTCCTTTTAATGATTATAAACATAATCAGAATGTTTTAAATTAACATAAAAAACCTTCAATCAGTATAGAACTATAAAAATCATTTTAAACCCATGGTCTTAGTCTATTTTGTGTTTGTATAACAGAATACCACAGACTGGGTAATTTATAAGGAAAAGAAATTTATTTCTCACAGTATCAGAGGCTGGAAAGTTCAATATCAGGGCGCCAACTTCTTGTGAGAGTCTTCATGCCGCATAACCCCATGGCAGAAGCAGAAGGGCAAAAGAGCACGCCAGTGGGGGGCAGACATCAGTTTTTAACAAGAGGTCTTTTTTGATTCTGATACTCGGCCAAGATTGGGAATCAGACAGTGCAACCCTGAAATGTCAATCTTAAGTCAATTTGTTTCTAAATCAAAGTGTTGCTAGTAATTACTACTGCCATCTGTTGGTGGGAGGCAGAACTGACATGCTATGGATATCTACGAAAGGCCATGTTTTTTAAATTCTTAGAAATGCATCTTTGTGTTTATCCAGACCTTTTTAATGTAAATGACTTCTCAGGTAACTTCCAGCTGTAAGATTCTTGAAGTTAATATCAAATTTGTATTTATCTTCTTAGTTCTATAGATTCCACAGTAATAAATGACAGAATGCAGTGTGATACTTCTGAGGCTTGGTCAATCTTCGGTGATCAAAGATTCAGTGATGAGTATCCTAATAATAGGAAAAAGTAATACTTCATCAATACCAGTTAAAAAACAGCAAAAACAATTTTTGTGATTAATCCTAACCAAACTAACCAAAAATTAAACCACTGCCTCTCCCAACCCCACTCTCCCCAGCTATAAATGTTAAATGAAATTTTCCTCTACCGGGGTATTTTAAGATGTCTCTTTTTTTTCTTGTGGCATTACACAATGTAAAACATCAAAGGAGATAACAGGAAAGGCAGTGAACAGAGAAACACACTTTAAAAAATAGTGATATTGGCATAAAAAGTAAGTGTCTGGGGGAAAAAAATAAGATAAAACTGGCAGAATTACAGGTTTCTGCATGAGTTGGTAATTAGATAGTGAGTTTATCTTCTGAGAAAAAGGTATCTTTCCTCTCCTTTTCATAGTCAGGCCAAAAGAAGTCAAAGACACAAAGAGCATGAACATTTTTTGCCATGCAAACCATTTTTGATGCATTGAATTGAAAATATATACATTAATTTCCCAGGCAGCTTTTATGCATTATATATTATTCTTATAGCTGGCCATAGGGGATAAGTCTTTCAAATATATATTTTATATGTCTTTGAAATATAGATATTAAACACAGATATTTGCATATATTTATGTATATTGTATATAATATATCTATGTATATGAAGTACTTTTTTAATCCAAAATACCTTCATGAACTGAAACTTATTGCTGGCCTATTGTGGAAGTTAGTACTTGGTTTCTTCTATCCACTCTAGATTTGGACTGTGTTCCAGGAGAGTGTCCTTAAGACTTGGGTTTTTCAACCTTGGAACTGTTGACATTTTATGCTAGATAATTTTTTGTTTCAGGGAGAGCTGCCCTGTTCATCAAAATGAGTTTAGCCACATCCCTAGCTCCTGCACACAGATGCCAGTAACATCCGCTCTATTGTGGCAACCAAAAATATCTCCAGACACTGCCCAATAGCAAAATAGCTCCTAATTGAGAAACACTGATTTAGAGGATTGAATGCTTATGGCCCTGCTTTTGTGGGGTGAATTGTCATTTCTTTACAAACAACTTATCTGATTCCTCAATCTAAATTAGAGCCCCTATTTCTTTCTCTCATGAAACAATATACATCTCTTTGTAGCATCAGTGACAGTTTATAACAATGCATTTACTTAGAGACATTAGTGTCTTTCTTCCGTGTTAGACTTGAAATTCTACCCCTTAATCTGTTTTGTTCACTCTGTACACATACTACCTAGTACAGTGATTGGCACTTAATAAATGTTTGTCAAGTGAAAGAATATAATTCTAAGATCTTTAATGACTTGAAACACAAAGCCTGACTTGGTTCAAAGAGGTTTTTCTTCTCAGGCTTATTTCAATCTATATGACAAAGCCAGTAAAAGAAGAAATTAGGGACATATTGAGGCTGTTGAAGGGTGTGAGCAGGGAAATCTCAAAATTATATTATTTGGATAGGATTCCCAGGGGGGGTTGGCGGGGTGCTGGTGAGTGGCAGTTTCATTCTGGAAACAACAGCTCTGATATGTCACTGTAAGCCAGAGCCAGCCTATCACTCCTGCTTTCTGAACTCCATCCACCATTGATCCATGGAAGAAACAGGTTTTTTGACCAAAGCGAGGTTTAACGCTCCACTAATTCTTTGAGGGAAAATGCCCCGGAACCAGGAGAAAGATATCTATAGAAAATAAACATCAGTATAGATAGCACAAGAGGCCTTTAAATGCTTCTCTTCACATTTTTAAAAAATGGAATTAAGATGCATATTTTTTAAAATGAAAAATGACTGGCATTCTTCCTACTGAAAATGAAAAGTAATTTAATTTGTTAGTGGTTTATTTTATTTGACAGTCGTCGTACATACTCGATTTGGTTTGTTACACCGCATTACCCTTCAATAATGGGTACACACAATGCCAGACTCTGCCCCCCAGGTTGCTTTGATAACTGGATGAGCGTCCATATTGTTCAAGATTTTCATGACAATGAGGATGGAGCTATTTGCAAAACTCCTAACCAGGAGAGCTTTCAGCTTTTTAAGTTCTCAATAAAGTTAATTGCTATCCAATGACCAATCATTCCCCTAGCTACTTTTCCTAAGCAACCTTACATTGTATATGACTGAACTCCCTCGGTGGATGGAAGAGATGCTAAAACCTCATAGTCAATATAGAAAAGTCAGAAAATCTTCCCCAGGCAATCTTTCAGAATGAACCATTTTTTTCTACAATTGGAAGTTAATGGTAAGAATGCTAATAATAGCTACCATAGGGGCTGGAGCCAGACAGCCGACATCCAGGGACAGTTCTACCCCGTGGCAACCATATGACCGTGGGCAAACTTCATGACCTGTGTTGCTTCAGGAGTTACATCCATAAAATGACAATGATCTTAGTACCTACTTCATGAGGCCATTGTGAAGATTCAATAACATGATGTGCATAAGTGTTTAGGACAATCCTGGCACAAATCATGTCTCCATGAATGTTTCTTCGTTAGACAGTATGTGTCAATCCTTGTGCGAAGTTCTCTTAACAGTGCTACTGAAGGTGTTACATATCCCCAACATTAAGGAAGGGAATACTGATATCAAGAAAGACTAAGCAACAAGCCCAAGGCCACATGGTTAGTAATTAGCACAGCCAGGATCCAAGCCCAAGTCCACATAACTCCAAAAATCCTCTTATACCATTCAAATTGTGTACTTGTGTACCTCTAGAATTTTGAATAACTATGTACTTTCTTGAGTATTTTAAAGTAGGCAACTAAGCATTTCCATTGTAATGTTAAATAATTGCAGAAAATGTGATTTCAGAGTATTTTAACCGTTAGCAGTTTAAAACTTTTATATCACCTTTTTATTGCAGCCAGTGGGATTTAAATACCTCATTACTGAATACTCACCAAAACCCACTAAAAGAATATGTGAACAAATGTTTTTAAGTCAGAAGCTTTATATTATTATTTTTTCTTCTTCAAACATCTATTTTTACTGCATTTCCCCTAAATCATGTTAAAAGCTTTTTTGATCATTTCTATAACAAATATAGATGTAAATAGATTTTTTCTTTTATGAATATGTGACTGTAAGACTTTAAAATTATCGTCTGGGTTTAGTTGCTGCTTTGACTATTAATAGAACATAATACATCAAAACAACATAAACATATAATTCTGACAAACGATGACTAAATATAAAAAGTAAAATTTTATTAGAAATGCATATCGTAATGAGCTGGGGATGGGGGCGTCTATGGGACCTTGATTAAAAGTATCATGCAGATGACCCTCTCAGAAATGTTTATGAATTGCATAGTACACCTTGATAAGATTCAGGATAATTTAAGGTACCTCTTCTATATCTTTCTTTTGCAAAAGGAAGAAGGAGAACCTAGGCTGTGGGTACTCCTGAGAAGATCTGATTTTAGGAAGGAGAACATGGAAGTTAGGAATGAAGAAATGAATTTCCTTAAAACTTTTTCACATAGTTCTTAGGAAGTCATCCACCACTACTGTTCCTGGGGGAACAGTATTCTCACTGAGGACAGCTGCTCTGTACCACCAAGCTGTATTCTTTGGAATTAGGATATTTACAGGAGGACCCAATGATCTCCCATTTTTATGACAACTCACTCCCTCTTCCTTGAAAATGAAGTCTGGGTGCCCCTTAGCTATTGGCTTTATCCCAAACCTATGGCAGTTGTTACTAAAAAGTCACAAAGGCTGTTTCTTGAAGGAAGCCCAGTGAAAAGGCAAGGTGATAAGTTTGAAGTGAGGCCGGAATCTGGAATTTCCAAGCCCCTCTGAGAGATTTACCATCTAGTGCCTCAAGATGGGATAACATATTCACCCTCAGGTTCTCCACTGGACCTCAAACCTGTGGTCCCAGAGCACCAGGGTCAGGGTTTCCTTATACCTAGGATGAAGTGGACACCCAGGACTTCTGTTGTCATCTTTGTCTTTTCTAGATCAAACAGCCTTCCCAAAAGGGATGGTTTGAGTAACAAGAGGGAGGGGGTTACATATTGCCTACCTCCCCTAAGCTTCTCAAGGATACTCTGGCAACTTCTCAGCATGTAGTAGATGCTCAATAAATGTTTGTCAATGGCTTTATCTGGGGCCAGTGTGTGGTTATAACCTTCCTATGTGCAGTTCCTAATTGGTGATACAGAACCCACCAAACCCCATGACCTTGATATATACAGTCAGTCTAAATGTAGAGTAATCTCAATTATTTGGGGAGGGGAATGGGGAGTATCTATTGAACACTAACAAGAGATATGGAGCAAGTGTGGATTTAAATTGATACCAATTTTTTCAAAAGACCCTATAATGTTGATTATGTTGTATAAATCACAATGAGCTGGGGACAGGGATGTCTACGGGGCCTTGATTAAAAGTGTCATGCAACTGTCCCTCTCAGAAGTGTTTATGAATTGCATAGTACACCTTAGTAAGATTCAGGACAAGTTAAGGAACATTTTCTACATCTTTCTTTTGCAAAAGGAAGGAGAACCTACGCTGTGGGTACTCCTGAGAAGATCTGATTTTAGGAAGGAGAACGTGGATGCTCCTTCCATAACAAAATTGATTATGCTTATACGTACCAAGCAATGGTATTCCAAGGTTTGTCTGTTGAGGTCAATGAGATTTGACCTAGAGTTACTGAACAGCTACAATTCATCCACATCTTACAGACAGACATCTCTCTTTTCTTCCTTCTCCATGACGTCATCTTTCCTGTTCTTTATCTCCTGAATGGCCATCTTTTCTCTCTTCTCCGAGTCTTGCCTTGAATCTGTCAATTGACTGGGCTGCTGGAGGTTGCCATGGTAAACACAGCTGTTGTTTTTTCTCTGTGAAAAACTCCTCTCATGACGGCGCATTGAGGGGAGTCCTCCGATGGCCTCCCCTTGCTGTGCCTTTTCACAGATGTTTTTTAAACTGGAGGCTTCAGGGGCTTCCTGTTTTCTAGGGCTCTACTCTGCTTTAATTGCATGTCTCTGAAGCAAGGCACCGTGACCCGCCAACCCCCACTTAGGTGTCATGGAAGATTGTGAAGAATGACTGGTGTGGTCACCAAATAAGCCAAATGACAGCAACATTCATTTTGTTAGTAAATGGGTTCTGGGAAGTGAAAGATGATCTGGTATTTCCCAAGAGAAGAGGCAGGAAAGATAATAAGAACCTGGGGGAGGAAGACAGAGCAGATGGGCAGAGACAGAAGGAATGGTGAGGGAGGGTAGAGTCCCGTATCAGGCAGCTACTCACAGGTAGCCACTCACGCCTCCCTGAGCTTTCCTCACCCTCACAGCAAAGACGCTGGTCCGGCCCTGACTACTGATCCAACATCTTCTCCAACTGCCATGCTTCCTTACTCACTCCTCTCCAGCCATAAAAGCTCTTTGCTGACAGGTACAATGGTGCGTGCCTGTAGTCAGCTACTTAGGAGGCTGAGGCAGGAGGATCACTTGAGCCCAGGAGTCCTCGGCTGTAGTACCCTATGCTGATAGGGTGTTCACACTGAGTTCACATTAATATGGTGACCTCCCGGGAGTGAGGGATCACCAGGCTGCCTAAGGAGGGGTTAACCTGCCCAGGTCAGAAGCAGAACAAGTGAAAACTCCCATATTGATCAGTAGTGGGATCATGCCTGTGAATCACCACTGCACTCCAGCCTGGGCAACATAGCAAGACCCCATTTCTTAAAAAAGAAAAAAAAGAGAAAAAAAGCTCTCTGCTATTGTTCCTCCTGTACTCTAAGCACACTCCAACCTCAGTGCCTTTGCATTTCCTGTTCCCCCCGGCTGGAGTGCTCTTCCCCACAGAGCTGCATGGCTCCCTCTCTCACTTCATTCAGGTCTCTGTTCATACACCACTCCCTCAGAGAGGCCTTCTATGACCACCCCACCTCAAAGAGCACACCCCCTGCTTGCTAGTCCCTTACCCAACTCAGGTTTTCCTCATGTACCCATACACACAAGAACTTATACCCCACAGAGTGTTCACTGTTGTGGCCCCAGCCCCTGTAACATATCTGCTATTGAGGAGGGATTTAATAAGTATTTGTTGAATGAATAACTAATCACTGACCTCACCACAGAAGCACAGTCACCCATCTGTATGTGTATACCTTGCTGTCTCTCCTCTGAGTTTGTACAATGCTGGTCCCTCTGACTGAAGCCCAGTTCCCTCCCCTCCCCATCCCCACCTCTCTTTGGGGACCTCCCACTCACCCTTCAAGCCCTGCCTAGCTTCATAGTCTTCTCCTTTCTGAGGTCTACCTTGGGATCCCCAGGCAGGACCCCTTTGGCTGATACTGCCTGGGCAGTGCCTGATGACCTCCATGGCAGCGTGATCGCCCTCGCTGTCTCCCTCCCAAGCATCTGAGTGTGCTTTAAGCGACTAAGGGCATAGACTGCTGAGTCAAGGGGTGGAAGGAGTACCAGGCCTGAGCACTCGCCCTGCCTCAGACTCACTGCGAGCCTTCAGACACCTTCACCTCTCTGCCTCAGCTTCCTCATCTGTGCAATAGCGATTGTAACATCTACCAAGTTAATCATAGGATAGTGACAAAAATTCACTGAGGAACTGCTGAAGTGTTTAAAACACTCTAGGCAGTCAGTTGGGAAGGGGATAGACTGGAGGCTGTGCGATTTGAGGTGGGATGGTCATGGAAGGCCTCCCTGAGGGTGTGACATTTGAGCAGGGGCTGATTGAAGTGACGGGGGAAGCCATGCCAGTCTCTGGAGGGAAGAGCTTCCCAGGAATATTACAACTGAAATACATCTCTGTAAGCTTTATTGCAGATTAGATTCCGGCTGCTCTTTTGGGGCTGGTACATTATTTGGTTGATATTCTAATGTAATACTGGGTGTCCAGGCAAGACACAGGACTGGGATGCATGTCCTTTGAAAGCAGCCTAGGAGAATGAGCTGAAACTCAACCAGGGTGAGAGAGGAGGGTGAAGCACCTGAATCAGGGGACATCACTGAATTCCAGCTGCTCAAGACAGAACCACCTGCAGGTAGGCCAAGGACTGGCCGCTCAGAGGGCCAAGGACTGACCGCCGTTCACGCGGCATGTCCCTTGTCTTCGTGTTGGTCCTAGCCCCATCAACGACTCTGCCGAGGTGGCTCAGACAAAGTTTGAACTGAATTAAGACGTCCTGGCCTGATCTGAATTTTGTCTGGCTCTGCTTCTGTCATTTGACAAAAAGAGGTTCTGGTCCTGTGGAGGATGGTTCAGGCAGATGGTGTGTGGGAGCAGAAGTCTGGGACAGGAAGCAGAGACCCGGGCTGTGCAAGCAACCCTGGAAGGGTGACCATGGTGCTTCACCTCTTGGATCTCAATGTTCTCATCTGTAGATTTCAAGAACTGCCCTGGCTACTCGCTTTCACACTTTGCTTATCTACAGAAATAGTTCTTTCAGCATATTATTGAGGATGCAAGCATATAATACCAAGAATAATGAAGGAGGAGAGGCTTAGACACTATGGCCTCCCACTATAAGACTCCCACCACACACACAGATGATGTCCTACGAAGAGGCTCTAAGGGTCCCTCCAAGCCAAAATGTTCCCTGATTTGATGTCACATCCATACACCACAGAACCTTTCCAAAGTGTTAGGTTAAACCACATGAGATTGCTGATATTTGACAATTTTTGACTTGCAAAAATGGCAGTTTTGTATTTCAACCTAATAGTTTCATTCACAGTAGTGGCTAGGTGTGCTCATTCAGGAACCAAATTAACTGGCTTCAGATCCCAACCCCCAGCTTATACTTTGTGTGACATTGGACTGGATACTCTACCTCCCTCCACCTCCCTCCACCTCCCTCCACCTCCCCTCACCTCCCCTGTAAAATGGGGCAAACAGAGGAATCTAGCTTGAAAGGTTAGTTACTGAGGGCGCTGGAGGAGATAACACCTTGGAGTTGGGTGGGGCAGGGAGTCAGGGATTCTAAACGCAGCAACTGGCACAGGAAGCTCTCCATGTATGTTTCCAGAAACAGCCTTAACAATTGCCTGTGGGCCTGACTCAGGGAATAGTGTCCAGATCTTCTTCTTGCCTGGCCTCAAAAGGAATATGTAGCCAGAGCAGAAGAAAAACAGTCAACGTGGTTTCCTAATCAGTCCATCCTGTCCTGTTTGAACCACCAAACTTCCCTCTTTGTCCTTGTGAGGGCAGTCACTGGGCAGCAGACAAGCCTTTACGTAGGCCTGGTACTGATGTTGGAATACCATGAGTGGCATTCAGCTCTCCATTCCCCCTGTCTTATCTGGGCAAAGCATTAGAGGCTCCATCCCCAGATACCTACACGGAGCCCTTCCCCATTAAGTGGTACATCATGGAATATGTCAGCCTGAATTAGCAGGCAGGCCCATCACATTAAGCTGAAGCTGTGGGCTGGCAGCTCCCACTCTGTAATGCCTCTTATTCCTGGCTGCATGCTCCCTTCCATGTCGCCACAGCCACAAGAAATCTCAACAGACAATGTACAGTAACTGAGAAGGCCCAGGGAAGAGTTTAGGAGGAGCCACAGGAAGTCCTGCAGATTCCATTTCTTTTGTGACCTTTGGGGTTCTGCTTTGAGCTCTGGTACCTCCTGACGGCAGAGGAACCAGGTAGCAACCAAAAGCTTCAGGTGGGGAGCTCCTTTGTGACAAACTATAAAAGCATGGCACACATTTCTGAAAGAACAGATGCCCTGTTCAAATACCGTAAACACCTACAACACCTAATTGAGGTTTCTTAACCACTGCACTACTATGAGTACCACTACCATTATAACTACCAGTAACTAGTTATTCCATAAATTCTCCTGGCAATTTATGTCACTTTCAGAGCATTTATCACTTCCTACCCTGTATGATATTTCAATGTGGTGTGGTGCAGTGGAAAGAACATGCACTTTCCAGTCCCCGAATTAAACCTAGCTATGCTTCCTATAGCTGGGCAACCCTGGGCCAGTGGTGTAGCCTCTCTGTGCCTGAGTTTTCTCTTTGTATGAGTACCTATTTCACAGAGCTCTTGAAAGAATTACCTGAGATTATGTATGAAGAATGCTTGACACAGAGAAAATACCCAATAAATATTTCGGTGTAGCGTTTCTGAGGACAAAGTCACGTTTTTATCCATCACAATGCCTTAACTCAGGCACGCCCTTAATTGATGTCCGAGAGTATATGATCTTCCCTTTAAAAATTCTACTTCATTCGTCCTTTAACTTGTTTTCCATTGTACATCCAGACTGATCTAATCAAAACCTGGATTTAATTATACCACAATCATTGCAAATCCTTTCATTTTTTACCCTATTCACTTGGAATAATGGCAAAACTTTTTTGGGGATGTTGCTTCCTACCTACCCTGTCACCTCATCTCCCACAATAGCTCCCATCACTACTTCTATCTCAACTACAGTGACCTACCAGTTTTTCACTCTTGCTTTGTTCACCTCTACCATGGGACCTTTGCACATCCCTCAGACACATTCTCCCTTCCACTCCCCTCCTGGCCTGGTTAAATCTCTACCCATCTTTCCCATTCCAACACACTCACACATTCTCAGGAAAGCCTCTTCAGTTCTCCCTGAGCAGGTTAAATCCCTCTTGGCAGTATATCCTCTCTTTTGCACACCTAGCCCTTTTAATTTTGTCTATCTCCCCTGACAAGAACAGGTATATGATGCCAGGACCTGTGTCTGGTTCTGCTCACCAGTTGAACCCCCCAGGACTTTGTGTGGCACTCAGTAAATATTGTTGAAAGAGTGGGTAGGAGGATGCATTGGAGGTCAGATCATCGCAACAAAACCCCAAACCACCCTTTGTGATAGTGAGGGCACAGGGAGCACGGTCACTGTTTCGCAGACAGTGCGACTGAGCTCGAGCTCAGGAGGAACAGGTTCGTTGCCCAGACCTCATAGCCTGTTGGTTAGTGGTGAATCTGATCAGAACCCTGGTCTCCCAGTCCCTGCCACACACACTTAAGCTATAGGGCCATTATCCATAATTGGGATGGGGGACCACAAAGACTTTCCCTCCATTTCCTAGTATTTGGAGGACCCCTGACCCTTCTACAGCCACACCTCAAGTCACCTCTGGTTTCTGGATTATCAAGTACCACATCTGTCTAGAATTCTGTTTCCTCTGAATCATTGATTTCATTTAAAAACTCCCTCATAGATGAGTTAAAGTCCCTCAAGTCTGCACTGGGAGAATTCTTTTTTCTAAAAGGTTATGTTATGTTGGTGAGGTGACTGCACTTCAGAAAAGTTAACTTTTGTTTTTCTTCTCCTCGCCACCTGGGTTGAAGCCAATCCAGAAGTCAAAGTCTTAATCTACCACCTGGTATCAAATCAGTCGGGGCTCAGTTGCAAGAAAATGATTTGCTTGAAAAGAAAATAGCTTTGGGTATTTTATTATGTTGTTTCTATTAAGGGACCACACCTGTGTTGTGGGGTCTTCTTTGTCTTTGGTGTTTTTTTTTTAAGTCTGTTCCCTCTCAGGCATTCGTGCTCTTATTCTCTTTCTTTGGAGCCAGTTCACCCAGAACTCAAAGGAGGAAGAGTGATAGGTCTTTGTTCATGTTTGCCAGAAAGACAGTCATGTATGGGGGACTATTTAGCTGCCGATTCTCTGACCCACCAGACAGAAATCATTTAATCATGTGTTCTCACTCACTCATTCAAGAAATACTTACTGAGAAGTTTTTGTTTTTCAGTAAGGTGACCATATCATTAATGTCCAAGCTGGAACAGTTTTGCATGTAAAAGTGGACACTACCTGGTTCGCACTCTAAGGCAAATATAAACCAAGATTTTCTCAGGTCAATCAGATGTCATTGGGTTCCCTATGTATTAGTGGCTGAATCTGGACTATTAGAGTCTTGGGTGATGCTAAAGTTTCTCAAAATCCCCTTAAGGATTAAGGACAAAGCCAGGAATGGGTGTAGGCTTCCAAAGGCATGAGATGAAAAGACATAAAAGATAAATTTAGATTAAAGTTGAACTAGACATTTCTAAAATTTTCCCACAACTTCCTTTTTAAAATAAATTTCATGTTTTAAAAAAAATGGAACCATGTCTCTGGAAGGTAATGACTCCACAATGGAAGCCAAGTTCCCCTGAGATGAGGCTACCTGGAGGGGCTTAGAAAAATGTTTAGAATTTATAAAGAATGAAATTTTCCATCAGGGCTAAGTGATGCTGATATCTTTTGAAAGAGGAGGAACAGAAGGGAACAGGAACAGTGTGTGATTTGTTATTAGCCTCTTCTTTAACTTGCAGTTTCTTCAATGCGGCTATTATTTTGTGTGTGATAATAAATGACATTAGCATGCAAACTCTTTTCCTATGGAAGATCTTTGGTTCTGAAGTGATTTGTTTCTCTTGCATCCCAGGTGCCTGTCCTGAGACCCATGGACCTGATGGTGGAAGCCACCCCGCGAAGAGTATTTGCCAACGCACACACATATCACATCAACTCCATATCCGTCAACAGCGACTATGAAACCTACATGTCCGCTGATGACCTGAGGATTAACCTATGGAACTTTGAAATAACCAATCAAAGTTTTAGTATCCTTTCTTTGTGACCAAGAATCAACTGGCCTGAATCAAGAGTATTCAGGTACGAGTGGGCTTGGGGAAAATATGGAATAGAAATGCAACATCTAGCATATGTGGAGAACTTGCCCCTTTTAAAATGTGCTAGCACCTATGAGACTCTTTAATCATAACAATAAAATTAGGGAAATATTGTTATTACAAGTGGCGAGCCAGGGCTAGCTCTGGATTGGGACTCTGAATCAATTCCTTCATAGGGAGGCATTTATGTGCCATGAATTAAAATTAGAGGTGATTTTATCAACAATAGGATAAGACCCTAGAGTTCAGATTCTTTCTCTGTTCCTTTCTCTATTAAAGGATTCACAAATCTGTATGAACTGCATGGACCACAGACATACTGGTTTCCATTATATCATAAGAGTGAAAATAATAGTGGCTGATATTTATTGAGTTCCAAGCACTTGCACTGGGAACTTTAAGTATAGTATCACATTTTTTACCTCATTGAAGTATATTATGCATATAGAAAAGTACACATATTATAATTGTACAGTTTGATGAAATTTCACAGCTTAAACTCACCTATAACCAGCATGGACATCCAGAAACAGAACTTTACTAACAATTCTTAATCCCCTATCATGCCTCTTTATATTAGTAACTTCTACCCCCAAGGACATATTTGATAAAACAACCCTGTAATGTAAGTATCATTATCTCCTGTTTAATTAAAATATAGAAAAGTCGGCTGGGAGCAGTGGCTCATGCCTGTAATCCCAGCACTTTGGGAGGCCTAGGTAGGTGGATTTCTTGAGGATTTCTTAAGACCAGCCTGACCAACATGGCAAAACCCCAACTTTACTAAAAATACAAAAAAGAAATTAGCCAGGCATGGTGGCATGCACCTGTAGTCCCAGCTACTTGGGAGGCTGAGGCAGGAGAATCGCTTGAACTCAGGAGGCAGAGGTTGCAGTAAGCCGAGATTGTACCACTGCACTCCAGTCTGGGTGACAGAGCCAGACTCCATCTCAAAAATAAATAAATAAAAATAAAAAATATATAGAAAAGTCAAAAAAATGCCAAATAGCTGGGCCAGTATTTTCACCCCCACTATGTTGACCCTCTATTTCATAGTAAAAATTGGTCATTTATTGAATACCTATCATGTGCTCCATTCCTCACAAACCTGAGGCATGAGATTTATGAGGAATGGCACTGAACAACTCAGGCAACTGAACAATTGACCTAGGTATCAATATGGAGTTTTCTCTTCCGCTTACCAGCCTCCCCTACTCTAACTCCATCTATCCATGAGCCCTGCCTCTAAAATATATGTCAAATCAACTCATATATCCCTATCTCCACTCCTACCTCCCTACACTAGCATAAGCCACTGTTGTCTCTCACCTCTGTGACTGCAGTAATCTCATCTGGTCTCCATTCACTCTTGCTCTTTTATACAGTACAGACCCTTCAACATGTAATTCAAATATCATTCCTTCCCTGATTTAAAAAAAAAAAAAAAAAACATTCCAGTAGCTTCCCACTGAACTCAGAATAAAATCCAAGTTATTTAACTCGGCCTATAAGATTCTACATGATCTGGAACCTGTCTCCATCTTTGATATCCAGTCATGTCACTCTTCCCTAATTCACTTTGTTTCAGCCAACTAATCACTTTTCTGTTCCTAAGTAAACCTTATTCTTCCAGTCTTTGCATTTGCTGTTTCATCTTTCTAGAAAATTTTGTCCCTAGCATTCACATGGCTAGCTGCATGTCACTATTCAGGCCCCAGAGGTACTTTTTCCCATTAACTCTTAGTATCTACCAATAACTCTCTATCCCTGTTATCATCATGGTACTTACCATGATTTAAAATTTTTTTATTTATGTATTTTTGGTTTCCTCATATTAGGATGTAAATTCTACAAGAGCAAGGGTTTTGTATGAACTATTGCTGTATTCCAGTATGTAGAACACTCTGACACATAGAAAATTATTGGACCTGTCAAGTTCGAAATAATAGTAGGGCATCAAAGTAGAGCTATCCAGTAGACAGTTGATCATAAAATCTAACCTGGAAATTTAATTTTAAGAGTTATAGTAAAGCTCCAAAAGTTTGTATATAGAATAGACCCCATAATGGCTCAAACAAATAAAAGATTATTTTCCTGTAAAGTCTAATATTGATGATCCCCATCAGCAGGCAGCCTCCTCCAATCAGTAATTTGGAAACTCAGGCCTCTTTCATCTGCAGCTCCCCAATGTTACCACGTTTATAGCACGACTGTAAAAGGGAAGGTCATGGAAGATCACAAGTGGGAGATTCCTCTGAGCCAGGCCCTAAAAAAGCGTACATTCCATTGGCTAGAATTCAGCCACGTGGCCACCTCTTACTGCAAGGCAGCCTGGAAAATGTAGTCTGGCTGTGTGCCCAGGAAAAAAAAAAGACCCGGTTTTGGTACACAGCTAGCTAGTCTCCACCACAGAGAGCACTCAACAGTCTCCAAGGGCTTTCAGGGAAGGCAGCTTTAATCAGGTAGTGGCAATTATGAGATATATTTGGAGGCAATGAGAACTGACCATCAGGATCATGCCTGGCATCTTTTGTTGATCACGGAACAGACTCCACATGCTGTCTGGGCCTGCCTACAGATTTTGCCTGGCAGTGCAGCTGCTAATAGAATGAGTGTGGGTGGTGGTTCCCTTTCTCTCTATCTATTCCAAGAGCCAGAAATCTGCTCAGGCTCAGCTGGCTGTCACTCTGAGCTTCTGCTTCCCCAGTCTAGGTGACATGTTTTCTGAATTTTGCCTCTAGGCCTTCAAGGGGGAGGGGAGTTTCTTTAGGCATTTTGGGAGACAGATGCCTTGGGGAGAATGCAAAGGGGAAATATTAATAGTGCAGTTTAGGTTATATTCTGCAGATGTGTGACAGACTGCCAGATGCTGGCATACAAATGAGACCGTGCCATTCACCCTTAAAGCAGCCATATGTAAAATAATCATTGTCATCATGAGAATGATGATAAGTGATATCTATATAGTTCTTTTCAACCAGACCGCCCTAAGCACTGAGCCTCTCATCACTGAAGTATAGCCACCTCTAGGGTAGGAAGCGGCCATCTTTCAAAACAGCTTCAGAAAAATACCAGCCACCAGGCAAGTCTCATTTCCACAACGCCCCTTATTCACAAAGGAGACAGAAGAAACATGGTTCAGGATAGCATAATGTGGGATTCCCAAAGCATAGTGTGGCTACTACTGGGAGTGGTAAGCAACGTGCTTCTAAGCAATACATAGACTTTTTTGGTTTTTATATTGATGTATTTATTTAATGAATGTCAAAAAACACAACCATCATATCCTACAATTTCACAGATATTCAATATCTATTTAGATTACAAAGTAAGTATATGTAAAGTATTGAGTAAATAGTGAGACAAGTGATCTGGAGATATGGTTAGAAAAAAGTCATGACTTCCTGCGACTGGCGTTTGGTGTGACTTTGGCATTATGGTTGAGAACTCAGTCTTTAGAATCCAACAAGTGACAGAGTTCTCACCCAGCCCTACCACTTTCTGGCTGTATAAGCTTTAACATGTTTCTTAATTTATCCAAGCCTCCATTTCTCTATTTTGTCATCTGTAGAAAGCAGCTCTATCAAAGAGGATTATGAGAATGAAATGCACACACACACACACACACACACACACACACACACATACATGCACACATTTAGGGCAGTACCTTGCTAAGCCAATGCTCAGTAAACAGGACTACCACAATCATGATAATTATGGAGAGAAACAAGGAAACTAGAAAAGTTGAACATTAGAATGGTAGCTTTTATTCTGCTAAATTTATTATCTGGATCATCTTTTCAATTCTAGACTCTTCCTTTGGCTCTGCAGTTGGGTGTCCTTTGCAAGATGTCACCCTCTACTTACTAGATGTTTGCAGGAACTCTGAGGTCTAGGGCCTTGTGTTTAGCACCAGATCAGAGCAAGGCATTGCTAAACCTCATAATACCTGGTCATGAATTCTCTCCCTTCCATCCGTAGCCAGTCTGTCCTTGTCTTGTGTAACAGGTTCTCACATAAACAGTCAAACTTTGGTCTTAATAGGCTAACTACATCAGGACCATAATAAGTCATTAATAGATTAGTAGTTTTCTAGGACAAGAGACAATAGCAATAAATGAAAATTTATATTAAAAGGTGTTGCTTCTTTATGAAAACTATGGTATACCTAGAATCCTTTGAACTCTTTTCTTAGGACTAAGAATGAATTGACCTGAGTTCTTACCTTGTCCAACATGGGATCTATTAAATAGACCCATAACAAGTAAAAATAAAGACTAGCCCTCAACAACGATAAATTGAGCACCTAGTTTGTGCCAGGCAAGAAAATGAGAAAAAACAAATTTGCCACTTTCAGAGTAATGTTCATCAAATATACTGAGTATATAATTACAAACTGAGATAATTTCTGTGAAGATAGGGAATATGGTTCTATGAATGCATTTTTTTAAATCCTGCTATAGACCAGGGAAGGCTTTGCTGAAGAATTGATTAAGATCTGAAAGAGGAAGAGTATGAGCTAACTTGGCAAAGAGGTGTGGTGAAAGGTGTTCAGTGTGTACAGAGGTCCTGTGGCAGGAGAGAGTATGACGTGTTGGAGGAACTCTAAGAAGGCCACTATTTTTGAAGCCCAGAGAGTGAAGTGGAGCATGGCATAAGCAAGGCTGGGAATGGTAGCAGAAGCTTCACCTTTCAGAAGTCCAGTCTCTGAACATGAGACAGAGGAATTATCTGGGAGAAGCCAACTGGACTCTAGGGATATTTCAACTTTGACCTTGGTCCTAACAACCCTGTACAGCAGCTTCATTTTATTTGTCAACCAAGCTGAGGCCCTGTTAGAGTCAATTCCCTAATTAAGGGACCACATAGCCTCAACTCTTGGCTTCCAGGTTCTAGCACTCATTACTAACATGGACAGCAGCTTCCTTTTAATTCAGTGGGATTCTGCCAGGCAGGCTTCCAGGGGAGCTGTGGGGTCTAGTACAAGTTTCTCCCCTCTTGTTGCTTCAGTGGCTTTCACCCTGCCCAATACATATTTAATATGACACCATGTGTCTCTTTGTCAGTCTCCTCATATTGAGCCTAGGAATTGGCAAACACTCCATGAATATTTACACATTGGCTTTTTTTTTAAGCTCTTAAGAGAGGAATATCCCTTGGAGTCCTCTTTGGAGATTTCCAGTGTCTCATCATCAAGCAACATGTCCTTTCAGCTAATAAGATCTTTATGCTTCATAATCATTGCTTAATATCCAAAGATTAAATTTAGACCATGGAAAGAAAAAAAGACCTCAAAGCAACTCATGTCCCTAAAAGGAAATCAAACTCATCAAACAAATATGCTGTGTTCACACAAAGATATTACTATTTTCTACCTTCTGTATCGGCAGACTTTAAGTGGGATATGAAAAGCCTCAGCTGCTTTTGAATGTGGGTACTTTACCCTGGTAAACATAGATTCCACTCTTCAACTTGGCCAATGTTTATAATACTCAGCCCTGCAGAAAAGCGTCCTACTTGGCTCTCCTATCCTCAATTGGCTTAGACAGGAATTGGGGAAATATGCATGTCAGTATTAGCAAAATCAGCAGCAATGGGACAGAGGCATATGAAAGTCACCTCATAAAGGCAATGCATATAAACCCTATCCTTGGAGAAATATGTGTTTCCTTCAGAAGGAGGAATATTCACACCAGTGTAAAACTACTTAATAAATTATCTTTTCCATTATCTTGTTTGATAATCAAAATTCTTAGAGGCTGATAGGGTTATACCCATTTATAGGCAAAGAAATAGGAACCCAGAGAGAGAAAATGAGTTTCCCAAATTCTCTTAGCAAAATGGGAATAGAATCAAAACTGAATCCCAATCTCTGGGCCCCATTTTGTTACCATCACAATCTTTTTCACAATATTATCTTGAACTTTACCCATCGAGATGAGGTTCCTGGTCTCCCAACTCTCTCAAAGATGATTTTAAGCCAGGAAAACTGCTCATTTTTAATGTTTTTTGCTTTCTTTGTTTAATAATATGTATTCATTGTAGAGATTTGGGGAAAATGAAATGACCAATAATCTCACTACCAATTTTGCTGTCTATACATTGGATTTGCATCACAGTTTTAACTTAATGCTAGCT
This sequence comes from Papio anubis, assembly GCF_008728515.1. Lineage (NCBI taxonomy): Eukaryota > Metazoa > Chordata > Mammalia > Primates > Cercopithecidae > Papio > Papio anubis. Next base: position 139,374,084 of record NC_044980.1, on the reverse strand, counting down.
AATTCAACAATGTGGGTTCAGGGGAAAATAAAAGAAATTTAAAGAGCCAAAAACAATTTAAAACTCCTGATTTACCCAAGAATCTTTCTTCTTCTTTTTTTTTTTTTTTTTTTTTTTTTTTGCAACTTTCCTAAGGAAAGAAGTTCAGGTTCCTAATCCACTTTTTTTTTTGCATTAGGACATTCCTTTTATTGATATTATTTTTAATACAAATCATACATTAATACAAGTTATTTTTTGGTAAATTACTTTAGCAATAAACAATTCACCTCTTACTCTGCTAAAAGGTTAGAACAGGGGTTGGCAAACTATGCTCCCAGACCAAATTTATCCCGAAGTGTTTTTGTAAGTAAAGTTTTACTGGAACACAGCCACACCCTTTCAGTTACATATTATCTGTGGCTGCTTTCCTGCTGCAACTGCAAAGTTGAATAGTTGTGACAAAGGCCCAAAAGGCTGAAAATATTTGCTACGTGATCCTTATGGAAGCTCGCCTACGTTAGGATATGGACTCTCATACTTTTCTATTCATTTATACACCAGGCATATTCACAGATTATTTTATTTTGTATATAGTTGGGATTATACCATATGCATTTTTCTTTTTAAAACAATCTTTTATTTCCACAGGCTTTGGGGAACAGCTGATATTTGGTTACATGAGTAAGGTCTTTAGTGGTGATTTATGACATTTTGGTGCACCCATCTCCTGAGCGGTATACACTGACCCCAATTTGTCATCTTTTATCCCTCACCTCCTTCCCACCCTTTCCCCCTGAGTCCCCAAAGTCCATTGTGTCATTCTTATGCCTTTGCATCCTCATAGCTTAGCTTCCACTTATGAGTGGGAACATACAACGCCAAGAACCTTCCTTCTATTCAATCTAGGACATATAGAGACATAATTTCCCTCTCCCTTTCCTGCTTTTACTGCTTAGTAGTTATCACTGCCTAATATACTGTGTATTACACTCATTTATCTTGTTTATTGACTGTTCCCTACTAGAATATAGACTCCATGGATCAGGGGGTTTGGGGTCTGCTTTGGTCGCTACTGTATCTCCTGCACCCAGAAAAGTACTGTCAGGGTGTAGATTCTTTGGAAACACTTGTAGAATAAATGAAGAAATAAATGAGTGAAAATGGGCCCTTCTCTCTCTTTCTCTCTGTCTCTGTGTGTGTGTGTGTGTGTGTGTAATTTATGTGGTCGTAGTCAGACTGTATATACTTTGTACCTAAGTTTCCTTACCCAAAATAATACACATGTTAAGTATGGAACGTATCCTAAGTTTTTGTTTTATTTTTCAATATAGGGTCTCGCTCTGTTACCCAGGCTGGAGTGCAGTGGCACGATTACCACTCACTGCAGCTTCAACCTCCCAGGCTCAATCAATCCTCCTGCCTCAGCCTCCCCAGTAGCTGGGACTACAGGTGCATGCCACCACACCTGGCTAATTTTTGGTATGTTTGGTAGAGATAGGGTTTCACCATGTTGCCCAGGCTGGTCTGAAATTCCCGGGCTCAAATGATCCACCCCCCCTTGGCCTCCCAACTTGTTGGGATTACAGGCGTGAGCCACCATGCCTGGCCCTAAGATTTTTTCCTGCCTGAAATACAACTTCATTAAAAGAAAATGTGGAAATAGTACTGATCATTGAAATCAAAAGAAAAACCATTCATAAACCCACCCTGATAGAACTATCACTAATGTTTTGGTGTCTTCCCATTTAGCTCATCATTTTCAGAGTATAAGTTTTAAATGACATCATCATACTATCGTTAGAATTTTGTGCACTATGGTTTTTACAGACTTGGAAATTTCACTGCAAAAACAATGTAAAGAGATATATAAAAATTCATCTAATCACTTCCTTATTCTGTATATTTATTTCAGTTGTCAATATTTTTCTAATATAACACTGGGCTTTTGGTTTCATAAAAAGCTTTCTCTAAACTTGGGATTAGGAAATGATATTTGAATGGCCCCCATGCTACCTCTTACCATCCTGCCATGACCCTCTCCATTCCCTCATCCCACCGCTGATGAACCATTTATGGCTCTGGCTTCTCATTTGTTTGAAGTGGATCCCTTAAGGAGTGACCTCCTGGTGTCTTCAATTATTATTTTAAATGATGCCTCAGGCCACTGCCTGGCACAGCAGTGCCCTCACCTTCCCCTCTTCTGCCTTCCAAGCATGGAGCTCAGCTGCCAAGCTGGCTGTGCCCCCTCCTGTCCTCAGAGCTGCCTCCAGAGTCCCAGCAGAGAGCCAGATTAACCCCTTTTGTTAGCAGATGTAATTTGCCTGGGCTCAGCATTAATAAGAAATGCCGTAAGCGGTCAGGTCAAGAAGAACAGATCTGTCAAGCCCCAGGGTTAATTTAATAGCAATCTGTTGGCTGTCGGAGTTGTATATTAGCCATGAATTCAATGCTCTGTTTTGCTTTTGCCATCTAGTTATTTGGGACAACAGGGACATAATTTGGATAGAGAGCTCTAAAGGATTAAAAAAAAAAAGAAAATTGACTGTCAAAATGCATCATTCCATTTTCAAGATTACACATGGAGCCACGCGTTGCTCATCTTCTTTCTCCTTCCCTCCCAACATGAAGGGCAAAATTACATATGCTGAAAACATGGATTGCCCTTTAGAGCCGTGCAGGGGAAAATGCCCGGGTTTCTAGAGGATACAGATGTCAAATATCCTCTCCCATCATCACCATAAGTCATTTAATTTTTAGCAACTAGACTTCTCTCAAATGTTTCTAGAACTCACCAAATCCTCCAACAGGTAAAAATCCAAACAATACCTTGTCAGGATTTTGTCCCAAATTCTGCTTCAAAAAAAACAAAATCTTAGAGCACATAAAAATTCTGGTTCTGGAAAATTCAGTCACCAAAGTGGTAGGTAAATTAAGAGAGCACAAGCCTAAAGCCAGAAGAGATGGGCTGCCCTCTCAGATTAGCTGGGGGTCTTTTCAAGAGAACCAAAATTGTCACATTTTGGCCAGCTTTGTGAGGCCATTCCTCAAAGGAGGCAGAGGGGCATGGTGAGAAAGAACCCAGGCTCCAGAGTCAGACAAGCTTGGGTTCAAATCCCAGCTCTGCCCACTGTGTCACATAACCTCAAGCAATGTATCTGAGTTCCCTTGGCTGTAAAATGGAGCTGTTAATAGTTCTGCCCTCATAAGGCTGAGACGAGGGGCAAGGGGGACAACACATGGAAAGTGTTAGCACAGGGCAGACCTGGCCCCTGATCAGCATTAGCTACTGGCCATATCTTTCTCTTAAATTCAGAGTGATTAAAAAGAGGGATAATCGTGGTTTATTCCTGGAACCCCTTTGAGTCAAACTAAACAAGCCCTCTACTCAAAAAGGAAGACTGAGACCTGCCGGGGGTAGGAAGCCAAAGGCTTGGGGATGAGGGCTGGGAGGTGGGTAGGCTTGGAAGGTCCAGTGAGAGAAGGAAAGATCCAGAGATGGCAGCTCTAGGCAGATATTGTGGGCACAGCCCCACTGGCGTCCTTGATGGCGGAGGATGTTCCTGGTTTCATAGACATGTTTAGGCACTTTGTTTTTGCACATTCTGACTTTGGGGCTTTATTTTTAGGTGGGAAAAAATAACTGTAGCTGTAGCACCTCCCCCTCCCACACAGCGAAGATCCCTTCCAGTTCAGCTTGTTTTTAGAGCTATACTGGTAGAGGTTGAGAAAGCTGACACCAGATTTTCTTTCCCTATTTTGAGAAAAGAGAAACATGTTCACTGGCACCGTGGGGTATCAAGGCTTGCTCTGGAGGATGAAGAAATCTAACAGCAGCTGAATGCTAACCTCTGTTTACCCAACGCCATGTCATGGCCATAGAGCCCAGGGCATGGGTCAGTGGCTGAGAGAGCACCAGAGCTGCAGCCTAGAGCCTCCTTCTGAGGGGCACAGGCTCCTGCTCCAAAGCATGTGGTGCTAACTGTAATCATATTTATAACTCTGGCAGAAGTTGAGTTGAAAGGTAGTATTTTGTGAAGCCAGGAGACCCACATGCCCCGGAGACCCAAGTAATATTTGCATCTGTGTTTGGTGGGAGAAATTGTAGTAACATGTTAGCTCAGTCTCAAGCCAATTTTAGAAAGAACCCAACAGGGTTTATAAGAGATAATAAATGGGAAAGAGGCACAACCAAATACAAAGCCATTGTTGCAACAAATTGCATGTTGAAATGTTGTAGCAGGAGCATAGGTGATGTTTGATCATAGATATTACTTTGTTAGTGCTAGCGGGACTAAAAATATCAGTGCATTTTCTTGTACCACATCTAAACTCTAAGGAGGGGACTATGCTACTAGGTTAATGAAAAACATGCAAGACTTTCATCCATCTCAGTCTAATGGGGCAGTTATATCAAGTTATTGCTTGTTGATTCGATACATTGTTGTCCAAAATGTGGTGCATAAACTCCTGGTACACTCATTTGCAACTATTTTATATATTATATAAAATATATATAATATATATAAAATATATATAATATATATACACACAAATGCAATATATAATATATTGATCTTTATGCATGTTACTTAAAGTATAGCTACCTTATTAAACCCATGATTTTATGAATATTGGGTTACTGTTTAGATAAAGCTAAGTAAAGAAAACAGTGGATCAATTTAAAGTTGATCTGAAAGAAAAATGTCAAGTAAAACATACTACCTGATGATGCACAGATAGGGCAAAAATCACAAAGGTGGCTCACAAGTGGGAAAAATCTAGGAAAAGTGGGAGTCCTGTTGGTCAGCTTCACTGTGTAGCAGCATCCACATCACAAGGCTCGTTCTTTGCAGGATGTTGCTGGGTCCTCAGACAGTGCCTCGGCCCCTCTGTGTCCTGATCCCCCAAGCTCTGAGTGGAGGTGTGAAGAGATCTGTACAAACCCACTCCTTCACTCATGCCAGACATCCTACAGAAGGGGGTTGTTTTCATTGAGTCACCTTCATAAATAAAAGAGTAAATGTTTCATTCCAATATACAAGGATATAGTCTTTAAAAAACAGAGGTATAATTCTTGATCAGAAAGGGAAATACTGAGAAGAAAAAACCCAGATGATAAAACTAAGGATATTTTCCATGGGACCCTAAAAATTTCCAACTAGATGGCTTCTTTCTGATACTTAAAAACTCCCTCACAAGCTGAAAAGCAGATCACAACTTACAGAGACTAGAAGTCTTATATATCATACATGAGAGAAATGTTGCATAATTATGAAAGAGCACAGACTTTGCACCTGGGATGAAATCCTAGTGTTGTCATTTAGCCATGTGACTTGAGGCAAGTTACTTTATGCACTTGGAGCATCCGTTTCCACCCCTGAAAAAATGAGGATAAGGAAAATGCTGATATGTAGAGTTCTTGTAAGGATTAAATGAGATAAAGTACATGATATGCTTTGCACAGTGAATGGCCTATAGCTAGTGCTAAATTATTGGTGGCAGCTATTATTATTATCATCAACATATTATAAAGAAGGGCTTAGGGATTTCATGAAAGAGAGTGTGCACTCTATTATTATAGATATCACTTACTAGCCCAAGAATCCAGTTAAGGAATCAGACAAAATGAATTATTTGGTTATAATAGGAGTAGTACCTTAATCATTATTATAAAATGAGAAGCAAAATCTTTGCAACTTGGTACATTTTAGCCTGATTGCACAAGCAGTTAACTTTAGTCATGAGTGGATGTCTTTTACATGTTTTTAGAGGATAAAACACAAATGAGGAGTCAAGAGACCTGAGTTCTAATGCTGCCTCTGACTACTGGGCAACCCTGGGCTGTTAAAGTTCCTGAGGCTCATCTGCCTGGGACAAGTTTATGATGAGGATCCAGCATGTGCATAGCAAATCTTGACATATTACACTAATGTAAGATGGTGCCATTGCTAATTCTACCCTTCCCCAAGTTCCTGCCGCCTTCTCCTGGTTTCTTCCTTGACTCGTCTGTGCCAGATATCGTGGACATTAAGCCAGCCAACATGGAGGAGCTCACGGAGGTGATCACAGCAGCCGAGTTCCACCCCCATCATTGCAACACCTTCGTGTACAGCAGCAGCAAAGGGACAATCCGGCTGTGTGACATGCGGGCATCTGCCCTGTGTGACAGGCACACCAAGTGTGAGTAGCAGCTGAAGGGAGGTGGGGGGACATGGCCACTGGCTCCAACATGCAGGGGGAGGGCCTGGAAGCCTATGATCTCCCTTTCTACACCAGACACACTAGGAGTAAAGAAACTACAAGTGGGAGTCAGCTCCGTATTTTATATTTCAGTAAAGATGAACATTCACGTTCGATTCCAAAACATCCAGAGATGAAAATAAATAAGACATGACCTTCATCAGAAAAGGGTTTAAATAACAGTGTGATGTGATCCAAATTATGTGTTAAGGAAATCATGCTTGCTGCCATGGGGAGAATGACTTTGAGGAATAGCAGGGAGACCAGTTAGGAGACCATTGAAGGGTGGCCTAGACAAAGAAGTGAGTGGAAATTGAGAGGGTAGATGGGTTCTGGACACATCTTTTTTTTTTTTTTTTTTTTTTTTTAATCCATGTAACCTGCACAGTACTGCACAGATCTTGGCAATAAAGTTAACAGGACTTGCTGAACTGCGTGGGAGGCTAAGAACATAAAAGGCATCTAGAACAGCAGCTGGGGGAAGGAACTGGTGGCTTCTTGGAGAGATTGTGACTATAGGATGCCAGAGCCACGTCGTAATGACCATGGTTTTTAAAACCCGAATTTTTTTCATCAAAGTCAGTGAACGGCCATAATAGTAACCAGAGGAGTAATATGATCAGAATTAGTTGTTAGGGAAATTGTTCAGACAGAAGGCAGAAGGATAAATGTTAAATTCTGGCTGAGAGAACAAAGAAACAAGGAGACAGGTTAGGAAGCCACTATAATATAGATAAGCACTTCTTAACAGTACACCATTGAATCTTGTGCTACCTAGTTTTTTGTTTCGGGGAAGGGGCTGTCCTGTACATTGTAGGATGTTTAGCAGCATCTGTGGCCTTACCCACTAGATGCAAATAACACAAGCCCAGTTATGATAACCAAAAATCTCTCCAGACATTGTGAAATATCCTCTTGGCGAAAACATTACTCCCGGTTGAGAACCACTGATCTAAACTACAATTCATTCAGTCACAGATACAGCATGATATTCTTGTATCTACAATGTATTTGTTACAATAAAGAACTCTGAGTGGTACAGTGGAAAGGTAAGACTTATTTCCTATGCTCAAGTAATTTAAAATTTGGCTAATGAGGCAAGATGCACCCAAGAAGCATTTCAGGAACAATGTATAAGGCAGTTCAGTTTTAATACTCAAGTGAATGGTGGAGATAATTATGGGTTAGGTCATTCAGAGGGGGTTTAGATGTTCGAAACAGACCTCACAGGGAAGGCAGAGGCTGAGTAGATGACTGTTGAAGTACAAGTAGGATTTGATTAGGTGGGAAACAGAAAGAAGAGTATTGTTGGCAGCAAGCACAGAATGGGCAAAATTCTGAAGTTACTAAAGTAATGGAACTTTTGAAGAGTGTTAAATAAAAAGTGTCAGGCTTGGGGGAAAGGGGAATCTTGGGTTAATGAGGTTAAATAGGGATGATGGTTTATATCAGGTTGATCCTTGAAGATCAGATTCCAAAGTTTATGCTGTCATGTATTCATGCATTCAGTGAGTACTTATTTTGTACCCAGAGTCTGGTTCCCATAGCATCCAGTCCTTCTTAAGCTGTTCTACCAAACACAGTTGTGGTGGGGCCAAGCCATGAGCCCTGCTGCCATGGAAGGAGGGCACAGAGAGGAATCCTGTTCCCCCTGTGTGCTCTGGGTTGGCCCAACCTACCAGCAAAGGTAAAACAGCACATGCCTGGCAGAGACCGGTGACCCTGGGGGAGGTGCTGACCACAACAGATTTTCTTTGAAGCCTTACTTTTCTTTCTAAAATTTCATGTGAGTTTTACATTTCACCCCCATATAATATCTATTTTCACTTTAATAATTACATTTCTATCCCCCACTCTCAAATTTTAAACAAAGTTGATGTTTCTAAAAGATGTAACATTTATCATATGGTTTCCTATAATTTCTAGTATACCCCATATCCTCCCCTCTTCCTAACCCGCAAGGATACACACAGGTACCCTACTTGGAGAAGCACAGTTTCTAGTATGTGGGAAGTAATTTGAGATCATTTAGCTAGACAGCAGATTTAATAATAATTGTGTTTTGTGGAAGATTAACACAGTGGTCATGTGAAGAAAGGTATGAAAGTTAGGTTTTGCTTTAGTCTCAATGCGAGGATAGTTTGGAACCTAGATAAAGAATGGTGGCTATAGAAATCCAAAGAAAGAGAAGGGGGAAAATGAACATTTTCTTTTAAAATAACTATGGGTGTCATAAATGATGTTAGTGACATTAAAGGTTGGCATTCATCATACATGGATGTGATATGAATTGTTCAATGTCATTCCCCTCTAGATAGTAAACTCCTTGAGGATGAGAACTGAATCTGATTTGGTCACATTATATGACCCCCTGACATATAAGCAGGGGTCAGGAAATATTTAATAAATGTGTGCCTAAGGGTAGACATAAATAACAAGTGGGAATGGGGATGGATGGAAAGTCTCTAACTCCCTCCCAGAGACAGTGAAGGGTTGGGATTCAGTGCGGGACATGCTGTGGGTGAGGTGACATGAACTGTCTAAGGAAGCAGGGCCTCTCTGGTGAGTGAAGGCAGAACTGGGCTTTCTGGGCCACCAACCCAGGAAGGAGGCCAGGGATGGCACAGGAAGCCCTGGCATCCCCATAGCCCGGTGTGACTGACACTAGCCTCGGCTTTGGAGTCAGACAGATCCATGTGCGTTCTGGATGTTGGGGAATCAACTGACTGGGAAGCTTGATGAACCCTGAACACAAGATAGAAAAAGGGCAAGGCCTTAGAAGCTTTCAAAACTAGAATGGTAAATAACTAAGTGATACTAGGCTTAATACCTGGATGATGAAATAAACTGCACACAAAAAAAACCCATGACACACATTTACCTATGTAATAAACCTGCACATGAACCTCTGAACTTGAAAGTTAAAAAAAAAAAAACTTGAGTGATTTAGAGTAGATGCTTTGGAATCAGAACTCGGCTCTGACACTCAGTACCTGCAAGACCTCAAGTAAGTTATTTAATTCTTTTGAGCCCCAGATTCCTCATCTGAAAGTAGAAATATTAAGGACAGCGTCATAGGGCAGGTTGTTCGCAAGAACTAAATTTCATGTGTGTGAGATCCTAGCCCTCCCTCTGCCAGGCACAAAGGAGTCAATAAATGACGGCAGCAGTTATCACAATTATTCACCCAGGATTCTCCCGGTTCCAGGCCTGCAGACGCAAGATGTTCGAAACCCCAACCCTCTTGCCAGATATAGGAGGCCTCATTATTCCTTTATTTAATCAATATTTGTTAATCACATACTTTATGTCAGGTACTGTATCAGACTCTGGAGTCACACAAGGGTGAGCAAAAACAGACCTGGTTTCCTCCCTCTTAGAGCTCACTGTCTGTATTAGGGTTCTCCAGACAAACAGAACCAGTAGGGTATGTGTGTGTAAGTAAAAAGATTTATCATAAAGAATTAGATCACATGGTTATGAAGGCTGACAAGTCCCAAGCTCTGCAGCCATGAAGCTGAAGACCCACGAGAGCTGATGGTAGTGTTCTAGTCTAAAAGCCATCAGATACCGGGTGCGGTGGCTCACACACGTAATCCCAGCACTTTGGGAGGCTGAGGCGGGTGGATTACCTGAGGTTGGGAGTTTGAGAGCAGCCTGGGCAATGTGGTGAAACCCCGTCTCTACTAAAAATACAAATATTAGCCAGGTGTGGTGGCACACACCTGTAATCCCAGTTACTCAGGAGGCTGAGGCAGAAGCATCACTTGAACCTGGGAGGCGTAGGTTGCAGTGAGCTGAGATCGCCCCACTGCACCCCAGTCTCAGCGACAGAGCAAGACTGTATCTCAAAAAAATAAATAAATAAAGCCCTCAGGCTGAAGACCCAGGAAAAATCAGTGTTTCAATTCAGGTCCAGAAGCAAGGGGAGAAAAAAACAATGTTCCAGCTCGAAGGCAGTCAGGCAGAGGAGTTCTCTGTCCCTTGCAGGAGGGTCAGCGTTTTTATTCTCTTCAGGCCTTCAGCTGATGAGATGAGGCCCACCGACAGTAGGCAGTACAATCTCCTTTTCTCAGTCTATTAATGTAAATGTTAAACTATTCCAAAAACACCTTTACAGAAACACCCAGAATTTCTAGCCAAATATCTCGGCACCTCATGGCCCAGTCAATCTGATGTATAACATTAACCACACTGTCTAAGGAGAGAAGATGTATTAGTTAGAGAATAGAAACAAATATAGTATCACAACTGCAATACATGTATAAGAGAGAGGCATGTGCTGGTACAAGTAGGGGTGATGAGGGCTCGACAAGGCAGTGGCTGCTGAGCTGAGACTTAAGGATGGAGAATTGGATGGGGAGAGCCCAGGGAAGAATCATGCAGTCATACAGAAGCAGGAAGCCGGTCAAGCCACACACCCAGGGAGCCCCAGAACTGCTTCTCCCTCCAGCCTCAGCCCCACACAGCCCCAGAGAAGCAAAGCCCTGGTGACCATCCTGAAGGAGGTGGAAGAGCCAGCTACTGGCCTTCAGGCCTCTGCCCAGCCCTGTCCTCCCACTCCCTATTCCAACACCAACAGAGTTCTGAATTGCAAGCTGCCAGCCTACTAATCTAATTAAGACGCAAATGAAATTCATTTTCCCGACTCCTCCAAAGTACCAACCTTCTTCAGCGCACATCTCCCTTTGTTCAGCTGCTGTGGCTACAGGCCCCAGCTCCTGCCAGCTGGGAGAACAAGTTCAATCTGACCCCTAGCCTGACATTTCATATTGATTTTTTCCATCCTCCTCAAACGGCAGCCTGCAGTCGACCGCAGTTCAGCTGAGGTGTGCGATCAGAATTGAGACAGTTCATCAGAGTTCAAAATGAAAAGCAACATTGGCTTTCGGAGATGAGCACTGAGAAGGAGGGTATTTAATAACCATCAGCATTTAATCAAACTGCCGAGGAGAACCATGTTATCAGAGCTGCATTTATTAATTTCCATATGTCCCTCACTCTGCATACTCAGCGGGGGTTGGAAGGGATGATTCTTTTTCTCCCTCGCCTATTTTTTTCTACCACTTCTGGCGGTAGTGACAAGGGTTGTGTTTGCAGTTTAGATGCCTGAAACAATAGGGTGCTGATGGTGGCAGCACTTAGCTAGAGTGGATTATGCTTTTCCCTTTCCATGCATGAGTATCGGGGTCTGGGTGAAGAAACTGGCCAGGTGTAATGGACACCAACCTGGGGAATGAAAGGAATTAAGCCTGAACTCCTTTCCAATGTTCCCCATAAATCTGGTCTCTGCTAACCCCTCCAGGCTCAGCTCCCTGTAGCCTGGCCACACTGGCTTGCTTCCTGCACCTCCATACATCCAGTCCCTTCCCACCTCTGGGCCTTTGCACATGCTCTTCTGCCTGGAATGCTCTCCCACCACGCACCCTACCTGTCTGGCCTGTACTGACTTTTTAAGTTTCTGAGAAAATGTCACTACTTAAGAGTTAACTTCTCTGTCCACCCCATCTGCACCTACCATCTCTCGATCTCATCACTCTATTTTATTTCTTTATTTCTTTCATAGCCTCCATTATAGTTGTTTGCTTTACTTAACCTCTGTCTTGCTGACTGGAATACAATCTTTATGAAGACAGGGACTTTATCTCAGTAATTACTGAATTTGTACAATATTTATATAGCACCTGGTGGGACTTCATAGAACATCTGTGGTGGAAAGGCAGGCAGATAGGAAAAGACAAGTGAAAAAAGGCACATTAGTTTACCAGGGCTGCTGCAACAAAGTACCATGGACTGCACTGCTTAAACAATTCAACTATTTTTTCAAAGTTCTGGAGGCTGGAAGCCCAAGATGAAGTGTTGGCAGGGTTGCTTTCTTCTGAGGGCTGTGAAAGAAGGATAAATTCCACACTGCTCTCCTTGGCTTGATGATGGCTGTCTTCTCCCTGTGTCTTTACATCACCTTCCATCTGTGTCTGTGTCCAAAATTCCTCTTCTTATGAGGACGCCAGTCCTATTAGATCAAGGCCCACTCTGTTGACCTTATTTTAAGTACCTGTTGAAAGGCTCTATCTCCAAATACAGTTGTATTTTGCAGGACTGGGAGTTAGGACTTCAATATATGAATGGGGTGGCGAGGCGGGGGGACACAACTCAGCCAGGAAAGACATAAAAGTCATCAAGAACACAAGCCCTGGAGCCAGCAGTTCCAGATATTGTTTCTGGGCCTCATTGCCGCCAGATGCCTGGGCAGGTGCTGATGCTGACACCTTCCTCCAGGAGGTAAGAGTGCAAAGAGGTCATGGACACAGGGCTCTTGCACAGCCCCTGACACATTTGAAGCACACAATGAGCATAACTTTTATTAAAGGTAGGAGAGAAACTAGATAAAGGACCAAAGGTCCAGGATGATAGAAACCTGTGCATTGGGTCTCGACAGTTTCACCAGGCAGGGTTGTCCAATGTGTGTTAGGACAGTGATGCCTGGAGGCTTTCATGTGGTGCTAGAACACTTTCTTTCTGAACAAAGGGGACTTTAATTGATTTTAGAGGCATTGAGGTACCTGATTTCTATTGAAAAGCCAATCTTGAAGGGAGAGGTTCCCCAATAAGTAGGGTGTGGTTTAGCAGCATAAAAGCAGGTGAAGTCCTCAAGTGGGACTGGGAATGGAAAAAGGGATACCTTGAAAGGTCTCAGAGACTTGACTTGCCAAAGACCTGGGGACACAAAGGTGTAGCAAGTGGAGAAATGCTTATGAATGTTAAAGCTGCATACGAAATGACAATCTCGCCATGAATGCAGCAAGGTCAGGATAAGTATATGTGGGCAAAGACAAGCAGAGGCTGTATGAAAGGGATGAGGTCAGGGGCCATGAAATGTGGGCATTTTTCTTATTTTCTAGATTCCCTCCAAGGTTGTTCTTTTACTTCTATAACTTGAAGAAAGTTGATGAATGACCGAAGAGCCCCACTGGGCGCCTTACCTCCAGGGTAGAGACAGCAGAAAACATCAAAACTCCCTGCTCATCCCAGCAGCCCCTGTCATAGGTACTGGGATGAGGCAAGGCAGTGAGGAGCCCAGCATGATGTTCCCTGTAAGCACAGCCCAGGATATTTTTGTTTTGTTTCTTCCCTCTGTCAAACCAAGCTGACAGTAGTGAGTTAATTCAGGGACTGGGTCAAAACAGAGGAGGAAAATCAACATAGTTGAGCAGCCACTATCAGCTTGTATCCATGGCCTAACTGGCGATCTTGAACAGGTTACCTAACCTCTGTGCTTCAACTTACTCACCTATAAAATATGGGTAGTGGAAGTGCTTACCTTATAGGGTGCTTGTGAGGATTAAATATCACCCATGGAGCCTTAGAATGATGCCTGGTGCATAGTATAAGCATCGTGTTATGGTTGGAGTGAAGATATTATCTTGCTTCCCTACCACATGTGTCTTTTAAGAGTGGGAGCAGGAAGAGCAGCAGCAATCATAAAACTAGTAATGTCAACAGCCTGATTCACAGCTAACTTCCATGACATTTTACTGTGTCCAGGAAGTAAGCCAAGTATACATGCATGAGCTCATTTAATCTTCATAACAACACTATGAAGTACATACTGCCATTATTCACATCCTAGAGATGAGGCAACTAGCTAAAAGGGGGAAAGATACACTTATGGCTACCAAGGAGCAAGTGGTGAAGTTAAGGTTTGAGCCAGACCACCTGTAGCTCTTCAAGAAAACACCAAAAACCACTTATTCAACTAAGATTGGTTAAACACCTGCTGGTTTCTGCCTTTAGGGAGCATACCTTCTTGTGGAGCAGGATGAAAGAGAACATACAAATGTACAAATAAACAAGGTCATTTCAGACATGATAAAAAAAAAAAAAAAAGGCTGTAAGAAAATTAGCAGGATCAGGAAGTAGTAGTATGTGGCAAAGCCTTTAAATTGAGACCTGTTATCAGAGGGATCCAAAGAGAAAGCCAACATCTAAGTGTGAAGGCCCTAACAGAGGAGCAACCTTATGTGTTCAAAGAATAGAAAAAAAGATCAGTGGATGAATACAAGTAGGCTAGGGACAGTGCAGAAAGTGAGGCCACGACCAGGCATGGTGGCTCATGCCTGTGATCCCAGCACTTTGGGAGGCTGAGGCAGGTGGATTGCTTGAGGCCAGGAGTTCCAGACCAGCCTAGCCAACATAGTGAAACCCCATCTCTACTGAAAATACAAAAATTATCTGGGTGTGGTGGCGCACACCTGTAATCCCAGCTACTCAGGAAGCTGAGGTAGGAGAATCACTGGAACCTGGGAGGCATAGGTTGCAGTGAGCCAAGATTGTGCCACTGCACTCCAGCCTGGGCGACAGAGAGAGACAGAGAGGAGAGAGAGACAGAGGAAAGAGAGAGAGAAAAGAAAGGAAGGAAAGGAAAAGAAAGGAAAAGAAAAGGGGAGGGAAGGAGGAAGAGAGGGAGGGAGGGAGGAAGACAGGGAGGGAGAAAGGGAGGGAGGGGAAAAGGAAAGTGAGGCCAGAGAGGTAGGCTGGGGCCAGATCATGGAGAGCTTTATGGGCCAGAGCAGAGCACTTGGATTTCACTGTAAGTGAGATGGGAAGCCATGAGATCGTGCTAAGAAGGAAGTGAATACTGTTTATGACCTTAAAAGAGTTCTCAGACAAGGGGTGCCAGGCCTGGAAAGCAGAGAGACCATTTAGAGGTTGTTGCCACAGTCTGGAGGAGACATGATAATGGCTCTGACCAGGGTGGGCACAGTGAAGTGGTGGTAAGTGGGCAGATTCAGGATCCCCTTAGGAGGTGAGGCTAAGAGGACTTGCTGAGAGATTGGCAGTGGAGAGGTGATGGAAAAGGGAAAATCTAAGATAACTCATAGGTTTGGTGCTTGAGTGACTGTATGGTGCCATATACTGAAATGAGGAGACTGGGGAAGGAACAGTTTTGGCATGGAAAGACCAAGCATTCTCTTTTGGATGTGTCCAGATTGGAGATGTCTGTGATTCATCCAATTAGAGAAGTCTGGCAGACAATTAGATAACATGAGTCTGGAAGTCTGGGGAGAGGTCTGAGCTGGAGGTATAAATTTAGGAATCATGAGCATGTCATGGCTATTTTAAGCCATGGGATGGGATAATGTCAATTAGGGCAGAAGGTATGGTTAGAGAATAACTGAGGGCCCAGGAATGAGGCAAAGGCCACACCGACATTTACCAATGGGGTAGGGGAAAGAAAGAGGTGGCTTTTTATGGATGATCAAGTATGAGCTGCCAGGGAAGTGAGCAGAAAACCAACACATGTAAGCTGAGAGAAGACAGTGATTTAGAAATACATTAGGATCAACTATGTCAAATGCTTCTGAGAGGGCAAGAAGGATGAGACGGGGGAAGTGATCATAGGATGTGGGCTCATGGAAGTCTTTGTCCATTAATTAGTTAAAGTAAAAGCAGTTAGCACACTGCCTGACACATAGTAGGTTCCCAGTACACATTTGCTGAATGCAATCAATCGTGTGTGTGTAATGGCACAGGGTAGGTTCTGCAGTAGCATCTTAATTCCATTGTGGTTTGGGCAGACCTTCCTTCTTCCTCACCTGCCCCTCGAGCTTCCATCTTGTTGAGAGGGAATGTCTAGTGCTGGGGAATTGCAGAAGCTGAATCTGGCCAGGGAAGGTCTTGAGGGCCAGGGCGAGGAGCCAGGGTTCCCCTCAGCAGTAGCGATGGAGCTGCCCTGCAGCACCAATCCTTGCACTGGCTCTACCAGCAAGTTCGCTGCCTGTAGACACTCTGTTCTAGCAGCAAGGCCCTTCTGCACTGGCAAGTCTGCAACCCAAGGATTGGCCACAGAAATCCCCTCCTTCAGATGACCTCAAAGCAGCCTTCCTGTCCAGGGGCAGTCTGACTTTTTCATGCTGAGGGGCAAATGGCATAAGCACTTTAGACCTTAAAATCTGAGATGTTAGGCCAGACGCAGTGGCTTATGCCTATAATCCTAGCACTTTAGGAGGCCGAGGGGGGCAGATCACTTTAAGTCAGGAGTTCGAGACCAGCCTGGCCAATAAGGTATTTTAATACCTTAACCCTGTCTCTACTAAAAATATAAAAATTAGCTGGGCATGGTAGCGCACACCTGTCACCCCACTACTCAGGAGGCTGAGGCAGGAGAATCGCTTGAGCCCAGGAGGTGGAGGTTGCAGTGAGCTGAGATTGTGCCACTGCACTCCAGCCTGGGCAACAGAACGAGACTCCATCTCAAAAAAAAAAAAAATCTGAGATATTTCTGTGAACAGTGTAGTCATTGGAGAAAAAGCCCAAGTTCCAACAAGAAGAGGGCAAAGTTTGATGTCCAGTCCAACTATCCAAATCAGAAATTTCATTGTCTTCCAGGTGGGTGTAGTAGAGGGGGAGGGTGCTATTTTTGAACATTTCTGTATCTCATTTAATTCTCACAACAACCCATGAAGATTGGTATTAGTACCTCTAATTTACAGAGGCGGCACAGAGAGGTGAGGAAACTTGCCCCAGATCACAGTGGAGGACCTAAGATTTGAACCCATGTCGGTCTGCTTCCGGAAGATTTATTCCTTTCCTGGGCATCTGACAGGATAAAGAGCATGATGTTTTTCTAAAATCCAGAAGGATAATTTTCACAAGAGTCCATTTTATACAATCCCCATTTGGCTGGATTCCCCAGCCTGACGATTTTCAACTACAGAATTAATTCTGCCATTACACAGAACATAAAATCCACTCTCATTCTTCACCCTCATCTGCAAACTTAATTGCCAAGCCCTGGTAAGTAAGCCGCTAGAGCTCCCTAATAAACCTGTGGCTCATTCCCCAGGTCTCTGATGGAATGTGTCCAAAGACATCAGCTAAGACAGCAACTGCAATGAATCTTAAAGCCCCTGAGATTTGGCACATCTTCCAAAAGGGGTTCAGTATTGATCTGGGGTATAATTAACAGTATTTATTTCAGAGGAGCTTGGTTAGGTTAAAAAGACAAGGTCCTTTATTAAAATGCTTTTGCCTGATGACAGGATTGCAAACACACACACACACACACTCCCCACTCTGGAGAAAAGCCAAAAGCCTTGCTGCATGGAGCAGAATCCACTGATACCACCACCACCCCCACCTCACCCCCATGTCTGAAGCTGCTTTATCCCATTCAAGCTTAGCAGCAATTAACAGAGCAGGCAGTGCCCAAGCCATCGAGTAAAAATAGAATCCCTTCCCCCTTCTTCCATCCTCATTTCCATTTTTGATTAATTTAACCAGTTCTGTCAATTAGTCATCCTGGAGAATACAGTTGAGTGGATTTTGCTAAGAACCAGAAGGCTTATTAATTTTGGAAGTGAGTGTTATTCATTAGTAGTTAACACCTTCCCAAGTCTTGCCCTCTCCCTCACTTGGGGTCTTGAATGAGAAAGCAGTGAAGGCCAAAATTGCCTCACATACATGGCTGCAGCCCCTAAGACATGCAGAATGGGAAAGATTGGGGTTATAGATGGCTCTGGCCTTGGGACATCCTAGGCCAGCTTACCTGTCATCGTGCCCTGTAACAAGCTGTAACTAGCAAAGCAGCCACAGGCACCTGGCAGCATCCTGAATTCTAGGTTCAGGAGAACCGAGTCAAGGAAATGCCCAGAAATATTTTCCCCAGAAAGAGACATTGGCCTGTTAGAGTCTAGGGAGGGTGCTGGCCTCCTCTTCTCTGTATTTTGCCTATAAAAACCAAAAATTATCTTCCATTTT
This sequence comes from Papio anubis, assembly GCF_008728515.1. NCBI lineage: Eukaryota > Metazoa > Chordata > Mammalia > Primates > Cercopithecidae > Papio > Papio anubis. The sequence goes on along the minus strand of NC_044980.1, from coordinate 139,356,102 downwards.
TTCAATTTGTAAATATGTTGCAACTTTTAAAATCTAAGTCTGTGTTTTATGACCATTTTTCCATTTGTAGTGCCAAGGAATTAATCTTTTAACATTCACACAAGTATCATAACAAGGTGGGAATTTTATTATACAATTGTTATGTATAATAGATCTTCTAATAGCCATTTTTTCCCTCCACAGAGAAATCAAAGTGTCCCTCTTTCTCTTTGTATTAGCTTCCTATGGCTGTTGTAACAAATTCTCACAAATGTAGTGGCTTAAAACAACACTAACTTATCATGCAGTTCTGCAGGTTAGAAGTCTGACATTCGTCTCACTGTCTAAAATCAAGGTTTTGATCAAGTTGTGTTTCCTGCTAGAGGCTCTGGGGGGGGACTGTTTCCTCACTTTCTTCAGCTTTCAGAGGTTGCCCACGTTCCATGGCTAATGGCCCCTTCCTCCATTGTCAAAGCCAGCAGCAGGGAGATGAATCCTTCTTACATCACATCTCTCTCTCTCTGTCTCTCCTGTCTCTCTCAAGGACCTTTGTGATTACAGTGGGCCCACCTGGGTAATCCAAGATACTCTCCCCACCTTAAGGTCAGGTGATTAGTGCCATAATTCTATCCACAATCTTTATTCCATTTTGCCATGTAAGCTAAGATATTCCCAGGTTCCAGGCATTAGGATTTTGACATCCTTGGGGAGCCATCATTCTTCAAGTTTCAGTTAAGGCATATTCCTCCAGGAAGACTTCCTGGACCCAAATAGGATTAAATGCCCTCTCTCAGAGCACTTAAAACCATACATTTAATTACCTCTTTCTATGTTGGTCTCTCTCACAGATGGGACCATTATTATGGCTAGACTCTTTTCTCAAACTCCCTTACCATTTAGGACAGTGAAAGTGCTAAAGAAATGCTTTTAGAGGTAAAACAACCATAGTCATTCAATCTGATAAATTTGCATCTGATAATTCTCTTTACACAGATGTAAAAGCTAACACTAAAGAGTAGTTGACTCACTGCTCATTTCTAGCATTAAGAATACATTACACACACACACACACATATGTAATAATAAAATACCTACCTTGTTATATTTAACTTATGTTTAAATTTTTATTATTATACTTTAAGTTCTAGGGTATATGTGCACAACGTGCAGGTTTCTTACATATGTATACATGTGCCATGTTGGTGTGCTGCACCCATTAACTCGTCATTTACATTAGGTATATCTCCTAATGCTATCCCTCCCCCCTACCCCCTCCCCACAATAGGACCCAGTGTGTGATGCTCCCCTTCCTGTGTCCAAGTGATCTCATTGTTCAATTCCCACCTATGAGTGAGAACATGCAGTGTTTGGTTTTCCGTTCTTGCGATAGTTTGCTGAGAATGATGGTTTCCAGCTGCATCCATGTCCCTACAAAGGACATGAACTCATCCTTTTTTATGGCTGCATAGTATTCCATGGTGTATATGTGCCACATGTTCTTAATCCAGTCTGTCACTGATGGACATTTGGGTTGATTCCAAGTCTTTGCTATTGTGAATAGTGCCGCAATAAACATGTGTGTGCATGTGTCTTCATAGCAGCATGACTCATAATCCTTTGGGTATATCCCCAGTAATGGGATGGCTGAGTCAAATGGTATTTCTAGTTCTAGATCCTTGAGGAATCGCCACACTGTTTTCCACAATTGAACTAGTTTACAGTCCCACCAACAGTGTAAAAGTGTTCCTATTACTCCACATCCTCTCCAGCACCTGTTGTTTCCTGATTTTTTAATGATTGTCATTCTAACTGGTGTGAGATGGTATCTCATTGTGGTTTTGATTTGCATTTCTCTGATGGCGAGTGATGATGAGCATTTTTTCATGTGTCTGTTGGCTGTATGAATGTCTTCTTTTGAGAAGTGTCTGTTCATATCCTTTGCCCACTTTTTGATGGGGTTGGTTTTTTTCTTGTAAATTTGATTGAGTTTTTTATAGGTTCTGGATATTAGCCCTTTGTCAGATGAGTAGATTGCAAAAATTTTCTCCCATTCTGTAGGTTGCCTTTTCACTCTGGTGGTAGTTTCTTTTGCTGTGCAGAAGCTCTTTAGTTTAATTAGATCCCATTTGTCAATTTTGGCTTTTGTTGCCATTGCTTTTGGTGTTTTAGACATAAAGTCTTTGCCCATGCCTATGTCCTGAATGGTATTACCTAGGTTTTCTTCTAGGGTTTTTGTGGTTTTAGGTCTAATATTTAAGTCTCTAATCCATCTTGAATTAATTTTCGTATAAAGAGTAAGGAAAGGATCCAGTTTCAGCTTTCTACTTATGGCTAGCCAATTTTCCCAGCACCATTTATTAAATAGGGAATCCTTTCCCCATTTCTTGTTTTTCTCAGGTTTGTCAAAGATCAGATGGCTGTAGATGTGTGATATTATTTCTGAGGGCTCTGTTCTGTTCCATGAATGTTAAAATTAAATCACATTCCTAGGCACCACAAGTGGGAAAATGGCAATTAAACAAACATGGACTAAGATTTTAAAAGTTGCAATATTTTTACAAATTGGAGAACTAGAACATAAGTTTTGGTGTTTGCAGGCAAAGTAAAAGAAAGAGGAGTCCATGAAGTAATGATAATCAACGGCTACTTACTTATTCAACACATGTTTATTGTTGCTTCACATGTCCCAGGCACTGTTCCAGGCACTAGGAAAATCGTGACGCCTGCTCTTGCAGCACTTTATTCAAGGAGAAGGAATCTAACAACACACACATAAATAAGATTGAGATTTAGTGAAAATATTTCAGGGGAAGAAGCAACAGCAAATGCAGCAGCTCTGAATCTGGACTATGCTTGGCAGGTCACAGGGCAGAAGGATCACCAGCTGGGCCGTGTAGAGTACCGTAAGGAGGAACAGCATGAGAGGAGGCAGGAAGAGCTACATGCAGGCAGTCCCCTTGCACAACACATAGCCCCCATTCACATTGTATTCCATGCAAAGGACTTGAGGGGGTAGACCTGTAGGCAATGGTAAGGAGTTTGGATATTACTGTATTAAGAGAAAATCCAGGATTGGTTTAAAGAAGATGATTTATTATACTTTTAATATATCACTCTGTGGCTATTTAAGAATGAGGCATCAGGAGGAAGAGTAGATACTGGGAGAAGAGTCAGAAAGCTATCAAAATGCTCCAGGCAAGAGATGAGCATGGCTTAGACTAAGATGGTGACAGTGGAAATGGTGAGATTGAATTGATTGGGCCATGTTTTGAGTGTAAAGTTAATAGAACTGTTAAAAAAAAAAAAAAAAAAAAAGATGTAGAGGGTGAAGTAAAGGACAGCACCAAGGACAGCTCCCAGCTTTTTGGCCTGAGCACACATCTAGATTAAGGCGTACAGAGTGAGTTAACAATAACAGTTTGCAGGGGAAATTTACAAATTCTGTGGACTCTCAGATTCATGTTTTTAAAAAGGCATAAAATGGTAAAAATTGATATCTTTTGCTGTTTAGCCCTTTGCTATTTATAGAGCCCCTTCTCATTGATTTATCTTCATTGATCCTCCTGAAAACCCAATAAGTTTGCAGTATCTCTTCCTTGCAGCTGAGGAAATCAGGGTTAGAAAACATTAAGTCTGAAACACCGACAATGATTTTTTTTTTCTTATATCAGATAATGCATACAATGACCCTCACGACTTGCATGGCCCTGTAAGATGGAGAAGGGGGGATCTCTTGTGTGTGTAATTGACTCATGTTTACGTATATCGGTTAATTTGAGCCCCCCATGCAGTTCTCATAATTCTATTTTGACAGCTCCGTAGGTAGCATCAATAACTGAATTGTGAGATCTGCTGTCCACTCAAGCAGCTTCCAGCCCCATCAGTGCAAGTCTCTTTCGGTCTGCTGAATTATCAGTAATCTGCTGGCCTCCATCGCTATCGCTACTGTTCAGAGACAGCAGAGGGCAGGGGAATGCTAGCCCCATGAAGCTCATAATGATACTTGCCTTTATGTTCTATTTTTAACCTGAACATAAGGATTTAAATAGGATTGATCTCATGTATGGGCATCCTTAAGCCCAGGGTCAAATAGCATATTCTGACATTTTTGTGCCATTTGAAAATGTCTGTAATGCAGTGAAATTGTCATTGAAGAGTTACATATGAGAAAAATAGAATCATCAAGCTTAGGAAAAAGACTGTGAAATCAAACAAAGCAATGAATTGGTCAATAAATGTTAACAAAGTATTGTGCTAAGCACAATGGATAGACAGACTTACGCAATTACTGCCTTTGTACACTTACCGTGGTGGGACAAGAGAATATAAAATTATGAAATGTTTCTAATATAAAGTTCATTTTCAATTGAATGTGAAATTTAGATTCCCATCATCAGAAAGAGAAAATGCTGACTAAAAAGTGTTTATGCTGAATATTGTTTTAGACTGTTGAAATAGTGATTTCAAATGTTCTTATCCTCAGCATATCCTATGTGTACCCAAAAGTTCTGACGCGTAGCATTTTTCAGTTTCTGTTTATTGAGAATCTTTTGTGTTCGTGTCATTGTGGAGCCACAGAACTACAAATGTGTGTTAATCCAATGTACTGTTGCTTGCCCCTAGGGAGGTTATTGAGTACTGGAAGATTCCAAAGGCCATCCCTGACATTTCATGGATACTAAATTGTAGTTATTGAATGTATGAGTGAATGAGATGAGATCTAACATCAGATAAAAGGTGATACGTATCTCAGAATACACTAAGGCTATGAATTATAAGCTAAAACTCAGAATTGTCTCAATGTTAAACTTTTCTCCTGGAAGTTTTCCTGAAATTTGTATGATCTATATAACAGACCCCAGTACAAAATGGTATATTGAGTTACATATAAACTAGTTTACAGATAATGTCACAATATTTTGTGGTGCTCTGCCCCTTGACTTTTGTGTCTTGATCACAACTTGGGAACCTTGCTCTATAGAAGTTCAGAGGAGAAAGTGATTGTTTCCAACTGAACTTTTCAGAAAGAATATCAAGGGGTGGTGGAAGGTGGAGAGGGAGCAATGAAGCAGAGCCTGGAATATGGGAACAATTTTGCCTTTTATAGAATTTCAAATTCTACTGAACAACTTCCAGCCACTAGGTGGCTTTCAGATGCTCTGTTGAAGTTCGTGAATGCCTTTTTAAAAACATGAATCTGAGAGTCCACAGAATTTGTAAATTTCCCCTGCAAACTGTTATAAAGGCCAGTTATAGGTATTCGTGAGATTCCTGTGACTTGGAAACTTGGCTTTAATGAAGATAGAAAGAGGTCGTATATCATAGTGGTCAATAGTGCTGGTTCTGGGATCAGACAAGCCCAGGTGTGTGTAACTTGGACTTAACTCCTTGGATTTACCCACTGGACACCTAAGTGTCTATCTCTATAAAATGGGGACAATAATGGAACATGCATTACTGGATTGTTGTGCAGATTCAGTGAAATGTCTGGTCCACAGTAAACACTCAATATTTTTTAGTATTTTATTATCAAAACAATTCAGAAACTCGGGGTTATAGATGAGAAAATTGGGCCCAGAAAAAGCATGTTGTTTACACAAAGTCAAAGATCTAGGCAAAGGTAGAGGGAGATTGAACCCAGGTCTAAAGTTGAATATTGTTAATAGATAATACCTATAAACACTTCCGATCTTTGCCTCCGCAGGCCTGTTGGAGAGGTAGCCAGGGAAGCCACGTACTAGGCAGAGCACAGAGGAACACAAATATTTTTCTGCTAGAGTCTGTCCAGGCCTTAGGGTCCGTGTTTCTACAGAACCTGCTGGGGGAGTGCTAGAGTACACTGGGAGGAAGTACCTGAGCAGCAGTGGAGATGGAAAGGCCTCTTACTCTCTAACCAAGTGCAAAATGAGAACTAAGTACAACCTGTATCTCCTTTCCCATAACCAAGTCATTAAGCAAAAGGGCTTGCTAACAGATAAAGCCTTTATTGTCTACAGTGATTATAAAATGTATCTTCTCTCTGCATCAGAGGACAGTGGCCTCAAGTTCTAGAGTGACTGCTGAAGAGAAGGATAGCCCACGTGTTGATGGTATGTCTGGAGCCAGTGGGAGGGCCTAGCAGGTAGTAGGTGCTCAATAAATTCACTGACTGTTCTCCACATTGCCCCTGTTACATTGTGTTAAGTCGGTAAAGAGATGGCTCCACTCTGGTTAATTCTCTGTGGTTGGTGAGATCACATAGCTAATGAAGCCCAAACCCGCGGTTTAATCCTTGCCAGTCCAATTTCTATTTGCTGGAACCATGCCCTCAGAGGTGTGGGGCCGCCAGTGTCTGTTCTTAGCACCAGGTTGAAGGGGCCACCCTTTCTAGTCAGGGGACTGGAGGAAAAATGATGCTGTATGAGATGCTGTAGAGCCAGACTTGGGTTTACATCCTAGCTCTGCCTCTTCTTAGCCTGTGACCAAGGGCAAATGACTCTCTGAGCATCATTTCTTTGTCTCCATAAAGAGTTTAGTGCAGCGCCTGGCAGATGGAAGACTGTCACTGTTTGATGTTTGCAAACTCCAAGAACCTTTAAGAAACAGGTCAGTGGATTAGGAGCAGTGTTTTCCTGTAGAAAACCAGTCCTGGGAACACAGAGGCATAGTGCTAGATCCATGAGAAGACAGTGAAGCAGTGACCAGCCCACACCAGGGTCCCTCCAGGCAGTGCTTGGCCCATGCCAAGATGGACTGTCGTACTCAGCCATGAACTACTCACCTTGCTCTGCAGGGAGATCACTCAGCGGGAAGCTGCTCCTCTCTCCCTTTCTGTGCCTGTGCCTCTCATTGCAGTGATTATGTAGACAGCCTGGGAAACGGGGACAGCTTGGGAGTTCAGCACTGGCCTCTGCGGTGCCATGGCAACCAGCTTCCCAGCAATCACCCCTAATAATGGCCACTCGAGGTCTCTTCCACCTGGGCAGAGGCTCCCCAGGGAGTTCAGGCTTCTCTTGGAGTAGCCGCACAAAGCTACCTGTTGGGAACAAATTATGAGAGGGAAGGAGGGAGGGGAGAGCATGCTATCTCTGGGGGAGAGACATGAGAAAGGAGGCAGACAAGAAGTCTCTAGCCTGTGATGTGTGGAGTGGGCCCAGGGGCCTGGGGATGCTGCCATTGGGTTCCCAGAGCCCACTGACCGTAGGAATGTGTAATTCCACAATGGGAGGTAGAGGCCCACGGATACCTTTGCCACTCACCAACCTTGCAGAGAGTGAAAGACCAAATGTGAGTGCTCATAAAGCCAGCCGTCGCTGTTACCAGATTTCTTCATTAGGCTCCTGTCGAGATGCTCACTGCCAACTCATCATCTTGTCTGGACTGCAGCCGCCTCCCTTTCGGCTGCCTGCTGGAGAGAATGTGCTCAGAGGCCTCCTTCAATCAATATCTTTCCAGAATGACAGTTCTCAAAAAGGCACCAGTCCCACTTGGCTAATAAATGATTATTCCTCACAAAAGAAGGACAAACAGACCCACAATTAATGAACTTGTCTGTAGATATTAGCCCAAATTCAGTCTTTAGATTGACAGGCGAACCCTAAGCCAAACACAGGTTTTTGCTCCCCCCTTCTTTAGATCAGATTCCAGCTGAGGCTCCTTCGTAAGAAAGTTCTAACCCCACAGATAATGAGCCTTCCAATGCTGTGCTCACTCAGGGACCATATGGTCCTTTGGGTCCCCGTCTCTCCAAGCTTCTGTTTCTTCAGCCATAAAATAGAGATAATTCTTTCCCTAGATGGTGCCTGGCAGGTAACAGGTGCTCTTGTTATCACTGGTGTTGCCTTTCTGTGGGGCCAATTCCCTGAACTAAAATTTCTTAACTCATTGTGTCATTGTGAATCCTGAACAAATAATATTTAAAAATATTAGGAAGATTAGAGGGTAGCCAAATTAACCAGTAAAGAGGAAAAGATGCAATGGGCTGAGGTTGTCCAGGAAGGCTTTCTAGAAAAGACAGTGAGTCCTGAAGGTTGAATAGGAGCCAGAGAAACAGGGGAGCAGGGAGAGGGTAGGGAAGGAGCATGGATCCAGGCCCAGCACATGCCAGTGCACCACAGACATCACCATCATCATTGCAGGGAGTCAGTCAGGTCACAGGCTACGGCCTGCATAGCTTACAGAGGACGTAGGTTTGATCACACACTCAAATTTCTTTAGTTAGTTGCTAACACAAAAAAAATCAGAGTTCCTCAAAAAAAAATTTAGACTTTATAAATGAGACAATCTGGATATGCTGGCGCCCCATTTCTGCATGGCCGCGTTCAGCCGGAGCAGAGTGGAAACTGCCCCTTTATTGTGTTGTTTGTTTGTTTGTTTGTTTTAATTTGTTTTTGTTTTGTTTTTGAGACAGAGTCTTGCTCTGCTGCCCAGGCTGGAATGCAATGGTGTGATCTCAGCTCACTGCAACCTCCGCCTCCCAGGTTCAAGCGATTCTCCTGCCTCAGCCTCTGGAGTAGCTGGGATTACGGGCGTCTACCACCGCACCCAGCTAATGTTTGTAAATTTTTTTTTTTAGTAGAGATGGGGTTTTGCCATGTTGGCCAGGCTGATTTTGAACTCCTGACCTCAGGTGGAAACTGCCCCTTTTATGGGGTGTGGACACTCTAGTTTGCCACAGTCCCTGCTGTTCCCTATTGCTACCCATGAATGTGTCACCTATTTCACTACCTGCCTGGCCCCTGGAGGTAGGAGTTCTTCAACTCTGGTGCAAATGATGACTAGACGGGTCAGACCTCAGTGGAGCATTTGAGAAGAATGAAGTAGAGAGTAATATTGGAATGTTGACCTAGGGCTTGATATGGAGCCCCTGAACCAGGACAAGGGAGTAGAACTGTTGGCGGTCAGTCATACAGAGTCACTGTAGATGTCTGAACGCAAAGTGGCACTGCTTTGGAAAGATTCAAATATTTAGCACATGGTAGGATTGCAGGTTGTTTCATGTTCTGCTGCTAAGCCCTGATGTCTCTGAGGAGTTTGGCTTGCTCTGCCTTTGCAGCTGCTGGGCTCTGGTTTTTCTGAACTGTGTCAGCTTATGGGTACAGCAGCGGCAGAAGCAGGAATGTTGGGAGGAAAGGGTTGCTGAGCTGGGGTTCACCAGCTCCCTTGGAAATGGTGAAACTCTCATGGCTTGTGCCCAGAAGCAGCCCACTCTGGCCTGCCTTCCCTGTCCAGCTCTATACGGGCAGGTGCTGAAAGGGAGCTGGCCCTGGGGCCAGGGAAATAACAGTGGCTTTGCAGAGTTGAAGGGGGAACTCATGGACTTTGAGCCCTCCCTTTGTCGACTGACGGAGGGTAGTTTTCTAACACTACTGTAACAAATTATCACATACTTAATGAACTTAGTGGCTTAAAATAACACGAATTGATTATCTTCCTTACAGTTCTGGAGGTCAAAAGTCAGAAATGGGTCTCACTGGGGTGAAGTCAAGGTGTCAGCAGGGCTGTGCTCCTTTTTAGAGGCTCTAGGGGAGAATGGCTTCTTGCCTTTTCCAGCTTCAAGAGGCTGCCTGCCTCCCTTGGCTCATGGCCCCTTTCTATCTTCAAAGCCAGCAGTGACCAGTCTTGTCTTTCTCAATGGGGTTATTCAGTCTTTGACCCTGTTGCCTTCCTATTTCACTTATAAGGACCCTGGTCATTACACTGAGCCCACCCAGATAATCTAACGTAGTATCTCTGTCTTAAGGTTAGCTGATTAGCAACCTTAATTCCTTCTTGTCATGTAACATAACATAGCCACAGGTTCTAGGGATTAGGGTGTAGACTTATTTGGGGATGGGGGTAGTGGCATTATTCTGCCTACTACAGGGGAATTGATTGAGCAACTTTTCTTCCTTCAAGAGATGGCTGGGTACGGTGGTTCACTCCTGTAATCCCAGCACTTTGGGAGGCCAAAGTAGGTGGATCACCTGAGGTCAGGAGTTGGAGACAGCCTGGCCAACATGTTGAAACTCCATCTCTACTAAAACTACAAAAATTAGCTGGATGTGGGGGCTCACGTCTGTAATCCCAGCTACTTGGGAGGCTGAGGCACCAGAATCGCTTAAACCCAGGAGGCAGAGGTTGCAGTGAGCCGAGATCATACCACCGCACTCCAGCCTGGGTGACAGAGTGAGACTCCACTTCAAAACAAAAAAAAAAAAAAAAGAGAAAGAGATGAGAGGAAGCCCCAGCCGTGGTAGGTAAGAAGGCCCACTCTTTGTTGAGGAAGCACAGGCACAGTATCTCTCTTGCTCACTCTTGTAACCCTAGCACCTATCATAGTGCTTTACACACACTGGGTACTCAATACCTGTTGTTTGAATGGTGTGTGACACTGGAACTTGTTGACATCTTTTTATGGGTACAGAGGTGTATATATTTATGAGGTATCTGAGATATTTTGATTCACACATGCAATGAGTAATAATCGCATTGGGGTAAACGGTATATTCATCACCTCAAGCATGTATTCTTTATGTTACAAACAATCTGGTTATAATCCTTTATTTTTAAATGTGCAATTAAATTAATATTGACTGTAATCACCCTGTTGTGCTATCACATACTAGTTCTTATTCATCCTTTCTATTTTTTTGTACCCATTAACCATTAACCCACTTCCCCCCTGCCCCCCAACCTCTGGTAACCATCCTTCTACTCTCTATCTCCGTGAACTCAATCGTTTTGATTTTTAGCTCTCATAAATAAGTGAGAATATGCGAGGTTTGTCTTTCTGTCCCTGGCTCATTTCACTTAACATAAAGACCTGCAGTTCCATCCATGTTGTTGCAAATGACAGGATCTCATTCTTTTTTATGGCTGGATAGTACTTCGTTGTATATAAGTACCACATTTTCTTTATCCATTCATCTGTTGATGGACACTTAGGTTGCTTCCAAATCTTGGCTATTGTGCACAGTGCTGCAACAAACATGGGAGTGCAAATACTTCTCCAATATACTGATTTTCTTCGTTTGGGGTATATACCTAAGGAGTGGGATTGCTGGATCATATAGTAGCTCAATTTTTAGTGTTTTGAGGAATCTCCAAACTGTTATTCATAGTGGTTGTTCGAATTTTCATTCCCACCAACAGTGTACAAGTGTTCCCTTTTCTCCACATCCTCATCAGCATTATTGCCTTTTAGATGAAAGCCGTTTTAACTAGGGTCAGATGACATCAAATTGTAGTTTTGATTTGCAGTTCTCTAATGATCAATGATGTTGAGCACCTTTTTGTATGCCTATCTGCCATGTGTATGTCTTCTTTTGATAAATATCTATTCAGATCACTTGTTCATTTTTTTAAATGGATTAGATTTTTTTTCCTATAGAATTGTTTGAGCTCCTTCTATATTCTGGCGATTAATCCCTTGTCAGATGGGTAGTTTGCAAATATTTTTCCTTATCCTATGGGTTCTCTTTTCATTTTGTTGATTGTTTCCTTTGCTGTGCAGCAATGTTTTAACTTGATCCCATGTGCTCATTTTTGCTTTGGTTGCTTGTGCTTGTGGGGTATTACTCAAGAAATATTTGCCCAGTGCAATGTCCTGGAGACTTTCCCCAATGTTTTCTTGTAGTAGTTTCATGCTTTAAGGTCTTAGATTTAAGTCATCAATCCATTTGGTTTTGACTTTTGTATATGTTGAGTGATAGGGATCTAGTTTCATTCTTTTGCATATGGATATCCAGTTTTCCTAGCACCAATTGTTGAAGACACTGTCTTTTCCCCCAGTGTATGTTCTTAGCACCTTTGTTGAAAATGAGTTCACTGTTGATGTATAGATTTGTTTCTGGGTTCTCAATTGTGTTCCATTGGTGTATGTGTCTATTTTTATGCCAGTACCATGCTGTTTTGGTTACTATAACTCTGTAGTATAATTTGAAGTCAGTTAATGTGATTCCTCCAGTTTTGTTTTTTGCTTAAGATAGCCTTGGCTATTCTGGGTCTTTTGTGGTTTCATATAAATTTTAGGATTGTTTTTTCTATTTCTGTGAAGAAAGTCACTGGTATTTTGATAGGGATTCCATTAAATCTGTAGACTGCTTTGGGTGGCATGGACATTTTAACAGTATTGATTCTTCCAATTCATGAACATGGAATATCGTTTCATTTTTTTGTGTCCCCTTCCATTTCTTTCATCAATGTTTTTTAATTTTCATTGTAGAGACATTTTACTTCTTTGGGTAATTCCTGGGTTTTTAATTTGTAGCTGTTGTAAATGGGTTTAATTTCTTGAGATTCTTTGCTGTTTGGCATATAGAAATTCTACTCATTTTTGTATCTTGATTTTGTATCCTGCAGTTTTACTGAATTTGTTTTCAGTTCTAATGGCTTTTTGGTGGCATATTTTAAGTTTTTTCAAATACAAGATCATATCATTGGCAAACAAGGATAATTTTACTACTTCTTTTCCAATTTGGATGCCTTTTCTTTCTTTCTTTCTTTTGTCTGATTGCTCTATCTAGGACTTTCAGTACTACGTTGAGCAACAGTGGTGACAGTGGGCATTCTTGTTGTATTCCAAATCTTAAAGGAAAGGCTTTCAGTTTTTCCCCATTCAGCATGATACTAGCTGTGGCTCTGTCATATATGACTTTTATTATTTTAAGTTACATTTCTTCTATATCCAGTTTTTTGAGGGTTTTTCTCCTTCATTCCATTGATATGACGTATCACATTGATTGATTTTTATATGCTGAACTGTCTTGCATCCCTGGGATAAATTCCACTTGGTCATGGTGAATGATCTTTTTAATGTATTGTTGAATTTGGTTTGCTAGTATTTTGTTGAGGGTTTTTGTATCAATATTCATCAGGGATATTGGCTTATAGTTCTCTTGGTGTGTCTTTGTCCGGTTTTGGTATCAGGGTAACACTGGCCTCATAGAAGGAGTTTGGAAGTATTCCCTCCTCTATTTTTTGTAAACAGTTGGAGTAGAATTGACATTAGTTCTTCTTTAAATGTTTGATATGGGCTTGTTGACTTCTGACAGTGTACCAGGCACTGTGCTACATGTCTTGTTTGTTTTTGTTTTTGAGATGGAGTCTCACTCTGTGGCCCAGGCTGGAGTGCAGTGGCACGATCTTGGCTCACTGCAACCTACGCCTCCTGGGTTCAAGCGATTCTTCTCCCAAGTAGCTGGGACTGCAGGCACATGCCACCACACCCAGCTAATTTTTGTATTTTTAGTAGAGACGGGGTTTCACCATATTGGCCAGGTTGGTCTTGAGCTCCTGACTTCGTGATCCACCTGCCTCGGAGTCCCAAAGTGCTGGGATTACAGCTGTGAGCCACCACAGCTGGCCTGTGCTACATGTCTTATTTGCTTTTATCTCTTTTAATTTTTATAACCATGCAAATAAGATATTGATGTCTACATTTTACAGATATGCTGTATCTTAACAAGATAAGGAAAACTGACAAAGACAATCCAACCTGGAGATGATGAAGCCCAGGTTCTAGCCCCAATATGTCTGACTCCTAAGTCCATTCTCATGTATCAGCCTGAGAGACGTAACTTAGGAAAGCAACTTGCAGTTTAAGAAGTAATCTCATCTTCCAGCCTTTCTACGTGATCTCATGGTGCTATCAGTCCTAGGGGCCCATTGTCCCACAAAAATGCATTGATCACCCCAGGCATTTATTCATGCTGATTCCCCTGTCTAGATAGGATGCCCCCTCCTACCCCTCAAACACCATTATCAGGGCTCAGCAAACTATGGCATACAGCCAAGTCTGGCTCAAAACTTCTTTTTTACAACTCTAGCAAAGAATAATATTTTTACATTTTCAAATAGTTGAAGAAATCAAAAAGGAATAGTATTTTAAGGCACATAAAAATTATACAAAATTGAAATTTCAGTGTCCATATGCAAAGCCTTCGTGCGGGATATATGCTCATCTGTTTACATATTGTCTATGCTGCTTTCACACTACAAAGGCAGAGTTAAACAGTTGCAATGGAGACCAAATGGCCCTCAAAGCCTAAAATATGTACTAACTTCTTATCTATTCAGTGCTTATTGATCATTTAAGGCTCAGCTTCTTATTAAGTCTTTTCTTGTCACACCAGCCCATTTGTTCCTCACTTCTCCCCACTGTGAATTTTTGGTCAGTTTTTCTTGTCTGGGAAAAAAAAAAAAAAAGGTTTTGATTCATTACTTCTTAACTTTGAATGATTAGTTTGTTTAAAGACATGTTGTAAAAGAAGTATAGTAGATGCAGAATTATTTTGAAAAGTTATGTAAAACTTAGGGGCCAATATAATTTCTTCTAGATTAACTTCTCATGCTTCATCACACTGTGCATTGTATGCCTTGTCTTGTTAAAGTGTCACTGTCAAACAATTGTTTGTTGAATTAATGGAGGACTATATGAAAAGCAAACTGCAAGGGTTAAGCAACTTGGTTTCATTATTTCCCAATTCAGAATCCTTCATCTGAGTCTTAATACGATCTAAATTTGCAGTCTCCAATCCGTGTCTGGAGACTATGTCATTAGGCCCCTGGTAGCACAGTAGCCACTAATTAAATCTTAAACCTCTTCTCTCACTGTCCTCAGCTGGATAAAGGCCAGCATTGTCAGTCCGAGCGAGTTCTTACCCTCTGTGGGAAAATTGTTGGCCGTTTCTCTCATTGGGCAAAATTATTGGATGTGTCTTCTGTATAGTAAAAATTACTGGCTGCATCTCAATCGGCGAGGCTTTTCTCTCCAGGGGCAAAACTGTTGCCTGCATATCTCTGAAGGAAAATTGCCATCTGCCTCACTCTGTAGGAAAATTGCCAGTTGTGTCCCCATCATGGAGAAATTGTCAACCATGTCTCCAAATGGAAAAACGTGCCAGCTGCGCTTCCCTGTAGAAGAAATGTCAGCAGAAGTGAGCAATTTAAAGCCCCGCGCATGATTCCGAGGCAGTTCCTTTTTCATCATGAGTGGACCCTCATGTCCCCCTGGCTTGTTTCCTGGACTCTCACTCTCATCTGCCCGCATCATCACAGCCAGGGTGGGGGTGACATTGAAATGAGACACTTGGACCAAGGAGGGTGTCTTTCAAGGGATAGTTCAGAAACAAACTAGTACATGTCTGTGTCACAGCCCAGACAGAAGACCTAGAAATCAGTATCACAACTGGTTCTTAAGATCTGCCTCAAACAGGAAAACACTTTAGGCTTTTGGACTCATTGCACACCACGCTTGCCTTAAGCAATGCCTACTTCTGCATTATGGCTGCCGTCCCTGTTGTTTTGGGTACAGACACTTTGCTAAGTACTTCACAAGCAAGATCTCATCCATCCTTACAACCACCCTAGAATATAGGTACTACTATTATGTCCATTAAATGAAGCTTGGAAGGAGTCCAGCTGCTTGTTCAAAGCTCCATAATTTATAAGCAGCAAAGCTGGGGTTTCAACCCAGGCCACTGAGTTTGGAACCACCTGTACTGTTAGTCACCACACCATCTAAGACAGAGCCAGCATGTCTTAGATGTCCTGGCCTTCAGGATCAGTTGTTAGTGGCCTTGGACCCCTCCTAACCCCTCTACATGGGCATGAGTTCCTGTGCAATTAATGAAGGTCCAGTGTAAGGTCAAGAGAAAGGAGCCATGCCCAGGAACAGCCTGCACCTATGGTTACCTAATCTCTCTCTTCTCCTATCCCCAGAGTCCACAACCAGCTCTCTGCATGCCTCCTTTCTGCCCTTGCTCCAGTTGTAATGAATGCTGTTTCACTTTAGCTTTCTCTAAAGTTGGCAGTTTTCTTCTTAACTCCTTCTCTTATTTTTGAATTCATGAATTATTGAATTCAAGATTTTCCCTAGATTCTGGAACCTTATTTATTTATCCAGTCATCTGAGCCCTTTCAGGGCTCACACAAGATACTTATAGCTCCATGGAGATGTATTCATATCTGTACACGTTATAACAGAAAACACATCTGCACAAGGCACATAAGATAGCCTATGGAATTTTAAAGGCAGTATTCAGTTGCTTTTGACTATAGCAATATAACCCAAAGTGTATTCTGAGGAAGCCTGTACTAAACACTGAGCTGCAAATGATTTGCCAAATAAAAATAAAATGGAGTGGGGAGAAAGGTATGATCAAATAATACTCTGAAGTAGGATTAAAGCAGTGATTCTCAACCAGGTATAGTCACGCCCCCGGGGGACATTTGGCAATATCTAGAGACATTTTTGGTTGCCACATGTGGGCAGATGGAGTCAGTAGGGCATATCTAGTGAGTAGAGGCCAGATAAGTTGCTGAACATTCTATAATGCCCCAACAACAGGGTAATTGCATTGTCAACTCCCAAAATTGTCAAGGTTTCCCAAGCTTATTTGACCTTGGAATCTGGAATGCCTGACATATCACAGCTTGAACATTTTGCTGAAGTCACTTTGGAAAGGCTACCTAGAGTAGTGGGGATTAGGAAAGGGAAATTGAAAAGCCAGTGAAATTTCATAGATTTTAGAATCTAAGAGCTGGGAGGGACCTAGTAGGCAACCCTAACTCCTTCCTATTACGGAGAAGGAAACGCCCAGAGAGCTGACAGTGCTGAAAGCCACGCAGATGAGAGAGTAGGACAGAGGTTAAGAACATAAGCTGGAAGTATACTGAGTTCAAATTCTGGCTCTGTTCCTACTAGCTGTGAGTTGTGCCTGAGTTGACTGATTAGGCTAATTTGTGGAAAAGAGAAAGTACTAATACCTATGAATAGTGAATGAGTTAATACATGTAGAGCACACAGCACAAAAGCTCAATAGATATAGGTATTATCAAAAGCCAGCCTGGACTTGTGCCCAGCCTGGATTCCAGCCCAGCATCCCTGAGTCTGATGTTCTTTCCAATGTACCTGGATGGGCACAGGAAGAGGTGAGGAGCAGCAGAGGCACAAAAGTGGGAATATACAAGGTATATCTAGAATGTGAGGAATCCTGGTTTGACTTGTTTGAACAGGGAAACAATATTGACAAAGCAAGACAAGGCCCAGTTGTGGAGGTGGTGTGACAGATGGGCAGAGTCAAGAGCCCATCTCTGCCACTGCCTAGCCGCATGATCCTGGGTGACTTACTGAACCTTTCCTCCTGGTCTCCTTATCTACAAATGAGAAGAGGATAGTACCTTCCTTAGAAGTGTGAGCATTAAATGCAATAATGTATGCAAAGCTTGAGGACCAAGAAGTGGTAGCAAATGTCATTATTGTTGTTACTGTTACTATTGGGGTCTCCAAGACATACGCTTCTGTTGGTGAACCTGACATACCCCCAGTGGCTAGGACTGGGCTATCAGGATTCTCACCAAGACTGTTTCCTCACAAAGGGAGCAAAGCTCTTCTTGTCTCCCCCTTAGTTCTCTTCCCTCTCCTCTCAATGTCTCTATTTTCTGATAGCTAATTGGAAACCTTGCAGGTCAGCAGATTCTCTAGTGCCATACCAAGCCAAGGGTCTCCGGGAGAAATGCTAGTGTTGATTTGTCTCGAGTTCTATCACTCAGGCACCAGATACTGTTGTACTACATGGTCAACAAATTTTGCATATCTCTGATATTGGAGGGGGCATGAGAAGTAAATTTTATGGAATGCACACTGGTGTTCCATTTACCTTCCACTAGTCAGTTCCATAGCACCATAATTTCCCTCTGATAACACAGTAAAATCTCACTTATTCACAACTGTAACCACATTTGTGTGATTGCTAAACATGTATCCCCTCCTCTATCCTGTGAGCTCACTGAGAGTAGTGCTGGATCTGTCTTGTTCATTATTGTGTCTTTAGCATTTGGTACAGGGCCTGGCACATATCCATCCCACACATAAAAAGTATTTTATTTGTGGACTCTAGCTAATGTACTGTATTGTGCATGTATGTGTGCCTGTGCATACAAGACACTTAACTTATAAATGAATGCTCAGCAAGGTCTCGTACATGGCATCATGATTAAGAACAACGATTTTGAAGTCAGACAGATCTGAGTTCAAAATGCAGCTCTACCTCTGTGTGTCCCTGAACTAGTTACAAAACCTCTCTGTGCCTTAGTTATCCACATATATAAAATGAGGAATCATAATTCCTACTTTATAGGCTGTTTTAACAACTAAATGAAGTAAAACATGTAAAGCACAGGGTCTGCAGTATTATAAGCTTCCCATCAACAGTAATTATTAATACTATTAAATGCTATTACCCATGGAATGAAAATAATTCCTGGAGTTGCTATTAAAACTTGAATATACATAGATATGTCATGAACTGCAAAGTGCTATGCCAGTATATTATCTGTACCTTGCCCTCTGTGTGCTACCTAAAGCCAGCACTCCACAAATAAATAGTGGTGGGTTGATTGAAGAATTGTCATCTTTCATTTCACATCCATCTTGTGAAGGTGTCATTTTGAGGCTTTACAGTGTTGCTACACTGGCCTCCCAACATGCCAAGTATTTGGGAAACAGATTCCTATGTATAACATTAAAAGGCACCATAAATATATACAATTTTGTTGTCTATTTAAACATTTTAAAATAGATTTGAGTTTAAAGAAGAGAAAATGTAAACATTCTTTATGTCTTTTAAATAGTCCACAGGTTCTGTACTCCTCAGTCCCAAACTCTCAAGAGTCTTCATGAATAAGATATGACTGGCCAGCACAGAAGCAGTGCATGCTGAAAATGAAAATAGTGATGGCATGTATTGAGGACGTACTATGTACCAAGCTTATATGCCAAGCAATGGGGCTCCTCATTTTGCAGCTGGGAAAACTAAAGCTGGAGTACTAAATAAAATGATCACAGCTAGTAACTGACAGAGGCAGGAATTGATGATTCCAGAGCACAATTTGCTAAGCTCATCCACTTTACTGCCTCTGGGTCTGGTGTTTTACTTGGAATTTCCAAGCCCCCAGTACTGAGATGGCTGTTAGTTGAAACTAATGTGAAAATTTTCTTCCCATCTAGTTCTCAACTACGAAGATACCAATCAGAATCCTGGGGCCTTCACTAATACTCAGCTGAAGCCCAAAAGATGAGGGCACAGACTAAGACAATGGGTCAGAGGCTGTAATGAGCCATGTTTTTCTGTTTCAATGATTCTTTTCTTAATTTGCAATTTCAATTCGATTGATCAGGGTTTTTGTTGCTATTCTCTTCAATCGTTCTGTGAAAATTAACATTTTGGCTTAGTTCACAGTTTAATTCAGCAAGGTTTGAAATGTAACTTATTATATACTTGGGCTCTTTATACAGAATTCATTACTGACTATGTCAGTGCATTGACCAGGCAGGAAAGAAGTAGTCTTGGAGGATGAGTTAACTCAGCAACCTGCAGGCCAGTGTTTGTTTCAGCCTGAAATTGTGATATAAACCCTTGTTGGGTTTAACCATACACAATTGCCATCTTTGTAGGTCAAAAATAATTGAATGTCAGCAACTGCATATGTTTCAACTTAATACTATACATGCTAAGCACCCAGAAGGCAAAGAATCTGTTAATTTATCTGGCTTTGGCTCCAGTGAAGCAACAAATATTCATTGAACATTTGTGAGCAAGACTCTGAGTATGAAGATAAGACCAAAATCCTGTTCTCAAGAAGCTTATGTCCTAGTTGAAGAGATAAAACAAACTCATGAATTGTTAAAATAATAATGTGAAAAATGATAGTTTCATTGCAAGAGAGTACCTGAGCAAATACTAAATAAATGGGCAGACCAAGTATGATAGGGCTTCAGAGAAAAGAAAAGATCATTTGGGGTGAAATAATATGTAGCAGATGAGGTATATGAATCAAAGAGTATTTGGATCCATGAAGAAGGAATCAGGCAATGAATAGAAGTGGGAAACATGGAGATATACTCTATACATCCAACTTAAAATCGAGGTAGAAAGAAGAATTAGAGACAGTTTATGATGGGCTCTGATAACATACTGAGAAGCCATGCCTTCTTCCTGTAAGTGGAAATCAGCTGAAGCTATTGAGAGAGATAATAAGAGGCTGGATATCAGAGCAAATAGAAAATTCACACAGAAGACATTGTGGGTTCAACGTACACTATTTGGCTAATGGTTACACTAGAAGCCAAGACTTCACCACTATGCAATATATCCATGTAATGAAACCACATTTGTACCCATTAAATTTATACAAATTTGTAAATATTGTTAATTTTAAAAAGACATCATAGCTACAGTTTACATACAAGGAGACCTAAGGCACAGAGAAGTATCTTGCCTAAGGTCACACAACAAGTAAATGACAGGCTGACCTTAGACCCAAGGCAGTCCAGCAAGAAAGCACCACCTTTTTTCTTTCTTTCTTTTGTGAAGACAGGATCTCAATCTGTTACCCAGGCTAGAGTGCAGTGGCACAATAGTAGCTCACTGCAGCTTCCTTGGTTCAAGCAATCCTTCTTGCCTCATCCACCCAAGTAGCTGGGACCACAGGCATGCCCTACCATGCCTGGCTCACTGTTTATAGCAATGGGGTCTTCCTATATTTTCCAGGCTGGTCTTGAAATCTTGGGTTTAAGTGATCTTCCTGCCCAGGCCTCCCAAAGTGCTGAATACAGGCATGAGCTACCACACCTGGCCAAAGTCCCACCGTTAAACACCATGAGCCAACAAGAGAGATGAAAACATAAGGCCAGACAAAAACTTGTATATGAATAATCATAGCACTGTTATTCCTAGCAGCTAAAAAGTGGAAACAACTCAAATGCTCATCAACTGATAAATGGATAAACAAAATGTGGTATATTCATACAATGGAATACTATTCGGCCATAGGAAGAACGAAGAACTGATACATGCTACGACATGGATGAACCTTAAAAATTTTATGCCAAGTAAAATGAGCCAGTTAGTCCCAAATGACCATATATTCTATGAATCCATTTGTGTGAAATTTCCAGAATGAGAATCAGAAAGCAGATTGGTGTTTACCTAGGACTATAGGAGCAGGCAATGGAAAGTAACTGCTAATGCATATGGAGTTTTTGGGGGGAGGTAAAGAACATAGTCTAAATTTAGATTATAGCGATGATTTTGTGATTATACTGAAAACCACTGAACTCTACACTTTACAGTTTGTGGTATGTGGATTTTATCTCACTAAAAGCTGTAAAAAAATTTTTTTTTAAGTATCTAAGATGACTCCAGGTTTTATGCAGTGACACCCAGATACCAAGGGAAACAGAAAAAGAGTTAGATGCATAGATCTGTCAGTGCCAGATCTATGAACGGGACAGGTCCCATGCCAGTCCTTCCATGAGAATTAAAATCCAGAAACTAATGACAGCTTTTTCCGCTACCAGAGAGATGGCAGTTCTCTATTAGCAACTTACATTCTGCAGACACCAGCCCTACTTAAGGAAGACTCTCAGTTACACTATTAGCTTCCTAGCCAGTCCAAACATGTTAGAGTCAGTTGATAAGGATTGCTAAATTTGTCTTGTTTTGCTTTTGTTCTGCAGTTTTTGAAGAGCCGGAAGATCCAAGCAACAGATCATTTTTCTCTGAAATTATCTCTTCAATTTCGGATGTGAAGTTCAGCCACAGTGGGAGGTATATCATGACCAGGGACTATTTGACCGTTAAAGTCTGGGATCTCAACATGGAAAACCGCCCCATCGAGACTTACCAGGTATAGAACCCCAGGCACCCATAGGTATATGGAACATTGCCTTCATGAGCTTTTAAGCCAACCCCTGCTTCCAAAGGTTTACAATGCAGAAAAATGGAAGGCAGTGCATGGTGATACATTCAGTAAAATGGTACAGGCTATAATTAACATAAAGGTGCATGTGGAGAGGCTAGAATTCAATGTAATTGATATGGACTGAGCACTTCATGTGGAATGGATACTATAGAGGTAAACAAATGGTCCTGCTCTCATGCAGCTTACCATCTGACGGAAAAGGCAGATGATGAGCAAGGAATTGAGTGTGCATCTCTGCAAGAGATGGTCCAGCCAGGTGAGAAAGATTTTCCCAAAGAAGTGACCCTTAAACTGAGTCTTAACTGCCATGAACTAGTCAGGAAATGCATGCTCTTAAAATAATGTGTTCACATGGACGCAGGGAGGGGAACATCATACACCGGGGCCTGTCAAGGGGTGGGGAGCTAGGGGAGGGATAGCATTAGGAGAAATACCTGATGTAGATGATGGGTTGATGGGTGCAGCAAACCACCATGGCACACGTATAACAAACCTGCATGTTCTGCACATGTATCTCAGAACTTAAAGTATAATAATTAAAAACATAGTATGTTCAAAGGCCTGGTGTCAAGAGAAATGAGGTGTGTTCAGGGTGCTTATACCTTGAATATGAATCACAAAGGCAGAAAGATGAGCCTGGAGATAGAGGTAAGGGGCCAATCACTAGGCCCTGGTAATGTACAGTAGGCTGTTTTGCCTGTGGACTGGGTACAATGGAGGACCATTAAAGTTTTACACCAGGAAATGACATTGTGAGTTTTAGTTTTTACAGTGTGTTTCACTTTGCAGTTTGCCAAACAGACAATTTAGATAAGAGGAGATGATGGCAATTTGGTCTGGTAGTGGTAGAGTGCAGATGGAAGGATAGGTAAGATGAAGAGTCAGTGAGGTTTGCTTACTGATCAAATGTACAGGGAGAGGAATCAAAAAGACTGGAAGTTTTGAACTTAAGTGTTAGGTAGATGGTGTAAATGCAAGGAAACAAAGGGAAAGGCATTTTTTAGGGTGGTGTTGTTGAAAGAGGAAGACCAGACTTTGAAGTAGAGAGGACTTAAAGAAGCAAAATCCAGGCAAGAGTATAATGAAAGCAAAGATCAAGTGGGGTGGGGATAAACTAACCCTATTTTAAGCTATTTGGGGTTAGATAAAAAGAAGTGGGGGGATTCTATACAGAAGGATTTGACTTACATTTTTTCCTTGAGATATCATGTACATATCATAATAATTGGCCTTTCAAAGCACACAATTTAATGAAACCACCACTATCTAATTCCAGATCATTTTCATCATTGACATTTTTAAATTAATATTCTGGTTGCGCTGGGGAGAAGAAACTGTGGGAGGGACATTGG
Source organism: Papio anubis (assembly GCF_008728515.1). NCBI lineage: Eukaryota > Metazoa > Chordata > Mammalia > Primates > Cercopithecidae > Papio > Papio anubis. The sequence goes on along the minus strand of NC_044980.1, from coordinate 139,333,045 downwards.
AAGAGACAGGAGAATAGTTATAACATTCTGGCAAGGGGAAATAGTAGCTTAGATGAGTGTATTAGCAATGAAGATAGCCAGATTCTTCATATATTTCCAAGGTAAAAGCAATAGGGTTTGAGGACGAATTTGATGTGGGATGTAACAGGAAAAGAAAGAAGCACCAAGGATTACTCCAAAATTTTTGTCCTGAACAATTAGAAAAGTAGAGTTGCCAATTTATTTAGATGAGAAAATCGAGAGTTTGGTTTTGGCTCTGTTAAACCAGTTTAACATCCAAACAGACACAGCAAGTAGACAGCTCAATGTGAGTCTGGATATATTTAGCTTCAAGATATAAACCTGACACTCACAAGTATATAGAGGGTATTTAAAGCCATAGGACTGAATGAGATCTTCTAGGCAATTAGTATAATTAAAGAAGAGGTCGGAAAATAAGACCTAGTTGAAAATAGGAAGAGGATTTGGCAGGAGAGATTTGGGGAAACTAGCCAGTGAGATGAGAGGAGTGACTAGGAAGCCAAGTGGAGAAAATGTCTTAAGGAAAAGGAAGTCATCAACTGCCAAATGCTTTGCTGAATCAAGTACAGAAGACTACAAACTTGGATTTAGTAAGTGGAGATTATCAGTAACCTGAATGACAGAGGAACAGTAGTAGAGCAGTGTGAATAAATGTCCAATTGGAGTGAGTTTAAGAAACTGAAGATGATAACATAATGAGGACAGACAACTGTTTCAGTAAGTTTACTCTGAAGGAGAACAGAGAAATGGAAGTGTAGCTGAAAAGGGATTCTGGCTGAATGAAGTTATTACAGCATGTTTTCTGCTGATAGGAATAAGCCACTAGAGAGAGAGACCATTAGAGAGAGAGACCACTGAAAGAACAAAGCCCTTGAGGCAAGCCAGTGGGGGATGCAGTCCATTGCAGAATTGGCTGTAGACGGTAAGGTGCATAGATAATTCATCTGTCAAAGGAATGACAGCAGTTTTCATATATAGATGAAGTAGGTTTGTGAATTTTGTGATGAGAACATGTAGGTGTTTTCTTTAGTAAAATAAGTAGTAAGGTCATTAGCTGAATGGGAAGAAAGAAAAGGGGTAAAGTACTCATCTAAGAAAGAGAAATGTTGTAGGGTGGTAGGGTTGCTCAGGGATCCACTTGAAATTTACATAATTGATTTAAAGGGAGATTAACCTGTATGATTATGTTTCTTCTCAGCCACATTCACCTGCTTGATACAGGTAAAGAAAGGGTAGAAAGTAAGATTTAACCAGTGATAGAGTTGTGCCAAATGAGTACAATGGAAAGAGAGAGCAAGAAAGGCAAGCTTGTTGAATATATATGCTAAAGGAATGATTGTAATGATGTACTGCTGAGTCGAAGGTGGGCAAAGGGGAAATAATGAATTTTAAGGATTGATAGAATCAAGATACTAGAAGGAGTGAACTAAAAAGACAGGAGTTAACAGCAGCAGCAGGGATAGCAATGACAGGTACAGGGATAAGGAATGACAAGGTTCATAATATGACCAAGGAAGCAAAGGACAAAACACATTGAATATGATGAGACTGAGTAAGAGAGAGACTAGAGTGCTCGAATAACTAAAAATAGTGACAGGAATAGTAATGGAAGAGAGACAGAGATGCAAACTTGCTTCAAGGAATAAGGATTAGGGACTCAGAACTTTTGATGGCTAAAAGAAGGACAGGTAGCAGGAAGCTTAGTTTGATGGCATGACTTCAAAGGAGTTGAGGACTTTAAATAGGAATAGTTGTCTGGAGCAACAAGGAGCCTACCTACCCAACATTGGCATGTGGAGTGAGAGCAAAACTCTAGCTACCACTTGAGTGTCTTCAGAGGAGATCCAAATTCCAGTCAGAGGAAGAAGAAGGAAAGGTTCAGAGAGGAGGTTGAAGACTTTGATGACTCTGTTCCAGCAGGTGCTAGAGAAAGGTTTGGGAGCCAGAATTCACAGCCATATATGTAGTGGAGATAGCTTTGTTTCCCCTGTGGTCCATCATATTCCCTATTATTTAGTGTTCCTGTCTCCTGAATCCTACCTTGACTTCAGGGCTTGGCTCCACATCACTTACCCCCAAGCTTTCATTTGCAGCCTTCATCTTTAGCCCAGGACTAGAGTCACCACAGTGTCCTCTTCCAGCTGCATAAGACAAACCTGATAGTATTCGAATCCTTAATGCAAAAGAAAGAGCAGTGGGAACTAGGACCTGAGTGTGGCTGCTGGGGAGCCTTAACTAGGAAGAGTAGATTTAGGACAAAGCTAGTTTTAGAGCACAGCCATCTAACTTTTACATGAAGTAATTTAAAGATGGTAAACAAGCTCTGATTCAGTGAGCCTCCAGAACACCATGATAGGTTGTGAGGTCCAGTGGGAAAGAATTTAGTGATCAGTCAATAATGCCTGCCCTGAGCAAGGAGACAGGTAATGCTACTATTATACGTTTTCATACATGCATTCACAGATCTCAATCATGTTTCCATGAATAAAAGGCTGCAGACTTAAGTATGATTAGCTATTTTCAAGTTTTCCCATAGTACAAGGGCTGGCAGACTGCAACTTGTGTTCCTAACCAGCCCCCTATTTGTCTTTGCAGGTAAATTTTATTAAGACACAGCCATGTACAGTCACTTACATATGTTCTACGGCTGCTTCCATGTGCAATGGCAGGGTTGAGTAGCTGTCACAGAGACCATACGGCCCACAGAGCTTAAACTATTTACTATCCAGCCCTTTGGAGAAAAAGTTTGTCAACACTTGAAATACAAGAATGGACCGACAGAGTTGGCTCTTTGTTTGCCTCATAGCAGTCCACTAACTGTATGACACTGGACTCCCACAAATAATGAGAAACACTGTATTGGGACACTCAGTCTAGTGTCAAAAATCCCATGCACAAATTAATAGGATCATAGAAAAGTCATATTAGGAACATGAAGAAAGAACGTTAAACAGGATGAGTTTTAAGTTCTCTCTTGCTCCATGCTCTAGAGGTTGCTCATGTGTACATCTTACCTTATTCTTTCCTCTGGTAGAAAAAGGTCCCTCTGGTTTGCCTAAGAAGACTTCTTTCTATGCAACAAAACATACATACAGCATACTTCACAGTAGACATTCTTTTTCTTTAAATGTTGTCAATTGGAGGCAGGTAGGAGCTACCCAGACCTTAGGTGTGGTGGAGGAGAAATAATGGTTCAGACTAGATTTTCCCTTGAGTCTATCCCAACTTCTATCTTTCAAGAATTATTTACAGAGTGCTCAGCAATGTCATTCCTGCTAATGGGCGTGACTTCCAAAGCACACATTTTGACACTTATAGAAACACCGCAGGTGAGTAATAAGACAAAATGCCAAAAGTGAATGGTGACAGATGAGGAAAGGTTCATCACAAAGTGGGCAGATGGAACTAGACCTTAAAAATCTTACCACTGCCAGGTTTATAAACCTTTACTGCTGTGCTCCCTAGGGAAGGTGAGTGAGTAGTTTATAGCAGAGATGCCTCCGTTAGGGCAGGACACAGCCTCACCCTTGCAGCCCCCAAATGCACCTAACAATGCCAACAGCACTGCCAGAGGGGTATTCCCTTGTCACCAAAGCACTGAAGCTGTTACCCTGACAAGGCCTGAAACTGTTTGGGAGTGAGAGAGTAAAGGTGGGGGAAAATTAATTTGCAGAGTTAGAAATAACTTCCTCTGTCCAAATAACTCAGAGCTTTTCAAATACCCAAAACATCTAATGGAACATAGGATGAGCCTGACCTCGTTCCTTTACCCAAGACTAAGCACACAACTGAGCCTGAAGCTCAGCGTCCAGCAGAACTGTTGGAGTCAAAGGAAGAGAAAGAGCCACAGTTGCAGGAGAAAAGAGATTGAATCATCACTCTTAAAGTTAAACACCAATACCCTTGGTAGCCTCCCTCTGCTTTCACCTAGTTCTATCTCCTTCTCTCTCAACCTCACTTGAGTTCGTTATCACAGCTCCTGTCAAGGACTGAGGACCCACCAGAGCAAGCTGGAGGCAGGTTGCTAGTGCAGCTCAGAGTGTGCACTCCAGAGCCTGATACCGGGGCTCAGTTCCCTCCCCTTCTGTCACTTTCTTTTCTGCGTGATCTTGGACAAATGATGTCATATCTCTGTGCTTCATGCTCCATTAGAGTAAAGAGAATGAAAGGACCTGCATCATAAGATGGCTTTAGAGATGAAATGAGGTTTTGACAGATAAAGCACCTGGCTAATAATGACAAGCCAGCATTTTGGGTATGCCCGTTATTATTGCCACTCTGTGCTAGTGGGTTCAGGAAGGATTACCTTCGAAACACTGAACCCAGGCTATTACTCTCTGAACTTTATTCATCTATTTGGCATCTACATCTGAGTTGCTGAGTGTAGCTGGAGAAAAATATTCAACTATGCTTGATCAGCCTTATTTGACATACATGTTCAACAATGTCAAGTGTCCCCTGGTGCCTTCCAGAAATCTGACATTGTTTGCCAACCATTCCTCTCTTCCTGCTCACTCTCAGTTGAGTTCCAGTGAAAGCAGCAGCATGGTTAAGAAAAACCAGGAAAGAATCTCCACATACTCCAGGACGGCACCTTTTACCTCAGAGTCTACTTGACAGCTCCACACGTAGACATCTCTAAACCATTGTACCCAAAAGTGAACATGGTACCCGCTTCCTTCCACTTGCTCAGGAGAAAGATCAGGTAGTCATCTTTGACTCCTGTTTTTCTCTCCACACCTCAGAGTTGACCCAAGTCCTATCTGCTCTTTCTCTAAACAAAAGGAGAATCTGACCAGTCCCCATCACTGCTCATGCCCTGGTCCAAGCCAACATCTATCACTCAGGTTATAACTGGTCTCCCTGCCTTTGTCTTTGCACCTTTAGGATCCATTGCAACACAGCAGATTCAGCAATCCTTTCTGTGAAGTATCTTCTTCCTCAGAATAAAGGGCCTATGTAAACTGATCATCCTCTCCCCCAGCTGCTTACTCACCACTCCCCAACCACACTCCCTCCAGGATTCCTGCCTCTAGGCCTTTGTGTCTGCTGTTTCCTATGCTTGGAGAGCCTTCCCCTCACCCCAAACCCAGACATCACTGTGGCTCATTCATCACCTGCAGGCTTCTGCTCCAATGCTGCCTCCTCCAGTGAAGCCCTGACTACTTGCCCTGTATAAAATAATACACCCCCGACAAGATCTCCCAGGCTCTTTTTCCATACACTTTTGTTCTATGATTTTATCACCATCTAAATGTCTTATTTATTTACTTGGTTATATAGTCTCTCACGTAACACTGGGTGGAAAGCACCACAAGGATATTTGGCTCACTGCTGCATCTCAAATGCATAGCAGGTATTCAGTAAATATTTGTTGAATAAAAGACTGGATGAATGGTGACCTCTAATGCCTGTGAGCAAATCAGCTTAGAAAATGAGAATCTACTTCTTTAGTCTTACTGGATGCCACTGTCTATACAAGCAAGCTTAATTAATCCATATCAGCTACATGAGAAACTCATCAACCCATCCTAATGTCCTACAGCTAGAAAGGGCCAAGCCTAGGTTCAGATCCAGGGCCATCTGATTCAAGGAGCATGTACAAATGAAAGATTTAACAGCTCACACCAGAAGAGAAGGTGTTTGCAGAAATAATTACTGTTTAAAATAATAACTGACCTTCTCGATATGTTTCCTTTCCAGGTTCATGACTACCTCCGCAGCAAGCTGTGTTCCCTCTATGAAAATGACTGCATTTTTGATAAATTTGAGTGTGTGTGGAATGGGTCAGACAGGTAAGAAAGGCTCTGTAGCTGAAGAACCTTCCAAAGGTTGTCTTGAAGAGGCTCGGGCAATTTATCCTAAGTAGAGTACAGCCAAAGGGAGGTCAAAATTGGGCTCCAAAACCTGGCTGAAATGCATAATGTCAGGCCTGGAAAGAAGAGAAGGATATAGTAAGGCCTTTGAATCCTGTTTCTGAACTGGCACAGATAACACTTTAATGTTAATGAGAAAGTCCTATCTTTTTCACACAAGACACCTCCAGCACTAGGTCAACATGCCTAAATGAAGATCACTTATCCACCAGCAAATTCCAGCCTGAACAGTTCAGATTACTGCCAAGTGGGCTTTCCAGATCAAAAATTATCCCTTGAAGCTGCTAGTGGAGACCTGGCCAATGGTCCTGGTGGTTCATTAACTGAATTCTAGTCGACCTCATTTATCACATTCCCTCAAAGTGATTTATTACTATTTTAAGGCCTTTGATTTGAACAATACTTCATAATACCTCCCAATAGTTCATTTTTAGTTTGACAGATACAAATGATTCTTTGACTTCCATGAGAACTAAGTGCAAGCTACCAGGGGTTGATTTCGTTCTTTGATGAAGGTGGCACCAATTATAGTGTTTGAAAGCATAGAAATTCTATTATGGCAGGACATTCAGACATTCAAGCTTTCAGTGAATACAAACCATCTCTCTCACACTCAACCTGTTTCTTGGCTTTCTTTGCCACTGATCAAAATGAATCCCCTCCTTAGCAGGCTTGGAAGGAGTCCCCACATGGCAAAGGACCCAAGTCACACTGACCAGTTGGTATAGGACAGAGAGCAAAGCAACTGTGACATATGAACAAAATCCCCCACGGGGAGAAGAAGCCAGCCCTCTCATTTTATTCTTTATTTATAGGTATTGATTTATTCATATATTATTATTTACATATCTGTTATTATTGCTCAGATTTTTCCTCTATCTTAGCCTTGATTCAAAAACCACACTTATTAGGCACCTACTATACACCAAACACATTCATACACATCATTTTATTTAATCCCAACCACAGTCTAACAAGATTGTTTCCATCATTCTCATTTTACAGTTCAGGAAACTGAGGCTTAGCAAGAGAAATTAATCTGCCCAACCTCATAAAGTAGTAAGTAGTAGAAGCAAAAGTAACAAGTGTAGAGTTTGAATCCTAAGATCAACACTTTTTATAACATCACAACTGGGAAATTTAATTTCTCTTTCAAATAAGGTTGATAGTCTTTTTTTTTTTTTTTTTTTTTTTGAAAATAATATCTCTTACTTGTTTAAAAATGAGTTGGGTCAGGGGAGGGAAGCGAACGTCAAAGCACAGGAAGCAGTGAGGCCAACCGGCTGAATACTTATGCCCCAGAGTCAACCATATGTGGGTTTAAGGGTGGACTTTACTACCTACTAGCAATGTGACACTGAGCAAATTACTTACCTCTGTGTAAAACCCTTTTATGGGATAATAGAAGTTGAAACGAGATCATGGAGGCAAAGCCCTCAGTGCCCTGCCTGACAAGGTAATAACAGTCCACTCAAGGACACAGACACAGTTCACAGCATCAGTTTGATGGGCCAGAGTAACAAAATCTAGCCTTTGCTTAATTTACCTGGTACAGCTGACAACATGCCCAAAAACACATCCTCCTTGCTGTGGCCCAATCTTGTCAGCTTTTTCCTTCACCTCTCTATACATCCCAAATAATTTGAGAAACGGATGAGAGTTCCTGCTCTCCCATCTTAAGGAGCCAGTCAGAGCTCCACCCAGAAGTGAGCGGGAGCCAGCCCCTCCAGGGGAACTGCTGTGTGATGGCACTTGGGGTACTTGCAGATGCCCTGGCTCAAGGAATCTCTCTCTCCCCACCTCAGCTTGTCACCATGTCTGAAATGTCACCATTAAACATTGAGTACCTTGCCTCTGGAAGACATTGGGTGTTCGCCACTCTCCTGATCAATTGCAGCTATGCCTAAGAGGGGATAACTCTTGTAAAAATGTGGAAGCCATGTGTCCATTAAATGTGGAAATAAAAACCATATAAAATCTTTTTATTTCTCCATCCCAGATTCTTTTAAAATTTGAATTTTCTTACTTGTTTCCCAGATAAGACCATGATGACATCCATTTTGTAGATAAGTTTTCTAAAAAGGCCGAATTCAGAGCTAGTTCTCGGCAAGGGAAACGATACGCCCCGGGTTCATGCACGATGCCACCAGCATCTCTCCCCCAACCGCACTGATGCCATAAAGCCTTAGAGGTCAGACGTCCAGGAGCCCCCTTGACAGTGGCCAAGCCTTAAACACGTACAACTGCTTATTGTTTTCAAAAATGTGTCTACTTTGACAAACCTCATTCTAGTCTCGCATTCCTGATGGGAGGTAGGTAGGACTGGGATCATTAAAACCACTGGACACCTTTACTGAGCCAAAGAACCAAAAGGAATCTACCGAACAAAAGCAAATTATAGGGAGAGTTCTCACCATCCCTCATGTCCAAACCCAGCCAAAAGGCTCACTGCGTTCAGTGATTCAAAAAAAAAAAGCCAACAATCACACTGCAGAGCCTGTTCTCACTTTTTGGTTTTTGTTTTTAGTAAAACCTATGGTGTCACAAGCTGCCCATAACATGATATCATTTGCTCTAGAAAGATGACACAATGAATATACGTCATTGCCTTTCTGCATAACACTCGGTCACTCCCTTTCCCCTCTATCTTGCAGTGTCATCATGACGGGCTCCTACAACAACTTCTTTAGGATGTTCGACAGAAACACCAAGCGTGATGTGACCCTTGAGGCTTCGAGGGAAAACAGCAAGCCCCGGGCTATCCTCAAACCCAGAAAAGTGTGTGTGGGGGGCAAGCGGAGAAAAGACGAGATCAGTGTCGACAGTCTGGACTTTAGCAAAAAGATCTTGCATACAGCTTGGCATCCTTCAGAAAATATTATAGCAGTGGCGGCTACAAATAACCTATATATATTCCAGGACAAGGTTAACTAGGTGGACAAGTTATTACTTAATAATCTCACATACTGAATACTAGTCAAACAAGTTTTTAAATGTTTCTTTGGGTCTTCATTTGATGCATTGACTTTAATTTCCCTATGCAGGAAATGATTGGAATAGAATTAAAAGGAGTCCAACATTCCCAGCTCCCCAGTTCTAAGAAACTTTTGTCAAACCCAATAGGTTTGGGACACTTCTGTTTAGAATTGAAAGCTGCCAGCTAACAGTAATTCTTCCATAGTTGACTTGAACTTCTGATGCTTTTATTGCCCAGTTTTCTCTGGTGGGTCCAGTGTTTTGTTCCTAGGTGTCTGCTGCGATAAAATGAGGTTGTCTGTAGTATTTAAGGAGAAAAGAAATAAGTTTTTTTTAATTAAGCAATTCCATTTGATTGAAAAAAAAAAACAACAAAAAATAAACACCGTTTACTCTTAGACAAATTCTTCTTGTTTTGTGAAAAACCAGAACTAGTCAGTATCCCCTGCCCCTCCACCGTTTTTTTTTTCTATTTTCCATTTTCCTTTGAACAATTTCATTTAAGCCAGAGATTTATTGCATGAAGCTGAGAAGAGGATGCAGAATGACGAGGAAAGGGCACATCAACCCTGCTATGCTCTTTTTTTGTAAACTCCATAGAAACAGCCTGAGAATTTGGCTAGGAAACTTGAATGCTTCAGGGGACAGAAAGAGAGCACTTTCGACACAGTGCTTCCCAGAGTGAGCTTGGCAGGGCCAGGCGAGGCCAAATTCCATCTGCTGCCTTGTTACTCTTGCTTTTTGTGCTCTTAAATGGCTCCATATAATCCTCTACTTACATGTTCCTTGGCTTTTTTCTCTTCAACCTTTTCCAGCTTATTTATTCCATTGACTTCTAAAGGCCGAGTCCTGGTTGCTTATTATCTGGTATTCTAAATGAAGCAGTTGGAAGCAGTGCCACCACCCCTGAGTCCCTGAGAAAGGCTGGTCTGTTCTTTTAGGGTGTTTCTCCTAAGCAGCTCCCTCCCCTCCTCCTGGTTTTGGTAACCAAAAGTAACAATCCATCAACCTCCATTGTACCTAGAACAAAAATAGCCAATAAAAATGCTGAGTTGTAAAGTCCAGTCAGGCACTTCTAACTCACCCCAAGCTCGCCATCTGGAAAAACAGACCAGAAGGCTGTCTTCTACAGAAATGAACTGTGGAGAAATCAAGCAGCTGTGACATGAAGTGAATGAAGTCCACTTGAAGCTGTGGAAGATGGTTCATCCTGTTCCCCTGTTGAGGATCCAGATTTATAACTTCTAGAAAGCCATTTCCAGAAGGTTCTATGTGGCATACCCCTGGGAAAGGCACTAAATACATGCAAAGGATTTATAAACTTAGAGAGGAGAGTAGATGGGTGGAGTCCAGAAAGCTGGGTCTGGGTTAATATCTCTACATCTGCATTGATGACTCATTTCTCCTAACTTCCATTCAGTGCAGGGTAAATGGTTTGAGATGAGAGTTTTTCATTGAAAGGGAAATTTTCTTTCAGTTTACGGATGTATTAGAAGTCCTGACTTTCAAGTGTAATTTGCTTTGGAGGAAAAAAAAAAGTGAAAGAATCATATTGTCTCAATTCTAAGCTACTATCCATTTACTAATAGCTTTTTGGCAAGGAAATAACTGTCACCTTAGGTAAAAACAGTTTTGTAAGATGCAGCCCAATTTCAGGAACATTAAAATGTGAAAAAGTACATCTCAGAATTGAGGGAGCATGGGAAAAAAGACGAGACTTTCTCAGTATTACTCGTTTTTCCTGCAAGGAAAGCCTCTCCTTAGGCATCTCAAGTAAAGTGCCTAAGGTGGAAACTCTCCGGGCAAGATTTCTGGCCTGACTGGGACATTGTTCTTGGAAGAGACATGAGAGAGTCAGAAACTTCTGCCAGTCATAGAGAATGATGATACTGCAGAAGGCCACTGGGTTATTGGCCTTTTACCACCAACTTTCTTTATGGCCTTTTCTCCACTTCTCCAGACTCAGCTCCTCTGTCTGTACCGGGTCGGGAGTTGGGACCAATCATTGTATCTCAAACTTAAGAATCAACCCACATTTGTACTATTATTCATGTAACTTTTTTTTAAGTCATCTTTTCTTAAAAGCAAGACTTAGCCTCTTCCAAAGAAATAATATGCATGAAATTTCAACTGTGATATGCTAGGTTTTTTTCCCTAACATGAATCACATTATTATCAATATAACAAACATGCACCCATATACCACCTGAAATCATTTTGTGAACCACCAGGAGCATGTGTATCAAATTTTGGGACACCGAGTAACTGATATGATGGAATATTTACGCCTTCAGGTGCATCAAAGATGATAGAGTCACCAGGGCCGCCCAGAACACACACAGGAATAATTTTTTGTCATGCTTTAAGGAGTTCATAGGCCCCTTGGCAGTTTATCTGTGAATTCCAAATAAAAGCCCCTACACCAGTCCAACACCTTTAGCACATAGATGTACAAACTGAGACCCAGAGTAGGATGAGTTTCCAGGGAAGAAAGAGCAGAGGGCAGCCATCCTCTCTTCCATCCCCTGCAAAGGATGCATTAGAGCAAACACCCAAGTCTCCTGGACAGGAACAGGAGGGGAAAACCCTAGAGATTAGGCCTCAGGGGGCAATAACCACCACAATGTTTCACAAATTACCTGTTCTTTACCAGGTACTAAACTAGGTATTTTATATGTGTGATCTTTCAGCCCCAGTACTGGTAATACTTCTTAGTGGCACATAGAAGTCAGTCTGTTTTCCAGCTGACACTAAAAACTACTTGAAGCCTGATTTGCTACCTTGCAACAGTTGGTTCGATTCTAAGGGCCCTGTACTACTTTACCCTGCAAGGCCTGCTGCTTGGTAAGAGCCATCAGATTACAACTGGAGGGTGTCCATTGAATTAAGGAAAATGGAAGCCACGCCATCCTTGGCTTTTACCAAAACCATCCTCGTGCAACATTCAGTTCGTGACATTAAAAACAAGTAATGCAAAAAGCTAAACTTTGGTAGACATTCATGCTCTTCTGTCAGGAGGAGGAAGATTAGTTAGAAAAAATAAAAAAGGAAGACATTAGCCAGCATCAAGTAGTGGGATATACATAGGCAGATGGGCAGTGGGAATCAAGTTGCTTCTTAACTCCTTAAAGTTTGGCTCCTGCCTTTATTCTTCCATTGAAAAAAAAAAAAAAAAAGCACCTTTAAACTTCTCATTGGTCTTGTAATTAATTCAACCAAATCAACATCTATTAGGCAACCAGCATATATAAGATGGAACAATTGTAAGATGGAACAAAGATGAAGCTAAAATTCTGCTAGCTCAGTGGCCCAATGAAATAAGTCAGCTATCTCCACTAAGCTTCCTTTGAACATTCTAGGGTCCATTATAATAAAAGGTATACCCTCAAATGCCCAATTTCTAAGGACTTAAAAAGCCATAATTTCCCTTCCTTCAAGCCTACAGAGCAACTGCCTAAATCTTCCCTCCCCTCCCCACCCCGGACCTCATTTCTTTTTCAGTCCCTTTGCTAGCTGCCCTGCAGGGCTCAAGAAAGCCCTGATAGGCCTCATAATGAGGATTTAGGGATGACACTACAGTCCACAGCCTGAATGGTGGAAACCTTACTAATTTTCCCTCTTTCATGATGAATGTGTGGATGAAGCTGCTGTGTTTTCAATAATGCCACCCCCCTTCCAGAACAAATCCCCTGACAGTCGTTGGACATACCACCCTGAACGCACCCGATCTCGTCTGATCTTGGAAGTGAAACGGAGTCGGGCCTGGTTAGTCTTTGGATGGGGGAAATCTAGACATGCCACTGAGAAACATTCACACTGCAACCTGATCCACTGTGCATCCAACATGCCTTCATCAACCTCTTCCCCTGTATTTCTAAGTCAGTTCTCAGGGACTGATTTCCAAGGGAGCAACCAACCTGGTCAGTGGAAAAAAGAAGGGACTGGGAGACAGGAAACGTGGGTCCTGCTCCTGGTAACCAAGGAACTTAAGCTACCCACTCACAGTCCCTATGGCAGCATCATCACCTGTAAAATGGCCAGAAAGACATCTATCCTAGCTCAGAGAATTGTTATTAGGAGAACAAGAAATCCATTTACTTATAACTGTTTTGATAAGTTTAAAGCACCATAAAATAATAATAGCAACAACACTGATGGGTAATATACTATTGCTTTCCATGCCTCATCTCATTATCTCCTCCCCCAGACCCCATGATGGCATTAGTATTTCCATTTTGCAAATAAGAAAATAGACTCAATAGACTAAAGTTGTCAACCCAGCCAAGGGCACAAAGCCAGAGAGAGATGGAACCAGGACTCCAACTCAAGGTATCTGACTGTAAAGCCAGAGCTGTTAAAATACAGCTGTAACATACAATAGTTGCTAACATTTATTGAGCACTTATTATAAGCCAGGCTTTGTTCTACAAATTTCACATGTATTGACTTATTTACCCCTAAAACTCCAGATGCAGATACTATTGTTGTTCTGATAAATACAGAAACAAAGACGAATGACAACCAAATTTACACAGTTCACAAGTGACAAAGCCAGGCAGTTTTAGTCAAAGTTCTCATCCACTATCCCCATCATACATTATGTGTGTGTGTGTGTGTGTGTGTGTGTATGCATGTAGATGGAAGTTACTGATCAGAAAACAAGTCCCAGTAATGACCCATAAGCTCAATGAATTAAAGATTCATTGATTGCCTGGGATGTGTCAGGCAGCCAGGCTCTAGACAAGGGGCTGGAGTTACTGAGATGTTTAAACCACTGGCCCCTGCCCTCCAAGAGATAACACTCACATAGGAGAAAGTGCATACTTGCATATTGTAAACATATTTACAATGAGGTATCTACGAAGGGCAGAAATCATGCAGAGGAAGAAATGGTTAATCAATGTGTGATAAGAAACGGTTCTCAGAATGTGTCATCTAAGCAGAATTTTAACTCAATTTGCTCAACAAAGCATGATACAGCATTTCCAATAGGTAGACCAACATATACCAGAATATGAAGCAAAATCCATACGGCATGGGAACAGAAAGCCAACGTTTCTCTCCTTCCATTAGAAACACATTTTCGACATAGTAGAACTAGCCTACCCCTTTTTCCTTTTGCTCATCCAATAACAAATATTTATTAAACCTTATTTTTAGCACTATATTTAAATGTAAATAGTAGATGGAAAGAATAAAAGGAAACCAATATTTCCTGAGCAGTTACTGTAATGACAGGCATTGGGAGAGGCACTGTTTTAAATCATTGTAATCACCTGATAGGTAGATGTATTATTCCATTTTTATAGTGAGAAACAGACTCAAAGCGTTAAATGACCTAGCGGGAAGTTTTATCTAGATCTATCCTGTTGCAGATCCTATACCTCTTCCATCACAGTGATTGGTAATGCAGAGATACCTTGGCTTGATTATTTTCCCTAGCGTGGATACTCACAAACACACCATTTCTCTGTGACTAAACATTGCCTGACAGCTGACCAAGAATACAAATTTGGTCTGTCATCAAAGCAGAGAGTAAAGTCAAGTGGCTCACAGGTCTCCAATTCCTGACTTTGACCTTATTATGACCGATTAACTGTCCCCCAATTTAGATATTCCATGCCCCATTGGTTAAACTGCCAGTGGCAGAACCATCGTGATCTGCCATCTCTGCTGATTCCTGCCTCAGCTGCAATCAAAGCAATGATCACTGTCAGGCCAGAAGCAGGGGCTTAGCCACTGCTAAGACAGATCCCAGTCCACTCCCAGCCTTCCCACCCCTGCTGCTCATTCCCCAAAAAGTCAACCTGGGTTTTCCTGGGTGAACAGCTCCCACTGAACAGCTCCTGCTTGCCCATCTCAAGCCCTCTCAGCTGTCACTCCAATCATTTTGGCTGCTGCATTTGGTTTGAGAGAGTGAAGAGGACACTTCTTCAGAACTCATCTTTGACAGAAACTCAGAAATGTAGGAACAAGCCATGATTGCCATGATTCTTGCTCGGGTTGACTAGGGATGCACTCCCTTCCAGCCAGGGTAATACGTTTTTGTGGGAGTCATGGAAGACTCAGGAAGCTGGAGTAGAAGGGAGGGGGTGCTGCCTCACTGGTAAAAGGAAAAGCAACATTTTGGAACTCTAAACGGCTGCTCAGTTGGGTGAATTTCATGCATTCATTCATCCATTCATTCATTTACTAAATGGTTAATGATTGTTCATGTACTGCCTGCCAAGCCCATGCCAGGGTGGTCTGTGGAAGCAGCAGTGACAGCTCCATCTTCACACAGCTCACAGACAGCGGGAGGTGCAGACAAACTCACAGGCAATGGTGGCAGTGGACTATCAAGAGCCCAGGATACCAAGCCTGCCAGCCTGCCTGCCTGGGTTAAAATCTGAGCTCCACCACTTAAAAGCTGAGCAACCTAGAAAAATGACAACCTCTCTGTGCCTCGATTTTCTTATTGATGAAATGAGGATAAAAATGACATCTATCTCATAAAATTGCTGTGAAGATCAAATGATTTAATATACACAAAGCTCTTAGAAGGGTGCCTGGCCCACAAATATGCATTCAGTGCACATTTCTTGCTACAGTTCTGCTAATCCTATAAAACATATGCACTATGACGGGTGTGTCTGGGTGCCAGGAGAACACAAAGGAGCACCACCTCATCCAGACCAGAAGCTTCCCAGAGGAGGTGATTTGCAAGGTGAAATCTGAAAGATAAAGGGAGTGAGTTATCCAGGGGAAGAGAAAGGAAAAGCATATTCCAGATATTAGGAAAGGACAGTGGAGGCAAAACAGCATATGCCATATGTATATTCCATATATATATATGGAATTCACAACACTCTGGTGTGACTGATTAGTAAAAAGCAGGAAGGCAGATCAAGAGAAATAAGGAGACATGGTAAGGTGAGTGGGCAGTAATGCATGATCTGAAAAATAATAATAATGTGTGGACTTAGTGAGGTTCACACATCAGGAGCTTCTTTAACAGCCAGGCTATGAGGCACTCAGATGAGGAGCTATGGTTTCCATAACTTAGCAAATACTTATAGTCCAGCCACAGGGGAGATAGTGATAAACTCAGCTCAAATGTCACCTCCTCAGAGACGCTTTCTCAACCACCCTTAGTTCCATGAGGACTGCATCATTGTTTAGGCCACTCCTGTATCCCCAGAGCACAGAACATTGTCTGGCTCATAGTAGGTGCTCAAAACTTTTGTTGAATGAACAAATAAACGTGTAAGGAAGTCAGGCACAGCACTTGCCCACAGGAAGCTTACAAGATGAGCAGCATGCCCCTGGGAGTTTGAATGATATATGGAGATACAAGCAGCATCACAGGACTGCTCAGAGGAGTCAGGGAATTAAGAAAAAACTGAGAGCCAGTGAGCCAAGATGTGTTAAGAGCAAGCGATCAAACTTAGATTGCAGTGTTAGTTAATAGAGCGTACATGTCCCTGCCTGATGCATTACCCTCCCTGCAGTAGTTAGCCTTCTGGGACCCTGCCAAGCATGCAGAAAGGTTGACAGCTTACAATCAATACCATGTTCACTGATGCAGGGAGCAACATTATCACATCCAAGATATTGCCCCCACACCCAGGCTACAGCACTAAATATTCCCCATAACAAGGCAAAGGGAAGTGACAAGAGCTATTATTCTCAACCCTCCCACTTGGAAATAAGAGGTGAGAGAAACCTTCCCCTAGATGTTCTTAGGGGAAGGCAAGACAGTTCCCCAAAGAAATCTTTCAGAGCTGAGCACATGCCTAATACAGCAAGACAGGGATGGGAGAAGACTGGCATTTTCATTTGCCTGGGTGTCCACAATGTTGCAGGGGAAGCTCTGTGGGCAGCTGGGAAACACAACAATAAATTGGAGGGGGATGAACAAAAGGGTCAGTGGGGCTGTGTGCTGAGTGAATGCTGGATTTTATTCTACATGCCCAATTCACTCCAATGAGATAAACCTGACTTCCCCCAGTGTGGCCTTCTTATTTCAGCTTCTCTGACTGTGGCATAATTGAAAGTCATATTTCATCTAGACCATTGGTTTTCAACTCCAAATGCAGGTAGCTTATGAAGACTCAGCCTGAATATATAAAGAGAACAGCAAACAATTATAGTTGCATATTAAAGACAATCTATTTCTCAGTAAAGGAAAGTCAAGTCAGTCATATTACATACTAGCCACAACACAGAACTGATCTGAAATATACTGTGGGATGGCCTTTCAGTCTACGCTGGACTCTAACAGGAAAAAGGCAGAAGGTGGTCAATGGTGCATTTATTTAATGGTGGGGTCCATTTATTAAACCCCTCATTTCCTCCCTGACAAGAAGGACAATAGTTCTTATTATTCATATTATTTTTGAAAAGGCAGAAAGGTTAATTACGTATTGACATGGTTTGCATCTGCGTCCCCACCATAATTTCATGTCAAATTGTAATCCCCAGTGTTGAAGGTGGGGCCAGGTGGGAGGTGATTTGATCATGGAGGTGGATTTCTCATGCATGGTTTAGCACCATCTTCTTGGTGATATTCTCGTGATAGTGAGCAAGTTCTCACGAGATCTGGTTATTTAAAGGTGTACAGAACCTCCCCTCTGTCTCTCTGGCTCCTGTTCCTGCCACGTAAGACACGCTGGCTTCCCCTTTGCCTTCTGCCATGATTATAAGTATCCTGAGGCCGCCTCGGAAGCTGAGCAGATGCCAGCACCATGCTTCCTGTGCAGCCTGTGGAACTGTGAGCCAATTAAACCTCATTCCTTTATAAATTACCCAGTCTCGGATTTTTCTTTATAGCAATGCAAGAACAGACTAATAGAGCTAATTTGTGATGTTTCTTGATGAAAGAATCAGCTGAAACTCGAGAATTAATATACTCATTGAAGATCAAATATCACAGAAATTGAGAAAGTGTCCATCATGGAACAAGAAAGTTCAGCTCAAAAAGCTGATTTTCTCAAAGTACAAAATGAAGTACCATTTCAGGAATGGACCATTCACTCAAAGAAGCTCTTTACTTTGACCAGCACAGGGATGATTCACTAACTCCATTGTTCTCAAATGAATCCCACTGTGTCCCAAGAGAGACTCTGGGGAGGCTTCATCAAGAACAGTAATTATAGCTTTTCCATGTTCTCTAGCATTCAATAAATTCTTCCTAGTGTGACCCCCCTCTCTCTCTCTCTCTCTCTCATACACACACACACACACACACACAGCCTCAATGTCCCACTAACAGGCTTCTTTCCTCCCAGGGAACCATCTCGGAATTCATTATCCTTCTTGTAGAAATGGAGGATGCTTCCCAGCTGCATAAGGACCCAACCTGGAAGCAAAGATTGTAAAATTTTTTATTGTATTTTACATCAGGACTGGGGATCTATTTACAAATTAAGGCTCCACTGGCCTGGTTGATAATAAGGTTATATGTCTCCACATAAGATTGTAATGACTTCCTTTTTTACAGGCTCATTATTACATAACTGTCCAGGTGGTGAGCAGTAATTAAACATTATTGCTTTTGGAGACATTTCAACTTACTCAGGCACTTTCGTAACCCAGAAGGATGGTGACAACTTCACAAGGTTACATGAAGAATTACTCCAAGGCCAGGATAGAAACCAGGTCTTTTGAATTTCTAAAATAAGTTTTATTTCATTGTTATTGTTGTCTTTATTTTTCCATGTGCCTAAAACCAATGAGTCGACATCCTTGATAAGAAGTTTTAATTCCGACCTAGGAACATTCAGCATTTTTGCCTGGTGTACCATTCAAAGACAGGTCTGCAAGTGGCCCGGGGGGAAATGCCTCACACCAAGCCTCACTGACATCCGTGTTCACACAAATGGGCTCACTGCATTTATCTACCACATTAAATATCCTTTACCCACAAGATTAAAAGATATAATTTTGCCTTCCTACAGATCACCTGAGCAACCAAGTATTCCATACCTGCTCATATGTCACAGGTACAAGAGTAAGCTACAAACAAGGTACAATCCCTGTCCTTAAGGAATACCATCTAATAGGAATGCCATCTCAACCAGATGACTTAAATACAACATGGTGCATGCAGTAGCAGAAATATACGTAGGTTATTATGGGTACACAGAGTTAGAATATCCAGTCCCCTGGAGACGGAAGTGAATTCCACCTTCAAAGATGACCAGGGCCAATCAGGGGAGTACAAACATGAGCAATGGTTAAGAAGCACTATCTCTTTCTGAGTAGCACAAGCAGTTTGATTTTGCTGAAAGGAGACTCTTGGCTAAGACCCTCTCGAGTGCTGGTGAGGTAGCAGGGCCCAGATTGCAGAGGGCCATTTAGAGAGCTTAGACTTCACTCAAGCTTTGGAGTGCTGCTGGAAGATTATAAGAGAATTGTCGTTGTTGGGATCACATTTTTGAAGATCACTCTGGCAACTGTGTAAATGATACATTTGTAGTGGACAAGATTGAAGGCAGGGAGCCTACTTAGGAAGCTATTGAAGTGGTCCAGGAGAGAGATTTTAAGAGCCGGAACCAGGGATGAGGGAAAAACTGAAGAAGTAAAATCAATAAAACTTAGAGAATGATTTGATGAGTGCTAAGAAAGAGAAGTTGATTAAGATGCCTGGATTGGTAGCTAAGATAATTTAAAAAATGCATGAACAGAGATGGAGAATAAAGAAATAGTGGTAGGTTCAAGGGGGAGGAAAACACAGACAAAGAGTCTAATTGTGGACATACTGGATTTGAGAAGTCAGTGGAGCAGAGAGGTGAAGAGAGATCCCCCAGTAGGCATCAAGATAAAAAGATCCATCGCTGGGATGTTACTGAATATGATGGAGAGTTAGTCACCAGTGTGTGGTGGCCTTCACGGAGGGGATGACACAGGGAAAATGCAGAATCAGAATATGTTAATGAGGAGAGGACCCCAGGATACAGGGGAAGGAGACCACCCAAAGCAAAAGAGAAGAAGGCATCACAGGTACAAGGACCATTAGCAACAGATATCATGGAGATGGGAGATAAGAGAATAGAGCTCCCTCTTTGAAAAATAGTTTCTCCAAATCATATTTAAAAAAAAAAAAACCCTGGTAGAAAAGTGGGTATGGGACTTGAAGGCAATTCACAAAAGACAATATTCAAAAGAATCAATGAACATAAAAAATGAGAAGGACTGACACTAACAAATGTTGGCAAAGACATGTTATATCTGGAACTCTCATACATTGCTGGCAAGATTATAACCCAGCACACTTTGGAAAACTCTTTGGTATTACCTAGTAATATTAGATACTCAGACTCTATAATCCAGTAATATATAAATCAATCAAATCAATCAATAATAATATATGACAATACATATAATACCATATGTTATACCTTATGACCCACTTCTAAGTATGTATCCAATAAATGCACATATATGTACCCCAGGAGACAAATTCATAGAAACACTATTCACAAATCCTAAAATTAGAAAATATAAATGACCATCAATAGTAGAACAAAACAATATGTTCTTCCCACAAAATGGAACGCTATCAATGAAAAGGAATGAATGATAATTTTGCACAGCAACCTGATGAATCTTACAAATATGAGGTTGAGAAAAAGAAATCAGACAAAAGAATATATGCTTTCCAGCTACAATTACATAAAATTCACAAACATGCAAAACAGGAGGATAGTGTTTAGGGTTGTCCTTAGGTGGTAAAACTGTAAAGAAAAGTAAGAAAGTGGTTACTTTAGAATTAATGACAGTGGTTGTCTCTAAGGGAAAGAAGGGACGATGACCAGGTGGAGGGATTTAGAGGGACTTCAGGGAGGCTGACATGCTACAAATTTACCATTTTAAGGGATTTTCCCCTTATGATAATTCATTAAGTTCTAGATTTCTTCTTTGTGATTTTCTGTTTGTGTATTATACTTCATAAAAAGATAGTTAAAAGGTTAACACAGGGACCAAACACCCTAACAACATGAGTTAGGGTTTTCGGGGAAAACAGCCCCAAATGCATGTCATGAGCCCTGAAACGCCTCACTGCATCACAACCTAGGACAGTGTATTTATGACCACTGTGAGTCATGAAAAACATACTAAGTTAGTGCCACATTTGCAGCTAGACAAGATGAGGAAACAAGAAATGCATACGTAACAGAATAAAGGAAAGTTACAAAGGTTGCAGCAGCTTTGACTGAAAGGGAAGCAGTGCTAAAGTTAGCAGTTGGGGAAAGGTTTAACTTCTCTCCTTTCAGAATTCTTTCTCAGTCTTCCACTTTCAATGATCTTTTTATTGACAATCCTTAGAAAGAATAGCCACTAATTAGCAAGCGGCCTCTCATGAGATGGGTGTAGAAATGTTGCCTTCCTGCATAGCCATCTGGGTACATTACTGAAATATTTCCATCCAATTTTTCCATTTACATCAAATATTTACATTCATGTAATTAAATAAACAAATGCACTAAATAGGCCATTATTAATACAATCAGTATTTGTTTTTACTACCCAGAATTCTGATGTTTTTCCCACAGTAAACTCTCTAGATGTCATCTTAGGATGGAACACTCTTTCTTGACTTCCAGTCACAAACCATGAATGAAGCTGACTTCCTTCCTAGTTTCAGGGATGGAGCAGCAGGGCTGGGCAGTGTAGTGATGACCTAAATCAGGCCAATCAGGGCAAGCAAGACTCAATTCCAGGGCTTCATTTGAGGAATCGGGGAACTAGGTATGTTCTTTATGAATGTGAAAAGAAAAGGATTAGGAGTGGGAGCAGCTGCAGCCATCTTGCCACCATGTGGAGCCTAGGAATGGTAGAATTCAACATAGCACAGTGGTTTAGAGCAAAGGTTGGTAAATTCTTCTTATGAAGGGGCAGATAGTAAGTATTTTAAGCTTTGCAGGTGATATGGTTTGCTGTGTGTCCCCACCCAAATCTCATGTCGAATTGTAATTTCCAATGTTGGGGGAGGGACCTGGTGGGAGGTGATTGGATCATGGGAGCTAATTTCCCCCTTGCTCTTCCTGTAATAGTGAGTTCTCATGAGATCTGATTATCTGAAAGTTGGTACACCTCCCCCTTCGTTCTCTCTTCCTTATTCTCTGGTCATGTAAGGCATGCCTGCTTCCCCTTCACCTCCCAGCCATGCTTTCTATACAGCCTGCAGAACTGTGGGTCAATTAAACCTCTTTTCTTCATAAATTAACCAGTTTCAGGTAGTTCTTTTGTAGCAGTGAGATAACAGACTAATACAGAATATTGGTACCAGAGAAGTGGGGTACTGCTATACAGATACCTGAAAATGTGGAACCAACTTTGGAACTGGGTAATGGGCAGGAGTTAGTAGAGTTTGGAGGGCTCAGAAGACAATAGGAAGTTGAGGAAGAGTTTGGAACTTCCTAGAGACTTGTTGAATAGCTGTGACCAAAATGCTGATTGTGACACAGACAGTGAAGCCCAGGCTGAGGTTGTCTCAGATGGAGATGAGGAACTTATTGGTAACTGAAGGAAGGGTCACTCTTACTACGCTTTAGCAAAAAGACTGGTGGCATCGTGCCCCTGCTGTAGAGATCTGTGGAATTTTGAACTTGAGAGAGATTATTTAGGGTATCTGGCAGAAGAAATTTATAAACAGCAAAGTGTTCAGGATGTGGCCTGGATGCTTCTAAAAGCCTATTCCATTTGCATAAACAAAGAAATGACCTGAAACTAGAACTTATATTTAAAAGGAAAGCAGAGTATAAAAGTTTGGAAATTTTGCAGCCTGACCGTGCAACAGAAAAGAGAATATTTTCTGGGAAGGAATTTAAGGCTGCATAAATTTGTACAAAGAGCCAAATGTTAATATCCAAGACAATGGGGAAAATGCTTCCAAGGCATTTCAGAGACCTTCACCGCAGCCCCTCCCACCACAGGCCTGGAGGCCTAGGAGGGAAAAATGGTTCTCTGGGCCAGACCCAGGGCCCTGCTGTTCTGTGCAGCCTTGGGATGTGGTACACTACATCCCATCACTCCAGCTCCAGCCATGGCTAAAAGGAGCCAAAGTACAGCTCTAACCATTGCTTCAGAGGGTGCAAGACCCAAGCCTTGGTGGGTTCTATGTGTTGGACCTGTGCAGAAGGTGTGCAGAAGGCAAGAGTTGAGGTTTGGGAGCTTCCACCTATATTTCAGGGGGGATGTATGGAAATGCCTGGATGTCCAGGCAGAAGTCTGCTGCAGGGGCAAAGCACTCATGGAGAAGGGAAATAAAGAAGGAAAATGTGGGGTCAGAGCCCCCACACAGAGTCCCCACTGGGACACTGCCTAGGGGAGCTATGAGAAGAGGGCCATGGTCCTTTAGACCCCAGAATGGTAAATCCACCAACAGCTTGCCCCGTGTGCCTGCAAAAGCTGCAGGCACTTAACTCTAGCCCAAGAAAGCAGCAGTGGGGGCTGTCCCCTGTGAAGCAACAGAGGCAGAGCTTCCCAAGGCCTTGGGAGCCCATCCCTTGCATCAGTGTGGCCTGGATGTGAGACATGGAGTCAAAGGAGATTATTTTGAAGCTTTAAGATTTAATGTCTGCCCTGCAGGATTTTGGACTTGCATGGAGCCTTAGCCCCTTCATTTTGGCCAATTTCTCCCTTTTTGAATGGGAGCATTTACCCAATGCCTGCAACCCCATTGTATCTTGGATGTAACTAACTTGTTTTTTATTTTACAGGCTCATAGGCAGAAGGGGCTTGTCTTGTCTCAGATGAGACTTAGGACTTGGACTTTCGAGTTAATGCTGGAATAAGTTAAGACTTTGGGGGACTGTTGGGAAGGCATGATTGTATTATGAAACATGAGAAGAACATGAGATTTGGGAAGGGCCAGGGGATGGTATGATATGGTTTGGCTGTATGTCCCCACCCAGATTCAATGTTGAATTGTAATTCCCAATGTTGGGGGAGGGACTTGGAGGGAGGCGACTGGATCATGGTGGTAGATTTCCCCCTTCCTGTTCTCATGATAGCGAGTTCTCATAAGATCTGGCTGTTTGAACGTGTGTAGCACTTCCCTCTTTGCTTGCTTTCTCTCCTGCTTCACCACAGTAAGTTGTGCTTACTTTCCCTTTACCTGACACCATAATTGTAAGTTACCTGAGGCCTCCAGCCATGCTTCCTGTACAGCCTGCAGAACTGTGAGTCAATTAAAGCTTCCTGTACAGCCTGAAGAACTGTGAGTTAATTAAACCTCTTTCTTCATAAATTACCCAGTCTCAGGTAGTTCTTTATTACAGTCCGAGAAAGAACTAATATAGCAGGCCATACAGTCTCTGTTATAACAGCTCAACTCTGTCACTGCAGTACGAAATCACCTATTGACAATATATACATGAGTGTGACTGTGTTCCAAACAAATACATTTATTTTAAAGTTACTTAAAATAATTTTTTACAAGAATGAGCACAGGTAGGATTTGGCACACAGGACATAGTTTGCCCAAGCCTGGTTTAGAACATGGCCTCTAGAAACAGACTACATGGATTCTTTTTTTCTTTTCTTTTTTTCTTTTTTTTTTTTTTGAGACATAGTCTTGCTCAGTCGCCCAGGCTGGAGTGCGGTGGCGCGATCTGGGCTCCCTGCAAGCTCCGCCTCCCGGGTTCACGCCATTCTCCTGCCTCAGCCTCCCAAGTAGCTGGGACTACAGGCGCCCGCCACTACGTCTGGCTAGTTTTTTTCTATTTTTAGTAGAGACAGGGTTTCACCATGTTAGCCAGGATGGTCTCAATCTCCTGACCTCGTGATCTGCCCATCTCGGCCTCCCAAAGTGCTGGGATTACAGGCGTGAGCCACCGCGCCAAGCCTAGAAACAGACTACATGGATTCTAATGCTCAGTCCATCATTTGCACATTCCTGAACAAGTTACTTAATCTCTCTATGCTTCACTTTCCCTATCTGTAAATGGAAGTGATAATACTACTGCCTACCTCATAGACTCATTTTGAGGGTTAAGTGAATTAGTAAATGTAATGTGCTTATAAAAAACATCTGAAACATTGAAATGCTATATGTGTTAGCTGTTATTACCATTATTATCATGATAGTTATCAAAGGTGCCAAGAGACAGAAGCCCAGTCCCATGTTATTTGAGTCCCAGATCAAAATGAGCTAAAAGCCATTAGTCCAGCCTATTTAGTTACCTGAGATAATAAATTCCCTTTTATGCTTATTTTGAGTTGATTTTCTGTCTTATAACTGAAGTCATCCCATCTGACTAAATGAGGGAAATTAAGGCAGGGATGACAATTCCCCTAACGCTTATAATGTAACTTCTCTCATTTCAGCACCCATCACAGAAATCAATCAATCACAGCATTCTCGCTCATTGGGCCCAGAGAGGGCCTCAGACATGTTTTCCCCCAAAAACAGGACTCTAAGCAATCTTTATTATTCCATCAAAGTCAGCATGCAAAATGAAATGTCTCTATCTCTGCTTTAGGTCAAGAATTCTAAGAGTTGATCCCCAGTAATATTAATGAGCTTTGTAAACATCCTCCTAGTATATTTTTGTAATAGATAAAAATTTTCCAAAAATACTAGACATTCTTAGGTGCGTGGTCTCTTTTTCTAACTCCTCACTTGTGAGTCCCCATACTATTTCAAACCCATATACTTTGCAGAAAAACTTTGGAGCTGTATTATTTCTTTCTCATGCTGCTATGAAGAAATAACCGAGACTGGGTAGTTTAGAAAGTAGAGAGGTTTAACTGACTCATGGTTCTGCATGGCTGGAGAGGTCTCAGGAAACTTATAATCATGGTGGAAGGCACCTCTCTGGAGGGTGACAGGAGAGAGAATGAGTGCCTAACAAAGAGGGAAGGCCCCTATAAAACCATCAGCTCTCATGTTAACTCACTATCTATCATGAGAACAGCATGCAGGGAAACTGCCCCCATGATTCGATTATCTCCTACTGGGTCCCTCCCAGGACATGTAAGGATTATGGGAATTGCAGTTCAAGATAAGATCTGGGTGAGGACACAGCCAAACCATATCAGGAGCACTCTACAGCTCTTTTATCTTTACAAACTGACTTTCTTCAAGAAGGTGCTTAATAAATGTTTTCCTGAAAGAGGTCAGCAGAGGCTGCTAAAGAACAAGTTTCTCCTCTGACCCAGGAAGTGATAAAATTAATAGACTTTAAAATGTACAGTGTCACTGATGTATGTAATGTCATTAATCTATGGTGGAAAAACAATGGAATAATTAACTTGATGTGTTTTACATTCATGAAGTAAGGGGCTTTTAAATTCAGAATACAAATGAGCCAAGAACCTTAATACTTTGCTTTTTCTTTTTTTTTGTTGTTGTTGTTGTTTTTGTTTCTTTTTGACCCTCATTCACCTTATTTATTTCAAAGTGGTTTAGATTTTTGTAAGCCCTTTCAACTTAGATGACAAGGCCAGCTATTAATAGACTTAAAACCAAGCCATCAGGCAGTACTCCACAGGTGTTAATGTGAAGGTTTTTTGTTTTTTTTACTTTAAGCTCTGGGGTACATGCGCAGGATGTGCAGGTTTGTTACATAGGTAAACATGTGCCATGGTGGTTTGCTGCACCTATCAACCCATCATCTCATTATCAAGCCCAGCATGCATTAGCTATTTTTCCTGATGCTCTTCCTCACCCACCCTCAACAGGCCCCAGTGTATGTTGTTCCCCTCCCTGTATCCATGTGTTTGTATTGTTCAGCTCCCACTTATGAACGAGAAAAACGGTGTTTGTTTTCTGTTCCTACATTAGTTTACCAAGAATAATGGCTTCCAGCTTTATCCATGTCCCTGCAAAGGACATGATCTCATTCCTTTTTATAGCTGCATAGTATTTCATGGTGTATATGTACCATATATTCTTTAACCAGTCTATCATTAATGGGCATTTGGGTTGATTCCATGTCCTCACTATTGTGAATAGTGCTGCAATGAACATACACGTGCACATATCTTTATAATAGAATGATTTATATTCCTTTGGGCATATGCCCAGTAATGGGATTGCTGGGTCAAATGGTATTTCTGGTGCCAGGTCTTTGAGGAATCACATTGTCTTCTACAGTAGTTGAGCTAATTTACATTCCCAACAATGGTGTGAAAGCATTCCAGAATCTCTGGGACACAGCCAAAGCAGTGTTAAGAGGGAAATTTCTAGCACTAAATGCCCACATTAAAAAGCTAGAAAGATCTCAAATCGACATCCTAACTTCACAACTCAAAGAACTAGAGAACCAAGAGCAAACAAATTTCAAAGCTAGCAGAAGACAAGAAATAACCAAGATCAGAGCAGAACTGAAGGAGATAGCGACATTAAAAAAAAAATTCAAAAACTCAACAAATCCAGAAGTCAGTTTTTTTAAAAACAATAAAATAGATAGACTTCTGGCTAGATTAATAAAGAAGAAAATAGAGAAGAATCAAACAGACTCAATAAAAAATGATAAAGAGGATATCACCACTGAACCCACAGAAATATAAACAACTCTCAGAGAATTCTATAAACACCCCTGTGCAAATAAACTAAAAAAATCTGTAAGATTTTTCTTCAAGGCTGAACCAGGAAGAAGTCAAATCCCTAAATAGACCAATAACAAGTTCTGAAGTTGAGGCAGTAAAAAATAGCCTACCAACCAAAGAAAGCCTAGGACCAAATGGATTTACAGCTGAATTTTACCAAAGTTACAAAGAGGAGCTGGTACCATTTCTTCTGAAACTATGCCAAAAAATTGAAAAGGAGGGACTCCTCCCTAACTCATTTTACGAGGCCTGCATCATCCTAATACCCAAACCTGGCAGAGATACAACAACAAAAAAAGAGAACGTCAGACCAATATCCCTAATGAACATCGATGCAAAAGTACTAAATAAAATACTGGCAAACCAAATCCAGCAGCATATAAACAAGCTTATCCACCATGATCAAGTTGGCTTTATCCTTGGGATGCAAGGCTGATTCAATATATGCAAGTCAATAAACATAATTCGTCACATAAACAGAACTAAAGACAAAAACCACACGCTTATCTCAATAAACGCAGTAAAGGCCTTCAATAAAATTCCCTTCATGTTTAAAACTCTCAATACATTAGGTATTGAAGCAACATACCTCAAAATAATAAGAGCCATATGACAAATCCACAGCCAATATCGTAATGAATGGGCAAAAGCTGGAAGCATTTCCCTTCGAAAGTCAGCACAAGACAGGAATACTTTCTTTTTTCTTCAAAAATACAAATTAGTGTATTGCTAGCAATATTCCAAAACCCCAATTCTTAACCCACATGGTAAAAATACTTTACAATTTCCCTGAAAAACTACTCTGGTGTGTACCTTCCTCTCAGATAAATATAGATGTCATCACTTTGTTAGGAAAGCCTCCCTAGTAATTGTACAGCTGTCTATGAACTGTCTGGAGCAGTGGTTTTCTAACTTGAGTGTCTGTTGGAATCACCTGGAAGGCTAGATAAAAGATTGCTTGGTCCCACTTCCAGAGTTTCTGATTCACTTGTTCTGGGGTGGAACTTGATAATTTGGATTTCTAACTAGTTCCCAGGTGATTCTGGTACTGTTGTTTTAGGGACCACGCTCTGGCTAATGACTTGCTCTAGCTAGAGGTCTTGCTCTAGGCTACTGGTATTCAGTGAAGTAAAAGGAAGCCTATCTTCACTAACCTATACTTTACACCACTCTGATCCATTCTTTACACCATGGGTCCCCAAGCCCCTGGGCCACAGACCAGTACTGGGATCAGTTAGGAATCAGGCCACACAGCAGGAGGTGAGCAGTGGGCAAAGCAAGCATTACCTCCTGTGCTCCACCTCCTGTCAGATCAGCTGAGGCATCAGATTCTCAAAGGAGTAAGAACCCTATTGTGAACTGTGCATGCAAGGGATCTAGGTTGCATGTTCCTTATGAGAATCTAGTGCCTGATGATCTGAGTTGGAACAGTTTCATCCTGAAACCATTCCCCCACCCAATTCACATGGAAAAATAATCTTCCACAAAACTTAACCCTAGTACCAAAAAGGTTGGGGACCACTCCTTTACACTGCATCTGCAGTTACTTTCCTAAAATATGAGTTGAAAAAGGGACTTTCTTCCTCAAAAAGCTCCAGTGACACTTTATTGCTCATAAATTTCCAAAATCTTAAAATCTTTAGTCTCACATTCTAGCTCTTTTATAATCTGATTCCAAGCTTCCCAGTGTTTCCCCCCATACACCCTGTTACCTGTCCTGCAAATACTTGCTATACCCAGCCAAGCCACATTTATTTATGCCTTAGGACTTTGCTCATGCTGTTTCCTAAACCTGTAACATCCTTTTCTCCTTCCCCATTTACTGAAATCAATGAAATCAGAATCACTATGACTGATCCCGAATGCAAGTAAGAAGACCCTGGCTCCACTGGCTTGCACAATACTGAAAATTATTACATCACAGAACAAAACGTCTGGAGATAAGATGGCTCCAGAGATGGTTAATTTGGCAGCTCAAAGACACCATCAGAGACAAAAGTTATTTTCAATGTATCAATCTGACATCCTCAGTACATGCTTTTGTTCTCAGGCTAATTCTCATTAAGGTCACAAAGGCTTTAGCAGTTTAAAATATCACATCCAGTCAAAAACCCATCTAGCAGGAGAAGCAGGAACTTCTTGAAAGCCTCTTTTTGTCAATTAAAAAAACCCCAGCAATGATCCCATCCTATTTCCTTGGCCAAATTGTGTTGCATTCCCACTCCTAAATCAGGCACTGAAAAGAGGTTTGAAATTACCGTGATGACTTAGACCAGGTGTATTAGTCTGTTCTTACACTGCTATAAAGAACTGCCCAAGACTGAGTAATGTATAAAGAAAAGAGGTTTGGCTGACTCACAGTTCTGCATGGTTAGGGAGGCCTCAGGAAACTTACAATCATGGTGAAGGGGAAACAAGCACATCTCACATGACGGCAGGTGAGAGAGAATGTGAGCACACAGGAAACATCAGGGAAAACTGCCTTATAAAACTATCAGATCTCATGAGAACTCACTCACTATCACGAGAACAGCATGAAGGGAACCACCCTCATGATCCAATCATCTCCCACAAGGTCTCTCCCTCAACACCTGGGGATTACAACTCAAGATGAGATTTGGGTGGGGACACAAAGCCTAACCATATCACCAGAGGTCAACAAACTTTTCCTGTAAAAGGCTAGATAGTAAATATTTTAGCTTGTGTGGGCCATATGGGCTTTGCCACCACTGCTCAGCTCTCCCCATGTAGCACAAAAATAGTCATCAATAATACATAAACCATTGAGTGACTTGTTCCAATAAACTTCATTTACAAAAACACGTGGCAAACTGCTTGGCCGAGTCAGCCACCCCATGGTTTAGGCCAAACAAGATCAATCTGTGAGTCATGCTGGAGAAACATAGATCCCCCCAAGAAACATCAGAGATCTTCCAGGAAAGAAGGAGGAAATGGCTTTTCTAAAGGCAACCAGCAGCATCAGTGGGGACATCCTTCAAGCCCTAGCTCAAATGCAACAAACAAAGGCTTCTCTAACTCATTTCAGACTGAATTAAACTCTCCCAGTAAATTGCTTAGATCTCCATTTGGAGTTATTGTAATGTAGCCAACTGACACAATTGTCTCCTTGAATAAAGAACAAGCATCTTCAGGGCAAGGTCTGTGTTACACATCTGTGTATTTCTTGCCTTTACCCCCACCCAGCACTATATGGAACACATACAATTATTAAATATTAATGTCATTAAAACCATACAAATATATAATCCATGAAATAGTCTTCAAATGCTTGGTTTCTTTGCCATTGACCTTAATCTACCAACAGTTCATACGTCACAAATTGCACCATCTACCTGCATCCAGAAGTTTCAGTTTGACTCACAGTCCCACATAGTCCAGCAGAGATCTGTTTGTACAATTAAGAAAGGTCATTCTGTCATGGCAATCTATACATACCTCTGTATTCATTTTTCTATGCTGTGTAACAAATTACTGCAAATTTAGTGGCTTTAAACAACACAGACTTATTATCTCACAGTTTCCCTGGGTCAGGAGTCTGAGTAAAGGTTAGCTAAGTCCTCTGTTCACAAGGTTGCTAGATCTGGGGTCTTCTTTCAAGCTAACATGGAACTTGATAAACCATTTTCTTGCAGCTACAGAGCTCACGAAGGCTGTGTCTTCCAGGTCAGCAGGAAAGTTTCTCTCTCACACTTTGACTCTCTTTTGACTTCAGGAGGGGCTCAGTCCCTTTTAAGGGCTCACTTGATTAGGTCTGGTTCATCCAGAATAACGCCATTTTTTGTTAACTCAAAGTCAACTGGTTAGTACGCTAAACACAGGAGTAATATCCCATCATGTTCACAAGTCCCGCCCATGCTCAAGAGGAAGGGAATGCAGATGCAAGGGGGAGGGCACACACCAAGGCATCAGGAAATTTGGGAGCCATCAGAATTTTGCCTCCCACAGCCAGGTGCAGAGGCTCACACCTGTAACTCCAGCACTTCGGGAGGCCAAAGCAGGGGGATCACTTGAGGCCAGGAAACCAGCCTGGGCAACAGAGAAAGACCTTTCTCTACCAAAAAGAAAAAAAAAAAAAAAAAACCACACACACACACACACACAAGAATTCTACCTCTCATAATTTCTATTATGATGCCTAACCCCACAATATTGACACCTACATATTTAACTATTTGTCCCCCTACTGAAAAGTGGTCATTTTACCTCTATGTCCTCAGTGCCAAACAACCAAAAGATATTCCATAAACACCAAATGGACAAACAAGCAAATGGATGAATTTGGCCTTATTATCTCTCAGTAGAGGCTTTTCCTTCACATTCTTGATTTAAAAGCTTCTGGAAAAAGTAAATGGGCCAGGCACGGTGGCTCACACCTGTGATCCTAGCACTTTGGGAGGCCGAGGCAGGCAGATCACTGGAGGTCAGGAGTTGGAGACCAGCCTGGGCAACATGGTGAAATCCCATCTCTACTAAAAACACAAAAATTAGCTGGACGTGGTGGCTCACACCTGTAATCCCAGCTACTCGGGAGGCTGAGGCAGGAGAATCGCTTGAACCCAGGAGGTGGAGGCTGCAGTGAGCTGAGATGGTGCCACTGCACTCCAGCCTGGGCGACAGAGCAAGGTTCTGTCTCAAAAAAGAAAAAGTAAATGATGCGTTTGATTACACATAAAGAATACATAGGAAAACTGAGGAAGGAAACAAATCCAGAAGCAAAATTCTATTGACATGTGGACAATCAGAGGATTATGAACTCTAAATAGTAAATATTATTCAGATGTTAGTCAAATCAGAATCAGGATTGCTAAAAGATTTGACACATGGGCTTTGACACTTGTGCTTGACCATATCTTACGTTTGATCACAGTACTTTAATTTATTACTGTCATTATTTTTATTATTATTCAAAGCTTACTCTGCTATAATGTCCTGTGGTCCTATGCAAAGCAAAACTATTTCTCTCTTGTTCCCTACTGCACCCTCAGTGTTAGCCCAGTATCTGGATGCTAGTGAGTGCTCAACAAAATAGTTGCTGAGTGAGTTACCAAAAACTCTACGAAATGATTATGCCCATTTTGAAGCTAAGGGAACTGATGCTCAGAGAAGCCAGTGTC
Source organism: Papio anubis (assembly GCF_008728515.1). Classification (NCBI taxonomy): domain Eukaryota; kingdom Metazoa; phylum Chordata; class Mammalia; order Primates; family Cercopithecidae; genus Papio; species Papio anubis. Next base: position 139,300,497 of record NC_044980.1, on the reverse strand, counting down.
TTGCCTAAGGACACAGATTCCAACCTGAAGTCCATACTTTTTTTTTCTTAGATGGAGTCTCATTCTGTGGCCCAGACTGGAGTACATTAGCACAGTCTCAGCTAACTGCAACCTCCAACTGCTAACTGAACTAACCTCCACTCACTAACCTCCACCTGCTAACTGCACTAACTTCCACCTGCTAACCTCCACTCAGCTAACTGCAATCTCCACAAGGGATTCTCCTGCCTCAACCTCCTGAGTAGCTGGGATTACAGGTGTGTGCCACCACGCCCAGCTAATTTTTGTATTTTTAATAGAGACAGGGTTTTGCCTTGTTGGCCAGGCTGGTCCCAAACTCCTGACCTCAGGTGATCTGCCTGCCTCAGTCTCCCAAAGTGCTGGGATTACAGGTGTGAGCCACCATGCCCAGTTTGAATTCCACACTCTTGATCACTCATCTATAAAGGCTTACAGTTCATCCATGCAATTACCATATCACAGTAACTTTCTGCATTTTTAAACTGGACTTGAATGGGCCCAAGTCTCTTAAACCAAAGCCTTTCCATTAGTGTACCAATTCCAGGTCTTACAGGTATCTGCTTGCTAAATGAGCTTGTTCCAAGAAAGCTGGGAAAGAGGAGTATCGATGATAACCAAGGCCTATATTTATGTCAGCTACCCCTCTGTACCCTTCTCTTAGGTAAAGGAAGGAAGAGCATTGACAAATTCACTTAGGACTCACTCGAGGAATCTCCCCTAGATGCCAAATGGTTCTTGAAATTGTCACCACCATTCTGAAAAGATCTGGGCCTTCACTTGACCAAATCTCAAGTGGACATTTCAATTCCTTGGCATAAGATAAAAAATAAATCCATAAAACATCTGCAAGGGAAGCATTAGACAGTTTGTGCCAGAGATCTGGGAAGTTGTGTGCTTGAAAAATATTTGCATATAGAAATAGGAGTAGGCTGGCAGAGAGTGTAAATGTGATGGGAACTCTCTCAAAATACACTAGTGAGAATTGTGAAACTAGCGTATGACTTCTCCCCTCCATGTTCACAGCCACACATTCGGTCACCTCCCAGAGTCCCTGCACCTGGCATCAGAAGTCTTTTCATGACGTGTTTTCAGAAGAAATAGAATCAGTAGTGCTGGAAATCTCCCTATGTAGACCCATTTTCAGGTGTCCACTTGGCTCAGCCCTTAACCGTGTTTCCCCTGCCCCCACAAGGACACACCCCTAGCTGCCATGTTTTTATTCTTTGCCCCCACCTAGTGGCCATAGCTGCATAGACCAGAGTATTATAAAAGACCATTGAGCAAAGCCTGAATCACACTTGCAGGCTAAAAGATTACCATTCAGTTTGGTCTGGTTTCTTGTGGAGGGGTGTGGATCTGAGCGTGAGGGGTAGCAATCCACACTTGCTGCGTAAACTGCAGTCATGCCTGCTTACAAGCCATCTGTTACCAGTCCACGAGGAATTAAGGACAGAAACTGAGAGTAAGGAAGCACTTAAGAACCTTTATAGCACTTCGACAGAATAATTTTATGTCTACGGAATCTAATAATAAAAAATCAGGGCTTGTTTTATTTCATTTTAGTATAACTCATTTTTACTGTGTTTTAGCACAGATAGTTTGCAAAACGCTGGGTTTTAGAGATGCAAAAGTAGATCTGCAGAGAGAAAAGGCAGAAGCAGATGTTTGTGAAAAAATTCTTATTTCCAGCCCATTCCTGGGGCCTGATGACATCCATTCCCTTCAGTTCCAAAAAACATTCCTGAGTCCTTACAATGAACACCTCTTTTATTGCTTAAGCTTGCTCAGTGAATTTTATGGGCCTTGAAACTAGAATCCTAATGAATATACTTACACCAATCTCTGGCAGGGGCGGAGGGGAAAGCCCCAGTCGTCTTCATCCTAGTTTTCCCAAGAAGTTCTTCTAACCTGAGATTCCACCTCAAACCAATCCAAAACAATGATCACCTTTTCATTCTCATCCTTGCCTAGACCCTCAATTCTAAAATAAAATGGTTTTTTAATACAGGAATCATGGAGAAGAAAGAAAAATTACTGAAACAGTTAGGGGAGTTAGTCAGTAATTGTGTATGGAGAGACTACTCAGTGCTCTCCCTGAGTGGACAAGTATGAGCAGATGCACAAAGGCTTGCCATATGATGCTTGCATCATAGTGGGAGGGGAGAAACCACAAACAAATTTTTAAATAAGATAGTTTCAGAGAGTGATACATGCAAGGAAGGAAATCATATATGACAAGGAAACACAGACCAGCCACTCAAAACTACTAGATAAGACAAGAAGAAAGGTGAGGCAGAGAAGACAGCCTCATAATTATAATCAATGCCATTTATTAAGGGGTTAACTCTGTGCCTGGCACTGCTAAGTATTTTAAATACCCTCACAACAAACCTATGAGATAATGTTATCATCCCCATTTTATAGACGGACAAATAAGTTCCAAGAGGTTTCTAACTTGCCCAAGATAAGAGCTGGGAAGACATGAAGGAAGAGCATGAATCCAAATGCATCTTACTACAAAGCTCATCCCCTTAACCACCTATAAAGAATAACAAAACAATAAGGTGAGTCTTTCTTTTGGTCACCCAGAAGCGTCTGGTTCAGACATTGTTGCTTCCTGGCAAAAAGGACAATGAAATCCTTTCAAATACATGTGCTCTTCTGAAAATCAAATACAAGGGCCCCCTGCTCAGTGAGGTCGGCCTGTATTTCTTAGTAGAAACCGAGAGTAGCCAACTGCTAAGGGCACATAAAAGCTATTTTTTGAGAAACCATCTCAGAACGGAAAAAGAAAGAAGGTTGAATCTTATGACATTATTTCCCCAAACAGTGGTGGGGAATTGTTGTAAAATGTCTCATAAAATACCATCATATGTACAAATGGCATGGACTTAAACAAGCTGAACAACGATTGAGTCATTGAATGTTTGGGCTGGATTTCCAACCGCCAGGAGAGCCCCAGGCACAGTTCTTTGTTTACAGGTGCTGAACAATCCATCACAACCCCTCCTTTTAAGCCCCGTCCTTCCTCTCCCGAGGCATGCCTCTCTCACCCTCCCTCTCATTCCCTTGACAGCTTAGTGTATGTGTTTTCTAATATCAGTTTCAGGTGACCAAAGTCATCTATCTTTCTGGACCTTATTTATAGGTAGGCAGATTCTAAATTTAGGCCTCTCTAACCAGCTCCAGGCAGACTGCTTGACGTCCAAGCAAAGAACAAAGATGAATGCAAGAGCACTGGGTGACTTAAGATGTGCAACAGATTTATGGAATGGTGGCTCTAGTCCAATTAAAAGAAATAAAACTTCCATTCTAATGCCACTACCCTAGAATTCACACAATCTAAAATAACTGTTATTGACTTTACCTATACTTTGTCTATGAAATAAAAGTATACTAGATCAATCAACATTTTCAAGTACTTTAGTAAAATTAACTCCCTGAAATTATATACATTCATCAAAGAGTCATATTTGGCCAGGTTTCACTAATAATAATATTAAGTACCCAATAAATATCAGCATGTATCAGATCTCATCAGACTAAGTTTTACCACAAGCCTGTGGCATAGATATCATTGTACTCACTTCAAAAAAAAAGGGAAGAAAACTGAGGCTTGGCAATTAAGTTTGCTGTCCAAGGGCACAAAAACCAGGCAGACACATGACTCAAATCTGAATTCAGAACCACCAAGCATACCTCAAATACTGGAGCACCGGGCAAGGAAGCTGCAGAAGAAGTTGCTATGAAGGGGAGAGCATTCAATCAAGAGAATGTCAGAGTTCGCTTACATTAGACAAGGCCTCAGTATTGGGTAGAACTCTAGAAATGGTTTGATATTCTCTTAAATTCCCCCATACACAAACACACTTCGTTCAATAGCCCCTAATGTCTAAGAACGTGGGCTTTGGAGTTGGATAGTCCCAGCTTCTGCCATTTTACAGGCTGTGTGGCCTTTAGCAAATTATTTAACCCCTCTAAGTCTCATTGCCCTCATCATCTATCAAAATTGAACCTGACTCCTAGAATGGTCGTGAAGATTAAGTGAAACAGTATACATAAAGAACTTAGAACACGGCAAGAATTCAATAAATCATAGTTATTCAAATGACTGGCTTATCTGATTCTTATCACCAGCTGAGTATGGCAAAATATCAGGAGCTACCATGTAGTGTTTCATTTTAACAGGTGCGAGATTTCTTTATTCAAGTCAATAAAAACAACAGTAAAAGCAACAGCAGCAACACCAGCTACTTTACTTTTTATTGAGCATGTATCTGCCAGTTCCTATATGACATCTCTTAAAATATTCCTAAGTGCCCTAGGAAGTCAGTTTCCCATTTTACAAATATAGAAAGTTAGCCTAAAAGATGTTAAGCAGCTTGCACAGCTCATGCAACCAAAGAGGACAGAACCAAGATCCTAAGCCTAGAGCTCCTAACCAGCATGCCACACATAGCCAGCATGCTACACGTAACCAGCATGCTACACATAACCAGCATGTTATTCAGTGAAACACTAGTCCCATGAGAGAATCTTCAGGGCAAAGGGGAAGGGGAGGCTCTGTGGTCATAGGAATATGAGAATGCCCTTGCCAGGAACACCACAATGGACACTAGCATAATAATTCTCCAAGAAGTCTTTCCATATTCCCTATAGGGACTAGCACAGGTTTGAGCACTCAGTAGGCTACCAATAAAAAGCTCTAAATAATGCCATCCCTGCTCAAAAATATTCAGCCCACAAAACAGAGAACCTAAGAAGAGAAAGCCTGGAGCATAGAAGAGATGAGAGGCTCATGGAGAGACACAGCTAATGAGAAAATCCTCAAGGCAGAAAAAGGCTGATATATTATGTGAGCCAAAATTGCCAGATTTTTCTAGATTTGAGGGTAGCCAAAACCTAAAACCTGTAAAACACCTAGGAGCCATCCTCAGTTTCCCTCACTCCATTCTTGCCCACACTGAATCCATGGGTGGATTCTCTCAGTATACATAGGACCTGGCACCAAATTCCAGAGCCTCCAGAAAAACTCACAACGCCATCTATTTATTGCCATCATACCACTGATAACTATCCGGGTCCAAGCCACCATCATCTCTCACTTTAACCACTGCAGGAGCCTCCAACTGCCCTTCCCGCTCCCATTCCTCCCCACAACTACAACCTAGTCCACACACAGCAGCTAGAGTGACCTTCCCGCCACCACCATAAATCAAAATATGTCAAGCATCTACATAAAATCCTCCAGCTGTACTTAGAATACAATCCAAATTTCTTATGAACTCTTAGTTCTAGACTGCACACCTCTCTAATCATCTCACACCACACTTTCCTGCCACACTCTCTCCTTTCCTGTTTGTTGAACGACCCCGTCTCTTTATCATAACAGGCTTGAACTCACAGCTCCCTTGCCTGGAACACTCTTTCCCCAGATCTTCACATAACTGGCTCTTTCTTTACCTCCACTGTCATATCCTCAGAAGGGCCCTCCTTGACCTCCCATCCCACCCATCTTCCGTGGCATCATCACCCTCACAGCACCCACTGGTTCCTGAAATGTCCCATGTGCCTGCCTTCCATCGTTCCCACTGAAATGCAGGGTTCAACAAGAGCAGAGGCTTCCTTCTGGTTCACAGCTGCTCCTCCGTAGCATGTAGTAGGCATGCAAGGAGCAAGGAGTATTTATTGAGTGAACAGATGGTTAGATGGTTCCTGTGTTGGTGCTTCTTTGAGCAAATGGAGTAAAGCGGTCACATCTAGTGGTAGGAAGGAAGACAGGGAGGCAGAGCAGCACCTGCCAGACCAGGCCTCCAGAAGAACCATCCACAGCACAGAGCCCTCCAGAGACACACATACCTCACCCATGAACCCTCAGAAACTCTGAAGAAGAGTTCGGTGTCCCTCCCACAAACTGTGGCATTAAAAAATAGGCAGCTTTATGAGGTGAGGGGACTCAGAGTTATGCAATCTAGATTTTCAAATTCACTCTTCACTACCTGCCACTGAGGTCAGTATAATCCCTAAATCACAAAATGAGGAAGGTCAGGCTTGGAGAGGTTGAGTCACTGCCTAGGGTAGAATCTGCGCCCTCCCACCAGATATAGAATATTAGAATCTGTCTGCCAACCATTCTAATATTTATCTTGTACCACTTGCCATGTCAATTGCCCACTTTTGGTATAATCTAGGGCTGTAGAAAATAGTTCATTGAGGAGTCAACTGAGAGAAAAATATATTTTTCACACATATCAAACTCAAGGTGATAGCAGAATTAAGAAGAAACGTAGAAGTACTGTGTTTACAGATTCATTTCACCCTTTTCCACCTCTATGCTTGATGGGGGGTGAGGCTGGGGATAAAACATCCCTAAGAGAAGGTCTGGCACTCTTGCATTCCAATGAGACCACCACAGAGGAGCCAGCTAGGGAGTATGCTGGATTGGAATTTATAACCTTTAGTTTTCCTGACTCCTCTTAATGTGATTTTTCCCTGCAATGATATCTCTGAATGATGAATAATTGACATAATATTCAACACGTATAAAGATAGATGTGTTCACAAGGCTATCAATCTATCCATTTTAATGCTTCCTTTGCCCACAAACCTGATGGGCCTAGAGATGAATGGGGGAGGGGAGGTCCTGCAGAGCCTGGGAATGAAGACGATAGAATAGCCTCAAATTATAGTGTTTTCAGGATTGTTTTGGGGTGGGGGAGAAGAACTTTGGTTCAGTGGCACCTTGTTAAGACTCTCTGGGGAGCCACTAGTCAGGCAGAGAGGCAGATCCCAGTGACGAATGGACTTCTCAGACCTTTTTTTCTTAACCATAAAATGACTGAAAAAAAATAGATTTAGGAACAGACAAGATACACACGGAGATGTATACATTCATATATGAATACATGCACACATACAGAGATACACACATACACACACACACATACACACACACACATACACAAACAATCTGAGCCTGGCAAAAGCCTGCTTAATTTTTAGAAGGTCTGCTAATTTTAAAGGCTGCTTGCTCCCTGTTTAGGTTAAAAAAAAAGTAAAATGACCTGCAGGACAAGTTTTGTCTTTAGAATAAGAAAGATAGGGAGAATCTACTAAATTAGGGGGACATGGTATTTTCAGTGAATCTTGGGTAAATGTGAATAAATTTCCCAAAACTAAGTTTTGATGAATACTGGTAAGACCTCTTTTAACTCTCAGACATTGGCTGGGCATGGTGGCTCACACCTATAATCCTAGCACTTTGGAAAGCCAAGGAGGGCGGATTGCCTGAGCTCAGGAGTTTAAGACCAGCCTAGGCAACATGGTGAAACCTGATCTCTACTAAAATACAAAAAATTGGCCAGGCATGGCAGCGCATGCCTGTAGTCACAGCTTCGGGAACCTAAGGCAGGAGAATTGCTTGAACCTGGGAGGCAGAGGTTGCAGTGAGCTGAGATTGTGCCACTACACTCCAGCCTGGGTGACAGAGCAAGACTTCATCTCAAAAAAAAAGAAAAAGAAAAGAATTATCAGACACTATAAGACCAACCCAAAGACAAGCATGTATTATAATGTTAGAAATTTCTCAGCTTGCTTTTATAAATAGAATCCCTTTTAACCCATTTGGTTAACAGTAATGGGAGGTAAGAAGTTAGCAGTAAGAACACTAATACATATGAATACAAGATGTTGAGGTTACTGTTACAATAATTATTCTGTTCTATAAACTTTAACATTTCTAGTATACCTATAAAATCCATTCCCCCAAGTGGCCAATAGAACTCCAATTTCATGTTTCTAACTATTATATAATTTTGTCACTTGGCATTCTAGGATCTTGAACTTCTCAATTAGTCTCAAGGTGATCAAATTGCCTATCTTTTAAAATAATGATGAATGTGATATAGAGTCATCTAAAATAATTCCAAAACATTAAGAATCTTAGTCATTAGGACAGAATTGACAGATAACATTAACTGAACTCTTATTTGTGCCAGACACTGTGCTCACAGATTTACCTTCATTGTCCCATATAACCCTTACACCACCCCATGAAGGGTACTATTAACCTTACTTTACAAATGAAAAAAGTGAAGTTAAGAAATATTAAATTGTCCTGTACTAGGTAAGTGGCAGAACAGAGTTTGATCTTGCTCCCCATCTTATTCTATTTTCTGTGCTGTAATTGAATACTCAAGACTGAGTAATTTATAAATTTATACAGAAAAGAAATTTAGTTTTTACAGTTCTGGAGGCTGGGAAGTCCAAGTACACCATGCTGGCATCTGGTGAGGACCTTCTAGTTGCATCATAACATGGCAGAGGACATCACAGAACAAGAGGGCAAGAGTGTGTGTGTGTCAACTCAGGTCCCTCTTCCTGTCTTATAAAGCCACTAGGTCCATAATGGGGAGTTCCACCCTGATGAATTTATTTAATCCTAATTACCTCCCAAAGGCCCTACCTTCAATCAGCATAAGAATCTGGGGATTAAGTTTCCAATACATAAAATTTGGGGGACTCATTCAAATCATAGAACTCCCCTACCCACTGACATTCTGACAGTAAATGCTCTTAACAATTACATGATTGTGTATAAAATTTCTAAGTGATTGATATGGTTTGACCATGTCCCCACACAAATCTCATCTCGAATTGTAACTCCCATAGTCCCCAAGTATCATGGGAGGAACCTGGTGGGATGTGATTAAATTATGGAGCAGGACTTTCTTGCACCATTCTCATGATAGTGAATGAGTCTCACGAGATCTGATGGTTTTAAAAACGGGAATTTCCCTGCATAAGCTCTCTCTTCTCTTGTCTGCTGCCATGTGAGACATGGCTTTCACCTTCTGCCATAATTGTGAGGCCTCCCCAGCCAAGCAGAACTATAAGTCCAATAAATTTCTTTCTTTTGTAAATTGCCCAGTCTCCGGTATGTCTCTATCAGCAGTGTGAAACTGGACTAATACAGTAAATTGGTACCAGTAGAGAGGAGCGCTGCTAAAAGACACCTGGAAATGTGGAAGTGACTTTGAAACTGGGTAACAGGCAGAGGTTGGAACAGTTTGGAGGGCTCAGAAGAAGCTAGGAAAAGGTAGGAAAGTTTGGAATTCCCTAGAGACTTGTTGAATGACTTTGACCAAAATACTTATAATAATATAGACAATGAAATCCAGCCTGAGGTGGTCTCAGATGGAAATGAGTAACTTGTTGGGAACTAGAGCAAAGGTGACTCTTGTTATGTTTTAACAAAGAGACTGATGGCATTTTGCCCCTGCCCTAGAGATTTGTGGAACTTTGAACTTGAGCAAGATGATTTAGGGTATCCGGCGGAAGAAATTTCTAAGTGTCAAAGCATTCAAGATATTCCTGGGATGCTGTTAAAGGCATTCAGTTTTATACAGGAAGTAGAATATAAAAGTTCTGAAAATTTGCAGCCTAACAATGCAATGGAAAAGAAAAGTTCCATTTTCTGAGGAGAAATTCAAGCCTGCTGTAGAAATTTGGATAAGTAATGAGGAGTCAAATATTAATACCCAAGACAATGGGGAAAATTTCTCCAGGCCATGTCAGAGGTCTTCACAGCAGCCCCTCCCATCACAGGCCTGGAGACCTAGGAGAAAAAAATGGTTTCATGGGCTGGGCCCAGAGTCCCTGTGCTGTGTGCAGCCTAGGGACTTGGTGCCCTGCATCCCAGCTGCTCCAGCTGTGGCTGCAAGGGGCCAATGTAGCACTCAGACCATGGCTTCAAGGGGTGCAAGCCTCAAGCCTTGGCAGCTTCCATGTGGTGTTGAGCCTGCAAGTGCAGAGAAGTTAAGAATTGAGGTTTGGGAACCTCTGTCTAGATTTCAGAAGATGTATGGACATGCCTGCATGCCCAGGCAGAAGTTTGCTGCAGGGGCAGGGCCCTCGTGGAGAATCTCTGCTAGGGCAATGTGGAAGAGAAATGTGAGATCAGAATCTCCACACAGAGTGCCTACTGGGGCACCACCTAGTGGAGCTGTGAGAACAGGGCCACTGTCCTCCAGACCCCAGAATGGTAGATCCACTGACAACCTGTACTGAACACCTGGAAAAGCCGCCGACACTCAATGCCAGCCCACGAAAGCAGCTGGGAGGGAGGCTGTACCCTGCGAAGCCACAGGGGCAGAGCTGCCCAAGACTGTGGGAACCTACCTCTTGTATCAGCATGACCTGGATGTGAGACCTGGAGTCAAAGGGGAACATTTAGGAGTTTTAAGATTTGACTGCTCTACTAGATTTCAGACTTGCATGGGGCCTGTAGCCCTTTAATTTTAGCCAATTTCTCCCACTTGGAAGGGCTGTATTTACCTAATGCCTGGACCCCACTGTATCTAGGAAGTAACTAACTTGCTTTTGATTTTACAGGCTCATAATTATGTGGAAGGGGCTTGCCTTATCTCAGATGAGACATTGGACTGTGAACTTTTGAGTTAATGTTGACACGAGTTAAGACTTTGGGGGACTGTTGGGAAGGCATGATTGGATTTGAAATGTGAGGACATGAGATTTTGGAGGGGCCAGGGACAGAATGATACGGTTTGACTGTGTCCCCATACAAATCTCATCTTGAATTGTAACTGCCACAGTTCCCATGTGTCATGGGAGGAACCTAGTAGGAGATTATTGAATTATGGGGCAGGTCTTTCCTGCGCTGTTCTCATGATAGTGAATGAGTCTCATGAGATCTGATGGTTTTAAAAGTAGAAGTTTCCCTGCACAAGCTCTCTCTTTGCCTGCTGCCATCCAAGTAAGATGTGACTTGCCCTTCTTTGCCTTCCGCCATGATTGTGAGGCCATTTGGAACTGTAAGTCCATTAAACCTCTTTCTTTTGTAAGTTGCCCAGTCTTGGGTACGGGTTTATCAGCAGCATAAAAACAGACTAATACAGTGATCAAACTCAAATACATTATTTTGGGAGGAAATGGCAGAAGGAAATCATTTGTAAGCTGATTAAGTCTAACATGTGCCCTCAAAAAACTTGCAATTTACTTTTTTTAATTTAGAAAGACTTTAAAAAAAAAAAAATTACAAACCCTTGTGTTGAGGGCTGACTTTCAATAGGACACAGCGAGGAAGCTGTTCTGCCACATACAAAACCCCAACCCAGAAGTAGGTCATCTACAAATGGTTTAGTGCCAGGTTCCCCATGCAATCAACTTTTTATTTACTAAAATTTCTGAAAACAATAGGCTTATTACTAAAACTTCCAACAGAACACAAACTATTTTTATTCTTCAGTCAGATCAGAACCAAGTGTTTACTTCAGGGAAATTTGCCACCAATGAGCGTTGGGTAGTCTATAAACCCCCTAAAGTCAAAGTCAAATGTATCTCTACCTACATGGATTTCTCTGGAATGAAAGTCCACAGCTTTTACCAGTTTTTCAAAGGGTTCCAGGACCACTACACCAGAAATAGACAATATTTGGATAGTGAACCTAGAAAAGGACTCCTAGAAATTTCATCTTCCCCAAGGTAATAGAGGTGCGTATCAACAAAGTAGCAACATTTCAATGGGAAAAAAGTAAGATTACATTAAAGGTACGTGATTTTTAACTTACAGCTGTCTACCTTTACTCATATAATAATATAACTCTTTCTTCTTGAGCCAACCAAGCAAGGTTTGGTACTTAGCCTGTTTCAGAGAGTAAAGATTCTTCTGAATTACTTTTGGCCTTGGGCAATTTTGTGGGCGTTGTGATAACACATAGCTTTCCCAGATTCACACTTGTAATCTTCACCTCTTTGACACTACTTTAAGAATAGCAGCAAAATGTTATAGTAAATGAAAAAATATTTTTAATGAAAAAAGTAGAGTATTGAACAGTATATCTAATATGTTTTCATTTGTATTTTTAAAAAAGAAATGAAAAAGAAGAGGTGAGAGAAAATACACATATTTGCTTGTATTTATATAGAACATCTCCTAAAGCTTACACAAGAAACTGCTAACACTGGATGCTTCCAGGGAAGAGACAGGGTAGGCAAGAGATAACTGTTTACTTTTATTACTTTTGAATTACTTTTGAAGTCATTCAAATGTACAATTTTTAGAAATGCTTTCAAGAAAATCAAAGAATAGTAAGATTGCATTTTCATTTCCTATTTGGTTAAACTCATTATTTCTATTTTTCTTAACTTACATATATGCCACTAGAAGTTTACTAGCTTCTTTCTAAAGTCAACCAGAAGTTCAAGCACATGAATTATCAAACCAGCCTCTCAGAATTGAGAAAACCCTATCAACTATTCTAAAACATTTTGAAAATTCTGCTGTGTTTAGTTGCAATGTATAGCAATTTATATATACGATAACTTTTGATTCAATATTGCACAATAATATGAATTTCTGAAGACATTTAAACCAACAATGAGATATCCACATGCTATGGTATGAAGGTTCCCCCAAAATTCATGTGTTGAAACTTAATGCCTAAGAGGAGGGACCTTTTGAGAAGCAATTAATTATAAGGATTACTGTCTTATAAAAGAGGCAATATAAACTAGCTTAGACCCTTTTGCCCTTCTATCCCTACCAGCATGTGAGGACAGTGTTTGTCCCTTCTGGAAGATACAACAACAAAGCGCCAACCTGGAAGCAGAGACCAGGCTCGCATCAAACACTGAACCTGCTGGCACCTTGATCTTGGACTCCCAGCCTCCAGAACTCTGAGAAATAAATTTCCATTCTTTATAAATTACCCAGTCTGTGGCATTTTGTTATAGCAGCACAAATGAACTAAGATATCATGTTTAATTTACATTTATCTTAAATCGTGCTGCCAAACAAATCTCTCAGCCAAGGTGACAATCAATGAACAGATTCCTTCTATGAACTCCAAGCTTGAATATGAACAAAGACAGCCTCTTATCTGTCACTACTCATTTCCTTGCCTAGTAAGTTTCTTTTGGTATTAACTCCAGCTAGTAAGTTTCTTTTGATATTAACTCTAAAAAACATCTCAACCTCAGAAGTGTTAAAATGGGGACTGGGGAGGAAAAGAACACAACACACCCACCAGAGCGGCCAAATTTGAAAAGAGAGACAATACCAAATGTGGGCAAGGATACAGAGTAATTTGAACTCACATATTTCTAGTGGGAATATCAAATGGTACAACCACATTCAAAAACAATGTGGCAGTTTCTAATGAAGTTAAATAGCACCTATCCTATGACTCAGAAATTTCACTCCTGAGTATGTTCCCAAGAGGACATACGTGAATGTCTATAGTATCATTGCTCACAATAGCCAAAGATGGAAATAATCCAAATATCTATTAGCAAGAAAACGAATGAACTGTGGTATATCCAAATAATATAATACCTCTCAGCAATTAAAAAAAATACTACATGCAACAACTTGGATAACTATCAAATGCATTATGTTGAAAGAAGTTAGTCACGAAAAAAAGGAATGCATACCTTATGATTCCATTTACATAAAATTCAAAACCAGACGAAATAATCTCCACTGACAGAAAGCATATTATGATTGCCTCTGGCATGAGGAAGGGGTTGACAGCAAAGGGAAATGAGGGAAGATTCTGGGGTGATAGGAAAGCTCTGTTTTACAACTTGGGTGATCTTACATAGATGTTTATATTTGTTGAAATTTCTCAAGCTGTACATTTAAGATTCATGCATTTTACTCTACGTAAATTGTCTATCAATAAAATATTCTTAGCATTTGAAAAATCCACATTACAATAAGGCAAGGTGTTACATAGTTGTTTGTGAATCTCTAATACCAAAAGAATGAGATAGAAACTGAGAGATCTAGGCAGTTCTAAAAGCAATGAAATAGGAACTCTATCAAATGCAAAAATCCACCTCAGTTCTGACTTTACTGCCTTGATCCTGGCAATTTACCTCTTTTCTGTCTTTATAGAGCAGCTCCACTAGATCTGTGATTTTGTCTTTTAGTCAGCACATCTTACTCTTTGAGAATCTATTTAAGCAGTGGACTCAACTCCAGAAAAATGAAAATACATAAACCATTTTGCATAGGATCCCAGAGGGTCATAAATGATCTGAAGCCCATCAAAGATGCCAGGATAGGTGGCCCTGGAGACATGTTTTCTCAGACTCTTCGAAGCTCAGAGGTTCCTTGTTAAATTATAAGTTCTTGTTGTCTAAATCAAACCAATGGCCTCTAAAATGCAAATTAGTTCATTGGAATATGGAAGTATTTATTATTTTAATTAAAAAATACATATTATGCTTTAGTAATATCTAACCCATATGAAGTTAGTAATAAATGACTTATAAATAAATATATATAAGCTAGGGATTCCTGCTCAAAAATTATATATACAAAGATATATGACCTAAAAATGTTGACCTTGCTCTTGTATTTTAGACCTTTGAATTTCATGGAATTTACATGGAAATTTCATGGAATTCCCAATGTTGGGAATTATTTTTATTTTTACCTTTAAAAAATGACCCCCTACCTTTATTATAATTTTAGAAAAGAAAAATAATAAGGTAGGAAAGATATAGTCTCGGGATTTAAAAAAATCTTTAAAACAATAAATTATACATAATATATTATCTTGATTTTTCAAATTTTACTGTGGAAGGGAAAACTTCACTGCAAAGCGTCTCTAGGGCACAGCCTTAAATGCCAATCTCATTGAATTTCAACCCTATTTTATTTTGCCGCCACCAAGTTCAAACACATGAAAAAGAAAGAGCTCAGGAATTTTTTTACTATCAAATACCCATGCCCCTTTTCAGAGTAAGAATTTTACTTTGGTTACATTTAAAAGTTACACTATGAGTAGATCAGAGTTTTCACTTTCTGTCTGCCCCCTCTGGCTATATAGAAGACCCACTGGCAGGCAAAAAAAAGAAAAAAGAAAAAAAAAAACTTGCTGATTGACTAACAAATCTCTCAGGACTTACAAAGCAAAGGAATTCATAAATGTATCCAACATAATAATCTCGGATGGCCACAAAACTGAATCTACACAAAACTGCTCAGTGACTTGGAACCCTGTACGTTTCACTATCCACCAAACCTTGAGCAATTGATCCTCACCAAATGCTCCAACAGCCCGTGCTAATTCCCCCTTTCACAAGTAATACATGAGATAAATAGATGTGGCGATGGGAGGAGATGGGACTCAGAAGAAAAGTGTTTGTTTTTACCTTTAGACCGGGCATTGGCCAAATCCAGCCTGCTGCCGTTTTTGTATAGCCTGCAAACTAAGAATGGCTTTTATGTTTTTCATTAAAGAAAATGAAAAGAAGAATGTCTCATGACACATGAAAATGATATGAAATTCATATCAATGTCCATAAATAAAGTTTCATTGGAACACAGTCCTGCTCATTAGTCTACACATTGTCTACGGCTGTTTTGCACCACAATGATGTAGTTGACAGAGACCACATGACCCACAAAGCCTAAAACATTTACCATCTGGTCCTTTATAGAAAGAGTCCACCGGCCCCTGCTCTAGACTGTAAGTATCCAAAGGACAGAGACCATGCTCCTATGGTCAACTTTTTGTTATATTTGCTGTCCAGCGTCTATCACCTTCTTTGAGAAGACCCACCATGATTCCTTTCAGGAAAAGCCCCTCCCTCCCTCTCTATCCAGTTCTTTGGGTGGAGCCCACCTCTGTAAAGCTAGTGGATGCACCAGCTATCCTGGGCTTGGCAATGGGGGTGGGGACACTTGATTCAGCCATCCAGAGCAAATCCTAGGACCTTTGAGAGTTAGCTCACGTTTTCCCAGGACATGAAGCTGAACAGGTAGAATGGGAACTGCTGCCGTCTTGCTGCCCTGAGAGAGAGCTTATTGAAGAACTGAAGCAACACAGAGCAAAAGCAGCCACAGGAGAGAGAGAAGTCAGGTGCTGACTACACCGTTTGAGCCTGGATCATGCAGAGTCTGAAGCCAAATCCACTCTTGAACTTTTTATTACATATTCTCTAGCCTAAACTCAGGATCATTTTTGCTCAAATTTGTCTGAATTATATTTTCTATCATGTGCAATTGAAAGAAAAAAATAAAGTCCTAACTGACTCAGTCCCCTTCCCACTGCATTTCTGGCTGCACCCAGCCCCACAGCATGAACACAGGAGGATACTATAAATGCCCACGAAAGAGGATGACAGCCTGGAGAACTTTGAGCTAGGAGGAGAAACCCTGAAGTACTTTAGAAACCCTAAAAGGCAAGATGAGTAAGAAAAAACAGCAATATCAACAATCATTGAGTATCAACAACCAATCATTGTCAACACGTGTCCCACACTGTGCCATATATTGTTGCAATCTTGTGTCTTATGAAAACTTGCTAAAATCCCCTGTAATGAACAGAAACTGATGCTCAAAGAGGTTATTTGTCATATGGCATACAGACAGGAAGAGATTTGGTACAAGGTCTGTCTAACTTCAAAGCCCATGCTAATGAATCTTTTGACTATTAGAGATTCCCTACCCCAAAATAGGTCCAGTGAGATAATGCACCCTGCCAAGGTCATGGGAGATAGCTCTGGAGTCAAAATTGGGTTCATGCCCTAGTTATTCCTCCCTCTGTAATCTTCAGCAACTGACCCTTCTGAATTCCAATTTCCTTACCTATAAGTAATGGGGTTGGAATGGGCACAGTGGCTCATGCCTGTAATCCCAGCACTTTGGGAGGCTGAGGCGGGTGGATCACCTGAGGTCAGGAGTTTGAGACCAGCCTGGCCAACATGGCGAAACCCCATCTCTACTAAAAATACAAAAAAAAAAATTAGCCAGGCATGGTGGCAGGCACCTGTAATCTTCGCTACTTGGAAGGCTGAGGCAGGAGAATCACTTGAACCTGGGAGGCGGAGGTTGCAGTGAGCTGAGATCGCGCCATTGCACTCCAGCCTGGAGACAAGAGCAAAACTCCATCTCAAAAACAGGAAAAGAAAGAAATGGGCTATATCTGCCTATATCAAAAAATTTCCTTGAGAATTAAATGACTAACAAATATAAAATTCTTAGTACAGTAATTGACACAACGCAGGAACTTGATATGTGCTAGTTTTTTGCTCCCATGCCTTGGTTAGGTCAGTGTGATCCTGTTTTCTCGGAAGTCTCCACTCAACCCTAGCTCCTCACAACCACAATTCTGCAAAATTCCTTCCAAAGGCAAAGGCACACAATCAGCTGCTTTTGTGGGACCTGGAGCAGGCATTAGACACTACAAGTCAATCCTTCATGGGCTCCTATTAATGAATTGAGCTTTTAACCAGTCTGATGCAGCCAGGCCTGCAGTTCCCAAGCTGAAGCCCATTAGCATACATAGCTCCATTTACTGATAAATGCATGTAATTCATCTCCAGCGTGTCACTGTTTTATAGCTGCTTGCTGACTTGGGGCTCAAGTGATGAAGTTTAATGCAGTTGTGGTTTCTTATTTTTAATTGGAGCTTTAGATTTCAAGAACCAAAAAAAAAATGGTGTTTAATTAAAAATCACTCACGGTTCTTAGCTTGCTGGGGTGTAAAAATAAAATTTAAAACAATCACTCATCGGTTTACAATCCTTTGGTTCATTAAAAGGGTGGAAAAGGGTCTCAAGAAAGGAAATCTAATAGATCCACCTGGGTAGAGAAAAATCAAGGCAGCTCTTATCTTGTTAAATGAAGAAAACAAAACCGAGTCATGTGTCTTTTCTGAAGACTAGGCTATCCTGTTGTCCTTCTCAGATGTGTAACCATGTCTGATGGACCAGGTACACAGAGCAAAGAGTCCATTAACTTGGCAGAGGCCAGTGGAAGAATCAGATTCTGGTATCTGACGTCTGTGGGTTGAGTCCTAGCCCTGCAACATACTCATATGTGACCTTGGTCAAGTTACTTAATTTATCTGAGTTTCAGTCTTCTCTCTTGTAAAACAGAGATAATAATGTACCTGATTCACACATGTGATAAAGTACTTGATTGCAAACAACAGCGTTCAGGTTAAAAAAAAAAAAAAAAAAAAGGAACTTCCTAGAATCTACAGAACCACAGATGTACATGCATGGAAAGCCAGCAGGAGCCACGAGTGCCTTGAAGGCTAGGCATTAAGAATATTTGTCCAGATGCTGCTGCCAGCAGCACAGATGGACTCTACCGCCCCTTGCCTCTGCCCTTTATGTCTTGGCTCCTGCTCAAAGAATCCAACACAGGTGTCTGGGAGGCTAACCTGTCTGCTAGAGGTAGGAGAGGAAAGGCGGGGCACCCCTGGAGGTAGGGCACCATCTAGATTCCTTTTCAAAGGGAGATGCCTCATGAAGATGCACACAAAGGCAACTCTCCCCACAAAGAAAAATGTCTATGACAACAGGATTGTGGTGAAGGATAAATGAGATAATGCACAGAAAGCCCTTGGCAACTTACTAGAATGTAGCAGATGGCCAGTAAATGACAGCTATTATTATTGCTATAATTAGCATTATTTTTAACAACTACCATTCTGGCCACCAGGGATGATACAGGCAGATGATAAAAATAGACTCATTTTAGCTGAATTCATGATGGGGGTCATGGGAGAGGGTAGAACTATAGACATTCAACATACAGCCCCAATGTCTCTGAAGAATGACACCCAAGAATATCAAGGCCACTCATGAACTACCCTTAAAACCAGTGTCAGCCTGGATACTGGGGCAGAGAAGGGGGAACCCCTGCTCTAGAACAAAACTGGTGCTCTTATGCCAGCTCCTCCCTCTCATTTTCCAGATTCTACTCCACCACGAGCAGGCTCCTCAGCTCTGCACGTGAGGGTTCTTCTGTTTTAATGACTTGCCTCAAGTCTCATGTATAAGAAAGATGGATCCGAGGTCCTCCCGGGGCTAATGTGTAGGCTCAAACCTTGTAATTTAAAAAGGACACGGGTATGGCTGCACATTGTTTGCATCAAAAATATAGCTGAAGTCTAAATATTAGCTCAGTGTAACTATGCAGAAAATGAAGCCTGACATGTCAATTAATTCTTTGCATCTCTCTGCTGTGTACAAGGGGGATTTTTTTTTTAAAGCGTAGAAATCTCACCATAGGTTCAAGACATATTAGTCAATGGCTTATAGCTGAAATTAAAAGTGAAATATAGTACCTTGGAAAACTGTAGTCCTGAAGTCACTGATATCACAGAGGAAGAGAACTGTTTCTTTTTTGTTTTTGTTTTTGTTTTATTTGTTTGTTTTTTGACAGGATCTTGCTCTATCATCCAAGCTGGAGTGCAGTGGCACAGTCTTGGCTCACTGCAACCTCTGTCTCTTGGGTTCAAGAGATTCTCCTGGCTGGTGAATGGTTCTCTTTAAAGCGTGTGATGTGAGCTGCCTCTGGCAGTTCTAAACTGTCTTTGTGTTGCATGGTCCTTCCTCATAGTCAAAGTATAGGATGGTGTGTAAATGATGAACCTGGGCTCTTGGAAGGGTCAGAAGGGCCTTCAGGCTTCCCCCAACCCCCGAAAATGAAGTCATATTTAGTATTGGGTGAAATTAAGAAAAATTTAGTGTCAAGTTAAAGGTTATTATAATGTAGAATATATAATTATTTAGAGATATCCTATTCCACACTCCCCATCACGCTAAATATTTGATCTGTCCTAATATATTCAAATTGTAATCCAAATTGTAATAGTAATAATGCTAAATTATTGAATTAATCAAAATTTATTTAAAGCTGGGCACAGTGGTGCATGCCTATAATCACAGCTACTCAAGAGGCTAAGGCAGGAGCCCAAGAGTTTGAGTTCATCCTGGGCAACATAGCAAGACCTTGTCTCTAAAAAAAATAAAAATAAAATAAAATAATTTTTTTGAAACATGGTTTCACCCTGTCACCCAAGCTGGAGTGCAGTGGTGTGATCACAGCTTACTGCAGGCTTGACCTCCTGGGCTCAGGCAATCTTCCTGCCTCAGCCTCCCAAGCAGCTGGGACCGCAGGTGCGCATCACCATGCCTGGCTAATTTTTAAGTTATTTGTAGAGATGAGTCTCATTATGGTGCCCAGGCTGGTCTCAAACTTTTGGGCTCAAGTGATCCTCCCACCTCTGCCTCCCAAAGTGCAGGGATTACAAGCACAAGCTACCACTCCCAGCCAAAAAAAAAAATTAATTTAGTTCAGAGTTAATGTACTAGATAGTCATTCCTTCATCCAAACAATAACTATTCAATGTCTGCTATCTGCCAGAAATTGCATTGAGTTCTGGGGATGCAATAAAGAACAAAGGCAGCCAGGTACCTCAGGGAGTTTCCAGGCTAGAAAAAGAAAAAGATAGTCCAAAGAAATTCAAAGGAGTAAAAGTTATCATTGCTATTAGAGGGGAGCTAGAGCTGCTTCTCTAAGTAGGTATGACAAACAGGCTGGGGACTGAAGAATGAGAGTTGGTATCTAGGTGAAGAGTGGATGGGGTTAGGCGGGAAAAAGGATATTTTATCAGGCAGTGATCCAACTTTCCTTACCCTCCCTCCTTCCTAGGAAATTCAAAGTCTCTGAACATTATCATCAGTAATAGTCTGATAAGTATATATATATCTAGACCCACCCCTGGTGTGCCAACAATCTTCAGGGCAAAAATTCTCAAATGGAAATGGTATTATTTAAGTCTCTATAGGCAAGGCAATGAAGATTATACAAATGAATTTAAGGTCTGGTTCATCCCTCCCCTCAATGATGCCCAATCTAACTTTAAAGACACAACAATCCATAAATAGTTAAGAAAAAAATATCTAGGCTGTTTAAGGCAACAAAAGAAGTCATTTTTTATTCATTAAACAAATATTTATTTAGCAACTATGAACTCAACATTGTGTGGGGAATAAAAATGGCTAAGATCCATGATAAATCAATAAAGTTTTCAATGGGTCTTAAGGGGGAATAGAAATTGGATTGGTAAGAAAGTGAAGAAAGATAGCCCAGGGAGATGTAATGAGGGGAATAAAGTCAGAGAAAGGAGAAAGACATCTTTAAGAACAGCAAGGAATCCAGTTTGGTTGTAGCTGAAGACTCGATGAAATTGGCCAACTTCCATCCACCTGTACTCATGGACAACAATGACTGATCTCCAGATTCCTCTTCTCAGGTCCCAGAAATCTTTCTCACAGTTCTCCTAGCAGCCATTCCCAATAAACTGATATATGAAGCCTGTCTAGCAAAATAGTGGCACCACTGAGAGTAAGAGTAGAGGGGGGAGAACTAAGAGAAAAGAAAGAGGTTAATTTGATTTACTGGTAAGGATGTGTATTTAGGAGCAAGCTAGTAAAATTCAGCAGACCTATTAACCGGGGAATCAACCCCAAAAGGTACTTCTAGATCAGTATTCACACAACTGAGCCCTCTTTGGTAGAGAAAACCACAAACCCAGGCTACTTTGAACAAATATAAATATGCTTTTCATTGAAGAGACTATATAATTGCAGAGAGCAGGTAGCAAATTGAATGGATACAGAAGTCCGCTAATGGACGGGGATAAGGGTATTTCAAACTTTAGTCATTGATTTAAGTCCTGTTGGCATAAAAGAGGTGTTAAAAGATACTACAACTAACATAATCTAAAATAGTGTGTTAGCTAACACAAATTCAAGATAGTATATATAGTGTAAGTATAAGGTAATGTCTATTTACTGGTTAGAGTTTAGGCAAGAAACAAAACCACTCTAGATATCTTGAGATGAATGGGGTTTGATTTGGAGATTAGGTATTTGCGAAATCACTGCAAGAGTTAGTGAATGGAATATAAAAGGCTGCTTCTAGGCTTTTGTGGGAGTCATAAGTAATCATCACCAAGTATTTCCAGCTCTCCACCTTCTGAGAACACTTCCTAGCCCCTTTGTGGTTGGATGAGACATGTGACTTTTCTTGCCTCGTAGGGTTTTACATTTCTTCTGTTTTTTTTCCCTCTGTATGTATAAAGTACTGCAGGGCTTCCTTTTCCTAGCAATAAGATCTCCAAACCATCGTCCTTATTCATGGGCATTTATAGTACCCTCCTGAGTTCATGCTATGGTGCTGGGTGCTGGGTGCTGCTGGGAACATTGATTTTTGAGACAGGGTCTCACTCTGTCATCCAGGCTGGAGTGCAGTGACGCAATCGCAGCTCACTGCAACCTCCATCTCCTGGGTTCAAGTGATTCTCCCACCTCAGCCTCCCGAGTGGCTGAGACTACAGGTGTGCACCACCACACCCAGCTAATTTTTGTATTTTTTGGCCAAGATAAGGTTTAACCATGTTGGCCAGGCTGCTCTCAAACTCCTGACCTTAAGTCATCCACCCACCTCAGCCTCCCACAGTGCTGGGAGTACAGGTGTAAGCCACCACGCCCGGCTGGGAACATTGATTTTTGAGAGTAGATGACATGTTTTGCTTTTAGGTCACACCATTTAGTTGCCAGCACAGTCTTTGTAGGCCTCTGCACCCCTCTAGCCTGATAGACCAAGTTGATGGCTGCTCCATGAGTCTAGATCCTACAGTGAGGCGACACAAAGCACAGCCCCAAGGCAATCCACAGTAGGCACACAGCACAAATGAGAAATAAGCCACCTAAAACTAGGAGGTTGTTTATTACCACAGCAGAACTTTGCCTATGCTGACTGAAACAGGGTTTGACCTCCAGATTATAAACTACCACAGCCATCACCCAGATGACAGGAGCAGTGACTGTCACTAGGAGGCCAGGCCATTGCGGCTTCTGTGGCTACCACTACTGCTGAAGCCACAGCTTTCCCACACCATGAAGCTAAAGAACACAGAGTGAACCTGGAGCCCAGCTGCTGCCAGCACTCACACACATACATCAGCAGCACAAAATCTCCGGGAAAAAAAAAAAATGACCTTTGTCTTCCTTCTACCTTCAAAATCTCAAGGGCTTCTCCTTGCCAGAATCTAAATTGCATCTAGAATCCTAGTGGCCAAAGGGTCAGCGGAGTGTGCATTTTCGGCCTTCTGGTCCCTGTGATGGAGGAGTCTGGGGACACACACAGCGATGGAAACAGATGTTGAGTGCCAACAAATAAAATCTAGCACAAATCCTCAAAGTGTGCTCCAGGCGCCTCTGCATCAGGGTCACTGGGGTGCCTACCACCAGATGCCAACCATACAGAGTCAGACTTGTGGAGACCTGGGGATCTGCATTTTGACAATGGTCTAGTCTATGGAAGAAGGGATTTGCCCTTAAGAAAGGAAAAAAAAATAAAAGATCCAAAGTATTTAATCAAATGACTCCTACATAAAAGTTGCTTTACCACTTTAATGTCCCCTGTAAGTTTTGTGTTTCTTGCATAGTTTCAAGTCCTATTAAAGTTGTAGATTAATAGTAAGCAAACAAAATCCAACTCTTTCATTTTAAAAATAAGGAAAATGAAGCATGGAAATGTTAAGAATTTTGCTTAACATTAATTTTTTTAGTAAGAGAGACAATTGTCTAGACCAAAAAAAAATGATTGAAAGCCAAATAAATTAGATTTGGCCTCAGAAGACATGTCTATTCACCAGCCACCTGAGTATTACCCACAGAGAAAACTTTTCATTTAGCAGCTGCAAATGGGCAGGCCTCAAGCCACAGATGTACTTTGCTATTCTACACAGTATACTTTTACAATTTGAGCTAAGCCAGGCATGGTGGTTCATGCTCATCATCGGGCACTTTGGGAGATTGAGGCAGGATGACCACTTGAGCCCAGGAGTTAGAGACCAGCCTGGGCAACAAAGCAAGATCCTGTACTTACAAAATAACTAAATAAATAAATAAATTAGCCAGGCATGGTGGTCCACAACCGTAATCCCAGCTACTCAGGAGGCTGAGGCAGGAGGATCCCATGAGCCCAGGAGGTCAAGGTAAGCCATGATCATGCCACTACACTCCAACCTGGGTGCCAGAGCAAGGCCCTATGTAAAAAAATAAATAAATAAATAAAATTTGAGCTAATATCTAAAATTTAAGAAATTCCACATAAAAATCCATGTATTTGGTTTCCCTTGAAAAATTAAACGGTCCCACTTTCCCAGCTGACAACAACTGACTCCTCTAAGAAGCAGCTGCCAATCCTCACGTCCTTACCCCCCATCCTGACCCCAACTGACCCCCCAGACTCCCTTCCAACTGTGTGCTCTCCAGTTTGCTACTGTGCCCACCTATTTTCCTGTAAAAGGTAGATTTTTACTCCTGTAAAAGGTAGAAATAAACAGCTAACTGACTACAATCCAAACGCCAGGAAGAAGGGTGCGATAAGGTTGTGCCAAGCGTTTATTGAAAGTATTTGGCTTGATGACACCACCCTCCACCCCACTCCACCCCTATATTTTTTATTTAGAGAACTATTTGCTCATGGATCTTTAAAGAACCCAACAGTGTCTTCTGGAAACTCAGAGTGAGGGACACTGATATTTATCATCATGCTTGAAATAGTCTTTCTTGCTGCAAAGATTCTTATACCTTTATGCTGATCAAAAAAGTAATAGAACAAAGATAGACCCGTGAGGCGGTGCAAGTTCTTACATCTTCCCATTTCATTCACTTTTACGACTTGCCTGGCCCCTGGGGACGATTTGGCACTCTGGCCTTAAGATACTTTGTAGATAGATTTCTGCCCCACGGACCTGTTTGCAGCCTGCAGTCCGATCTCTAGTTGAGGTGAGCCCCCACCTGGTCACCTGCAGAACAGCACCCAGGAGGGCCAGCTAGCTCTTATTCTGTCACACAGGGCAGTTAGAGCCAGCACTCCTCCATACAGGACACCACTGCGCTGTTTGAGGTAATTAGTTTGGCTCTAAAATTAGCAGTTAAATAAATGTTAATGAACAGCTGTTCCCAATAAACAGGATAAATTGAAATTAATAATTGCCGTATTCATTTAACAAATGAATTACCCACTTTTTAAATACACCAACATAACACATGTGTGATCTCCTGCCAAGAGGGGCCGGTCTAGGAAAATGTACTTAGTGGCAAAACAGGGTAACCCGGGAGCCAAGCAGGGCAGATGCCGTGCCTCCCACTCTAAAGATACCAACAAAATGTGTGACTGCTTTCTTATTTTTATTCCTGTAAAAGGTTGAAATAAATATCAGATTAACTACAACCCAAACACCAAGAAGAAGGGAGTCATTGCATTTTACCAAGGGTGGGGTAAGACTGCGTCCAGGGTTTCTTGAAGGCATTTGCCTTGATAACACCACCCCCCACCTCACTCCACCCCTATATTTTTTATGTAGGGAACTATTTGCCTGTGGATCTTTAAAGAACCCGACTCTGTAGCATCCCAGGAGTAGAAAATTGCTAGCAACACTGAATTATAGAGCAGTGAGAAGGGCAAGAGCTTTAGAGGGACAATCTAGGCTCAAGTTCTGACTACACTAATTACCTCAGTTTCCTCATCTGCACAATGGGAACTGTGAGCTTTGCGTGAGATCATATAGGTCAAGTAGCTAGCACAATGTTTAGCATCTAATAGTTCTTTATTGTAATACATATTATTACTTTTCCTCTACGTTGTAAATGACAAGCAGAGTCTAAGGAACAAACTTACAAGTAAACTAAGCCTTGATCTGCCGGAGCCCCACGGGTTGATGGTGCCAGGCTCTGTCCTGGGCAAGAGCACCAACGTGAACAAGACAAGGGCTCTGCCTAGAGGAGCCCATGCTCTCGTGTCCTGGTGTAGCAGGCACGTGAAACATGGACATAACAAGCAAGAACATTTAGGCGCATGCTGTTAAGAGACTAAAAAGGGACAAAAGAAGAGTGGCTGGGGGACTTTAGCTGCAATAACAGGAACATGTGAGGGACCACCACTCAAAGGAAAAGTTAAGCCAACACCTGCATGTGACTGGAAGCCTGCCATGAAGTCTCCAGGAAGAACATTCTGGAGAAAGAGCAAATGCAAAGACTCTGAAGTGGTAACAAGTACCAGCATATTCCAGCGAGAGGGTGAGTGTCATTAGAACTTAGGGGTATAGCCAGGTTCCATGGCTCATGCCTATAATCCCAGCACTTTGGGAGGCCGAGGCAAATGGATCACCTGAGGTCAGGAGTTCAAGACCAGCCTGGTCAAAATGGTGAAACCCCATCTCTACTAAAAATACAAAAATTAGCCAGGTATGGTGGCGGGTGCCTGGAATCCCAGCTACTCGGAGGCTGAGGCAGGAGAATTACTTGAACCCAAGTTGCAGTGAGCTGAGATAGCATCATTGCACTCCAGCATGAGCAACAAGAGTGAGACCATCTTTAAAAAAAAAAAAAAAAAAAAAAAAGAACTTAGGGATATTAGTTTCTGAAGATCACTCTGACTGTTAAGTAGTACAAAAGTGAAAGGAGGGAGCTGAGTTAGAAGGCTCTTGCAGATGGTGGCTTCTCCATAAATTGACCCAACCTACCTCATTCCATGCAAGAGGACCCTTTCACCCCAGAAATTCCAATTACACATAGTTTTCATTACAACATGGAAGGTCATTATTGGTAGACGGCATTATAGCAAGTACAGAGTGAGTTGTGCACACTCTCTCACCAGCTAGGAGTTAGATCTGGAAGGCAATCACTGGGCCACACTAAGATCTTCTTCACCTGCTTTGTTGGTTCCTTTGTCCCCCTCCCTACTCTCGGCATACGCACAGCAAGTTATTAGGATGCTTTGCAAGTGGAAAGACTCAATAATGGTTTATGCGTCTCACATTGAAATACCATAGGCAGATACAGTATTTCAGAGTGGTAAAGAGACGTTGGTTAGCTGGGTCTGAGTCCAAGCCCTACTGTTTTCTGCCTGTGCAACCTGGACAATTTACTTAACCTCCCTCATGTGTCAGTTTCTGTCTCTGGGAATGGGGAAAATAGCACACAGTTATTGAGGAGGAGATCAACAATAACAATGGAAAGCACATAGCATGTAAGTGTGTCGGCCTACAGTAAGCCTTCAGTAAATATCAGTGCTCAGTCATAGGCCTGCAGCACACAGTTCTCTCTGACGGACACAAATCCTGTTCCAATGATGATCAAGCTGTGGCTGTAAAATAGACTGTTACATCAAATTAGAAGCAAAGTTAATGATAAAATTAATTCATAGACAGGATGTTTGAAGTTTTATGTTAAAAATGAACTTATGGGTCTGGTGGCAAACTCTTACGTCTCAGCAGGCATTTCTTTGGAGCCAGTATGAAGTGTTTAAAACTTCATAGTTTTCCTATTCGGCAAGATGGCCGAATAGGAACAGCTCCAGCCTCCAGCTCCCAGCGCAGGTGACACAGAAGACGGGTGATTTCTGCATTCTCAACTGAGGTACCAGGTTCATCTCACTGGGGAGTGCCAGACAATCGGTGCTGGTCAGCTGGTGCAGCCTGACCAGCGAGAGCTGAAGCAGGGCGAGGCATCGCCTCACCTGGGAAGCGCAAGGGGGAAGGGAATCCCTTTTCCTAGCCAAGGGAAACTGAGACACACAACACCTGGAAAATCGGGTAACTCCCACCCTAATACTGTGCTTTACCAAGGGTCTTAGCAAATGGCACACCAGGAGATTATATCCCATACCTGGCCCGGAGGGTCCCGTGCCCACAGAGCCTCCCTCATTGCTAGCACAGCAGTCTGAGATCTAACTGCAAGGCGGCAGCGAGGCTGGGGGAGGGGTGCCCACCATTGCTGAGGCTTAAGTAGGTAAACAAACCCTTGGGAAGCTCGAACTGAGTGGAGCCCACTGCAGCTCAAGGAGGCCTGCCTATCTCTGTAGACTCCACCTCTGGGTGGAGTCTGACAGCTGTCTGACAGCTTTGAAGAGAGCAGTGGATCTCCCAGCATGGAGGTTGAGATCTGAGAACAGATAGACTGCCTGCTGAAGTGGATCCCTGACCCCTGAGTAGCCTAACTGGGAGACATCCCCCACTAGGTGCAGACCGACACCTCACACCTCACACGGCGGGGTACATCCCTGAGACAAAGCTTCCAGAGCAAGAATCAGACAGCAGCACTCACTGTTCAGCAATATTCTACCTTCTGCAGCCTCTGCTGCTGATACCCAGGCAAACAGGGTCTGGAGTGGACCTCAAGCAATCTCCAACAGACCTGCAGCTGAGGGTCCTGACTGTTAGAAGGAAAACTAACAAACAGAAAGGACACCCAAACCAAAACCCCATCGTTACATCACCAGCATCAAAGACGAAAGGCAGATAAAATCACAAAGATGGGGAAAAAGCAGGGCAGAAAAGCTGGAAATTTAAAAAATCAGAGCGCATCTCCCCCTCCAAAGGAATGCAGCTCATCGCCAGCAACGGATCAAAGCTGGATGGACGATGACTTTGACGAGTTGAGAGGAGAAGGCTTCAGTCGATCAAACTTCTCAGAGCTAAAGGAGGAATTACGTACCCAGCGCAAATAATCTAAAAATCTTGAAAAAAGAATGGAAGAATGGATAACTAGAATAATCAATGCAGAGAAGGCCATAAACGAACTGACAGAGATAAAAACTATGACACGAGAAATACATGAGAAATGCACAAGCTTCAGTAACCAACTTGATCAACTGGAAGAAAGAGTATCAACGATTGAAGATCAGATGAATGAAATGAAGTGAGAAGAGAAGTCTAGAGAAAAAAAAGGAAAAAGAAATGAACAAAGCCTCCAAGAAATATGGGATTATGTGAAAAGACCAAATCTACGTCTGATTGGTGTCCCTGAAAGTAAGGGGGAGAATGGAACCAAGTTGGAAAACACTGTTCAGGATATCATCCAGGGGAACTTCCCCAACCTAGTAAGGCAGCCCAACATTCAAATTCAGGAAATACAAAGAACGCCACAAAGATACTCCTCGAGAAGAGCAACTCCAAGACACATAATTGTCAGATTCACCAAAGTTGAAATGAAGGAAAAAATGTTAAGGGCAGCCAGAGAGAAAGGTCAGGTTACCCACAAAGGGAAGCCCATCAGACTAACAGCAGATCTCTCAGCAGAAATGCTACAAGGCAGAAGAGAGTGGGGGCCAATATTCAACATTCTTAAAGAAATTTCAACCCAGAATTTCATATCCAGCCAAACTAAGTTTCATAAGTGAAGGAGAAATAAAATATTTTACAGACAAACAAATGCTTAGAGATTTTGTCACCACCAGGCCTGCCCTACAAGAGATCCTGAAGGAAGCACTAAACATGGAAAGGAACAACTGGTACCAGCCATTGCAAAACCATGCCAAAATGTAAACAGCATTGATGCTAGGAAGAAACTGCATCAACTAACAAGCAAAATAACCAGCTAATATCACAATGACAGGATCAAGTTCACACATAATAATATTAACGTTAAATGTAAATGCACTAAATGGTCCAATTAAAAGACACAGATTGGCAAATTGGATAAAGAGTCAAGACCCATCAGTTTGCTGTATTCAGGAGACCCATCTCACATGCAGAGACACACATAGGCTCAAAATAAAGGGGTGGAGGAAGATCTACCAAGCAAATGGAGAACAAAAAAAAGCAGAGGTTGCAATCCTAGTCTCTGATAAAACAGACTTTAAACCATCAAAGATCAAAAGTGATAAAGAAGGCCATTACATAATGGTAAAGGGATCAATTCAACAGGAAGAGCTAACTATCCTAAATATATATGCGCCCAATACAGGAGCACCCAGATTCATAAAGCAAGTCCTTAGAGACTTACAAAGAGGTGTAGACTCCCATACAATAATAATGGGAGACTTCAACACCCCACTATCAACATTAGACAGATCGAGACAGAAAGTTAACAAGGATATCCAGGAATTGAACTCAACTCTGCACCAAGCGGACCTAATAGACATCTACAGAACTCTCCACCCCAAATCAACAGAATATACATTCTTCTCAGCACCACATCGCACTTATTCCAAAATTGACCACATTGTTGGAAGTAAAGCACTCCTCAGCAAATGTACAAGAACAGAAATTATAACAAACTGTCTCTCAGACCACAGTGCAGTGCAATCAAACTAGAACTCAGGACTAAGAAAATCCACCAAAACTGCTCAACTACATGGAAACTGAACAACCTGAATGACTACTGGGTACATAATGAAATGAAGGCAGAAATAAAGATGTTCTTTGAAACCAATGAGAACAAAGATACAACATACCAGAATCTCGGGGACACATTTAAAGCAGTGTGTAGAGGGAAATTTATAGCACTAAATGCCCACAAAGAGAAAGCTGGAAGATCTAAAAATTGACACCTACTTTTATCACAATTAAAGAACTAGAGAAGCAAGAGCAAACACATTCAAAAGCTAGCAGAGAGGTAGAAATGCTAAGATCAGAGCAGAACTGAAGGAGATAGAGACACAAAAAAACCCTCCAAAAAATCAATGAGTCCAGGAGCTGGTTTTGAAAAAGATCAACAAAATTAGTAGACCGTTAGCAAGACTAATAAAGAAGAAAAGAAGAGAAGAATCAAATACACTTAATAAAAATGATAAAGGGATATCACCACCGACCCACAGAAATACAAACTACCATCAGAATACTATAAACTCTATGCAAATAAACTGAAAACCTAGAAGAAATGAATAATTTCCTGGACACATACACTCTCCCAAGACTAAACCAGGAAGAAGTTGAATCCCTGAATAGATCAATAGTAGGCTCCTGAAATTGAGGCAATAATTAACAGCCTATCATCCAAAAAGTCCAGGACCAGGCAGTTCTGGCAATTCTGGAGGTACAAGGAGAGCTGGGTACCATTCCTTCTAAGTATTCAATCAATAGAAAAAGAGGGAATCTCCTAACTCATTTATGAGGCCAACATCATCCTGATACAAAAGCCTGGCAGAGACACAACAAAAAGAGAATTTTAGACCAATATCCCTGATGAACATTGATGCAAAAATCCTCAATAAAATACTGGCAAATAAATCCAGCAGCATCAAAAGCTTGTCACCATGATCAAGTGGAAAAGCTTCATCCTATAAGGATGCAAAGGCTGGTTCAACGCAAACAAATCAATAAACGTAATCCAACATATAAGCAAGAACCAAAGACAAAAACCACATGATTTTCTCAATAGATGCAGAAAGGCCTTTGACAAAATTCAACAGCCCTTCATGCTAAAGCCGCTCAATAAATTCGGTATTGATGGAACATATCCCAAAAATAATAAGTACTATTTATGACAAACCCACAGCCAATATCAGCCACTGTGAATGGGCAAAAACTGGAAAATTCCCTTTGAAAACTGGCACAAGACAGGGATGCCCTCTCTACCACTCCCTGTTTCCAGCACTGGTGTTGGAAGTTCTGGCTAGGGCAATCCAGGCAAGAGAAAGAAATAAAGGATATTCAGTTAGGAAAAGAAAGAAGTCAAATTGTCCCTGTTTGCAGATGACATGATTGTATATTTAGAAAACCCCATTGTCTCAGCCAAAATCTCCTTAAGCTGATAAGCAACTTCAGCAAAGTCTCAGGATACAAATTAATGTGCAAAAATCACAAAATTCTTATACACCATTAACAGACAAACAGAGAGGCCCAAATCAGGAATGAACTTCCATTCTGGTGCTTCAAAGAGAATAAAATATCTAGAATCCAACTTACAAGGGATGTAAGGACCTCTTCAAGGAGAACTACAAACCACTGCTCAGTGAAATAAAAGGGACACCAACAAATGGAAGAAGACATACCATGCTCATGGATAGGAAGAATCAATATTGTGAAACGGCCATACTGCCCAGGAGTAATTTATAGATTGTACCATTTCCCATCAAACTACCAATGAGTTTCTTCTGAAATTGGAAAAACTGCTTTAAAAGTTCATATGGAACCAAAAAAGAGCCCACATTGCCAAGACAATCTTAAGTCAAAAATTAAAGCTGGAGGCATCCACTACCTGACTTCAAACTATACCTACAAGGCTACAGTAACCAGAAACAGCATGGTACTGGTACTTAAAACAGAGATATAGACCAATGGAACAGAACAGAGCCCTCAGAAATAATACCACACATCTACAGCCATCTGATCTTTGACAAACTGACCAAAAACAAGAAATGGGAAAAGGATTCCCTATTTAATAAATGGTGCTGGAAAATTAACTTCATAAGTAGAAAGCTGAAACTGGATCCTTTCCTTACTCCTTATACACGAAAATTAATTTAGAATGGTTGACAAATATTTAGACCTAAAACCGCAAAACCGAGAAGAAAACCTGGCTAATATCATTCAGGACATAGGCATGAGCAAGGACTTCATGTCTAAAACACCAAAAAGCAAGCGGCAACAAAGCCGAGCGGCCAGTAGGATCTAATTAAATTAAGCAGCTTCTGCACAGCAAAGAAACTACCATCAAAATTGAACAGGCAGCCTACAGAATGGGAGAAAATTTTTGCAATCTACTCATCTGACAAAGAGGCTAATATCAGAACCTACTAAGAACTCAATCAAATTTACGAGAAAAAACAAACAACCTACATCAAAAAGTGGGCAAAGGATATGAACAGACAAAGAAGACATACATACAGCCAACAGACACATGAAAAAATGCTCTCATCACTGGCCATCAGAAAATGCAAATCAAAACCACAATGAGATAATATCTCGCACCAGTTAGAATGGCAATCATTAAAAGTCAGGAAGCAACAGGTGCTGGAGAGGATGTGGAAATAGGAACACTTTTACCATTGGTGGGATTGTAAACTGGTTCAACATTTGTAGAAGGAAACAGTATGGCGATTCCTCAGGATCTCTAGAACTAGAAATACCATATGGGCCCAACCATCCCATTACTGGGTATATACCTAAAAGTTATGAGTCATGCTGCTATAAAGACACATGCACACATATGTTTGTGCGGCACTATTCACAATAGCAAGACTTGGAATCAACCCAAATGTCCATCAGTGACAGACTGGATTAAGAAAATTTGGCACATATATACCCATGGAATATTATGCACGTATAAAAGGGATGAGTTAAATTGTCCTTTGTAGGGCGTGGATGCAGCTGGAAACCATCATTCTCAACAAACTATCACAGAACAGAAAACCAAACACATGTTCTCACTCATAGGTGGGAATTGAACAAAATGAGATCACTTTGGACTCTGAAGAAGGGGAACATCTGGGGCCTATGGGGATGGGGGAGGGAGGGATTGCATTGGGAGTTATACCTGATGTAAATGACAGTGCGTGCGTTGCTGATGAGTTGATGGGTGCAGCACACCAACATGGCACAAGTATACATATGTAACAAACCTGCACGTTGTGCACATGTACCCTAGAACTTAAAGTATAATAAAATAAATAAATAAATAAATAAATAAAACTTCATAGTAATGTAATTAAGTACAGGCAAAGTTAGTAAGACAGAGCTGTCACGCTGATGGGGAGAGAGAGGGTGTAAAATGCTATAGCCAGTTGAGAGGGGTTTTTTCTTTGTTTTTGTTTTTGTTTTTTTTGAGAAGGAGTCTCTGTCACCCAGGCTGGAGTGCAGTGGTGCAAATCTTGGCTCACTGCAACCTCCGCCACCTGGGTTCAAGCAAATCTCCTGTCTCCGCCTCCCAAGTAGCTGGGATTACAGAAGGCACGCCACCATGCCCGACTAATTTTTGTATTTTTAGTAGAGATGGGATTTCACCATATTGGTCAGGCTGGTCTCGAACTCCTGACTTCAGGTGATCTACCTGCCTCAGTCTCCTAAAGTGCTGGAATTACAGGTGTGAGTCACCTCACCCAGCCAAGAGGCATTTTTAATACATCTTTTAAATGTGCATGAACTTCAATCTACCTATTTCACTTCTTTCTTTTTTTTTTAATTTTATTTATTTATTTATTTATTTATTTATTTTGAGACGGAGCCTCACTGTCACCCAGTCTGGAGTACAGTGGCACAATCTCGGCTCACTGCAACCTCCACCTCCAGGTTCAAACGATTCTCCTGCCTCAGCCTCCTGAGTAGCTGGGACTATAGGTGCCCGCCACCATACACAGCTAATTTTTTGTATTTTTGGTAGAGATGGGGTTTCATCATGTTGGCCAGGATGGTCTCGATCTCCTGACCTCATGATCCGCCCACCTTGGCCTCCCAAAGTGCTGGGATTACAGGCGTGAGTCACCGTGCCCAGCCCAATTTCACTTAATATCTGTTCTGGAATATGACACCCATGTGTGCACAAGAAATAATATTTAAGGGTGTTCATTACAGTACCATTTTCTAACAGGGAAAAGTTGGAAATAAATGATTAGCTCATGAGAAAATAGCTAAACAAATTACATTTTCATAATCAAAATACTATGCAGCACTGAAGGAAATGTAGAACTATGTGTATTAATAGTCCGAGATCTCTAAAACACATTGTGCTGGAAAGAACAAGCTACCAAATTATATATGTGGTGTAAAATTAATGCTATTACTTTTGTGCACACGTTTGCATGGCAGAGATTGCTAGTTGCCTTCTCTCTGCTATTTAGTAATAGAATTACAATTTTATTTGTTGTAGCAATGAATTCAGCTGAAAGACAACAGCTCCCAGCATCTCTTGCA
Organism: Papio anubis; assembly: GCF_008728515.1. Taxonomy (NCBI): domain Eukaryota; kingdom Metazoa; phylum Chordata; class Mammalia; order Primates; family Cercopithecidae; genus Papio; species Papio anubis. The sequence continues at coordinate 139,265,995 of NC_044980.1, read as the reverse complement.
GCCACTGCAGCTGTATGACTGAACCCTGGTCAATGAGATGTAATTAGAAGTGAATGCAAACAAGGCTCCCTCCCTTCTTTCTACATCTGGCCTGGGATGCAGATAGAATGACTGGAGCTTTCATCACCATTTTGAACCAGGAGGCAACCTTGAGGGTGGAGATCGTGAACAAAGGGTAGCAGAGTGATGCCCAGATCGCTGGTAATATCGTGGAGTCACCATATCAGCCCTGGACTGCCTGTCTCCAGACTTTATCTGAGAAAAAAACTTCTAACTGGCTTCAGCTAGTGTTATTAGAGATTTTCCTATCATATGCAGCTGAAGGTATTCCTAAATCATACAGTAGGCAAATCCAACAGTTTGCAAATACGCGCACTAAACTAACATCAGTTGTTACCTTTCGGGACAAGAGGATAGGACTGCAATTATACGGAGCAGTCCAAGGAAAATCGAGCTCTAGCTCCATCTTCATGTTTCAATTTTTAGGAGAATTCATTCATGCATTTGCACAACTAAAAACTGATTTTAAAATAAAAGAAATCTCCATTTAAATTAAAGAGACAGCTGGCAAAGCAGCCACTAAAGGGGCTCAGGACCTCAGGGACTCCAGTGCCGCTTCTCACTGCACCTTGTAGAAGCCACAAACGACTGGATGGGCCATTTTAGCCACCACCTCCCCAGGGGACTCTTACCCCGACTGTCAGCTGGGTACTCGCATCAGAGACGCTTCACCTGTGGACTGACCACCAAAACCATCCCACAAGCAATAAACTTGGTTCCTTCCTGATAAAAAAGAACCTCAGCGGAGCCATGTGCAGGGCTTTGTAGTCATCGAATCATGAGGCCCCAGAAGGCAAAGGTGAGGTTCAATCACCTTCCCGTCAAAGAACTATTCTCTCTTTCATGATCAGTATTTCTAAGTTGGGAGGGAGAGGTACGGAAGTGACAGAGGTGAGCAGGATGCTCGGTAGCCCTGTGTGTCACGAGGGATGTGGTACAATTCCATCCTATGGCATCCACGAGCCCAGGAAGAAAGCACACTTCACATTCCGCTGCTCGGGGTATTTCCTCAAATAACAGTGACATGGGAAGTGAATGGAGCAGTGGTAGAAGGATGTGGGGTGTGTCACTAAAATTTTAACTCCACATTCAACTCATGTTCACCAACTTCAGATCAGGAAGAAGCCTTGGCTATATCGACAGTGGGATAAAAATGAGGAGGAAATTTTCCCGCTCTCAACGTGTCTGTCCTCATTCGTTCCCAGATTTGGCAAAACCGCAACCCTAAATAGCCCAATTGTCACCTTGCTTTATGCCCACACCTACAAAGCCACACCTTGCCAGACATGTTGAGCAGGCAGGCTAGTGTCATTTTAAGTCAGCATCCCCACTCTCAAATGCCGTTCTGCTATTTCAGAGCAACCAGGTCTTAATCTGTCCCAATTCCTCAAATCTTCCACCCTCAACCCGCTTTTTAATTGAGGGCCTCACTGCCACCATCCCCCTACACCGCTATTCCCCAACTCAATCAAGAAAACGGGAGCCAGACAGCAACTCCCACCGTCACCACCTCCAAATGCAAAACTCTCCCCTACACCTACACCTTCTGCTGCCTCTGCTTTCTCATGACAAGAGAGGACCACCCTCCCCATTGAAGTCTTTTTCCCACCCACGCGATCTGGATCCCCTGCCCTCTGTACTTCCCCACTCCACTAGGGGGCCAAGACCCTAGCATACGTATCCGCCTTTCCTTCTCCCTTGCGTCATTCCCTCCAACATATGAATTTGCTCTAGTGAAGGAGATAGGCATGGTGCTGTGAATAGGAGATTTGATCTTATGTGAAATATCAGGGAAAGTTTTCCAGAGGCATCAATGCCTGAACAAAGATCTGCAGGATGAGGAGGAGTTACTCTGAGGAAGAATGGAAAGAATCATATTCCAGGCTGTGAGGCCTGCATGTAAACGCACCCTGTGATGAAATAAGGTGCTTTGAAACTAATCTGTTACAGTCTCCCCTGCATTTTGACTTGCAAACATAAATTCCAAAGAAGGAAAGTCTTTCAGATACTTTTTTTTTTTGAGATGGAATCTTGCTCTGTTGCCCAGGCTGGAGTGCAGTGGCACGATCTTGGCTCACTGCAATCCTCCACCTCCCAGGTTCAAGTGATTCTCATGCCTCAGCCTCCCGGAGTAGCTGGGACTACAGGCGTGCACGGCCATACCCGGCTAATTTTTTTATTTTTAGTAGAGATGGGTTTTCACTGGCCAGGCTGGTCTCAAACTCCTGACCTCAGGTGATTTGCCCTCCTTGGCCTCTGAAAGTGCTGGGGATTAGGTGTGAGCCACCATGCCTGGCCTCAGATACTTTCTTAACAACCAGGCAATCTGTACCTGTACTATTCCATAGGGTAGCCAATAGCTTTAAAACAAAACTAAATAAAATTAAATATTCAGTTCCTCAGTTGCACTAGCCACACTTCAAATCAGACAGTGGAAATATAGGACACTTCCGTCATCACAGAAAGTAATCTAGGACAGTGTTCACCTAAACCACTAGGAGCAGGAAGGTGCATATGAGATTCATGAGAAGTTGGGGTTTTGTTACAATTTATTTTTAAATTTATTATTTGGGTTATTATAGAAAGAATCAGTAAGCTAATATGTCAGATCTGTGATTAATATCACAACTTTAGCAATTTCCTTCAACAAACATGTTAACAAATGATGTTTTCCTTGTATATTAGTAGTTTCAAAGTTGTAGGCCCACAATCCTTGGAAGGTAACTATCAAAACCAACCACTGAAGATACAGGAAAGTTTTTTTGCTCTTTTTAAGAGAGCACTTAGAAATTTGACTTTAGGTTGGGCATGGTGGCTCATCTTTGTAATTCCAACAATTTGAGGGGCCAAGGCATGATGACTACTTGAGCCCAAGTGTTTGAGACCATCCTGGGCAACATAGGGAGACCTCCATCTCTACAAAATATTAAAAAATTAGTCAGGCCTGGTGGTGCATGCCTGTACTACCAGCTACTCAGAAGGCTGAAGTGGGAGGTTCACTTGAGCCCAGGAAGTCGAGGCTGCTGTGAGCCATGATTGCACCACTGCACTGCAGCTTGGGCAACAGAGCGAGAGCCTGTCTCCAAAAAAAAAAAAAAAGTCAACTTTATGTTGATAAGATAATCAGTACAGATTTAACTCCAATTTTATAGTGCCTGGTTTGTCAATATTCTCTACCTTTTCCCTCATGGCTCTAAATAAATGATAAAGAATAATCCTAATCAGAAACACCTTTGTCAACATCATCTTCACTCAATTTTCTTGTCATGTACCTTCAAAACTTTTTGCCTGTATAACACTAATCAAAGCACTATTGGGAGGAGGACGGTACCTAAAATAGTTTTGCTCCAAAGCTCCCAGGTGGAAGAAAACATGGTAAACACAAGGTCAAGGTGGCTAAGGGAAAGACGAAAAAAATCAGGAGCGCTGCAGGGCCAAACTCTGTATCTTTTTTTGAGACAGAGTCCAGCCTCTGTCAGCTTCCAAGCTGGGGCAGTGGTGCCATCTCGCCAGTTTGCTGCAACCTCTGCCTCCCTGGGTCTCAGCTCTGATCCTCCTGCCTCAGCCTCCCGAGTAGCTGGGATTATAGGCACTCACTGCAATTCACCCCTGTGTCTTAGTAGAGACGGGGTTTCATTGTGTTGGCCATACTTGTCCTGAATTCACTCAACTCTGATCCAATCTCACACAGCCCCGCACTTTTGGAGACAGAGTCCACCTGGCACCAGGCTGATGCAGTGGCACACCCCAACTCTACTGCAACCTCTGCCTCCTGGGCTCAAGCAATTCTCCTGCCTCAGCTCTTCCCAAGTAGCTGGGACTACAGGTACACCACCACGCCTTGTCAGCTAATTTTTGTATTTTTAGTAGAGATGGGGTTTCTACTCATGAGTGCTTTCTGTGGCTGGTCTTGATTCTCTGACCCTCCGGGTGGATCCACTCCACCTAAATCCTCGCAGTGTTGGACAGGAAGCGTGAGCCGCCAATTTCAGCCCAAGCTATGTATCTTTAACCTAATGTGTGATGAGAAGCCACTGAAGGATTTAAGAGTAAAAGAGAGGAACACCGAAGTAGGAAAGACTTGATCCGATCTGAGTTTTGAAAAGATGACTGTGGATTCTGTGTGCTGAGAAAAGACAATCCTGAGGGAATTCAGTAGCATCCAGGCAGCAGATAGGCCTATTAAGATAAGTAGCCATGCAGGAATTGAAAGCAAACTGGGTATGTTTCAGAGGGTCACTACAGTACCCAAATCAAAAATGGCAAAACCATACTGATGCGTGGAAGCAAGCCAGGGAACATAGATAAATATTTAAAACTCAACCAATCCCCCAAAACCTGCAGTGTGTGATCCTGCCCACAGCAGTAGGCAAAGTAGTATTAAATGCCTGCAAAGTAATTTATTGCATGGAGGAAAATTCTTGTCTAACAGGTCAACCTCTATTATACTTCAGGATTCCAAACTGCAAATTTCTTTTTTTTTTTTTTGAGACGGAGTCTCTGCCTCTGTCACCAGGCTGAGTGCAGTGGCCGGATCTCGCCTCACTGCAAGCTCCGGCCCCGAAGCTTACTTATTCTTCACCTCAGCTCCTGGGCCGCTAGACTACAGGCGCCACCTCACCGGGCTAGTTTTGCATTTTTAGTAGAAATGGGGCTCACTGGTTAGCCAAGATGGTCTCTCATCTCCTGACTCGGATCCACTTTGCCCGCCTCCCAAAGTGCTGGGATTACAGGCTTGAGCCACACTGCCTGGCCTTAAACTGCAATTCTCTTAACATCTTGAAATTTTCTCCCAGGAGACACTGCATGAAATTTCCTGGAAATGCCAGTGCCAGCTCTACCTCTTGTTTTCTAGTATTCCCCTCCCCTTAAAAAGAAAACACTTTGAAATGTCCTTTTATACAAAGAGACAAATAAGTCTGGGCCAACGATAATATTCCTAGGATACTGTAGGGCTTGGCAGACCATAGGTCAAATTCAGCCCACTAACAGCTTCTGTTTTTCTTTTCCCCAAGCTTTTAAATAATCTATCTTCTTTAATGCATATATTTCTTTTTTTTTTTTTTTTTTTTTTTTTTTTCATTTTAAGTTCTGGGACACATGTGCAGAACGTGCAGGTTTGTTACATAGGTATACATGTGCCATGGTTGGTTGTTGTACCTATCAACCCGTCATCTACATTTTAGTCCCTGCATGCATTAGGTATTTGTCCTAATGTTCTCTCTCCCTGAGCAACATTTTTAAATCAGAAAATTTCACTAAGAACTCTGGAATATTTTCATCTCTTGAAAAATCATAAGCCCCGACCCTGCAACACTAGGGTTTTCTCTCCACAGGCAACTATCAGCTAGAACCAAGTGCAAGCCAGTCCTTTCAAGACCTGGATCCCCTCTCCAGTTCACTAACGTCTCCACCACCCACACCAGCTAAGCACAAAGTCACGCAGGTTACACAGCATTTGTGCTCTCAAGTTACTGGACTCTGCCGCCCTCTCTTGGCCAAATCTGTGCAACTGTAGAAAACTATCAAGTTATTCAGGCCTGTTACCACTTGCAAATAGATCAGCCACTAAAAACCAAAGTTCTCTTTATCCATATTCCTGACCTTCCAGCATCAGATGATATGTATTCAAGAAACGTAAACTAGGCTGGGTACGGTGGTTCACGCCTGTAATCCCAGCACTTTGGGAAGCGGAGGCAGGCGGATCACTTGAGGTCAGGAGTTGGAGACCAGCCTGGCCAACGTGGCAAAACCCCGTCTCTACTAAAAATACAAAAATTAGTCAGGCATAGTGGTGGATGCCTGTAATTCTAGGTCATCAGGAGGCTGAGGCAGGAATCACGTGAACCCGGGAGGCAGAGGATGCAGTGGGAGGCTGAGATCATACCCACTGTATACAGCCTGGGTAACAGAGCAGAGACTGTCAGAAAGAAAGAAAGACCAGACGGGTTGGTGCGTTCGGCATTGCGGCTTGCATGCGGCTGCATGCGTGCAGGCGGCGGCGGCAAACGGCAGCGGGCGGCTGCCAGATCAGTTTCCGTCGGATCTCAAAATCGATCAGGATCAGATCAAATCGATCCTCGATCAGGATCAGGATCAGACAAATCAGATCACTAAAATACAAAAATTAGCTGGATCGTGCCTGTAATCCCAGATACTTGGGAGGCTGAGGCAAAGGAGAATCACTTGAACCTGGGGTAGTTTGCAGTGAGCCAAGAGCACACCACCTGCCTCCAGCCCAGGCAATGTGAGACTCTAATGTAAAAAAAAAAAAAAAAAAAAAAAGTTAATGGGGACACTAAACATCAAATAAAAATTTCTCTCTTATTACACTTTGGATTTTCTGAGGGGGCTGGGGCAGAGGGGGTCTCAATCTCTGTTGCCCAGGCTGGAATTCAGTGGCATGATCATAGTTCACTGCAGCCTGAAACTTCTGGGCTCGAGCAATCCTTCCATCTAGGCCTCCCAAGTAGCTGGGACTACAAGTGTGCGCCATCACGTCAAGCTAATTTATATCTATCTATATATAATAGACATAAATTTATTTATATATATCTCTATATATCTAAATAATTTTTTAAGGTGGGGTCTCACTATATTGCCCAGGCTAGTCTCAAACTCCTGGCTTTAAATAATTTTCCTGCTTTGGCCTCCAGAGTAGCTGAGATTACAGGCACAAACCACCACCCCCAGGTTATACTTTAAATTTCTGAGGAGAATTCAGGATGGCTTTATTTACGTAACAACGCTTTAATCTTTCCCAAAAATATTTTATGTATTAAATAATTTCCCAATACATATTTTCCAAATTAAAGCATATTAATTTGGTCCCAGAGTTTTCATGAGCTGCACTGCATTTAGCTGTCCCAAAGATTATGGCTTTAAACTTCTTGTTGCAGCACGGTGCTCACAATAGTCATCGCAGGAGCCAAAACAAAACAGGAGGCCCTTTGTCACTGAGTTACTGCGAAGTACAACTCTCCAAGCAGGGAGAAATCACCACCTCAGAGGGCATTCCCAATCTGCATGCAAATATTTTACAGCCCACTCCACCTTAATACTCTTTGAAAGCTGTATTTTGAGAGACAAATACTCAATTAGAGAGATTTCTGGTCTATTTTTCACTACCATTGTCTTCTGTCTAGAAGATAAAACATGACATGAAAGTTAATCAATGCTTTGATCTCACCCTGCAAGCTAATCACCACATTCCCAACCAGCAGCAGGAACAGCCAAAGAAACCAAAGAGTCAAGCAAATTTTCTGCAGCTGAACTGGAAATCGAAAGGCAATTGTCAAGTGCACCCTAATCAAAGACTCCTGTGGTGGCACGGTAAACCCCACAGTGGGTAAGAACAATCTGAATTCACGAAAACAGAATACACATATGTTTGCTTACAATGAGGGTGCTTTAATCTTTTAAACTCCTAGTTTTCTGGGAGTCCCTGAGACCATTTCAGGAGACCACAAAATCAAAACCATTTTCTTTTTTTTTTTTTTTTTTTGAGGCAGAGTCTCGCTCTGTCTCCAGCCTGGAGTGCAGTGGCCCAATCTCAGCTCACTGCAACCTCCGCCTCCCGGGCTCAAGCGATTCTCCTGCCTCAGCCTCCTGAATAGCTGGGATTACAGACACACGCCATCATGCCCGGCTAATTTTTATATATTTTAGTAGAGATGAGGTTTGGCCAGGCTTATCTCAAACTCCTGACCTCAGGTGATCTGCCCGCCTCAGCCTCCCAAAGTGCTGGGATTACAGGCGTGAGCCACTGCTCCTGGCCAAAACCATTTTCTAATAATACTAAAATGTTATTTGCCTTTTTCATTCTCATGAGAGTACAGTAGAGTTTTCTAGAGGCTACAGGATATGTGATATTGCAACAGATTGAATGCAAAAGCAGATAAAAGAATCCAGCTCCATTCTATCAAGCCAGATGTTAACGAGATCTGCAAAAACATAAAACAATATCACTCTTCTTACTAAATGTTTTTGTTTTAGGAAGTGTGGTTGTTTTTAATGAAAATATTACCTATATTAACACATAATGGATTCATTACTATTGTTTTAAAATCAATTAATATTTTAAATTTTTCTCAACTTTAGGTTCTAATAAGGTAAATATTAATAGATACAACCCACATCAACAAAAGTTCTTTGGGATCCTCAATAATTTTTAAGAGTGTAAAGGGGGGCCGGGCGCGGTGGCTCAAGCCTGTAATCCCAGCACTTTGGGAGGCCGAGACGGGCGGATCACAAGGTCAGAAGATCGAGACCATCCTGGCTAACCCGGTGAAACCCCATCTCTACTAAAAAATACAAACTAGCCAGGCGAAGTGGCGGGCGCCTGTAGTCCCAGCTACTCGGGAGGCTGAGGCAGGAGAATGGCGTGAACCCGGGAGGCGGAGCTTGCAGTGAGCTGAGATCCGGCCACTGCACTCCAGCCTGGGCGACAGAGCGAGACTCCGTCTCAAAAAAAAAAAAAAAAGGAGTGTAAAGGGGTCCAAAGGCCAAAATATGTGAGAACCACAACTTTAAACAGTTTTCTTATTCTTTACTAGATTAAGCAAGCTGAAAACTGATTTCATTAGAAAGCATCCTTTCTGCAATAATCAGTAATCCAAAGAGTGGGTCCAGGGTTCAGAATTCAGCCCTCAAAACTACTACTCCCAACAGGCCTCAACATCCCACCTCCACTTGCCAAAGCCACAGTCTTTAGTTCCTCAGTTGAGATAGTCCATTCCAATTTACTTGTTCAAAGACCATGCTTTATAGCGATTATAATAACCAAAAGTGAAACAGGAGAGCTCCCCGACCCCTCTCACAGGACGTGGGACAGGGGTGTGGCTTGTGGGCTCAAACCCCTTACAGGAGGGGAAGCACACAGATATGCAGGTGCAGGAGCCAGAGTGAGTGCCCCTGGGCTCTGGCCCCTTGGCAGCATCTAAGGGTGGGTGACTGCAACTCCCAAAGCCCAAGTGGGCCTGGCATTTGTTAAAGTTTAGCCTCGCCATCCATGGACAGCTTAAGTGTTAAACCGCTCAGTGCTCTCTCGGTACCCAGGTCTTTGTCTGGCACCCAGGAAGAATCAAGTCACACAGGGACTTGCAGGATGAATGTGGGGATTTTAATGAATGGTGGAGGCGGCTCTCAGTGGGATGGATGGGGAACTAGAAGGGGTATGGGGTGGGAAGATGATCTTCCCCTGGAGTTTGGCCATCCAGCGGCTGATCTCCTCTCTGACCATCCCCAGCCAAACTCCTCTCAGTGTTCAGACATTCCTTCTCTTCTCTCTGCCACGGTGTTCTGCCATTCTCCTGTTCCTCTCCTCAGCTGCTTGTGGAGCCTGGGGTTTGGGGTTTATATGGGTACAGGATGCGGTGGGTCTTGGCAGGCCAAAAGGCAACTTTTGGGCACAAAAAGCAGGAATGCCTGTTCCCACTAAGGCTGCAGGTTTCTAGGCTTGAGAGTGGGGCATTTTCCAGAGAACCGCCCTCTTCTACCCAGTATTTCCCTGTCTCCTGTCTGTTTCAAAAACATCCGTTTTTAACATTTGATGAGCACGTACCATCTGACAGGTGTTTATTCTTCACAATCTCACTAATGAATTCATGAAAGGTGCTTCAACATTGCCTGAAATGTGGTAAACCCTCATGAAACATTAGCAATGATGGTGACGGTAGTGGTGGTGGTGACCTTACAAGAATCCCATGAGAAATGTATTAATATCATTCCTCACTTGTAGTTGAGGAAACTGAGGCCCAAAAATATAACTTCCCAAATTCACACTCTAGTTAGTGGCAGAGCTGGGATTCCAACCCAGTAAGTCTAAGGTCCATGTGCCAAACACTTCTGCTATGCTGTACACCAGGGAATCTCACACGTCACCATGGAGATGACTCATCTGAAGTTTAATTCAGATTCTGATTCAGGAGGTCTCGGGTGGGGCCTGGGATTCTGCATTTCTAACAAGTGCCCAAGCTGTGCCGACGCCACTGGTACTGAAACCACAATTTAGTAGAGGGTTGTACACCTCCTCTCTCACAGGCATCCTGAACCATTTTTTATCTATGTGTTCATTTTCCTCTGCCTATAACACTCAAATATGCTTATGCTAATTAAAAATATTTTTCAATAGCTCCATCTATGTCCCATTCAACAATAGTCCCTAGCTTTCAACCTCTACTTTTATACGCTACTCACTGAGACCACAAACTGCCCTCTGAACACCAAATTCAGGTTTTCTCCATCGCTGAACAATCAGCATTTTCAGTTACCACAAGGGGGCAGTGCCCACTACAACAGTTCAGACTCGGCAGCAGTATCTCAGTAGAGTTGTGGAATTGTACAATTACATAAACATATTCTTTTAAATGAATAGAAACGAGGAAAATAAAAATAAGAATGCAAAGTTATACATACTGTATGAGCACTGACGAGGATTTCGGGCTGAATGGACCCCTGGTTTCATTCATATTTTTGTCATATTCCTTGCAAATGCACAAACACATTGGCAGTCATTAATCATGCATGTGTCTGACACTTGAAAGTTTGCAGACATCTTCAACTACACTACCTCATACAATCAATGGCTTCCTTTTACCTGTATAGATTATGTACTCTTTGTGAGCCATACCTCAGACTTCCATTGCTTCCACTATGTTAATAATAGAAAAATCTAAAACCTTGATTTATCTGATTTATCAAATATCTTCCCTCTCTCCCTGCCTTGACTTGCCTTTTACGAGAAGCAGGGACATCACTAAGTGACTCAGCTTCATTCTAAAACACAATGTTATAGATCAAATTACATTCCCCTAAAAATTCCTATGTTGAAGTCCTAACTCCCAATATCTCAGAATGTGACCTTATTTGAAGATACGGTGTTTACAGAGGTGATCAAGTTAAAATGAGGTCACTAGGTGGATCCTAGTCCCATATAATTGGTATTCTTATAAAAATGGGAAATTTGGAAACAGCGAGAATGCCGTGTAAAGTAAAATCTTGCTTTCATGTAAAGATGAGATGGAGACTGGGGTGATGCCTCTACAAGCCAGGGAGCACCAAAGATTGCCAGCAACACCTAGAAGCTAGACGGGAGGCATGGGGCAGGCATACCCCCACAGCTCTCCGAGAGAACCGAACTTGTGACACCTTCATCTTGAACTTTAGCCTCCAGAACTGTGAGACGATGTGTTTGTTTCCTAAGCCACCCAATTTGTGTCACTTTGTTATGGTAGCCATAGCTACTGTACGCAACTTACACAACTACTACACACAAGTTACAGGCATGAACGGGCATCGAAGCTCCCCTGCATAACCCGTAAGGTGACCATCATCTTCAGAATGATGACCCTACAGCAGGGGGTATTCAATAGTTTAAAGAAAGATAACTAAGTAAAGTGAACTAGGGCATTTTGAAAATATTTTTTTAGATCAAAAGAAGAAGCAAAATGCTTTTCACACTGCCCTATCTCTTTACATCTTAATTAAATTCAGATTTTGCTGTAATTCCACTATAAACAGTTGAAGAACTAAATATATAAAAATTTTACAACAAGCTTGAACACCAAATTTTTTCACTGAATCGCTTAAAAGTTGATTAAAATAGCTTCCTTGGTCCATTTATCCCAAGCAAGGAAGGGTGGAACTTAATGAAAAGAAGCAAGGTTGCTTGTAAAAACAAATTTACAATGAAATTTAGTAGACTCTCATTCCAAAATTATATACGTGTATATAATAATGTATTTATAAGCATGCAGAAAGTTATCTAGGCCAGGTGTGGTAGCTCACCCTTGTAATCCCAGCACTTAGGGAAGCCAAAGAGGACAGTTGAGCCCAGGAGTTCCAGACCAGCCTGGCTAACATGCCAAAACCCTGCCTCTACCAAAAATACAAAAATTAGCTGTGTGGTGGCACATGCCTGTTATCCCTGCTACTTGGAGGCTGAGGCATGAGAATCACTTGAACCCAGAAGGTGGAGATTGCAGTGAGCCGAGATCATGCCACTGCACTCCAGCCTAGGCAACAGAGTGAGATTCCATCTCAAAAAAAAGTTTTCTTAAAAAGACATCTATGGAAGATTCTTTACCAAACTACTATTTTTGTTTTGTTTTTGGTTTTTGAGACAGAGTCTTGCTCTGTCGCCAGGCTGGAGTGCAGTGGTGCAATCTTGGCTTAGTGCAACCTCCGACTCCCAGGTTCAAGTGATTCTCCTGCCTCAGGCTCCCGAGTAGCTGGGATTACAGGCACATGCCACCATGCCCGACTAATTTTTGTATTTTTATTAGGGACAGGGTTTCACCATGTTGGCCAGGATGGTCTTGATCTCCTGATCTCATGATCCACCTGCCTTGGCCTCCCAAAGTGCTGGGATTATAGGCGTGAGCCACAGCACCTGGCCCCAAACTACTATTTTTACAGTAAATAAGGCTGCGGATGAGAGAAGACTCAAATGAGTTGTCTGGGTTTTAGTCGGTACAACCAGTGAAATAACCACTCTGTATGAGAAATGCAGAGAGCATCCTCTTATATACATTTCTACCACTCAGCAGCAGCTGATCTCATACCTCCCTTGGATAATTCATTTGGTAGTATTACACATATCAGAAAGAAATCCTATTTTAGAGACAAGTTAGTGCTTTAAATGCCAAAACTAGACTGCCTGGGATTAAATTCCAGGCCTATCACCTGCAGGCCTCATGACTTAGAATCAGTTACTGCATTTACTTCTTTTCATCTGGAAGATGGACACAGTGAAAGTGTTTAAATCCTAGAGTTTGTGTGAATGGTATACAAAGGACCTGGTACTTAGTAAGCCCTCCTTAAGGGCAGGATATTTATGATCACTATTTGAACTACATTAATAATAATTTTTAAACCTTTGCTTTTAGTTCTATGAAGGTGTAATTGACAAAAATTATATCTATTCAAAGTGTACAAAATAATGTTTTAATATACATCCATCCCTAAGTGTCTGCTGGGGATTGGTTCCAGGACCTCCCTCAGATACCAAAATCCGAGCATGCTCAAGTCCCTGATATAAAATGGTATATATTAGGTTGCTGCAAAAGTGCCAACCTAATAGTATTTATATACAACTTATGCACATCCTCCCATATACTTTAAAGCATCTATAGATTACTTGTAATAACCAATGCAATGTAAATACTATGTAAATAGTTGTTATGCTGTATTATTTAGGGAATACTGACAAAAAGTCTGTACATGTTCAGTACAGACAAGTTTTCTTTTTTATATTTTCAACCCGTGGTTAGTTGAATCTACATACAAGGAACCCATGGATACAGAAACCAGACTATACATATATTATACATTGTGAGATGGTTACCACTATCAAACTAATTAACATATCCATTCACATCCTTTTTTTTTTTTTTTTTTTTTTTTTTGGTATTCTCAACACAAAGAAAAAAAAGCCAGGAACAATAATGCTAAGAGACTGCTGAAGACCTACTGACAGTTCCTTGCCCAAAAGTAGATGCTGTCATATTTATCACTTGCTCAAGACTGGGTAAGAAAAGAGCTTGAACTAGATTATGCAAATAAAGCCTGAACATGTTTCAACTCTCCATGTAGCTCCTGTGTCCACATACGTAGAAAATGCAAAAGCTACAGCAAGTTTTAAAGCAAGTTGAATGATCTCCAGTGTCATTTGGTGTTTACGTGCAAGGATAGTTCTTTTGAAAAAATAATTGCTGAGGCTGGTTCTGAGCAGACATGAGATCCTAAAGCATGCCCCTTCTTCCCCAGCCTATACTCTGTCTCTCATAAAAAAGAATTCTCAACAGCCATTTGAAAGATGTAGATCTGTATTGATAACACAGAAAGTTAATTATGACATAATAAGAAGAAAATCAAATTTTCAATGACATCTAATAGGATCTTTTCAAAATTACGTTGTGTATATAAAATGTATTTGAAAATACGCAGAGAGATATTTGGGAGGTATCACATCTCACCTTTCCCATGTAGCCTTCCCTGACCAATTGATAAACTCCTGCTTCTGAGCTTTTAAACCTCTTTCTAGAGTCTATCAGTGATTCATATATGCTAATATTAATTCATTTCAGGGAGGTTCCTCAAGGGCCACAAGAGTAAGTGAGGAAGCTTTTGAAAATGGGATCATGATTCCACTCCAACGCTTGCTTCAAACTATATAGCTCTCCTTTTATATATTGCAGACACTGGACTTTTGCCTGAGATGTGATCTGAAAATATTTTTTTCACAATTAAAGAAAGAACACCTCTGGCCCATGACATGAATTTGGTACTTGCTTTACTACATTTCTAATCATATCCTCCTATGCAACATGACAGATGACAATTTCACCAAAGCCCATCCTCTCTCCCCAGAGTGGCTTTGAAGACTTGACAGGACCTCAGTCCCACATCTTTGATTTTCCCATAACTTCTAGAATGGCTTCATAGATTCTTGTTGAATGATTGAAGAGTTCTTCAGTTTGGACATTTATCTTTAGAGGAGACTGTCAGACTAACCAACACTCCAGATATTTCTACCAAAGACTAAGACTCACTGGTCTACCAATTCTCATCGGCTCCTCACATGACACCTAAAATCCTGTTTTACTATTACTCCCCTTCACAGAGATGCTCTCTTTTCAGAAGCATTTTTGCACTTAAGGCAGGCAAATCTGGGGGCCCAAGGAAGGCAATGGAGCTCCTTTCTTAACATGCCGCCAAGCTATGAAGTTAGAGTTGGAACTGGAATACTGCGCATTCCTTCCCCAACTCATCTGGCCCTAGGATGTCTGCAACATGTGTGAAGATGCCATTCCACCTGCTGGATTCTGTAGTCATGGAAACCGCTCTCGTTGGTGCTGAAGAGAGCATCACAAGCACACTGGCCCCTCAAGGTGGGCAAGGTACGAAAAGAGTAATATACCAAAAACCTTGAATTGTACACTTTAAATGGGTTAATTGTGTGGTATATGAATTATATCACAATAAAGCTGTTTTCTCAAACAAAAGAACATGACAAAATTCAATGTACAAGGTTGTCATGACAATGGAATTTTGATTTTTTTTTTAAACAACTAGGTTTTTCCCTAAATAATAGAACCCATCATTTAGTAAGAACTTAAAGCAGGCAATACTCTACAAAAACAAAACACCTGTAGCCGGGGATGGGCTTATTATGTCTAAACTAGATTTTAGCCAGCCTGGGCCCCTATCTTAGCGCTTTACTTGCTGAAATATCTGTTCTTTTAAAACAATGTACTCCTTTTTAGGGAACCATGTCATCTTCATGGTGGAGAAAATCAATCCCCACCAGCTCTCTAGGGTCTTTTTGGCTGACCCTAGAGCCAATGAGGGCCCCTCGTTGTATTGTAACAAAAATCATAACTGCAATTATTATTTTATTACAACAACTTTAAAAACTCTTGGGATGAAAAGGGGCAGCTAAAAGAATGCAGTGCATCAAAATATCAACCACAGTTGTGTTTGGATATGACTATGAAGGATTTTTTCAAGAAAATAAAGTTCTACCTAAGCTATCACAATACAGTCATCTCCTTATGTTCTTACTAACCTTTTGCTTTCCAAAGAGCCATCGCATCTATGTCCAAATTTTGTTCTCCATAAAGTTTAAATGAGCAGTTATTAACATAGACTCCCTCCCTCCAAAAAAAAAAAAAAAAAAAAAAAAAAAAAAATACCTGGCAGAAAAAAGTGCAAGACAGGGTGGAGAGGAAGATGCATCCACCTGGCAGTTGAGATTCCTGGATGCCAGTTTGGGCCTTGCTGACATAGGACAAGTCACTCTCACATTCAGAGCATCTGTCTCCACGTGTGGAATATAAAAGTTTGACCCAGATCATTCAAAAGAGACTCTTTCTGATTTAACAGTCTCATTGCTTGGAAATAGGGTTCAGATCTCCCAACTCCAAGTACCTGGCTCTCACAAACCCAGTTCTGTGGAATTTAGAATTTACAGGGTAACCATCAAGTCTGAAAACATAAGCAAATCAATAATAAATGGTTTATCAATTAAATAACATGATAAAATTATAATCTACATCTCCAGACTTGACCACCGTGTAACTAACAGCACAATCAATCTTCTTCCGTCATCTTTCCTACAGCAGGACTTCAGGGCTACATAACCAACAGCAAAAGTAGGAAGGGGGTCTCTTGTAGCAGTAGCCACTCAGACCCAGCCATACCTATGCAGACACTTACCTTAGAGATGAATATCACTTGGCTTGCACCTGTATTCTGGAACGGCACTCCAGGACACCAGACACTAAATCCTGGACATGTCACTCAGGAAGGTCCCACAGCCAAAGATACTCCACAAAAACAAAATAACTGTAGTCCGAAAAGGAGCACAACCTGGGGACTAGAGAAAGGAAGGCTCAGCAAAGCAAAGCAGTCTGAAAAGAAACACTAACTGTATATTATGGCCTTTTCAACATTGCGTGTAGGAGTAAAACTGGTGCAGAACTGCAAAGTTGAGGGCTCACTCGTGCAGCGTCCACAGAGGGAACTGAGGTACGCTCTTCAAACACTTAGGCCTGCTAGCCAACTGCAGCTGGTTGGTGAAGCTCAGCTGAATCCACTCTATTTCACCAGGCGCTTCACCTGCCATGTTCAGAGCCTGAAAACTTATGGGTAGAAAAAGATGTTAACTCTCAAAGCCCTGAAATAAACAACGCTAACTTCTCTGATAAGCAATAGCTGTTTTCTGGTGCATCTAATACAGGGGTACTGAGTACACAACAATAAGCTTCAAAAGGCTCTCGCAGAGATGAGTAAGTGGGTGCATGACTAAGGTCTCAGCTTAGGTATCTTTTCTAACAGGGAGCCCTTGCCTGACCCTCCCACCAGACCCAGCTCCTGATTTAAACCAGACATCCCTCTTCCAGGCATCCACAGCAGCCAGTACTCTTCAATGACAATTTAACTGTCATTGAAATGTCTTATTTGTTTATTCATCTCTCCTACTAGATTGTAGCTCCTCAAATAAAGGGACCCTTTATGATCCTGGGCTCCCAGAGTTTAGCATCGTGCCTGGCACAGAGAAAATAGCTCAGGAAGCATTCACGTTAAGAAAGGAGGTACATACACTTTATATTCTCAGTGTCAAAGGCTCAATAAATGCTTGTTGAACTAAACTATACTAACTTGAGAACTGCACTTCTTAAAGAACAGTACTGCCCACAGCTTCTTTGGTGCGGCAGGATCATGGAAGAGATCACACAGGTAGTAAATGACAGAGTTGGGATGGAAACCCCTGGGAGAACAGCTCTGGGGTGAGACTTCCGGAAGTTTCCATCCCAACTCTATCATCTAGTACCTGTGTGATCTACAGACCCACAGGCAAGATACTGCATTTCTCTATGCTTCCATGTCATCATCTGTAAATAAGGGTCGTCGTACCCATCTCCAGGAGTTGTCATGAAGGTCCAAGTGCCTGGAATGCTCAGCTCAGAAGGTGGAGCTTATGACTCACTCAGTAAATGACTGCCATTGTTATTACCCCTTCTCTGGAAATAAGCTACAGGGTAAACTTTGCCCAGCCCTAGTAAGAGGTCATTCTTAGCCCTGCTTTGACCAGAAACCACTTAAAAGTCTGGTCACAAACTTGCTTTTTCTGGGTTCTTTTGAAGATCAAGCTGGCTGAGGTCCCCTGTAACTTGCATATAAAGCAGAATTGTGTGTGTGTGTGTGTGTGTGTGTGTGTGTGTGTATGCCTACAGCTCAGATGTTCAGTTGTTTGATGACTACTTCTCAATATCCAAAGCCTACCTCCTGGCAACATCACTATGAGTGGTATGTGTGTCAGGAAAGGGATACAGCTGGGACATTTGGGGTTGGCAGCTGCTTTGTGGCTACAGCCTTAGCTTAAGTGTGGAATTAGAGAAGGCTCGTCTGAAAGACCATTTCAAGCCAGGGACACTAGGCATCAGAGGGACCCAGCAAATTTTGTGTCTCAACATTCTGAGTCTCCCTTTCTCCTGCTCCCCTCGTACCCTTTCTCACCCAGCACTGTCCTTTCACTTGGTCCCTCTAGACCACAGTCTCTTTCTTCATAAACTATTTTTTTTAATCAGTCAGAATAGGCTGCTGTAGCTCATACCTGTAATCCCAGCACTTTGGGAGGCCGAGGTGGGCAGATTGCTTTTGGCCAGAGTTTGAGACCAGCCTGGTTAACATGGTGAAACCCCATCTCTATTAAAAATACAAAAAAAAATTACCCAGCCATAGTGGCGGGCACCTGTAGACCCAGCTACTCAAGAGGCTGAGGTTGCAGTGAGCTGAGATCGTGCCACTGCCCTCCAGCCTGGGCAACAAAGCCCTCAGAAAAAATAAAAATAAATTAAAAAGTCTCAGAATAGAATATCCATTCGGCTGGAGGCTACTCAGCATTTCAAGAGCAGGGAAATCTGCTCTTTACCTTTTCTCCATCCCAAATAACTCCTTTCTTGGAAACAGCTTTATTGAGGTATAATTTGCATACCATAAAATGCAATCATACATTTTCATCACCCCAAACATATCCTCTGTTCCAATTTGCAGTCACTCCCCTTTCCAACCTCGGGACCCAGGGAACCACTATTCTACTTCCTGTTTTTATAGATTTGCCTTCTCTGGACATTTCCTGTTAATGGAATCTTACCGTATTTTGTTGTTGTTGTTGTTGTTGTTGTTGTTTTTGTCTGGGTGTTTTTATTTAGCATAGTGCCTTTGTTAATCCATATTGTAGAATTTATCATTCCTTTTTATTGCTGAATAACATTCCATGGTATGAAGGTAGCCACTTGTTTATCCATTCACCAACTGATAAACATTTGGGTTGTTTCCAGCATTTTGGGAGGATGAGGTTGTTTCCAGTTTCCATTTCAAATACTCTCAATTGTTTTTAATTGTTCTGCTCTATCCACCCCGTCCATATCATTTCTCCTTAGAATCCCTTCTATCCAACAGGAGAGGTTCAGATACTAGGCACTTCCCCAAAATAAATAAAAATAAGAAAACCTGACAAATGTTCACCACACCTACAACTGAATTCTATATTTTAAGTGGATATGCTATAAACAAAGATTCAAATAACTTCCACTTATAATGCAAATAAAGACTTCTTTTATGTTTGCTAGTTACATTTATCCTTTATATAGAAATAATTTTAAAATGCAGAAAATGTAGATACAAGCCACATATAACATCCATCAGATACTCAGATGTACAAGTGCTAATATTCAAAGTAAAATGTGAAACTTGAATAGTATGGTCTGAATCTTTATGTGCCCTCCAAAATCACATGTTGAAATTTTCAGCCCAAGGGTGATGGTATCAGGAGGTGGGACCCTTGGCAGGTAATTAGGTCATAAGGACAGAGCGTTCATTAATTAGGACTAGTGCTCTTATAAAAGAAACGCAAGAGAACACCCCTCCACCCCTTCTACCCTGTAAAGACACAAGGAAAACATGGCCATCTATGAACCAGGAAGTAGCAGACAACAAATCTGCCAGTGCCTTGATCTTGGACTTCCCAGGCTCCAGAACTGTGAGAAATAAGCTTCTGTTGTTTAAGCCACCAGTTTATAGGATTTTGTTATAGCATCCTGCATGGACTAAGACAAATGGAGTAATGAGGATTGCCGAGGGCGAGAATTCCTTTTTGCTACAAGCACATAATCTCACTTTGATTATTGTGGTTAATGATAATCTAGGAAGAAAACTTATTTGTAATTCTCAAATCATTCAGAAAATTATAATACATATTTATATATGTGTGTATGTACATTTATATGTGTATATACAAAGAGAGAGGGGAAAAAAAGCAAATGTGGCAAAATATTAATAATTGGTGAACCTGGGCCGGTGCAGTGGCTCATGCCTGTAATCCCAGCATTTTGGTAGTCTGAGGCAGGCAGATCACTTGAGGTCAGGAATTTGAGACCAGCCTGGCCAACATGATGAAACCCTGTCTCTACTAAAAATACAAAAAAAAAAAAATATATAGCCAGGCATGATGTGTTGCACACTTCTAGTCCCAGCTACTAAGGGGGCTGAGGCAGGAGGATCGCTTGAACCCATGAGGCAAAGGCTGCAGTGAGCCAAGATTGCGCTACTGCACTCCAGCCTGGGCGACAAAGTAAAACTCTGTCTCAATAAATAATTAATCGGTGAACTCAGATGAAGTACATAGGGCAATTCTTTGTGCTCTTCTTGCATTTTTTTCTATACATTTGCAATTATTATTTTTCTATTTTTTGAGACAGAGTCTGTCACCCAGGCTGGAATGCAGTGGGACCATCTTGGCTCACTGCAACCTCCGCCTCCCAGGTTCAAGTGATTCTCCCGCCTCAGCCTCCCAAGTAGCTGAGACTACAGACATGTGCGCCACCACACCTGGCTAATTTTTGTATTTTTTAGTAGAGACGGGGTTTCACTATGTTGGCCAGGCTGGTCTCGAACTCCTGACCTCAGGTGATCCACCCGCCTTGGCCTTCCAAAGTGCTGGGATTACACGTGTGAGCCACCGTGCCCAGCAGCAATTATTTTTAAATAAAAAGTTAAAATAAATTTCCCCCAAAAGAGTGGAGAAAGTTCATTCTCATTCAGTCCAGTTTGTCTCTAGCTGGAGCACCAGGAGATGCTTCCCTGAGTCAGTACCAATAGATTTGGGAAGTACCACATGACAGTCTTTAGTTTCCCTCAATTGTCTATTAAGAATCAAATTTCCATGGTATTAAAGGTGGCTTGAACCCATTTAGCTTTTTGTCTTATACAGCTTCGGAAGCCTTGAATATCATCATCTTGAATATATAAGCCACAATGTGAAGTAGTATATTTGTTTCTTGGTTCTGAATGAATCTCTTCCACATACATCAAGTGGAACTACCTTCCTCATAGTCTTTAATCTGCAAAACGTTACTATGCTCCCTCCCCCATTTTCTTCCCTGTAAGACAGTGTGGGCCTCTTCACATCCAAAAGTGATGCTTGTTGAGACTTAAGGATATTTCATCCTTAAATAGTTACTGGGAGTTACTGTGCCTTGCTGGAATAAAGTGTTGCCCCAATTTACTGTTCTATAGGAACAACTACTTCCCAGAGGTAAAAGGAAGGAAAGCAAACGGAAATAGAAATTTGAACAAAGAAATCCAGCACCACTGACCACTGTCCCAATAGCTATACTGATCAGCACTTACTTATTGAGTTCTAGGACACTGAAGAATTTTAAAACGTTAGACCCTTCCTTAGTTGGGAAAAACTGATGAAAGCACAGTACCAGAATCCAGAGGTCTGAGTGCAGCAGCATACTCTCCTGTATATCATGTTTAGCTTTTCTGACTAGCCACACTCAATGTAGCATGTATCTTCATATCAATCCCCAAACACCGTTCTCTGAACATTTCGAGCTCCTCTAATCCCCCCAGAGTATCCATTGCTTATTTTAAAATTTCAGGGCTAGTTCTACCAAATCATCTTATCTGAGAATTTTTTATTTCTAGAGACAGAGGATCACTGTGTCTCTAGATAGAGTGTGTACGCCATCATGCCTGGCTTATTTGTTTGTTTGTTAGAGGTGGGGGCAGGGGTCTCACTTTGTTGCCCAGGCTGGTCTCGAACTTCTGGCCTTAAGCAATCCTCCTGCCTCCACCTCCCCAAATTCTGGGATTACAGGCATGAGCCAGTGTCTCCAGCCCAAAATTATTTTTACCAACTTTAAAATATAATCTTTTAAAAAATCTTAAATGCCTTCCACATAGATATTGTTGATTTTTCTTTCATTTCTCTTGTCATGGTAAATCCTCTAGGAATGCTCTCTGAAAAGCAGCTTAATTCATCATGCAGTTGCCTTCATCACCATCACTTGTTGAAAAGTCTTGTTAGTATGTAAAGCAGTTCTAATTTGGAGCTCTAAAATTACCTCTAAAAACTCATAATAAACTGAGAGTCATCCATAATTAGATTTTTTTTAATAGGACTTCTAACTTCTTTTCATTATCCAGCTGTGTTTGATCTCAGCCAGCTGTTGATGGGACTGAGGTGGCTGTAAGGGTTGGGGAAAAGAAGAGGAAGCTCATCTCTGCAGAGTGGGTGGGGGAAGCTTTAGTTCTGTTTAAAACACTGGTTCTCAAAGTGTGGTCTCCCACCCTGCAGCATCAGAGTCTCATGGGAACTTGTTAGAAATGATTTCGTGGGTCCTACTCCAGACCCACTGGATCAGGCCATCAGGTGAAGTTCAAAGAACTTGGTTCAGATGTAGTGTTCACTAAATTACAGACTGCAGTCAAGATTTTAGGAACAGCTGGTTGAAAATAATTGCCTTCACTGGCTCTAGTGACCCCCAAGGAACATACGCCACTTACATGTATGTTCTCTTCATTCATCATTTATGGGTATATTTGTATTACTCCACAGGGCTGACGATTTGGTATTAGACTTGCTAATGAGCAGCAGCCATGTGGTCCTGCTATCTGACAGTCAGTACAGTCACAAGTATATTGTATGCAGCAGAGAAGAGCTTAACAGCCAGCCTCCTTCCACATTCTGCTCTCAGGAAATAAGCAAGGGGAGGATCCAGAGGTGTCATTTGACACTGACGACGCAGTACTTATTTCCTATGCAAAAGAGCCCAGGCAGGAACACAAACCTAAATAAGAAGCTAACTTCTGTAAGAAGCTGTGAAGAGTGATGCTGGCAGCTGCCTTTGCAGACTCTAACTCCAGCAGCATGAATGTGTCCTTTGCTCATCTCCACTTTGCCGGAGGGTACATGCCCTCTGATTCCCAGGACTGGAGAACCATCATCCCGGCTCTCTTGGTGGCTGTCTGCCTGGTGGGCTTCGTGGGAAACCTGTGTGTGATTGGCATCCTCCTTCACAATGCTTGGAAAGGAAAGCCATCCATGATCCACTCCCTGATTCTGAATCTCAGCCTGGCTGATCTCTCTCTCCTGCTGTTTTCTGCACCTGTCCGAGCTACAGCATACTCCAAAAGTGTTTGGGATCTAGGCTGGTTTGTCTGCAAGTCCTCTGACTGGTTTATCCACACATGCATGGCAGCCAAGAGCCTGACAATCGTTGTGGTGGCCAAAATATGCTTCATGTATGCAAGTGACCCGGCCAAGCAAGTGAGTATCCACAACTACACCATCTGGTCCGTGCTGGTGGCCATCTGGACTGTGGCCAGCCTGTTACCCCTGCCAGAATGGTTCTTTAGCACCATCAGGCATCATGAAGGTGTGGAAATGTGCCTCGTGGATGTACCAGCTGTGGCTGAAAAGTTTATGTCAATGTTTGGTAAGCTCTACCCACTCCTGGCATTTGGCCTTCCATTACTTTTTGCAAGCTTTTATTTCTGGAGAGCTTATGACCAATGTAAAAAACGAGGAACTAAGACTCAAAATCTTAGAAACCAGATACGCTCAAAGCAAGTCACAGTGATGCTGCTGAGCATCGCCATCACCTCTGCTCTCCTGTGGCTCCCCGAGTGGGTAGCTTGGCTGTGGGTATGGCATCTGAAGGCTGCAGGCCCGGCCCCACCACAAGGGTTCATAGCCCTGTCTCAAGTCCTGATGTTTTCCATCTCTTCAGCAAATCCTCTTATTTTTCTTGTGATGTCAGAGGAGTTCAGGGAAGGCTTGAAAGGTGTATGGAAATGGATGATAACCAAAAAACCTCCAGCTATCTCAGAGTCGCAGGACATACCAGCTGGCAACTCAGAGGGTCTTCCTGACAAGGTTCCATCTCCAGAATCCCCAGCATCCATACCAGAAAAAGAGAAACCCAGCTCTCCTTCCTCTGGCAAAGGGAAAACTGAGAAGGCAGAGATTCCCGTCCTTCCTGATGTAGAGCAGTTTTGGCATGAGAGGGACACAGTCCCTTCTGTACAGGACAATGACCCTATCCCCTGGGAACATGAAGATCAAGAGACAGGGGAAGGTGTTAAATAGATTTAAGTTTCAAAGCAAAACAAATTGTGATTATTGTATTTACTTGTACTGCTGCTTATCAATATTGCTGACTTTACAAACTGTAATACAATTATTACCATTAGGAATTACAAAAATATTTCACAATCTACACTTTCCAAATGTGCAATGTGGTAAGTAGAGAACCATGTTAGAATAGATAATTATGTTTCAGAATTAGAACCTGGCTTCCCAAACAATTTAAGTGTTGTGTAAAGATGTTGCTGTCAAAGTGATTAGATAGCCCAGCTATTCTGTCATTTGTTCACAATGGTTTGACTGGGTACCCTCTAGGATCAGCCCTGTAGTGGACTGGCTGGAGCCTGGAGTAGAGGTTCTGTCAAAGCTGAGCCCCTCTACCTTCAGTTTCATCCTGGACCTGCTAGTCCTAATTTTACCTACCAAATTGTATTTCACATAACCAAAGCTCAAAATCTACTTTCACTTGAGATTTTTAACACATTAATGATAAATTTTAGTTATCTTCATTTACTTAATAAATGTTAATTTACTTGATGAAAAGTCCGTATCATAATGTTCATGACTGAAGGTCAAAGAAAAAGAAACAGCACCTGATTCCAATTCTGGACTAATTTCAACCCATGGCTGGTTCTGGCTAAGTTTAAATAAATTCCAACTTATACTAAAGCCTGCTTCAGTGAACTTTTTAAAGCTACCTGAATGAGTCTTCAGTTTCTGAGAATTTTAGCAGCTTTCCAATGACTTTCAATAGTCTGATATGGGGGAAAAAAGTACTTTAAAAATGCCCTCTCTTCACTTCCAGAATGTGGGACAGTTATTTTTCTATAAGCAGAAATGTGTTCCTCTTAATATCTCCTTTCTCCCAAGATAAACCATGGTTAATGATATAGGTATAGATTACTCCTCAAATATAAAGATGGAGATGGTGATCTTTCTTGTTAATGGTACTAAACTTACCCTCACCCATAATGCTGAACTTGAACCCTACTCAACTTTTAAAATACTATAGGATTTCTAAGTTATAAAAATAATCGAGCAACCTGAGAAAGAGATTGATGTCAAAAAGAGAAAATCCAACAAACACAAGACAGAATTTGGTTAAGAATACAAAATAAAAAGCATAAGGGCAATGCAGAAAGAAAAGCAGTAAAACTGTGTACCCAGACATATGGTAAAATTTGAGTAATAGGCAATAACCATTCATTTTATGGCAAGGTAAAACATACCCAGTAAAACATGATTATGATACATTTCTTCCCCTTTTAAGTATAATGATATTCGTCCATGATGCTTGATTACTTTGTTATAGAACTCGGGTATTTTCACTGAAAGGTTCCCTCAGAACAGAAAAATGCCTTTAGGGCAAACCAAGCAATGCAGAATCTGAAATATAAAGAATTATGTTATGGAAAAAAAAAAGATGTTGTTTTTTATGTTGTGTATGGGTTTCCGGATTCTTTGCTTTTTCATAAGTGGTCATAGTTTGCTTTTTAACACAGGAGGTAGGGCTATATTCTTTTTACTTCCTTCATTACAAATTTTATGTAAAGCTCATGTATTCAAATACAGTAAAATTTAACCCAAGAATCCAAAATATTGTTTTGTGATATGGTAGTTACAGAAAGGATTATCATTGTCTGTGATTATATGAATTAATAGTTTTTATGTTCATTATATGTAGTAAACTTAGGATGTAAGCTTCCAGGGTTTGACACTTTAAACTTGTAAAGAAATAAAAATAATTACGTTTTACTTCAGATCGTTTCTGGAGATTTCAAGCTGTCTTTGTCTTGAATTATCATTCCAAAATCATTATTAGGAACAATGGAGCTTTATGGGGCTGTTTGACCTTAACACTGGAACATGTCTCAGAGTGAACTTATTTTCAGAGTTTGCTAACAAGCACCAAATCAAGATGCAGACACTGGAACAAAGAGTAATCACAATGAACCTTTCATTAAGAACCTGATACACAAAGTCAGTCCTGACTTGATCCCTTAAAAAATCTGCTTAGAGAAGTTTGATTTGTGTCTTACCTGCTCAATCCCGGATACTTTTAAGATAAAAGTAGGAAATTAGAACAGATATCATCAAACTGTTTTCTTCTCACTTCTCTACTATGAGAAACAACGTAGTAAGTGGACAAACAATACTATGTGGAATTCAGAATAACAAAATAAGGCATTCTGGAAACTTTACCCTTGTGAGACAGTCATATTTCTACATACTACATTATAGTTGTGCTCCTCTTGGCAAGCACTTCAGTTTCATTCCTCAGAGTACTTAAAATATCACTCAATGAACTTATAAAATGAACTTCAAAGAAAGAGAAAAAAGGAAACAAAAGAAGGCCAGGTGTGGTGGTTGACGCCTGTAATCCTAGCACTTTGGGTGGCTGAGGTGGGAGAATGGCTTGAGGCCGGGAGTTTGAGACCAGCCTGGGCAACAGAGTGAAACCATTTCTAAAAAAAAAAAAAAAAGCCAGACATGGTAATGCGGTAATGCATTCCTGCAGTCTCAGCTACTCAGAAGGATCACTGAAACCAGGAGTTCAACATTACAGTGAGCTATGATGGCACCACTACACTCCAGCCTAGGAGACAGTGAGATCCTTTGTACGAATTAAAAGAAAAAACATATCCTGTTTATCAACTTTATAGCTGAAGACCTTAGTCTGATCAATGCCAGGTTCCTACATACAGAGTTCACAAAATTTCTATGACACTTAATAGATTTAAGCTAAGAACTATATAACATGAATGTGAATGCATGTGTCTGTGACTATACACACAACATACAAACAGATCTGTTGGTATTCCTTCTTTCTAGGATTTGTTACAATCATAGTGGGTAAAAGATAATGGAAAATAAATTATTCTATTAATATATATATTTTCTTAAACATTTATTTATGTGGCACTCTGAAGCGAGCAATCTATGAGGGGATAAAATAAAAAGATTTGTTTTCAACTCGGGAGGTAAAGCTAGATATATCAATTTGGAACCGATTCATGGTGTGACGCACACATGTTGAAAGAATGCCAAAAAGGTGCAAACCATCATACAGTACAAAGGACAAAAACAAAAAAACCCCAGCATCTTCTTGCTTTGAGGCAATAAGGCACTGCTAAAAAGACTTGAGCACCAAAATGATTCTCTACAAATTCTTTCCTTTTTATACTGCAAATACTAATTATATTCAAACCTTTAAAAACTAGGTAATACTTAAGATTTAGAGTCAACTTACTTTGTGCGAAATTCTATTTGCTGCTTTTTTAAAAATCAGGTTAAAATAAGCTCTTAAAAATTAAGTAACAATAATCATATACAATACAGATATATAAAAAGGGTTGGTTTATTGTAGTTCAAATACATAAACTGAACATTCAAACATCTTAAAATTAAACTTTAGCAACAAAGTTTAACATTCAAACAGGAGTATAGTTTACAAGAAACACCCAGAAAGGTAATTTGTTGTCTAATCCAGAATATTGATAAAGATCACTTAATGGTGAATAAAATATGTTTAACCAGTGGTTCTATTCTGGCCAACATGTTAGTTATGACCGTGGTTCCATACCTGAGAAGAAATTACTACATAAATCTTCTCTTAGGCTAAACAACAAGACTTGGTCTATAATTCAGAGGGGATAATCAAAGCACGTAAGTGAACAAATAAAACTAATCTGATCTTTAGAGACAAAGGTAAAAGTATTGTCCATTATAATAATCGTAGCCTCTGGAAGATAAGAATTCAATTTTCAGTGTCTTCTCTTTTACCCGCTTTAAAAAAAAAAAAAATCAAAACAAAACAAACCCCAACTCAGGTTTTCTTGGAGTCTGTGGTATTTGCATCTGGCAAGTTCAAGCCACAAATGCTCTTACTTCTTGCATGTATTAACACTGCTAGGAAGAACGTCACCAAGTCACTGACTTCCACACCTCATAAAAGGATGAATTTTAGCTTCAAGATTTTAAGATTTACTAGAGACAGCCTATATTTGAGTATGTATGTCAGTCATGCCACACAAAGAAAAGCATAAATATTTCCAAAGTATTCTGTTCAGAAACTGTTCACAAATGCTTCTCCTTCTGTTTGTCAGATGGTTTTGCAATAGGTTGACTAATGCACATATATGTAAAAACCTGAAAATTGGCTCATGCAAGCATTTTGAATAGATACCCCTGTGGAAGAGTATTTAGAATTATTTTGTTGATCGTCTCGTGGGCTCTGATGCTGTAGGTGGTGGGGGTGGACCCCGGCGATCCAGATCATCAACATATGCCACAATCAGTTTACGCCTCTCCTCTGGCACACAGTCCAGTACTAAATACCGTTTGTCATTCTGTAAAATTTTTTCTACATCTTTCAGGTGCTGATCAGATTCTTGGATTAATTTTTTGGATCTGAAATAAGAAAAAGAAGTCCAAGAATTACTGACTGCTGTTCACAGGTCTTTCAGAAATGAGCTGGAAATGTCCATCTAGTTCCTAATTGTGTTTCCACTTTTTTTTTTTTTTAAGAAAAATTTCACTGCAGTGGTCACCTTTGTAAGTCGCCTCAGCAAAGACTCCAAGGAGTGAAAGGGCCTCAGAAGCTGAATTACCCTCCCACCCCTAGTGGTGGTCCCTCCAGATCAGGGCTGAGGGTGGGTGGGTAAATCTTGCCCGTGCTGTACCTGTTCTGTGGATGAACAGAGGACTTCAGTCTGCGGGGCTGCCAATCCCAGCATCTTTCACAAGCTTTCACTTTCACATCTTTCACTAAATTAACTATAAAAATGTAGAAAGAAGTCTTACTTCACATCTAATTTAAAAGCCCAAGCTGATGCAAAACATTAAGGATCCTGACCAAAAAATCCAAATGACAAAATATCTAAAAACCACACCCTCAGCACTATCTAGCCTCCCGTGCACATACCCTTTATTAAGATGTTTCAAATTTCTCTCTTAAAGAAGAAAAGCTGGAGCATGAAACAAAAATGGTTTCCTGCATACTGACTGGTTAAGCAATGCAAAATTGTTTTCCTGATGATAAATTGTTAGGGGTGGGTTTGCTACAGAGAAATCTTTTTTATAGGCTCTAATTTCATAATTTACAATTTGCATTTAAATGTACCCAGCAAAATGCTTTCCTTTGAGGGGAAAAAAAAATGTTTATGCTGAGCTTACATAGATGATTTCATGCTTTAGAATGATCTAACCACACTGAATAGTCTTCAGAGGAGGCAAAGAACTGATAGTGAAAGATTATTTTAAAAGATTTTTCATGAAATACAATTCTTATATAGTTGAGGGTATTCCTAAAAAAAGCAGTGAAGTAAAAAAAAAAAAAAAAAAGGTATGTATTAAAAACTGGATGGGTGGGTAACACAAAATAAGAATTGACATCTGGGCCCTTTCTTTAAAAAAAAAAAAGTATGGTAGATATGGGCTATATTTGACTTTGGACAGAAGTTGGCATCTTCTTATCCCTAAAAATTAATAATGTGTGTGAATGCAAAGAATGCTCTGACCATTAGAGTAAAGACTAGTAAAGAGAATGACTGCCAATATGAAACATTTCATTGCACACACCTATATGTTATAAATTTGGTCTCTTTCAAAAGCGTCCTGAAGTCAGCTTTGGCTGTGATATATTTGTCTCTGATATATTCTTCAAATTCTCTTTGTTTTTTCTGTTAAAAAAAAAAAGAAAGTTAAGATTATGGAAATAAAGCCCACTAATTCCAAAATATACATCAATTATTTATTAAACAGTAATGTTTAAGTCACATAATAAAATTCAAATTTCAAAAGAAAAAGGCAACAGGGTACATTTTGTTCATATATAAAATTCATTAAATCACATAATCTGCAATGCTCATTTTTGTGGCATATAGAAAGAATGAGGAATCATAAATTAGTAGTGGCTGAAACTTGAGAACTTCCTATGCGCTACACTGCTGAGCATTTTATGAGGATCATCTACTTCAATCTTCATAATAACCTCATGAAGTGGACACTTAAAAATAAGGATATTAAGGATTAAGTGTTCACTTGCTGCACACTGTATTTTTAACTTCAAGAACAAAAACAGTAATTTGTGGATACAGCAACTGTAGGTTAACACTCAAAACTTAACTTACACAGTACTGAGCATTTAGCTTTCTGGCAAGCCAAAAGTCATAAGATGAATAAACTCTTTGGACTTAAAAAATACTTTATTATCAATTCTAAACAGTCAGAAAAGTTGGAAACTGAGACTGGGTCTACCCCTCTTTCCCAGTCATGCATATTTTATGGTCCAAACATCTACAATCCAATAGACTTTGAGGGGGAAGAATATTAGATTTATGAGTTTTTATAAAAGATGCCCAGACCTAGAGAAACCAACCAGGAAAGGGGAATGACGTAAAAGAAAACAAATAAAAGGCCTAGGGATAAAATGAACTATAGTAAACAACACTTTTCTTAACATCATTCACTGTTTCAGACCTTGAAGCATATGAGAACTAGCGATCTCGTTACAGGGTTCTGTTAGTCAGGCTTAAGAGTCAAGTGCTTTCATAGTTTGGTACCAATTGCCAGCCTAAATCTAAATATGTCTGTCTAGTGGTACCTGACTAAAATAAAACTGCAGCTTCATTAAACCTCTAAGATCCTAAAATACAAGCTTCACCCCAAGCATTAAAATGTTAAACTTTCTATTGTGCTCTCTTGCTAATTTATCATGCAAGAAACAAAACATGAACTTAAAAATCAGATTCATTTCTCATACACTTAAAAGTAATTCACTTAAAACAATCAACTTCATATTTAAGTATTTATAAATTGATAGTAAATCTTGACACAAAATCCTCTTACCCTGTCACTGGAGGAGAACTTAATACACCGAGGATCTTCCTTAATGATTTTTTTTACTTCTTTCCACGTGGATGTTAAGGTAATCTTTGAAAAGACATGTGAATAAAAAACATAAATACAACTCACTTTTACTTAGGGGGTCAAACTGCAGCACATATGGTACATAATATTACACACTGACCTGCGATCTCTTGTAATGCCCAAGCGTAACTGGACTAGTTAGGGACAGGGAAGCAGCGTTAATGCAATTTCTTTTTGTTGGCTTGCCACAAGAGTTATTTTCATGGCCATACTTTCAAGGTGGCCTAAGACAATCACCTGCAAACCCTGTATTTACATGGGCAAACATCGTAACTTCTGAAGAAACCATCACCAAAAAGAGAGCAGATAAAAAGGAACAAAACCTGGATAACAAAGCGTACAAACTGCCGAACAAGAGGCCACAGTACCAAATTGAAAATGGATCAAAAGAAGAAATTTGCTAAATCTATTATCAGGAGGGATCACTGACCACACAGCTAAGGACATTTTGAATTACTATAGGAGCAGTTATGAATGTGAAAACTAGAAAGAATAGGAATTTCTAAATAATTAAGAATACCATAATTTTTTTAAATCAGAGAATTGTCATATAACGAATTCCAGTAATGAATCTAAAGACCATGACACTAAAAATCGTATCAATGCTTTGCTTTAAGAAATTACTAACAAAGATTCATCCAGATTAAAATGAGAAAAATAAGAGACTCTTACCGCAGAAGTTTCATCCAGAAGTTGCCTAAAGTGCTCCCTCTTTTTTTTGGTAAGTGCTTCAATGTGTTCATTAAAAAGTTTCTCTTTCTCCTCTCTTTCCAATAAGGATCCAGATTCCCAGCGGTGATCTTTTCGGAGGGTCCTACGAGTATCAGACCATGACACATCTGAAGAACGTACCTGAAGAGAAAAAATTATATATATATCACCAAAGAGACTTATCTGAATGTCTGTTTGCACTTCCATGTCCACTGCAGCATTATTCACAATAGCCAAGATACGGAATCAACCTAAGTGTCTATCAACAGATAAATGGATAAAGAAAATGTAATAAATATACACAATGGAATACTACTCAGCCTTAAAAAAAAGAGGAAAATTCTATTCATCTGTGGCATGGACAAACCTAGAGGATAATATAAGTGAAATAAGCCAAGCACAGAAACACAAATACTGCATAGTCTCACATTTGTGGAATCCGAAAAAGTTGAACTCATAGAAATAGAGAGTAGATAGACGGTCACCAAAGTCTAGGGGGTAGGAGACAGGACAAGGGAGAGAATGAGGAGTTACTTGTCAAAGATAAGGAAGTTTCAGAGAGACAGCAGGAATAAGTTTTGAGATCTACTGTACACCAGGGTTAACTAAAGTCAATAATGTATTCTATATTCAAAATAACTGACAGCAAATTCCAAATGTCTCATCACAAAAAATTACAAGCAAACAAAGTGATGAATATGTTAAACGGCTTTGGTTTAATCATTCCACATTATCTACCTATATGGAAACAGCAACTGTACCCCGTAAGTATATACAATTATGATTTCTCAAAACAATTTTTAAAAAGAAGACAGCATAATAGAAGGCATAACAGGTCACGCTGGCTCACCAACCAGCAAAAAGATATGCTTCATTGGTGGTAATGGCATTAAAAGTTAAGCCACACTACTGCCAATGTGAAGAAACACAGACTAAAATGACAGAAAGTAAGAAAAGAAAAAGATAAAAACATTTATTTAACCAACACTTACCAAGCATCTAAATACAAGTCAGATAAATACCATGCTTCACAGTAAGATTACAAAATAAGTAAGACGCTATCCCTTCTTTCAAAGAGCTCACTTGAAGAAAAACAAGGATAAAAAGGCCAGGCGCGGTGGCTCACGCCTGTAATCCCAGCACTTTGGGAGGCGGGTGGATCACCTGAGGTCAAGAGTTTGAGACCAGCCTGGCCAACATGGCTAAACCCCATTTCTACTAAAAATACAAAAATTAGCTGGGTGTGGTGGCACGTGCCTATAGTCCCACCTACTCAGGAGACTGCGGCAAGAGAATCACTTGAACCCAGGAGGCAGACGTTGCAGTGAGCCAAGATCATGCCACTGCACTCCAGCTGGGTGACAGAGACTCCATCTCAAAACAAACAAACAAACAAACAAAAAAACCAAAAAGGATAAACATGTAAACAAATAACTGCAAGTACAGGTAATAAGTGCTGCAGAGTCATATGCTGAGCAGAAGGGTGGTCTAAGGAACAGTGAGATCGAATCTGCCTAGATGGGTCAGGAGTAGCCTCACAGGAGAGATATTTGAGTGTACCCTTGAAGAACGAGAAAGTGTGTCACTGCAACAGGAACACTTCCAAATCATTTCAGGTAGAGGGACTGCCATGAGCAATGGAAGGATGGTATGGTTCATTAAGCATGTTCAGCAAGGCTACAGTTCAAGGAGCAAGTGAAGAAAGCAAAGGTGTTTAGGAAATATGAAGGTGGGAGGTAAGAAATGAACCATCTTTTATATTATGCTAAGGAGGCTGAATGTGACCTGCAGGAAACTGCTGGGAGTACAGAGAACCTTCAGCCCCTGCAAGTAACCAGGAGAGTGACAAAATTAGATTCGTTTTTTATGAAGATTTCTGTGACTGCAATAGAACGATAAATTTGAGGGAATGTTAGACAGAAATTAGGAAACTACTATAATTGTCTAGGGTGTAGGACAAGGTTGTCCAACCCGTGGCCCACAGGCCACATGCAGCCCAGGATGGCTCTGAATGTGCCCCAACACAAATTCATAAACTTTCTTAAAACATTATGAGATGTTTTTGTCTTTTTTTTTTTTTTTTTTTTTTTTTTTTTAGCTCATCAGCTATCATTAGTGTTAACGTACATTTTTCTTTTTGAGACGGAGTCTCACTCTGTCACCAGGCTGGAGTGTAGTGGCACAATCTCGGCTCACTGCAGCCTCCGCCTCCCAGGTTCAAGTGATGCCCCTGCCTCAGCCTCCCACGTAGCTGAGACTACAGGCACGCACCACCACACCCGGCTAATTTTTGTATTTTTACTAGAGACGGGGTTTCGCCATGTTGGCCAGCCTAGTCTTGAACTCGTGACCCCAAGTGATCTGCCCGCCTTAGCCTCTCAAAGTGCTGGGATTACAGGCGTGAGCCACCGTGCTCAGCCATGTTAGTGAACTTTATGTGTGGCCCAAGACAATTCTCCTTCTTCCAATGTGGCCCAGGGAAGCCAAAAGATTGGATACCCCTGGGTAGAGTAAGAAACAGATGCAAGGGAAGAAATCAGAAGTGACAAGAGTAAAAAGTTCCACTGAAAAAGAGAAAAGAAATAGCATAGGAGAGATGTGACAAAGAGAAGCCACCCCCAACTCCAAAAAATATTAGCAAGTAGGACAGTAGTCTGGGGGCATTCACTGTAGGGACAAAAAACCCTACATACCTCAACAACCCGGAGGGGTAAGGGAGAAAGATTTACAACAAAGTTTCAGGGTATCTCCTGGGGTCAGTTACACCTCCAGTCCTCAATGTCATACCATCTACAAGTATAACTGATCATCACAATGATGGCCCTAAATCATCAACAAGAAGGTTAAATTGTGTTCAGCACATTTTGTTTCTCACTATGGCAGGTAAGTGTGTGGTATGTCGACTTTCATCAAGAATGATAAATAATAAAGTTGTGAGACTAAATGATTATGACTTTCCATATATGCAAAATGCCTAACTTCTGAATTTGTTAAATAACTAGGGTTCTTCCTATAGTAACAGTACTAATACCAAGTATTCAATTTTTAAATGCTTTATAATTTAGCAAATTATCTCCCTCAGAATTGAGTAACATTAAAATATTCATAACAGTAATATAATAAATTTCCAATATCCAGTATGTTAGAGAAAAAAAGTAAAATATTAACATATACCATATCAGACAGAAGAGCTTTGAAATTCTGGATAGCTTCTTCTCGTTTGTGCTGCTCTCTCTCTCGATCTATTTCTTTTGTTTGTTCTGAACGAGCCTTTTGAACCTCCCTTTCTCGTTCTCGAAGGCTTGCCTCAATGCGGGCTTGCCTTTCAAGCTCCTTTTCTTTTTCTGAGTCTAAATTCTGTAAAAGTAAAAATTACATTATCCTTCTTACCAACTCCATCAAAGTATGTTTTTACAGAATAACCAGCTTGCCAAATAAAAAATTCCAAATCTAGTTTTTGCCCAGAATATACCTAAACACTGTGTGTTTAAACACTCTCGTCTCCAAATCAACTAGACTCTCATGTTAAGAATACTAACAAGAAAAATTCCAAACCCCCAATAGAAAAATCCCCAACAACATATACCCTTAAACACAAGTTAGAATTGTATTATTCAATGAAAGCAATACAAGTAAACACAACAGTTACCTTGGCTATTTTTTCAATGTACTGTTTGAAAAGATCTTCTCTCATTGATGAACTATCTACTGCTTTGTAACGTGGATCACTTTCTACTTTGTCTTTTACTTTGCTCCATCGAGACTGACTGTCCAAGTGATGATTAGATAATAGTTCAAAGAAATCCGATTTAATCTGTATTTTGAAACAGGTAGTGGGATGGGAGGGAAAATAATGTACCATGAGAAATTCATCATATCTTAAATATTTACAACTAGAAAAAAAATTCACTTACCTTAAATATGAGAATAGCTTTTAAAATACAGGCATTTAGAGTAGAATGAATTACAGTAAAAGATCAGAAGTGTTCTTTTACTAGAAATGTAAACATCAACAAGCATATAAGCTTTCATCTAAAATTTGCCAAATTCAAGATAAATAATACTTTATAAAGAAATTATTCAAATATAGAAAAAGGCTTTTTCAGATTGTTGATAACTTCAGATCTCAGAACTGCCATGTATTCATAGGGAATATAAATTTACATCGAGCTGCATTTATTTTTAGCTAAGAGTCAGGCTTATGAGCTGATAATACTTTAATATCAACATGGTAAAAATGATTTATTTAAAAAACTATATGGATAAAAATTTTGGCCATTGAAATTAATAAGACATTTAAAAATCACTGCAAGTCATTACAAACTTACACTGTCAAATGTCTAAAATCAAAATGGGGTAAAAATTTGTATTTTGGTGAAAAAAGGCAGTTGTACACCTTGATATGTGAGAAAGTTATAGAATTTCTATGTTCATAATTAACCATTACTAAAAAATTGCATTCAGATCTTCTATACTTTTTAGCATTAAACATGTATGCCTATACCATTATAAACTCAGAATGTAAGTGTTTATCCAGTATTATACTCAACTGAAATACCAAGTTAATAACATTGTATCAAAGGTATTAAACATTAATCCTTCAGTATCAACATATACAACTACTTAAAACCCCTCTCCAAAACTGTATTTCTTATTTATTTAAATAGGTGAGGAAAGGAGTAAATGAGATAGTTATTTTTATGTACGTCTGAGGGCCTAATTGTTTTAAAATTTAATCCCATATATACTACTTTGTACTTCTACCACAGAAGATACCCAAGATAACCAAGGTCATTTCAACAAAGGATTCTGACCATATTAAGAACCCCTCCCTTCCAGTAGGAATTGAATATGGACCTTCCCACCTGATCAGGGGAATCAGGATTTAAAATGTGTGTGCACAAAAATATATGAATCAGTCCTTCTGCCTAGTCTAACACTATCATTTCCCCTTACAACTTCATTTCTCCTACTGGAGGATTAAAAGTGAGACTGAGGCCAGGCACGGTGGCTCATGCCTGTAATCCCAGCACTTTGGGAGGGTGAAGTGGGTGGATCACCTGAGGTCACGAGTTGGAAACCAGCCTGAAAAACATGGTGAAACCCCATCTCTACTAAAATTACAAGTTAGCTGGGTGTGGTGGCAGGTGCCTGTAATCCCAGCTACTCGGGAGGCTGAGGCAGGAGAATCGCCTGAACCTGGGAGGCAGAGGTTGCAGTGAGCCGAGACTACACCACTGCACTCCAGCCTGGGCAACAAGAGTGAAACTCCATCTCAAAAAAAAAAAAAAAAGTGACGTTGATGTCCTTTCTGGAAAATACTTTTAAGGTTATAAGAAAGAGAATATCTGCATCTGAAATGTTTCTAAAGACAAGAGCTAATCAGCTGTGGATTTCTCCACTACTCAACTTGGCCTTTCACTTTGAACTAGTAAGAAATACTCATAAACCCAGTATTTCCAGACAGTGATTAAGAAACCACCTGATGTAGTGATGTAACTTAAATTTTTCTGTTCATCTTGTCTATTTTTTATCTGACATGATGAATACCAAATTCCTAGATGCATTTGACAACTGGAAGGCAAAATTTACAAAATTTATGTTAAATAAAACATGCAAGTTATATCAAATAGGAATCTTTCTAAGCCACAGGAATTTGTATTAGCTTAAAACAATTTTCATATGTTAGACATGAAACCTATAAAGTAAGGATTATCATATAGGTTTTTAAATGTGTGATGTATAAACAAGTGAACTTTAAATAAAATTAAACTTTAACTTCCTTTCATTGTGGACATTACCATGACAGGTTATAAATGGCTTACTAAGGCTATCAGTATGAGAACAATTGCCTGACAGCTGCATAAATGTCAAAAAATGTCATTTACCATTAGCTGCAATTCAAGGCCTTATTATTCTCCCCATTCCTTACTATAATGAAAATAATTTATTCACAGGAAATTTAAAAGAGAGGGAAGAGAAAAATATGTCAATTTCGTAACAGTGGATTAACTCCAATTACGTACAACCTCAAATGTGCTACGTAAAAGGTAAAGTATTTGAACCACAATTCTATAAAAATTGGTTATAATATTACAATAAAATAGCTTAAGAATAGCTACTTTGGCAAACAAAATAATTTTTTTTTTAATCCCACTCTGTTGTCCAGGCTGGAGTGCAGTGGAACCATCAAAACTCACTGCAGCCTTGACCGTTTGGCTTCAAGCGATTCCCCCACTTCAGATTCCAGAGTAACTGGAACTACAGAAGCACATCACTACTACCAGCTATTTTTTTGTTTTGTTGTAGAGATGGGGGTCTTGCTATATTGTCTAGGCTGGTCTCAAGCAATCCTCCTGCCTCGGCCTCCCAGAGTGCTGGGATTACAGGCATGAATCACCACGCCTGGCTGATAATTAGACTTTTAAAGGCATTTTTTAATAAAATGGAAATCTAGTAGTTAAAACTACATGAAAATGATGCTCTTACTGTGAGAATGACTTTACCTTGAAAATGTTACTTAAGAAAAACAAGAATTTCACCAGAAGTCAATGTTCTTCACAGGTTTTCAAAATTGGTTTTAAAATTAGTTTTAAACCTTCAGTATTCTAACTATCATAATGCTACAAAGACCAGCTGGAGAATTACAAGAACAAGGAAATAAATTCTAATACCATGCTAC
Organism: Papio anubis; assembly: GCF_008728515.1. Classification (NCBI taxonomy): domain Eukaryota; kingdom Metazoa; phylum Chordata; class Mammalia; order Primates; family Cercopithecidae; genus Papio; species Papio anubis. The sequence goes on along the minus strand of NC_044980.1, from coordinate 139,227,671 downwards.
TGGTACTGCTCTTGCTATCTAATTACACAGTTCCAATGTGATGTTTTTTTTAAGTATACACAATATACTTAAGAACAGTATAAATAATACAGTGGAAGTCATGAAAGAAAAATGATAAAACCCCATAAACCAAATGTGCTCAAAATGTGAATATAAAATCCACTATATTTAAACCCTTACTTTAAAGATTTCTGCTTTGATGGCCTAGTTAGTCATTGATTTTGCATTCTTTAAATTGGCTGAGAAAGCTTCACTTTAGCAATTTCCTGCCTTTTTTTCTTTAATCTAGTAATGGTATAAAGCCAAACCTGTAATTTAGAGAATTAAGATTTTTATAGTCAAAATAAAATAAAGCTGAATATATTAAATATTAGATTTATTTAATTTAGATGTCATATCTATTTAATTTCTTTTTTTAAATTAACACATTCTGGGCACAATTCTCATCACTTCATAAGGAAAAAAGACTAAAAAAATGTAAAGTACCGGAACTGCGGGAGGCTAAAGTCACCACACAGAGATACCAATTCTTTCCTCACTAGGGAATCCCATAACACTTTGCGTGTCAGTGATTGACAGCTGTCACTGAACTGATTGACAGGCCGCACAGCACAAAACTGTAAAGTCTATCCACTTGTTATAAAACAGAATACATAAAATAGTTATAAAAAAAAGTGTTTAGAAAAAGAAAATCAGTTACAAATGCAAAGATAAATACATTTAATTTGTATAAAAGCAATCATACAAAATCAAACAATCACTTATTTACTTGGTTTTCTTAAATAGGTTATTCTAAAAGTCAAAAGTAGCAAATAATTCATTAACATGACTCTAATTCAACATATAAAATTATGTAGTAGAATTTGATTTTACACATTTCCTCTGAGAAGCATAATCATTTTTTAAGTAAACAGTGAAACAATTCTGGAAAACTCACTTGGAAGCCAAATAAGTTGGATAATTAGGAAGTTTCAGATATTTCTGATAAAAGCTGTTTTAGCTAGTACTGTTACTATTTTGAATGAAAGAGACTTCTTCCCAGGAGTAGCATTACTTTCAAACAACATTCCTTAATAGAACTTGTAATATTATAACTTTCTAGAATAAGAGGTAATTGTAAATGTCAAGAATGATTAGGCTCCAGAGGTTATTTTTCTACATTCACAAAGCATACCAGGACACTAAGGAGAGTGGCTTGCATGTTTTGATGGTTCACACACCACTGGGGTCATCTCCCTACTACTTTGCCTCCCCAGTGGTAAGCTCCTCTCCACTCCTGACGCTGCTATCAAATGACATTTGGAATTCATTCATCTTTAATAGCTGACCTTTAATTCTGATAAGCAGTAATTTATATGTAAGATATGTTTACTGAAAGATTAGAAAGTCACTAAAATGCTGTCTTTTAGAGGGCAAAAAAGATAAAGAAGCTCTTTGAAATTCAAATATTACCACCTATAAAGAATCCTGAAATCTTAGAAGGCACCACTGAGCAGGCAGTCCTAACAACCCATTCTGAGTTTACCAGGCATCTTAATATTAATATAATTTAAAGCAAAAGTATATAGTTTAGTGAAGCTACTAAAATAAGCATTACGTAAGTAAAGTGATAGAATACATACATACATACATACATAATTATAAAAACTAAAAGAACAGTCCATGTAGGTACTATTATTTATGCTGATGGATAAGGTTAGACACATTAACACCAGCACAGTCCTTTCCCATTCACACTCCCATCAATCACACCACTGGAACTAAAACCATCTTACCTTCTCACCTCTGGTCTTCGAATCTTCTTTCTCTTTCTTCCTAGCAGCGGCCACAAACTCATTAAACAAGGCTTCTCGGTCTTTCATCTTTTCAATTGCTTTGAATCTTGAATCTTTAGCATGCTTGGCTGCAAATTCACTAAAAGTTGCTCTGTAACAAAATTACAAGTGTGCTAACTTTGGCAGTTACTTCTGCTTGTATAAAGGCATAGCAGAAGATACCATTTTTCCAACAAGAGTATATGACAAAGAGACACTGGGACTCAACATCTACCTAACAGTGAACAGTAGGTTTCAGAAAGGAGTAAAAAGAGGTAAAGAGCAAAAATGTGGTTAAGGGATTTGTATGCTATCAGCATAGAATTAGAATATTTATTATAAAAAAAAAAAGAGAGATCACAGAGTAAAGAATTTGCATGCCTCAAGAGACAAGAGCTCATCAATTTCTACTCTAAGATGAAGCTGAGTCCTGCCTCCAGCCATAAGAGAAAAATTTTTATTGGATTAGCTGTCTTTCCATACACGACTATAAAACTGGACAGAAGCATATGAGACAACTGACTTCAAGGAGCAGACAACAGAAAGAGTAAGACTGAAATGCCTGAAAGGGAAATTTATGAGGTGCAGAGAGAGCTCAAGTCCAAATAGAGTACCGTAGGCTTAATGAACTGGAGGAAGCAAAGATTAGAGCTTGGGTGAAGAGGAATCTGTAAAGAGAAGGTACCCAAGAAAAATCCGACTTAGCGATTACCCATGAGTCCACAGCTAAGGCCAAGCTGTATAACAGCAGGGAAAGATCACTCTCTACATCAGGCTACTACAGGATTAAGAACATAGAAGAGATAATAGACAGAGTCAGTAGTATTAAAGGGAGAATAGGAACAGGTCAACAAAGTCCACAAAAGATCCACAAAGAAAACAGAGCTGGAAGGCTAAAAGAAACATATTACACTTTCAGAGATTCACACTAACATAAAGTCAAGCCTAAAGGTGGCAACCAGTAAATGAACTGCCTACTGAAACAAAAACATCCACTTTTCAATGAAAGGTAACAGACTCCACGGTCTCTACATATTAGCCACAAAGTCCAATATTCAATCAAAAATCACTAAATATACAAAGAAATGTGATCCACAGAAAAATTTTTTTGAAGTCAATAGAAACTGAACCCAGGATGTCCAGATGTTGCTATAAGTAGACAATAACTTTAAAATAACTATTACTGGCCAGGTGCAGTGGCTCATGCTTGCAATCCCAGCACTTCAGCGGGGGCAAGGTAGGAGGATCATTTGAGGCCAGGAGTTTCAGACAAGCCTAGGCAACAGAGTGAGACTCCGGCTGGGCATGGTGGCTCATGCCTGTAATCCCAGCTACGTGAGAAGCTGAGGCAAAATAATCTTTTGAACCTGGGAGTCAAAGGCTGCAGTGAGCCGAGATCGTGCCACTGCACTCCAGCCCAGATGACAGAGCAAGGCCTTTTATCAAGAAAACAAAAACAAAAAAACATAGCGTGGCCAGGCATGGTGGCTCATGGCTGTAATCTCACCACTTTGAGAGGCCAAGGCAGGTGGATCACTTGAGGTCAGGAGTCCCAATACCAGCATGGCCAACAAGGTGAAACCCTGTCTCTACTAAAAACACAAAAAAAATTAGCGGGGAGTAATGGTGGGCGCCTGTAATCCCATGGTGGCACACGCATATAGTCTCAGCTACTCAGGATGACTGCTTAAGCCCAGGAGTCCGAGGCTACAGTGAGCTGTGACTGAGCCACTGCATACCAGCCTGAACAACAGAGCAAGACTCTGCCTCTTAAAAAAAATAACTAAATAAACAAAACTGTTATTATTACCCTGAAAGAATCAAAGAAAAACAGGTTCAAAGAACTGAAAACATGATCTAAAAATGAATGAATAAGGAGTTTCAGCATAGATGCAGAAAATAATAAAAAGAACCTAAAACTAATGAAAAAAATTAACTGGATAGGATTAACATGAGAGTTGACAATAGAATAAAGAGTCAATTATATGAAGTTAGATCACTAACAATTATCTAATCCAAAGAGGAGACAGAAAAAAGACTGAGGTAGGGGAAACAGTCTCAGGGACATGTGAGATAATATCAAACACTAATATATGTGTGATTAGAATCCCAAAAGAGGAAAGAATGAAGGAGGGCAGAAAAAGTACTAGCCAAAAACTTCCCAAATTTGATGGAAAACATCAATTTATAAATTCAAAAAGCTCAGCAAACTCCAAACAGGTTAAATAAAAGGATGAGGCTTATGAGGGCTAATAACCCTACGTTTTAAAAAAGAAGTTTCTCCATAAATAAAAGGCATTATAAAGCTTTCATATATTTGGTATATATTTTAAATATTTGAAGCTTTCACAAGTGGCATGATCTTGGCTCACTGCAACCTCTGCCTCCAGGTTCAAGCAATTCTTCTGCCTCAGCCTCCCAAGTAGCTGGGACTACAGGTGCCCACCACTACGCCCGGCTAATTTTTGTATTTTTAGTAGAGATGGGGTTTCACCATACTGGCCAGGCTGGTCTCAAACCCCTGACCTTGTGATCCGCCCACCTCAGACTCCCAAAGTGCTGGGATTACAGGTGTGAGCCACTGTGCCCAGTCAAGAATTTACTCTTATAATTAACAAGCCTATACTTAGCATGGTTTTAGAAGAAAAAAATAAAGATTAGCCCATTCAAAAACTAGTTAGCTATTTAAATGCAAAAATAAAACATTCTCTTATGTGTTACAACAAAGATTATATTTTTAATTATAAACAAAAAACTGGCCAGTTAATCTCAATTTTGAACTTAAAACATCAACTGAAGGTTAAAAGTATCACTCACAGCTAACATTTATTATTTATTTTATATATATACATATATGTACATATATTTTGAGTTTGAGATGGAGTCTAGCTCTGTCCCTCAGGCTGGAGTGCAGTGGCGTGATCTTGGTTCACTGCAAGCTCCGCCTCCCAGGTTCATGTCATTCTCCTGCCTCAGCCTCCTGAGTAGCTGGGACTACAGGTGCCACCACGCCCGGCTAATTTTTTTGTATTTTTTGTAGAGATTGGGTTTCACCATCTTAGTCAGGGTGGTCTCGATCTCCTGACCCCATGATCCACCCGCCTCGGCCTCCCAAAGTGCTGGGATTACAGGTGTGAGTCACCACACCCAACCAGCATTTATTATTTTTAAGCTTTGCTGACCAAGGCTAGATTCTAACAATCTTTTGTATGCAACCAATACTAATCATAATATCTAACGTTAATTCAACATTTTTAACAAAGAATATATTGCAAATCTGGTTTGAACAATAGATACATAACAATAATAAAATGGCATGGTAAAATAAAAATGTATATTCCAGAAAAGGGATCATATGTAGTCCATTAAATGTTTTATTTTCATGATAAATTAAGCACTTCACTTTATAATTTTAAGATAGAAAAAGCAAGTATAGGTTGGGCATCCCAAATTTGAAATCCAAATGCTCCAAAATCCGAAACTTAGTGCCAACAAGACATTCAATTCTGATTTTTGAATTTGGGATGCTCAGCCAGTAAGTATAATACAAATATTCCAAAGTTTAAAAAAAAAAAAAAAATCAGAAATCCAAAAGACTTCTGGTCTAAAGCATTTGGGATAAGGGATAATCAACCTGCATTGCTATGATTAAAGAATAAACTATGATTAAAGAAAAAACCTTTCAAAAAGTGGAAAATCAATATGTAAAGTGATAACTGAATTATTTTAGACTTACTTCTATCACTTATAGGTAACAGGTAAAATACCTGACACTTTTTATGAGAAAAGAGTAAAGTGAACCTTTAGCATTAGATTCCCATGGAGACATTTTCTTATGACTTGTTTCTTAATTGTGAAAAACTACTTTAAAACAAACAGGATAAAAAATATTTTGGAGGGAAGTTGGTAACGGTTAGTGGTGGGTGACAGGGAGATAGTAGTGACAAGAAACCGACCACGGGAGGTATGATTTAAATTTTCATTAAAAAGAAAAAAGACATACAAGACACACGCACAGTTCAGTAATTTCCCCCTTTCTTTCCCGTTGGAACAAACTCTGGTGCTCTATATTTACTAGCTCTACTAAAAGGTTCTGCAATATTTCTCCCACTTAAAAAAAAAATTAGGCCAACAGACAATATTTTCTCATATTAAAGTTTTTCCTCCCTGCATTCTTCTAGGACTAAAAATGGTCTTAATTTATATGCCAGAGTTGGATATATCAATATAACAATACAGGACAATGCCCAATGCCCTTAGTGCCTGATCGTTTCATTTTATGAAGTAACCTGCGTACTACAGATCACTTCAACAATTCTACCTGCCTGAAAAGAACACCAGTAGAGTACTATGATATGGTAAGACTTAGTCAGATCTACCAAAGGGAAACCTCTTTGGAGTTTCAATTATTCATAGACCCATATGGAGTTTTAATAAATATATTCTGCTGAATGATTTGGAAATAAGCTGCAGACATCTTAAGACTTCACTTAGAAATATTTCAACATGCAACTCCTGAGAGTAAAGTCTTTTTCCTCCATAATCACAATACCCAAGAACATTACTATTTCTCTAATAACATCGAATATCCAATTCTTACCAAGTGTCCTCAACTGCCCCCCGCCACCCCGCCAAAAGTCTTTTATAACACAGACTCAACTATTTTGACCCATGATTTCACTCATTCTTTTGACTCAGAAATAACTCAGGGACTCCCTGGAAAGTCTGAACCTCTATTACCCCTGAAGAATATCACATTCTTCACATCACAAACACTCTATTAGCTTTTATTTCTAAAACTTAAATATCATATTTCAAATATAAAACTGTAATACTAAACATACCTTCTTAAACAACATCACTCCTACCTCCACAGACAAAATTAACTATTTATATAAGATGAACCTTTATAATAAGTGCCATTTAACCAGACTCCATGATTCTACTCGACAGTTTTAGAATACTGAAGTATTCACAGTAACCTAACACCATTACTCTTACGTCTAAGTCATAAATAAGAGCAATTCTCCCTGCCTATACAATTCTGTGCAACACTGAAATCTAGTTGAAATCCCAGCTTCGCTCGGGTGAGCTACCTAATTTGCTTATCTCATGTAAAACAGGTATCACATAAATACCTAAATCAAACTACCTGTGCTGAAGACTGAATATCTGTATGCATATATAAAAAACTGTATGCTTTCAGTCATGTTTACATGTATGTATAAATGCAGACATACATGTTTTAAAGTGCAAATAAGCACATAAGATACCCAGTAACTATTATTATAAAGTTAGGCAAATAAATTTAAAATGTCTCACTGTCTTTAGCCCATTATATGTATTTAATACATATTATCAATTAACTGAAAATGTCAGACACAACCATTTCTAGACACTTAGAAAATTTTGAAACTGAAGTGGTAAAAGGTCCTTTACCACTTCAATTTAATCAAAATAATGTTCTTCCTCTGCAACTTAGTATGTATAAATCTTTACAAAGATGGGGCACAGATTTTCTATCATATACTAGTTTCTAAAGAACTTATTCCCCCAGGGAAGCACTTAAATCAAAGGTATCTTTCTTAGAGCATTTAGGATTCCTCTAAAGGAAACAAGTAAGAAATAAAGATTATAAATTTTGGCAAAAACCGATAATCAAATAAGGAGCTTTTAGTGCCCAAATAGCCAAAAAATATGTATTTTTTTAATTTTTAAAAACTGATCTTAGGAGAAAATAAATACACTTTGATATTTAAGAGAAACAAACCACATACCTTGGATTAAATTTTGCTTCTTCCATCATTTTTTTGAAATCTTCCTTGGCTTGCATTATTTTATTTTTCTTTTCCCTGCGTTCTTCCTCTGCCCTGGTCTTTACATACTGATCAAACACCTATTACAAAAATCAACAAATTTGACAAGTCAATCTTTCATATAGGTAATTTAACTACCAAATTATTGGACAATGTCTTTGTCCAAACTATACCAGGAAAAATATATTAACTGTAGATAATTATACACAGATAATCTATACCAAGTTTCACTGTAAAGCTTCATTGAAATATTACACAAGCATACAGCTCTCTACTTAAAGGGCTTCAAGAACGAAAGAAAATAGCAAAAACCCTCTTTAATTTTTTTTCCAGATTATAAATTAAATACATGATTATTATAAACATTTCAAGAAATTCAGAAATGCGTAAGAGAAATCACAGTCTTCCCAAATCCCTTTTAGAAAGAAATACCAATGGTATGGAATCTGTAGTATATTTTATTTCTGTGCTTCTCTTAAGACCTAAGTATTTTCACTACAATGTAATCATGCTTTTCATCTATTCTATATTTCCCCCACTTAATAATAGTCAAGATAATGAACTGATCATCTATTTACCGCCTACTTCACACCCTATAAAATGACAGAAGAACTTCTTTTTTAAGTAACAAACCAACAATAAGGAATTGAGAAAAAAAAAAACCCAGCAACTTGCAAAGCTGATGGGACAAGCGGAAAAGGACACGTGACAGATATGAGAGCACTCAACATAACCTAGCAGTCAAGAAAAACAAAAAGGCAACTCAAGTTTTTTTTTCTGAAACCAGAATCTCGTCAAACAACTCAAGAATACATAGCATCAAATATCTATGGAGGTGAGGATGGGGTATAGCTAAAATAAGGAGTATTTTAAGGATGAAAAGCTATTTAGTAAGTTGTTAAATTGCTAGATTCCCTCACCAACTTAATGTTTCTGGGCACTACCACTTCTGAATGTAAAAGGCAAGTGACTATTCTAAAGCAAACAATTAGCAAACTATGGCCTATGGGTTGTTTTTATACAGCGCAAGAATAGTTTTTACATTTTTTAAAGGTTTGAGGGGAAAAATAGAAAATTTCATGACACATGAAAACTAAATAAAATTCAAACGACAGTATCCATAAATAAAGCTTTAACTGAACAGCAATGCTTAGACCCTTACATATGTCTATAGGTACCTGACACTTAAACAGCAGTTACAAAGTTACAACAGAGACCATATGACCCACAAAGCCTAAAATACAAATTATCTGACTTAAAAATTTGCTGACCGCCTGCTCTAGAAAATAAAAGAGAGTGTCTTTGAACTGGAGGAACCTGAATTGGGAGCGAATAAGGCAAACCAAACTAAAAACATGGAGATCAACCAAACACATACCAAATACTAAGAAACAGTTTTCTCAGATCCAAAGCAGAGAGATCTGTGCCCTCCAGCCAGGAGAGTAGGTCTTCATTGGGAATCTGACCAGCCTAAAACAATGGACTCCAGGGGTTCTCAACAAACCAGCCTAACTCACCCTACAGCATGTTTCTCAACCTTGGCACACTGATGTTTTCAGCAAGAGGTATACCAGCATCCCTGGCCTCTAGCCACTAGATCCCAGCAGCACTCCCTTCAATTGTGACAAAAATGTCTCCTGGGGGCAAAACTGCTTGTGGTTGAGAACCACCACTCTGCAGCATAGCCCCAAAGCACGAGGGCCCACCTAGACACTAAGAACACCCAAACAGGCCGGGCGGTGGCTCACACCTGTAAATCCCAGCACTCTGGGAGGGCAAGGCAGGAGGATCGTTCTCGCTCAGGAGTTCAAGACCAGCCTGGGCAACATGGCAAAATCCCATCTAAAGAGAACAAACTTAGTGGAATCAGAAACTATACAGAAAAATAAAAACTTAAAAGAAAAAAATGTTCCTAAACAACCTCACAGAGCTAAGATAATGCATCCATAAGGTAAGAAAAACCTCAAAAAACATAAAAGAACTCCGAGAAATTAAAAGACACAATAAATTTTAAAAATCTAAATACTTGGTTGATAAAGGCGAGGAAATTATTTAAAAAGTTAAATAAAAAGATAAAGGTAATTAACAGGAAAGCGAAAAAACTTAAGGACCAATCCACAAAAGCAAATTCAAATTCTGTCCCAGAATGAAAAAACAGAGAAAAATTAACACAAGAGAATTTCCCATAACTAAAAGAGTTGTGTTTCCCATTGAAAAGGTCAGCCAAGTGCCCAGCACAACAGACCCTTCCTCTAGGAAAAACACCACTATGGCATTTCAGAATACTAAGGACTAAGAGAGCTACATACTTAGAGGAAAAAAAAAACCAGATTCACATATAAAGGAACACGAATGGCTTCAAAAACAACGAACACTAGAAGCAGAGCAATGCCTTTAGCTGGCCAAACAATTCCAAATAAGGGTACAACAAAGGTTTTTCCAAGTATGTTAGGCCTCAAATGAATTTTCCCTGCACATTCTCTCAAGAAGCTACAAAAAGGAAAAGACTTACTATGTAGGGAACAGGTCTATGAACATCTTTGTAACAAGTACAACAAAATGTTCCAAAATACCTTCGACATCTTCCCAAGTCAATCCATGTATGTCTACCAATCTTCATCTACTGGGGGTCTTGGAACATATCCTCCACAGATGAGGGGGGACTTGGAACATATCCTCCACAGATTACTGTATCTATGATTACCTGACCAGTCCCCTGCTAGACATATAAGCCATCTTCAATTTCCTCTAAGTATAGCATTGCAGAAAACCTTTTGAAAGTACTTGCATGCTGAAGAGAGGGAGAAAGTTGTTTCCAACTCTTTTCTCAGTATATACTTACTTTTAAATAAAAGTATTAAATGACACATAAAATTCAAGGGAATTTATATTCACTTTCCTTTGAGAATCTAGAAAGAACTTCATATTCCCTCTGCTGTGCTACCCTAGACCAAGGTTAGGAATCACTCTCTAAGACAAAAATCTCATAAAAAATTAGGGGTTGTGTTATGCTTCCAAGTTGCTCCTAATTATTTGTGTCATGCTTCCCAATACACTTGGCCTTATGTTCCCCATGTTAAGTGGTTATTTTCTCATAACCTCAACTCATGAGCAAAATTTCATAATAAATACAATGAAAATGAGTAAATTTTAAAAATAATTCTGTTAAGTTCACTTTTATAGGCATGAACAAAAATGTATATTAAAGGGCTATGCCCTTTAAGCCTTCAAGGCAGCTCTGGAGCTCTGGAGTGCTTGCAATGTTCCATTTTTTTGAACATGATATATTCATTTTGTGAAATTTCACTTATGGTTTTATCTTTTCTGTATGTTTCAAAATACGTTTACTAAAAATGTCTCCATTATTTGATTCTCATATTTTTAATTTCACAATGATTCAATGACAAATTATTCAGTAACAGTGGCCTAGATGGTTGACAATTCCGAGTAATTGTGTGGGTAACACAGTACCATACTGTAATACTGTCAATATTAAAAAGCTCTGAATAACAAACGAGGTATCAAAAAGTTTATTTTGGTGTTTTCTCTTGGAGTTCAAGGGCAGGGCTTTATTTTTTTTTAACTGACAAATAATAATTGTACATATGCATGGGGTTACTGTGTTTCAATACATGTACAATCGAAACGTGTTTAAATACATATCATGTAGAGTGATGAGATCAAGATAATTAGCATATCCATCTCAAACATTTATCATTTGTGTTGGAAAAACGTTCAATATCCTCCTTCTGGCTCTTCAAAACTACTTATTACTGTTAATCAGTCATCCTACAGTGCTACAGAACCCCAGGACTTATTCTTCCTATCTAGTTTTAATTATATATGCTTTAACAAATCTCTTCCTATCCTCCGAGTTCTCCCTACCCTTCTCAGCCTCCAGTAGCCTTTGTTCTACTTTTTACTTCTACTACATCAACTTTGTTTTGTTTCCACGAGTGAAAACATAGGATGTTTATCTTCCTGTTCTTGGCTTATTTCATTTAACATGACTTCCAGTTCCATCTATGTTGCTGCAAATGACAGGATTTCATTCTTTTTTGTGGCTGAAACCCCATTTTCTCTTTCCAGTCATCTGTTATTGGACACCCAGGTTGATTCTGTATCTTGGCTACTGTGAACAGTGCTACAATAAACATGTGGGTACTGATATCTCTTCAATACAATGATTTCTTTTCCTTTCAATACATACCTGGTAGGGGGATTGCTGGATCATATCATTGCTCTGTTTGTAGTTTTTCAAGGAACCTCCATACTGTTTTCCATAATGGATATACTAGTTTAAATTCTAACCAACAGTATATAAAGAGTTCCCTTTTCTGAGTATCCTTGCCAGTATTTGTTATTTTTTCCTCTTTTATATAAGCCTTCCTAACTGGAGTGAGACACCTCACTGCTCTTTTGATTTGCATTTCCCCAATGATTAGTGATGTTGAGTATTTTTTCATATATTTATTGGCCATTTGTATGTTCTGAGAAATGTCTGTTCAGATCATCTGCCCATTTGTTAAGATTTTTTTTTTCTGTTGAGATGACTGAGTTCCTCGTACATTTTGGACATTCAATTCCCTGTCAGATAAGTAGTTAGCAAATATTTTCTCCCATTCTGTAGGATGTCTTCACTGTTGTTTCCCTTGCTATGGAGAATTGTTTTGATATAACCCCATTTGTTTATTCTTGCTTGTGCTTTTAAGGTCTTATTTGTAAAATCTTTTCCCAACCAATGTCTGGAATCATTTCCTCGATGGTTTTTTCTAGTAGTTTTCTCATTTCAGTTCATACAATTAGGTCTTTGATCTATTTTGAGTTGATCTTCAAATACGGTAAGAGGTGGGGTTCTAATTTCATTTCTTCTGCGTATAGATTTCCAGTTTTCCCAGTATCACTTATTGAAGAGACTGTTTTTTCCACAGTGAGTGTTCTTGGCACCTTTGTCAAAATAAGTTGGTTATAAATATATGGATTAATTTCTGAGTTCCCTATTCTGTTCCTTTGGTCTGTGTGTTTTTATGACAGTACCATACTGTTTTAGTTACTACAGCTTTCTAGCACATTCTGAAGTCTGGTACTACGATATCTCCAGCTTTGTTCTTTTTGCTTGGGATTGCTTTGGCTATTTTGTCTTTTTTGGTTTCACAAAAATTTTAGGAATTTTTTTTTTTTTGAAACAGGGTCTCATTCTGTTGCCCTGGCTGGAGTGCAGTAGCAGTCATAGCTCCCTGTAACCTCAAATTCCTGGATCAAGTGATCCTCACGCCTTAGTCTCCCAAGCAGCTTGGACTACAGGTGCACGATACCACACCCGGCTAGTGCTTGTATTTTTCTGTAGAGAAATCTCGCTATGACAGTCTCAAACTCCTGGCCTCAAGTGATCTCCTGCCTTGGTTTTCTAAAGTGGTGGGATTACAGGCGTGAGCCACCTTGCCTAGCCAGATTTTTTCTTCCAGTGACATTGTTTAGAATGTCACTCGTATTTTGATAGAGACTGCACTGAATCTGTAGATTGCTTTGGGGAGTACTGCCACTTTAACAATATTAATTACTCTGATCCATGAGCTTGGGATGTCTTTCCCTTTGTATCCTGTTCAGTTTCTTTCATCAGGGTCTTAAAGTTTTCCTTATGGGGGTCTTTCACCTGTTTGGTTAAATTTATTCTTAGTTATCTTATTTATTCGGTACTACTGTAAATGGGATTGCTTTCCTGATTTTTCAGCTAGTTCACTGTGTACAGAAACACTATTGTATTGTATATTTAGTATCCCGTAATTTTATTGAATCAGTTTAGCAGTTTTGTTTTTTTTTTTCGAGAGAGAGTCTTGCTGTCACCCAGGGTGGAGTGCAATGGCACAATCTCGGTTCACTGCAACCTCCATTTCCTGACTCAAGCAATTCTCGTGCCTCAGCCACCTAAGTAGCTGGGATGAAAGGCATGCGCCACCATGCCTGGCTAATTTTTCCATTTTTAGTAGAGATATTTTTAGTAGAGATGAGGTTTCGCCATGTTGGCCAGGCTGGTCTTGAACTCCTGACCTCATGTGATCCACCTGCCTTGGCCTCCTAAGTGCTGGGATTACAGGCATGAGCCTCCACGCCCAGACTGAATTTATCAGTTCTAAGAGATTTTTGGTAGCATCTTTAGGTTTTTCTATACGTAAGATCCTGTCATCTGCAAAAAGAAACAAGTTGACTTCTTCCTTTCCAATTTGGATACCCTCTATTTCTTTATCTTGCCTAATTGCTCTGGCTAAGACTTCCAGTACTATGTTGAGCAAGAGTGGTGAGAGTGGGTATCCTGTCTTGTCTCTTTCCAGTTCTTAGAGGAAAAGCTTTTAAAATGTTTATTTTGAAATAAGAGAGAACTTATTTTAAAGTGTTATTAGCATAACTACTATCTATGTCAGAACCTAGTAGCATCCTATATGGCAATGGTCTAGTTTTTGTGAAAAATGGTTTTCAATTAAAATTTGTCATAACAAACAAAAACATTTCAGACCCCTTAAGTGACCTTTATCAAAGGAAAATTCTAAGTTAAAATGTATGGTTACAATTATATAAAATATATCTTTTATAATGATATAGAATGTGCATAAATCTACAAATAACTAGAAAAGGAAAACTGAAATATAATTTTATATTACGAGGCATTTCCAGTGAAGTTACTAGTGTTTTCTAAATCAAAGCACAAACTGCAAACATGAAATTACAAAGTGCAAATGTGTAATGTGTAACCTAGCACCTTTCTGGTTGTTCACTTTATACTCTTATGCAAATAATAAAACCAAATATTCAAAAAACGTGTTTATTTTTAAACACCAAATGTTAACTACTACTTCTTCTCAGTTCTTACATTCTGATTGTTGAGAGAAGAATTCTATTTAAAAGGCACGTGAGGCCAAGGCAGGTGGATTACTTGAGGTCAGGTGTTCGAGACTAGCCTGGCCAACATGGTGAAACTCTGTCTCTACTAAAGATACAAAAATTAGCCGGCCATGGTGGTGCACGCTTGTAATCCCAGCTACTTGGGAGGCTAAGGTGGGAGGATCACTTGAACCCCAAGAGGCAGAGGTTGCAGTAAGATGAGATGGCGCCACTGCACTCCAGTCTGGGCAACAGAGCAAGATTCCATCTCTAAATAAATAAATACATAAAATAAATAAATAAATAAATAAATAAATGGCATGAGAACTTTTAACTACAGATTTTATTGAAAACAGAACACTAGAAGAATATTTTCTCTTTTCAAATGTACTTCTATTAAGGAGATAGCACCATCAGCTCATAGAATGCTTCAAAAATTGGGAAAGAACTACAGTTCTCAATATGTTACTTAGAATTTCACTATAACACTCAGTACCAGGAGGAATATGTCATAAAAGTTTTAAAGTCTTCAGAGATATTTAGATTAGGCATTGTTCCAGGCACCACAAATAAAGCAATGAAGACAAAGTTTCTATCCTCATACAATTTATATTTTGCAGGAGGAGGAGACAGATAATAAAAACACAATTTTATATAATTAGAGCAGTGAGCACTATAAAGAAATTAGAAAAGGCAAAGAGATCATACTTAGATTGATTAGAAAGCACCTGGACAAGTACCTTAATGAAATGAAGCTGGCTATGCTAACACCTAGAGGAAAAACATTTCAGGCAGAAGGAATAGCAAAATACCAGAATGACTGGCTTGTTCAAGTAATATCAGGGCCAGTGTGGCTATAATCAACAAACACTAAAAAAGACCTTCAAGAGGTATACAGGGATAAGTGTATGTAGAATATTAGAGACCATGAAAATAACTTCAATTTTATCCTCAATGAAATGGAAAGCACTAGACAGTTTTAAGCAAGGGAGCAGTGACTTAATTTAATATCACTTAAACTTTAAAATTAGTCTGGCTGCCGTGTGGAAAAAGAACTTGACTAAAGAGGAACAAGAACAGATGGAATGAAGGAGATCAACAACAGGCTACACAGATGATAAGGGTTGCTTATGGTGGCTTGGATTAGGGTGTTAATGGGGGAAATGATTAATAAAAGGTGAGATTTTGAAAATTTTTTGAAGGTAGATTATAGATTTGCTGATAAGACTGTAAAGGAGCAGTGGGAAAAGTAAGGAATCAAAGCTAATTTATAAATTTTGATAGGGCCATAAACTGAAATGAGAATAAAAAATGCAGACAAGAGTTTTTTTGTTTTTTAAAAAAGACATAAAGCTTAAAATGCAGATGCAAATACATTAAGGAAGTTATGTCTTTCTATTCCAAGTACTAAAATACTTATCTGGCACACTGTAAATTTTCTCCCTTCAATCAAGTCCATGATTAGACCTACATGCATAATGGCACACACCGTGTGAAGAATTATTCTAATTGTTATAGTAAAAATATCAAAGATGGGCACTACTGTTACCAAATGAAATCTTACAGCTTAACAGCACTATAGCAAATGGTTCCATATACTCACCATTTTATGGAGATCAGTGTCAGGATAGTTCAGGTAATTCAGAAATTAAGTAAGTTGGAAGTGTGCAATGCTTTAGAAGAGGCAACCATGAAATGATATGTCACTGAATCATTATGGGAATAAAAAGCAGCACTAATTCAACAGGGACCCTGTTTTTCTGAGTTTATGATGAAAACAGATATTTTAACAGATGCTACTTAGATGTGAACTTTGTATGTGTAGTTGTGTATGAGACATAAACTTATGTTCCAGTACAATCTACAGGACACACACACACACATATATATGTAAATACTAACATATAACAGTCAAGAAGGCTGTTCGGTATTCAATAAACCAGTGTTCAATGGTAGTCATATCTACTGGATGGGATTACAGTGGCCTTTTTTCTCCTTTATACTCATCTGTATTTTGCTATTTTTCTACTCTAAATTTGCATCATTGGCCCAAAAAAGCAAATTAGTAAAAGCATTTGAAATCAATTTTAAAACCATACTACACATAACCTAGGTGTTTGAGGCATAAGGACAAAAATATCCAAGAATTTTGAGGTAGAAATGGCCACACATAGACACACAGTATGTTCTAAGATGCAAGACTATGTTTTTGAATGCTGTATCAGAAAAAAAAGGGATGGTACTTTATTCTTCATAATTTAAAAACTATGTTGGCAAGAGATATACATTCTTAGTTAATGCCATTTTCCTTTTACCTGTTTTCTCTCTTTAGGATTGAGAAGTAAGTACCGGGGATCAAAAACTATCTTGTGCAACTCCTTCTCCCATGTTGAAAAAGCAGACACCTTTAAAATAAAAATGTATTGCCTCATAATTAAGTTTGCTCTATAAATATAAAGGTCATAATTTTGCTTGAAATCTACAGGATATCTGTTTATAAAGGAGACATAAAACCATACTGAAGTTTCCATCACTAATAAATGACAAGCAGTGGGAGGCTAGCAACAGCAAATTTCTACACTAATTGGCTCTGAACATTCCTATATTATATAGAAGTAACACACACTTAATTGCTCATTAAAATAACCACTACTGTGTGACATTTAAAAAATCAGTACATCAGAAAAAGCCTTGAAGATTTGTATTTTGATTTGTCATGCTTGCTCCAATCTTGTGAACAATGTTCTGATTTAAAATTGAACAATTTTACTTATTCAAATCAATCTGTGAATATAATCAAATAGTTGAAATCCCTTCTCAATTAAATTGCAGATAATAATATCACAAAGTATCAGTTCTCCTTTAACAAAAGCCATTCTGAAGATATTAAAGGAAGAATAATCATATATACCTTACCTATCCCAAGTAGTCCGCCATTCTGTAATGTTAATACTCGTCTTATATTACTCACCACAATTTAATGACCCAATAAATGTTAAGTGTTATTTGTACTTAAAAGGACAGTAAAATGGCATTTAGTTAAATATGATAAGATTAGCCAAGAAAAAGGCTGTTGCAAAAAATGTACAGTAATTTTAAAAATCCCCTTATCCCCCCCCATAACATGAGCACTAACCTTAGATTTGACCTTTTAGCAAGACATATTTATATTACTTATACAAAACAGAAATATCTCCCCCAAAGATTGTTTTCTGACCCCTCTCTCTAGCAGCATGTCCTTGAACTGCTTCATTCGAGCCTCCAGAGGGACAATGGCCCTTTCTCGGGCAGCTTTAATTTCAGCTTCCATGGCAGCTTCTTTCTCTGAGTCAATGTCTTTATTATCATCTCTCCTATAAAAAATAAAATATAAGACATCAACTGACAAAATACTAATTCTCAGATCTTATCAGAAATCTTAAAATCAAAGGAATTTTCAAGACTCACTACTGAGCAGCATATTTTTGGCAAAAACAAATTATATTGAGGATTTCAAATGAACTCTAAGGAATAAACAACTTTCATAATAACAAAATTAAAATGGGCTTCTAATGATTTACAATGGCTACATTATTAGGAAAAAAATACACCTTTAATGTGCTGTCTCTCCCTGACACTGGTTAATAACATAAAAAGGGATCAATCTTACTTAAAAAAAAAAAAAAAAAAAAAAAGTTTAACACTGCAGCAAACCTTTATGTGTCAGAATCAAACAGCACAGAATATAATTTTTTTAGTTCTTGAAATATAGAAAAAACAGTATTTTCCAAAATGTTTTACATTATAAATACATAAAATATTTTGTAAAATCTAATAAAAATTGGTATTAACTGGTATTATGTTTTAGTAATCTCAAACATTTATTTTAAAAATAAAACTAAAATATCTGCAATCTTGGCCAAGTGAATATGTAAGATATATACCTTACCTACCTGACTTTTTATTACTCACTTTCTGGGTGATAAGTTGAGATTTAAGTTGAAGGACAGGTCCCAGAGAGCAACATGGGCCCAGGAGTAGTTAGGTGGAATTAGAACTGTTCATCAATGACTAAACTACTTCTTGTTCCTCCAAAAATGCACCTCAGGGGTAAGGGCAACCCTGTTTCTGTGTGGTACTCAAGTGAAATTGTAAACATGGAATCATGGCACCTCTCAAACATATGCACTACGAAAAAGGCCCATTCATGTAAATAATCCAAAAAAGTATGTAATTCAATAATATCTGGGTGTATATTTCAGCAGATCTTCCTTCTTAAATATGATCTGCTAAGCATATTTTTAAAATTGGCTCTTATTCCCTATACAAACTTAATGGAATCAGGACAACAGAACATGTGGAAATTCAAACGCATGCTATACAGGGAACTGTAGGTAGCCCCAGAGATTTAAATGGAACTAAGGCTAACCCACAAATGCAAGTGAGAGGTACTTAGCAACTTAGGGAATGAATCAAAAGAAATAGAAGACATAGTCCGTGACCTGCAGGAACTTAGCGAGATAGTCTGTGACCTAAGATATGCACAAAACAAACAGGTAAAAGCAATTTGCCAAACAATATACCCTCTTATAATAATAATTTTAAAACTATTTAAATAGTTAAAAGAGTTAAGACATCCAAGAAATATAATAACTAATGAAAACAAATAACCTTTATAAAACTATACTAAATGAAAATGTCACAATACAAACTATCACTATCTATCTCAATAAAGGAAATAAAAGAAAAACTAAGCCAGGAAAAATAGGCTTTTAGCTTTGTACCTAAATAGAGAAGCTCGGGCAATCCACATAAAGGACTTCTTTGACATTCTCCTGATAAAAGCAGTTAAAAACCTTACAGAGTTGTCTATAAGAACAAACAATTAAAAACAACCTAAAAGTTTAACATCGTAGGAACATCCAAAATAATGGTACATAAACAGAATGAATACAGTCATTTATAATAATTAACAAAACAAATGTCTTATTCTAGGTATTTTTTGTTTTAAAAAAGCACAAAATCAGTTAATTACAACTAATAAAAATTACATTTGGTCAAGAACTAAAAAGTCAATTGCAAAAATCAGAATAGCTATGTTACGCTGATAAATTATGAGTGATTCTTTCATATCTTTTATGTTGTTTCCAATAAAGAAATTTTTTTAAAAAGAACTACCCTTTATAGGGGTTGTCTTACTGATTTATTTGCCATAATTTGGCTGCATTCAATCTGTCCTTTTCAGATAAGGACTACGATTAACCAGTTCCTGTTAATGTCTTCAAACTTTCCTTTTTGCTGCTAAATAATGGTCCCATTCCCCATACATGCATACCCTCTACCCCATCCTTCCCCCCACCATAACATTTACATTTTACCCAACTCTAGAGCACTGGCCAAGCTAATGCCACTACTTCTTAGCAGTCTCTTTCTCGCAGAGCACTTCCTAAGCTTATGGGTTCACTCCTCACCAAGTAGTAATGACCAGACTCAAGGACTAGGTAAAGTTACAAGATAACCATATACAGAGGGAGAATTCTGTGTCTGTTTTTATGAGATCTCTGGAATGGTATCTACTGGGGTCTAAATAAGGGAGGAAACGAACTTTTTATAAAATTGAGAACTAATAAATTTCCAAAAAGAATTAATTCCAAAACTATCATTTGACTTCATAATACATATGTGAATACCCAAATCTTTTATAAATCTAGCAAAAAAAGGGACACACTTTCTTTCTACAATGAAAAACAAAGCTATTTACTATCAGGCCTGAGAGAGCAATCATGCCTCCTAACAACATTCACATTACCTGTCCCTTCCAATCACAAATTATTACCAAATCAACTTTTAAAAGATATAATCTACCTCAATCAAATTGTATATATTACTTACTTCCGTTTTTTTGCTTTAACAGGCTCATCTTCATTAATTTCTTCCATTAATTCTTGTTCCTCTTTAACTATAAGACAAAATTTAATTAAAATATTTAGGCATGAATTCTTCTGCTAATCACTACCAGAACACTTGCTTTAATAGTATTAAAAAGAAGCTGCAATTTATAGTCAGTTCACTCACTTGCACTCATAGAGAATTGCCACTTTTGGATCGACAGCATTGTCGGAGTTGGGTGCCCTGGCAGAAACATTTCAAATATTGTTACAAAGTCATATACATATATTCCACAAACATTTCTTTTTAAAAATTACTATTTATATAACCTCTTAATCACCTCTTAATATTCATCCCTTTATAAACCATTAAAGCATAATTCTATACTTCCCCTATCCTCCCTTTACATTAAATTCAATTCATTTTGAAATGCTTCTTGCCTAAACCTTAAATTTACATATATATAAAATAAAGCTTTC
This sequence comes from Papio anubis, assembly GCF_008728515.1. NCBI lineage: Eukaryota > Metazoa > Chordata > Mammalia > Primates > Cercopithecidae > Papio > Papio anubis. The sequence continues at coordinate 139,206,818 of NC_044980.1, read as the reverse complement.
TTGATTCAGGATTTATAGTACCTTTTAACGATGCATGTTAATGTATTTATCAAATGAATGAATCAAATATTTAAAAACAAATTCATGAAAAACAAAAGCAAATCACATATTGTTCCAACATCATTCAATACCATAAAGTATTATTATCATACCTATAAAACAAGTATTGCTGAAGGTGAGCCTAGTACCTTCAGCACCAGACAGGCAAAGCTGCACTGATTCAGAAATCACTTATAATTCAGCACACATATAATGCATGAAAATGTCTCAATGACTATAAATGATACACATTAGAATTTATTTCATTAGAAGTAGTAATAATTCATTTATCTTGCTTCTATACCACTTGGGGGCCACAGTTCTATAAAAACACAATCATATCAATACAATGGCAAATTACCAATAAGAAATATACAACAAAAATTACGTACAAATAATTGTACTCGATATATTGGAATGCCCTCTGAATATGAGGTAGATTAAAAGATAATCTCTTAGTAAGGTTTAGGTGTCTAGTCTCAGGAATATAAGGGGCTTACTATCTAATTCAAAAGACTGAGATTTTTTATTTTTTAAAAATTTGTACTGTATTATTTCAAGAAATATATTACTAGTCACAAAAGGTGCTAAAAGGCCCACTGAGGAGCATTTTAGTAGTACTGATAAGCACTAAGCAAGTAGCAACACTACCAACCATATCTTGGACTAACTGAAAATCTTGAGTAGGACAATAAATTAAAGACACACATATTTTACAAAGCACAGTCTTATCCAAATTCTCTCCATATTTTTAATCTCTATTATTTCACTCAAACTAGGATAGCAGTCTATTTTTTCTAACACTGCTTATATTCTTTGAAAAATAAAGGGTTGCTAAGTGACCTCCACATTTTCTATCAAAATATAAAAGAACGTTAAAATCAGTGGATAAGTTCCTAATATAAAACTTACTTAGTTTCTTCAATTCTTCCATTCCTTTTTTATGAGGGGGCTCCTGAATAATTTTGTCAACATCTGCTCTGCCAATCAGATCATCAGGCCGGTCCCACATAGAAAGACGAGTGGTGGGATTATAAAAGAAGACCCGCTCATCACCGGTCCAAACAACACACCTAAGAATTGATTCAAAATATCATTCTCTTATGTTATGGAACATATTTTATAGCTAGGACTTCTACTTTCAGCCTGTTACAAGTCGGGAGATGAGGGTACTGAAGAACAACTTGTTCTTATTACCAATAGTTATTTACATAGAACCAAATGTGGTTTTTACAAGATAACTGAATGACTCAAGTAAAAATAACTGATCAACATATTAATTGAGAAAACCAAGAAATGCAAAGCAATTTGTGATCAGGGATTAGAATGCTTAGGAATTTGGTTTTGCACACTCAATTTGAGAGTACTAAATTTTAAACTATCAAAAAGAAGTTTAATGGCAACAATAATGCTATTAAGCAGTTCTAAAGCTAAAGAACAGATATAGCATCCTACCTACTATAGTTCTTAATATTTCTTAACAAACCAAAACTACAAACTCAAATGCAACATTCTATGAAGACTTTAAGATCTAATTATATCTAAAATAAAAAGTAAAGGGAAGGCCCAGCACGGTGGCTCAGGCCTATAATTCTAACACTTTGGGAGACCAAAGCAGGAGGATCACTTGAGCTCAGGAGTTTGAGACCAGCCTGGGCAACATGGTGAAACCACATCTCTACAAAAAATATTAATTAAAAAAATTAGCTGGATGTGGTTGCACGAGCTTGGATGTGGTTGCACCAGCTACTTAGGGCTGAGGAGGGAGGATCACCTGAGCCCAGGAGGTCAAGGCTGCAGTGAGCTGTGATCACACCACTGTACTCCAGCCTGAGCAACAAAGTGAGACCCAGTTTCACCAAAAAAAAAAGGGTAGTAAAGTATCAATTGCACTAGGGCATCGTACACTACCTACTACAACCCACTGGTCCTGTTAATTACAATTAGAAAACTCAAAGAAAAAAAAAGGAAAAAAAACAAAACACAACTACATTCAGACTCTGTACTGTCTTGATGGACAAACACAAAGCAATAGGGAGGACAGTCAAAATTTAGAGAAACAACTGCAAGGGAGTAAATCTCCCATTTCACCCACCTCGTAGCTCTGCCCTGAGCATAATCCCTGGTTGCAGAGTGGCATGGTTGCAATAGCATGGCAGCTAAAACTCCAATAGAAACTAAGTCTATATGACCTGATTATCAAGTTATTCAACAGTTGTCAAGTCCAAGGTAACTTACAAGTTGAAATGATCACACTAAGCCTCCTATGTTGATAGTCAAAAACTCTAAAGCAACAATAACCAGACCTCCCTGAGATAAAGAAAAACACACTTAAAATAAATGAAAAGAGTTCAGTAATGAAACATAAACTACAAAAAAACAACCAAAAGGAAAATTTAGAAATTAAAAATAACTGAAATTAAATGTCACTGGATTGGCTCAAGAGCAGAATGGAGACATCAGGAAACAATCAGTGAATTAGAAGATGGATCAGTTGGGCAAGGCGGCTCACACCCATACTCCTTGCACCTGCCCTTTGAGATGCTGAAGTGGGAGGATCACTTGAGGCCAGCAGTTTGAAACCTGCCTGGGCAACAAAGTGAGACCCTCCATCTCTACAAAAAATAAAAAATTTTAAATTATCCAGGTGTGATGGTGTGCACCTATAGTCCCACCTATTCAGGAGGCAGGAGGCTGAGGCAGTGAGCTATGATCGTGCCACTGTACTCCAGCCTGGGTGACAGAGCAAGACCCTGTCACTTAAAAAATAAAAATAAAAAATCAATAATTAACTATCTCATCTGAAGAACAGAGGAAGTGGGAACAGACCCCAAGTCTGAAAATTAGTGAGGACCATGAAGCTCCAAATTGAGGGGGTTTGGAGTTGGGTACCAGCTTTTCACATACAATACTCAAACAGAGAAACCACAACCCAGGAATATATTCTTGGAATACAGACTGTTTTCATAACTTTGAAACCAGGTAATATTTTCCATAATTATTTTTTTTAATGAGCCTGTGTAACAGTCAGTGGAATAATTATATAGAAATTATACAGAAAACAATTATTCCAAGTGCCTTTAAAACACAGTAATTTGATTATGCATTCCTACAGCGATATGCCCTAAACATAACAACAACAAAAACTATCTTCAGTAATCATATTGTGATAGTTTTGGTATTGTTACTCAGCGACATGTGTGAGAAAAGCAAACGAGTAATTAGGTCACTATCATTGAGAAATAGTATTTTCAGCAAGAAATGAGATACTGAAGATAGATGATGAGGTTCAATAAAAATCTTGAGGTAGATCTAAATGGGAAGTAATGCTATGAACTCATGCTGTATCTTTGAATGTGGGTACCTTCCAGCTGTGTCTACCAAAGAAGTCTAAAAATAATGACTAATACAGTTGCAAACTATCCAATTCCCACAAAAATGGCAAGGGCCCCCTGGAGAAATGGCTGAATCTAGGTCTGAGATAGGAAATATACAAGATAAGCCTAGAATGTCTTGTCATAGAGGAAAGCAGGGAAGCTATAGAGGATTGTAACAAAAAAAACCTAAAGAGTCAGCTGCAAGAGTCTTCTCCTGACCAAAGAGGAGACAATTTTAAACATCAATAAGGATAAAAACTGTAATAGATTAAAAACATAGAAAATATATTTAAATCTATGAATTAATAACACTCAAACCAACTCATTATTCTGAAAACTGCTAAGCCCTTCCCTTCCTATACAATTTGTACCTCTAAGTGACCAACAGTGATAAGGGGAAGTATCTCTCTATAAGCATCCCAGTTAATAAATGAAAAGGGAATAAAAGAAATACATTACCATTAGTTTCAACCCTTCATGCGGTTATGCCTAGTGTTCCATTATTGGAATGCTAAGCTTGTGGGATTTATATCCTATTGCTTTTTCATACAAAAAATTTGCACAACCTTCAGCATAAATGGGTTACTGATTTAACTGATCTTGGCCAGAGTTTTCAATCTCACACTGCTGACATATTGGGCTAGAGAAGCAATTCTTGTTGGGAGCAGTCCTGTGCATACAGGATATTTAGAGCATCCCTGGCATCTATCTGCTAGATGTTATTAACACCCTCCAAGTCTTGACAACCAAAAATGTCTCCAGGCATTGCCAAATATCCACTAGGGGCAAAATTACTCCTAGTTGAAAACCTCTGATCTATGCAATAATCATCATCACTTATGAACTAGGCTTGCCAAAAAGATTAAATCCGAATCTGATCACACTTCTAGACCTGCTTGCCTGTCTGTAGGAAATTCAGGAATGGAGGACCCTGTATTAAACAGTACCATGGAGGACCCTATTAGACAGTACCATGGGGACAAATCTAGATTTGGGAACACTATAGGAAAAACATTTATTTCTTCAATAACAAAAACAAGGAAAAGAAGTTAGAAGGGAACCTATACATTACAAGACTTCTGAAACAAGCCAAATCATTGCAAAGTGTGGATTGCATATAGATTAAATAAGTTGGAGCAGGAACAGCAAAGGAAGCACTGATGTGGCAAAAGAAAGAAAAGAGAAAAACAAGATAAGAGGAAAATAAGAAGTAGACAGGCATACCTTAGATATTGTGGGTTCGGCTCCAGACCACCGAAATACAGCAAATATTGCAATAAAGTAAATCTCAAAATTTTTGTATTCCACCATATACAAAAGTTATATTTACATCATGCTGTAGTCTACTTAGTGTGCAATAACATTATGTCCAAAAGAACCAATGTACATACCATAATTTAAAAATATTTTATTGCTAAAAAAATGCTAACAATCATCTAAGCTTTCAGCGCATCATAATGTTTTTGCTGGTGGAGGGTCTTGCCTCAATCTCTTGATGGCTAATGACTCATGAGGCTGGTGGTTGCTGGTAACTGGGGTAGCTGTGGCAATTTCTTAAAATAAGACAAATATGAAGTTTTCTACATCAATTGACTCCCCCTTTCACAAAAGATTTCTCTGTAGCATGCAATGCTGTTTGACAGCATTTTACCCACAGTAGAGCTTCCTTAAAGTTTGGCATTAATCAGAACGGAAGCCCCCTGTTGCTGCTTTATCCACCAAGTTTATGTAATATTCTAAATCCCTTATTATTTCGACAATGTTCATGGCATCTTCACCAGTAGATTCTATCTCAAGAACCCACTTTCTTTGCTCATACATAAGAAGCAACTCCTGACCCATTACAGTTCTCTCATAAAATTGCAGCAATTCTGGCTCATCTTCAGGCTCATTTCTAATACTAGTTCTCTTGCTATTTCTACCACATCTGCAGTGACTTCCTTCACTGAAGTCTTCACTTCCTCAAAATCATCCATGAGAGTTGGAATCAACTTCCTCCAAACTCCTGTCAAGGTTAATATCTGGACCTCGTCCCATGAATCACCAGTGTTATTAATGGCATCTACAATGGTGAATTGTTTCCAGAAGGTGTTCTATTGACTTTGCGAGATCCACCACAGGAATCACAATCTGTGGCAGCTATAGCCTGATGAAATGTATTTCCTCAGTAATAAGACTTGAAAGTCAAAATGACTCCTTGATCCATGGGCTGCAGATTGGATGTTGTCAGCAGGCATGAAAACACCATTCATCTCCTTGTACATTTCCATCACAGCTCTTGGATGAAGAGGTGCTTTGTCAATGAACAGTAATATTTTGAGAAAAAAAAACAAAAAAAAACAAACTTCTTTCTGAGCATTAAGTCTCAACAGTGGGCTTAACTCAGTAAACCACACTATAAACAGATACGCTGTTATCCAGGCTTTGCTGTTCCATTTATAAAGCACAAGCAGAATAGATTTAGCATCATTCTTAAGGGCCCTAGGATTTTCAAAATGGTAAACGAGCAGTGGCTTCAACTTAAAGTCACCAGAGAGATAGTGAGAGTCAGTCCATCCTTTGAAGCCAGGGGGTGACTTCTCTCTAGCTATCAAAGTCCTAGGATGGCATGTTCTCCCAATAGAAGGCTGTTTCATCTACACTGAAAACCTGTTGTTTAGTGCAACTGCCGTCATCAATAACCTTAACTTGATCTTCTGGATAACTTGCTACAGCTTCTACACCAGCACGTGCTGCTTCCTCTTGCACTTTCATGTTATGGAGATGGTTTCTTACTTAAATCACATGAACCAACCTCTGCTAGCTTCCAACTCTTCTGCAGCTTTCTCACTCTCAGCCTTCACAGAACTGATGACAGGTAGGGCATCTCTTGTGGATTAGGCTTTGGCTTAATGAAATGTTGTAGCTGGTTTGATAATCTATCCAAACCACTCAAACTTTCTCCATTATCAGGAATAAGGCTTTCTTATCATTCTTATGTTCACTGGAACAGCATTTTTCATTTCCTTCTTTTGCATTCACAACTTGGCTATTTAGCCCAAGAGGCCTAGCTTTCAGGCTATCTTGGCTTTTGACATGCCTTCCTCACTAAGCTTAATCATGTTTAGTTTTTGATTTAAAGTGAGAGGTATGTGGCTGGGCGTGGTGGCTCATGCCTGTAATCCCAGCACTTTGGGAGGCCGAGGCGGGCGGATCACGAGGTCAGGAGATCTAGACCATCCCGTCTAACACGGTGAAATCCCATCTCTACTAAAAATACAAAAAATTAGCCGGGTGTGGTGGCACATAACTAAAATTCCAGTTACTTGGGAAGCTGAGACAGGAGAATTGCTTGAACCCAGGAGGCAGAAGTTGCAGTGAGCCAAGATCGCACCACTGCACTCCAGCCTGGGCAACAGAGCAACACTCTGTCTTTAAAAAAAAAAAAAAGACACACACACACACACACACACACACACACACACACACACACAAAGTGAGAGGTATGTTGACTCTTCCTTTCACTTGAACACTCTGAGGGCATTATAGGGCTACTAATAGGCCTTATTTCAATATTGTTGTGTCTTGGGGAAAATGGACACCCGAGGAGAGGAAGAGAGATGGGGAACTGGTCGCTGGAACAGTTAGATCACACACATTTATCAACTAGGTTCACCATCTTACATGGGTGTGGTTTGTGGCACCCCAAAACAATTACAACAGTAACATAAAAGATCACTGATCACAGATCACTGTAACAGATATAATAATAATGAAAAAGTTTGAAATATCCCAAGAATTACCAAAATGTAACACCGAGACACAAAATAAGCATGTGCTGTTGAAAAAATGATGGGGTTGCCGCAAAACTTTAGATTTTTAAAAACACAGTATCTATGAAGCACAACATAGTGGAGTACTATAAAATGAGGGATGCCATACTTAGATTGAAAGACATAATTTTCACAGTTCTATAAATGTAATTACATAGTGAGTAAACATGCAAAAACAAATTTAAAATATTTTAAACAAAAAGTAGATTCAGGATCTCACAGTGGTCATGTCTATAATTATGAAGAATACACATTAATGGAGAGTACTAGGAAGACACTTGTAGTAATTGAACTTCAGTTTTGAATAACTCAAATACAACAAACAAAGGCCGAAATACTCAGTAGATAAAAACATATTTGACATACACTTTTTAAAGTACTTTTCCTTTCTACAAAAGAAACCATGTAACAATCAAGTATGATTTTTAAAAATTACTACTTGAGCCAAATACATACCACGGAGTACCAGGAATAGGAGCAGTAGCAACTGGCTTTGCCTTCTGGGCAGCCTTTTCTTCTTCAGTCATCTCCTCTTCTTTGGGCTCCTACAAGAAATGAGATTACTCTAATTAGTATCACATTAACTATACCTGAATGTTCCACAAAAGTATGAAGGCAAACAGCTCAAAGTGCAATCAACACAAAATCTGCTGCTAGAATGAGGAAAGGAGACTGAGTAGGAATTTCTAAGAAAGTTCTAAATCTTCATCCCACAGAAAGAGCTGAATTTCACAATAGCAGAACCCAGCAGCAGCAGCTGGTCCTATCTTATAGACTCACTAACCATGTGCTTAGGAGCAGATATGGAGTACAGACCTCTTCATTTAAGGTTGTTTCTTATTTCTGCTAACTTTCCTACTACTAAAACCTGACTACCACGGTCCTTCACTGAATAAAAAACTCCTTTAGTGCTATACATGGATCTGGCTATGCAAGAACACAAGAGCAGAAAGGACAGATAAAATATATCTAACATTCTCCAAATAAGAAGTTACACTTATAATTTTAGCAAATACCAGTCAGTTTATAAGTCAGAAGGTTAGAGATCAGGTCCAAGCTCTGGTCCAAGGCCCTGTCTTTCTATGGGTCTCAGTTCAGTACAAGAAGTAACTTAATGACACTTTCAAAGAAAAAACTGAATTAAGAACTTGCAAGAAACTTAAAATTTCAGAGATCAAATTTATAACAATTATTTTTAAATCTATCAAATAGATACTCACATACAAGTAAGCTGTAGGAAACAATTAATGTGGCTCCCAGGTTAATGGGTCATGGCCCTTTACCTCCTTTATCTCCTTTATAGGCTCTTCTTTAGGATCCTCCTCCTCCGTCTCCATTGGCAGAGGCTCTTCAGAGGGTTCTTTAATTGGCTCTTTAATCTTCTCTTCTAACTTTTCTATTAAAAAATTAAGATAATGTCAAAGGTTTTGATGTAATTTTCTAAGAACTTTCAGAGAATAAGCAATTAAAATATTCCATTCCCAAGTATTAACCATAAACATAAAATGTCCTTCTTTATAATATCTTTAATTTGAATCTTATGTAATGCTCAACTTCAAATACCTTGCTACACCAATCAGGTTAACTCTCTGATTTGAAGACAACCTACTGATTTCGAAGGGACATTAAATCTTTCAGGTCATTCATATATCATTTGTAGCAATCATTTATTTTGCTAAAAGGGATAAGATACTAAGATACTTAGGAATAGAAAAAGGGGTTTGATGAGGTGGGCACACTGACATGTACCTATAATCCTCAGCTACCTGGGAAGCTGAGGCAGAAGGAATGCTTATGCCCAGGAGTTCAAGACCAGCCTGGGCAACACAGTGAGGCTCTGTCCCAAATTTTAAAAACAACAGTAATAACAGGAGCTTGTGATATAAAAAATTATGAATCTTCTACATCTAAGATTCTAAGGGCCTAAATTTTTTTCTTCAGAACACACAAAAAAACACATTCCTTCCCGATCTGTATTATCAATCTCAATAATGATTACAATAATTATGCAATATAATTAGAAAATTCCTAACAGTAAAAATATGTACATACATATGTACATATGTATAACAATTTCTCCAGATGGAAAAAATGATAACATGTAAGTAGAACTAGTTTTTAAAATAAATATTTATCAATTCAGTAAAAATAATCCAACGACTGTGTAATTAGCAAATCCCTCAAATATGTTAAAAAGAAATTAACTCAGAACTTTAAATACCATTCTACTTATTACAGTTTATACTATTTCCCAAGTCATTACAACCACTATATACCTTTTTCCTTTAGTTCTTGGGGTTTTTCCCAGGTAGATTCTAATGTTCTATTATTATAATAATATGTCTTCCCATCTGCTGTTTTATATTCAGTCCATTCAGAAACTGCTGTTGCTCCAGCTAAGGTTGCAGGTGAAGCTGCAATAGCAACCTGGGGATGTATCATGGGTACGATAGGAGGGGCCATTCCTGGCAATACACCTAAAAAAAGAATAATAAAAAATTAGATCCAAGCATCAAACTGCAATACAAAATAAATCTCTAAAATATGAGCTAAATCTTTCTATTAAATATTAATAAATGAATGGACCAGTTGGAACAAAACAAAAATCATATAAAAAGGTGACATAAATACCACTTAATTCTATTTCCCTGGATTTTTAGTTCTAATGCCTAAATTCAATTAGACACAGAAATTCAACCCTTAAAAACAGTCAGAAATTTGGGTCTCACTTATGAAAAAATCTTAACATAATAAATATTTAAAAACATGGTATATTCTCTACTTATGAATAGAAATATATTTTTATAAAGATAACTTATCAAATTCTAATGAAGACAACAAACATATTTACTACAGATATTTCCTGAGGCAAAATTATTTTTAATTTTAAGGTAACTAAAAGGGTAAGAATATTCTCAGTTTTATAGCAAATGACTGAGTTTATCAACTCTGAATGATTAACTCAAATATCCTTATACCCTTTGTTTACTCTTTTCCTAAGAGAAAGCAAAGCTCGTCTACTTTTTAGAAGACAAACCAAGATTTACACTTTTTACAAGACAGCAAAATAAGTTGGTAATATATAAGTAAAATACTATTAAAATAAGGATATGTGAATCAAAACTGGAAAAAAAAAAGTCCTCAAATCCTATACTAAAATTTAAGTTTCAGGTAGTTATCTTACTTCAGTAACTTTAAAATGTATACTATACACATGTATTCACACACATATACTCACTAGCATGCAAGCATAATCACATCACTTTACACATGGAAATGATTTTTTTATATTTAACTTAAAAACACACATCAAAAATAAAATTAAATGTTATGAATATGAGAATGAAGTTGTTTACACTTATTACATAAATTAAGATACAAAGTGATCTGACCTTATTTGTTTTTGTGAACCAAAGAAGCTAATACTACAGGCAATTGGGAAAATTAAGTGTTGGCCAAATATGACAACTGCATTTATACTGCTCATTAAAAAGAAAAATATAAAAAAATCCACTTACTTGGGCAAAAAATAAATAAAAGGATAAACAACAACATTCACTACCATGCCAACTTACAGACAAAACAAACTAAGATGGTTTTAAAAATTACCGGTCTTGGTGGTAGCGACTGTCTTTACATACGGGCAGCTGACTATTTGCATCATTGCTACACCTGTAAAATGGATAAGCAAGCATACGTTGGAAAGCTGCCATTGTATGTCGGCTACCACTGGGATTCAGGGAAATAATTTACCACTACAATTTAGAATGCTATTTCCAATGAAAAAGACCAAGAATGGAGTAAAATTTCTTTTTGTTTGACATTTTGTGGGAAGTGCTGCCAAATCCAATGACACTAATTCTAAATGATAGCATCAATTACCTTTTTTTATCAAACCAGCTCTGAATATATTGAAGGAGTCTCAAGAGTTTAAATTCAACAAAAGAAAGCCCCTTCATTACACATACATAACAAATTCTCATGTGGGTCATTTTCCCACAGGACATCAAACCCATGCTGCCATTGCTCAGACACCAGTAAAAGGCAAATGCAGCATGACACCGACAAGACACTTTCTCTATGCTGCTGCTAAGTTGAAACTACATGCAGGAGCTGAGGCATGGAGTACAACCATGCAGAAGTAGAAAAGGAATAAGCTAGGGTTGGTGAGGAGAGGAAGAAAGTAAGGTATGAGATGGATCCAAATATTCCACTGCAAACAATACTTTAAATAAAAGAAAGGCAAAGATGAAGAGGAAGATAGCATTTCACTAATGCCAAAATATCCATGTTTAGTGCCTGCTCTATGGAACCCCATGGGCTTGGAACACTGTGGAAGCAGGAGAAAACATTAAGAAACATTCAGCCCCTTTAATACCACTAATGACTATATGGGCTGATAGCTGCAAAAACTTCTATCATTTAAGCTGACTAAAGAAGTAGTAATTGTATTAAATAATGAAAATTATGTACAGTTCTTAGAAGAATGAAGACTCATCATGATGCATTACAATGGTGACTTTTTAAAAAGAGAATGAAAAGCTGGAAAACTAAGGCTGAATAACTGAGGAAATTAAAAACTTTTAGAGGAAAAGGCCAAAGTCTGAAGAAAAGTATAGGGTCAGTAATTTTTACTTTTTTATTTTTTTCTGCTGAAAAAACTAAGCTTAGTTTGGTACCCTGTAAAAATTAAAAATAGTAACAATAAACTATTTTCCCCACTAAAGGACAGGAAAAAAATTTTTCCTACCTCTGAGACTAAAAGTAAAATTAAACTCCTGGGTTTGTATAAAATTTAACTATGTTCACACACGCAAACAAAAATAGTGTCAATTATTGAAAGGTACCTTTATTTCTTAATTACTATTTTATATAAAGAATATTTAAAGTAAACTTTCTATTAACTTTTAAACTAAAATAAAAACACTGGATGAGGAAAGCATGCTGAATAAAGTTATATGTATAATTTTATTTTCCCTAATCTTGAAAGAAAGCAATGGAAAAATTCATTTGGGTAACGAAGTTACAGCATGTATTAAGTTTAATTAGTATAAATACTGCCATCTGCAGAAGCACTGAACCTACTAAACTCAGCACAGGAAATTCAATTCTTATGAACATATGAACTTTACTCTTAAAGACTGTTCTCCAAAACCACCTTCCAATAAATAATTTTAACTATACAACTTATGCAGAAGAAAATCAAATCTATTCATACGTAGGCTTAACCACCATTATTGAAAACCAGTTGGGCTAGCAGAACTCTTCTATTTGACTATCAACATACAGACCATATAGAAAGGTCCTGTGTTTCTTCTCATGCTAAAAGGATACACTGAAGTTTCTCTCAAGGTGATTACATGCAGATTGTGAATACTCACAAAATAAAAATCTAAATTTTTAACCTTTTTTTTTAAAGGGAGCATTTGTTCAATTTTCCTACAACTCTGTCCTCAAATTATCATCTAAGAAATGAGAAAATTCCATTCAGGATTCTGGATGATTCCAATGTCACTGACAGTTAAGTTAATTCTTCCACTCCTTCCCTTCATCTTGTTTGACTATCCCTTCCTCAATCATCCTCACTGAACCCAGACAAGGCTATTTCAAAAAGAAATTAAGCCTCCAACACAAATTACATACAAATCCTTCCCGTTCACTTTATTGCTGAATTGAATTAAAAGGGAAAAACCAGGAGACACAGATCTCATTGTTTGTATAACCAAAGATTTGGGGAAGAGAAAAACAAGTCTCCTTTGTCCTTGTTTTTTACTAAACACCTTGTAGGACTGAATTAAAAGGGAAAATGAGAAAAGAGAACAAATATTAATACCAAAAAGTCTTAATAAACAAACCAATATTTGATACTAATATATCACTTTTTTTTTTTTTTTTTTGCGATGGAGTTTCACTTTTGTTGCCCAGGCTGGAGTGCAATGGTGTGATCTCGGTTCACAGCAACCTCTGCCTCCCAGGTTCAATCAATTCTCCTGCCTCGGCCTCCCAAGTAGCTGGGATTACAGGCATGCACCACCACGCCCAGCTAATTTTGTATTTTTAGTAGAGACGGGGTTTCTCCATGTTGAGGCTGGTCTTGAACTCCTGACCTCAGGTGATCTGCCTGCCTCGGCCTCCCAAAGTGCTGGGATTACAAGCGTGAGCCACTGTGCCTGGCCTAATATATCACTTTATATGACACTCACTCTCTCCAAAGAAATATTAAGACTATCCAATTCAAGTTCTCTTCCAACCGACCCCCAAAATTCACTAATGGCTGCTGTTTATTAAATGCTTTCTACTGCCAAACTTCACAGGTATTGCTTCATTAGGTGACTCAAATGGTCACCACCACCTGTCCAAATTTTTTTAATGATGGAGCAAGCAACAGGGGAAAATATGACATCAAAATGAAGCTAAAGCCAGAGGGATTTTATTGTGAGAAACTTCTACTTTCTATAGTAATAAATTTTGCTGTTGTGTACCTTTCATCCACTAGTCCTAATTAAGAACCTCTAAAGAAAAGCAAAAGTTGTTCAAATGACAGCCTTTCAAAATACTTAAACAACATTATCATGCTACCTCTCAATCTTCTCTCTACAAAATTAGCAACCCCAGCTCCTTCGGATCACTCAGAATCCACGATCTGGTCTTAATACTGTCCTTAACCCTAAAGCAGACCAAAATTACAAAAAGAGGTTGTGACAAATATCAAGCTATTCTCCATCTATCATTTAGTTTTCCCAGAAAAATTACATATAGAGAAAAGTATCCAGCTGCTTGTCTTAAATTTAATCTAGAAAAGGGATAATCCCTAACAGTAGAAAAAACATCTTTTGTTTTCTTCTTTGTAAACGATTTGAATTTCTTAAACACCACATAATGGGCATTTAATTATCTAACACTACATCAACAATGTATAAAAGGTTTTCCAAATCAAAAAAATACCTGAAATGTTTAGTTTCTTTCTTGACAAGGTATATCTGAACGTGTCCTTTTCAGAGTGGTCACAAAGAAAAAGACAACCAGTGCAATAGTGATAATTAAGATGTATGCAAATCTAAGAAACAGATGTATCACAACTCTATTCTTACACAGAAACAAGTATTAAAAAGTAGCAATAAGTGGGTGGAATGTGAACTTGAGAGATAAGGCACCTAAGTTCTATTCGCCTTTGCCACAAACTAGCCCTGTGAACCTGACCTCTCTAAGGTACCAAAACTTTCTTTTTTTTTTTTTTTTTGAGACGGAGCCTCGCTCTGTCGCCCAGGCTGGAGTGCAGTGGCGCGATCTCGGCTCACTGCAAGCTCCACCTCCCGGGTTCCGGCCATTCTCCTGCCTCAGCCTCCCGAGTAGCTGGGACTACAGGCGCCGCCACCTCGCCCGGCTAGTTTTTTTCTATTTTTTAATAGAGACGGGGTTTCACCGTGTTAGCCAGGATGGTCTCGATCTCCTGACCTCGTGATCCGCCCGTCTCGGCCTCCCAAAGTACTGGGATTACAGGCTTGAGCCACCGCGCCCGGCCCGGTACCAAAACTTTCAACTATAACACAAGGAGAATGAACCATGGATCAAGGATTAAATGTGTTTGACAAAAACTAATGCATTCAAATTTGGAATGCCCAACACTATCATTTTTAAACCCTGTGGTAAGAGTTCCACTCCACAATATTTCTTAATTCTTTCTCAGAAGTTTTAATGACGTCTCTTAAGACAATATAACACATTAATTCACCATAACAATTTAAACTTTTAAATTATGCACATTATGCTTTACTTCATAACTGTTACAAGGGAACCTTCTAGTTCCTGTTTTACATGAATTGTTTTATAGTTAAGTCACTCATATTTTCTTAAATTCTTAAAATTTCTTAGCTTTTTCTTAATAACTAAGCATAGTTATTAATAGCTTACTCTCTGGATGTGGAGGGCACAGGCTCAAATCTCAGCATCATCACTTATTAGCTATGTGATGTTGGGCAAGTAATTTAACCTGTCTGTGTACCTATCTCATAAGATGGTTGTGAAAATTAAAGCAGTTAATGCATGTAACGTGCTTACAACAGTGCACTGTACATAAATCACCCAACTTGTGTAAGCTGTGACGTGATTTCTCAACTTCATAGACTTAACCCTTCAAAAATATTGCATTTAGAACATTATTTACATGAAAAGATGATCATTTTTAACTCGTTGAGGGCATTATTCAAAATAAGTGTAGCTTTAAATGTGGCTCTAATTTTAGGACATGTAAACAACAACAAAAAAAGGACATTTACCAAAACTTAAGAGAAAATATTGCAGTTAGCCATGAATCTTTCAAAAACGTTTCAAACAGGTGAGATTCAAGGCAAATTTCAAACGCAACAGACACATGAAAACAAACTAACTGACAATATGAAAACATAGCTGGAAAGACTATTATAATCTGTTGGTTTACCTGGAAGTGGAATTGGCATGCCAGGAAGGGGAACACGAAACGGAGGTACCATTACTGGTGGAAAAGCAGGTATTGCTGTTGTTGGCTGAGGTACTGAATGAGGAACAGCAGGAGGTAACGTCTGAGGGTGCGGCTGGGGAACAGTTTGCACAGGTGTAGCTGTAGGAGCAGGAGTTGAAACACTAACTGTAGGCGTGGCAACTGAAACAGCAGAACTTGGGGTCTGATCTTGTGTTGTGGGTGCTGATAAAAGATAAAACAAAAACATGTATCACTCCTTCATAAATCATTTTACTATATTCATTCATTCACGCATTCAGTAATTTAACTATTTAAGGGACCATTCTATGCACTGCAAGAAATCTGTCAAAAGGTCTCATCTTCGAGAAGCTTGAAAATAGTTAAATGAAATTTACAAAGTAAAATGTGATAAACATATAGCAGTATAAATCAAGACCCAAAGAACATTTCTAACTGTGAGAGGGTATAGAAATTATATTGGGATGCTGAGCCTTGAAAAATTAAGATTTCAACAAGGAAAATAGCAGGAGGGGGGAAGAAGAAAAAAATAAACTAGTGAGAAAAGTATGAATAAAGGCAAAGAGTAAAGAACAAAAAGGAATTGTTTAGAAAACTGAAGGCAAGCAGTTAATGAGTGAAACAGTAGGCATACCAACAAAACCATGTGTGGCTGGAAAGGTGGGCCAGAAGCAGAAATTAGAAAGCCTTGAACAAAAGGCTAAGGTGTATGCCCTTAACTGGGTAGGAAAAGGACAGAACTGAAGTAATATAGAGAAAATGATCTAGGAGAATACAAGCTAAAATACATTAACATGCCTCTTTCACATTTTACTATTAATATGCCTCTTTCACATTTTAATGTGATCTAGGAGAATACAAGCTAAAATACATTAATATGCCTCTTTCACATTTTACTATTAATATATATGTTTTGTTAGACTTTGAACTTTTTATAAGAATGCATTCGCATTATTTGTGTGACTTCGTGAAGGTAAATGGGGTATATAGAAAACTAAAGGTTCCTGTATGGAAGAGTAATAAACAGGTTTCATTTGATGAATTAACCTCACAGATGCATAGGAAGAAAAGAATAGAAAAAGATAAGCAAATAACTAATGACTAACTGGATATGAATGAATGGAATCAAAAACAACTCAGGTTTCTTTCATTATTTTTAAAAAATGAAAAAACTGAGGTTTCCATTGTGAGAGACCAGGAAAATGTGAAATTCCGGATCATTCGGGGTCTGCTAACACATTATTTTTAAATATCGAAAATAAAACATTCCATCCCTAGCAATTGCATTTAAAATCAAACTAAAAACTAAAATCCTTATTTTATACTTTCCAAAAAGTTTCAATTCTCACGTTACAAAACAATTTTGTTATTTATTCATAACCCGTCTAGTTCCAAAATAAAATTCATTTTGGTAATTCATTGGTAACAAATACTTCATCTTTTTTTGATGTAAAGAAAAAAATGTCTACCTGTATTGGACTAAGAATGAATTTGTCAAATGAAATAAAATGAAAACAGTGCTTTCCCAATCTTTATACCAATTTTGTTCTAAACAAAAGCACACTGTTTAATACAAACCACCCAATAATCCAACTGACAACAAAATCTGTCAGTATTTTTTTCTAGCTTCTAATAATGAAAAACTCACTTAGGCTGGGAAGATGTGAGCAATTTCATACTTGTTAATGAGGGACTCACCTTGGCTAAATAGACAGCAGGGCCAAACAAGTATCTTCAGGGGCCCAGGAATGAATTGTTGGTCTAGCATAGACCTAGCCTTAGGGTACAGTATCATATTAATATAATTTTATAACAGTGTGAAAAATACAAAGTACATGCAACATTTGCCCAGTCCCATACATATACCATTTAGCATTTGTAATCCACTATAATGGCTGAAAACGTATCTAGTCATTGTTCCCAACTTCCCTGAGAAGTAGGATTTCTTCATCATTTTTCACAAATTTGCACAAACTGAGTTTATGCTCAACTGGGATTAAAATATATTCTTAATTTTTAGTCCCATTTACCCCATAGATCTATATTGTAGTTCAGAAAATTAAAACTTAAATATTATTATAGTATTCAGATAATTGCTAAAATTGTGATCCAAACTACTATAGTCAGGAAAATAAATAAGGGCATCAAATTTCAAGTGGAAAAGAACACAAATGGAGATGACAAAAAAATATTTCTTCAACCCATTTCTCTTACTTTCCAGCACAGCATTTTCTGAATTTGATTAGTAGCCATGAGTCATGACAGGAAAAGAACAAAAGCAATAAAATAATGGGAAACTGGGAGAATGGTATCTAAGACTTCAGTGGGTAAATTCCTACTAACTTCATTTGCTAAAGCGACTAGTGAAGCACTAGGCCTCAAAATATACTAACCCAGTCTCAGATCTTAACTAAAAAAGACAAGTGACTATATATAATAAACCGAGAAATATTAAGACTGCAGTATGACAACGCTTTATGATACTGAATCAAGTAAAATAAAAACAGACACTGGAATACGTAGACAACATCAAAATTGATGTTTAAAAGCAGTAAAAAGAATATGATTTTGCTATTTTATATTTCTGGGAATAAAGTCCTCCAATCACTGAGGAATAAAGCAAAACTGACAAACAGGACAGAAGACAGCTATGAGCTTACTGACACACCACTCTGAAAACAGAAATGGACTACATATAGTATGGTTAAATTATCTAGCTAATCACTTTTCTTAAAACAAAATGAAGTACTACTATTTCTCCTTTCTAAGAACGCAGGAAAGACAATTTAAGCAACACAGACCCTCCACATAAAACTACATTGCTTTTATTAATCCCCTTCTCCCATTACTGCCACAGGTCCCCCATAAAAACTGGTAGTCTCCTGCGTTGCCAGAGGTTTGGGAGGCACTAAGCCTGTAAAAAGGTAAAGACCCTTAACAAACTAGCTAGTATGACTGTTATACTTTCATATCAAAATTCACCTTAGCTACAAAAGCAAAGACTTGTAAAACACTATTCACATTTTCCTGTTCAGTACATTTCCCCCACAAACTATCTAAAAACCATTGACAGGATCTTTAAAGGCTATCCCCGTCTTATATGTACCTTACTTAACTTCTTCAGTTGTTTTTTATCAATAAAATAAATTCAAATTTGAAGCCAATGTGAATTAATTTCTCTCTTATACGTATTTCTTACACACTAATAATTCCCAAGTCCCTGAAGTAATCACAAAAAAAACCCACATTTTTTTCTTGATTCTTATCAATTATCCTGGTAGTAAAATAATACAAATTATAATCAAACTGTAGGAACAGCTGTGTATCTTCAGACAAGTCTCATAACAAATAATCCAATTTTTAAAAATCATTATTTAAGTACTTTTGGACTTAGTCTCAACCTGCAGAGTGAGGAGTAATATCCGTATATTAATACAAAAAGAAAAAAAGAAAGAAACCTCCCAAAAAGAAAGCAATATTTTCATATTAATGACAATCTTTTAAGCCAATTAACAGCTGTGTCCCTCTCTTCATCCCTGAAATCTGCTATTAATCAACTCTCACCTTTTCAGAAAAGATCTATTCTTTGAGCCTCTGTGAGTTTATACCTGAAAATTCTCCTGCCTTTCTGACTGCTGCCTTCTATGGCAACTCCTCAATTTACCTACTCGCATCCCAGTCTAGAAACTACTCTAAAAGAGATTACTGAGAAGTTCCTAATAAACCTCCCTGATTTCATCACCACCCAAAAAACCAACACCAAAAAAACTTGCAAAATACTGCATTTATACAGACCCCCGGTACCTGTCTTACCTATTTGCCTAGTTCTTAAGACCCTTCAAAATAAAACCCTCTCACCTCAGAAGTTTCCTAAAAACCCCATAAACTACACTTATCATTTTCCTAACCTTTATTCATGTTGCTTCTCCTATCTGAAAATCCTTTCCTTACCTGTGAACCTACTTAAACCCTACTCTGTTTCCTTCATGATAAATACCCATATAGTCCACCCACTCGTTTCTCCACTTCCCAAATTCTTACATCTTTTTCACTGTATAGTTTTGCACACCAATATCTAATTGTTTCACATGTGTTACTCTTGCCTCCTCAATTAGGAACACTGGAAACTCTGTAAGGTAGGGACCAAGACGTACACTTATTTTGCAAGCCCACAATGCCCGGCATTACTATTGGCCAAACGGAACAGCTAACTCTGCACTTTCTCAACTTAGCTTCATGAATTGCAACTGGGCAAATACTTTCTCCTATTAATATAAATTCCTGTTTTTCTCTAACCCAAAAGTTTTAGTGCCAAAAATGTACTTTAAATAATTCTGGTATTAAAGGATAATACCAGAAACACTGGGATCAATATGAAATGTAGTCCCCTACTGGTTCACCTCTCTAGCCCCTATATAAAAACACATGCTGGGTGGTACTCACTTGATACTGTCTGCGCAACTGAAGTAGCAGTTGTTGTGGTAGAAGTGGTAGAGGAAGGGGTGGATGACGACGTTGAAGTGGATACTGCAGGTGCTGGGCTACTGGTCGTAGGGGTGGAAGCTCCAACTGCTTGTGCTTGTACTTGTGCCTGGACCTGGGCCTGGACCTGAGCCTGGGCCTGCGCCTGGGCCTGGGCCTGCGCCTGGGCCTGGGCCTGCGCCTGCGCCTGAGCCTGCGCCTGGGCCTGGGCCTGTGCCTGGGCCTGGGCCTGCGCCTGGGCCTGAGCCTGAACCTGGGCCTGGGCTGCAAGCATAGGTGTCAGTTCTGATTGCTGAATGACCTTAACTCCATCTGGCTTGGTCCATGCAGATTCACGTGTCCGAGCATTATAATAATAAACCTGCAGTGGAAGCAAAAAATCAATGGTTATCATAAAATCTGTCAATTATTATTAAAAACAATAATGGAACCATATTTTATCTTTAAAGCTGTTTAAAAATAACATAGGGCCAGGCATGGTGGCTCATGCCTGTAATCCCAGCACTTTAGGAGGCAGAGGCAGGTGGAGCACTTGAGGTCAGGAGTTTGAAACCAGCCTGGCCAACATGTTGAAACCCTGTCTCTACTAAAAATATTTAAAAATTAGCCAGGTGTGGTGGCAGGCACCTGTAATCCCAGCTACTCGGGAAGCTGAGGCAAAAGAATCACTTGAACCCAGGAGGTGGAGGTTGCCATGCGCCAAGTTCGCACCACTGCACTCCAGGCTAGGCAACAGAGACTCCATCTCAAAAATAAAAAATAGCCAGGTGCAGTGGCTCACGTCTGTAATCTCAGCACTTTGGGAGGCTGAAGCAAGCAGATTACCTGAGGTCAGGAGTTCGAGACCAACCTAGCCAACATGGTAAAACCTCGTCTCTACTAAAAATACAAAAATTTAGCTAGACGTGATGGTGGGCGCCTATAATCCCAGCTACTCGGGAGACTGAGGAAGGAGAATTGCTTGAACCCAAGAGGCAGAGGTTGCAGTGAGCCAAGATCGCACCACTGCACTCCAGGCTGGGTGACAGCACAAGAAGCCATCTCAAAAATAAAAAAATAAAAAATAAAATAACTTAGGGCCAGGCACAGTTGCTCACGCCTGTAATCCCAGCAGTACTCTGGGAGGCCGAAGTGGGTGGGATCACCTGAGGTTAAGAGTTTGAGACCAACCTGGCCAACATGGTGAAACCCTGTCTCTATTAAAATTACAAAAATTAGCCAGGCATGATGGCAGGTGCCTGTAACCCCAGGTACTCAGGAGGCTGAGGCAGGAGAATTGCTTGAACCCAGGAGGTAGAGGCTGCAGTGAACCAACATCACACTACTGCACTCTAGCCTGGGCAACAGAGTAAAATTTCATCTCAAAAAACAAAAACAAAACAAAACAAAAAAAAATAAGTAATTCCACCCCACAGCCCAATTTTCTACAATGAGCACATTGTATTTTTAACACCCAAAGGAAAACCCATGTTATATGCAGAAATTTAACGTAACAGACCTGAGACAGCTATCCATAGAAAGCCCCGCTGGCCCTTATCTGTAGTCTGAGAACTTGGATTTCAGGAGGGTTGACATTCCCTTACTGATAAGAATGGCTCGATGTGCCTAAACCAGTTATGCAAACAATGCAGTATATGCTGAACACCTGCTTTCCTTCTAGGAGCCTGAAATTTAGTATGTGCTAGGCAGATGGTACCAAAGTGACCAGAAGCTTCCAGAATCACAGGTAAATGTGTGTTAGCACTCCAGGCAACCTTATATCTGCTGCACAAAAATCGAATCCAGTCAGCTTCTCCTTGAGTCTTACCCCATTTCCCTGCTTACCCAAGGCTCATTCTTAATTGACAATATCACTGATCTCAATCTGCCAGAACTCTTTTTTACTCCTCTGTCAAAAAAATGACAACTTAAATTATATTTTATAATTTACCTTTCCATCTGGAGTTTTATTTTCAACCCATATCTCCTCCGTAGGAGGTAGTGCTGGAGTACCAGGAGCAGTCACAGGAGGCATTCCTGGTGGAAACATCATACCCGGAGGAGGAGGCATGGAACTCATGGGTGGAGGCATGAAAGGTGGTCTCTGTTAATTCACAAGGACAGTAACAGTCACTTTAATTACTTTTCCTCCAAATTATTACTGAATTCTACTCAAAAGTAAAACACTGTAAGAGAAACTAGTTTTATAGTCTATTCAAATACATTCACCTGTCGTAGAAGCAAAATGTCTGCAACAAAAATTACCGAACTAGAAAGAAACACATCAAACTACTAATAGTGGTCAACTGTGGGTTATAACACCGTCACTGAATTTTGCTCTCCCCTTTCTATATGTTCTGCTTTTCACACACACGGCGCTGGATTACTTTTTTTTTAAAAAATTGATTTTTATATACTGTTTTAATACCAGGCACATCACTGTCTCCACAGCTTCTTGAAGAATCCTTCAAGAACAAGTTTTCACTGCACATAAAAATGAGTTTCAAAATTAAAAAATTGACACTATGACATTATAAAAACATTTTGAGCAGGGATTTAAAAGATTTCCTCTATAATCTATAAGTAACATTAAAATTCAATTATCAAAAGCACCTTAATCTGGATAATAGAACTCAAACTATGCTAATAATGTGAAGCTGTACTTTACTTTCCTAAAAATTTCTTTCCCATACTCCAATCTTTCAGTATCAGTTGAGTATCTTTCAGGCGTCAGCACACCAGATCTAAGTTACATAAAATATCTATCCCAAATGTTTCATGAGCCTTTGGCTGAAAATCACTTGGACTTAATAAAAAGTAAAGCCACACAATTTTTCAAGACCGAGAAAGGCATGACAACATTAGAAAGTATCTCAGCACAACATTTGATATATTTCAATGAGAGGGTTACATTAGTTCATTACATTTTATAATACTCCACAAGTAGGTTTAACTCTTAAAGGCACAAATTAGAACAAATTCACATGTTAAAGATTATACCAGAATAAGTTAAAAAGCTATTTCTTATTCTAACCTTGAAGCAAATATAAAACCATTTAACAATGTGTTTAAAGGAAGGAGAGGCTATTCGTTATTTGGAAGGCCATAAAATTATTCAGCAAAGTATTAAAACCTGTCTGTTTCATAACCACAATCCTATCTAAACAGAGTTAACATCATTTAAATGGCACATCATTGTCTTCTTCTATTTTTAGTATAATTCATTCTTCACTGTCTAAGCTAACAGAAGGCAGATGATACCACTATATTTATTTGGTTTCAGAATTATACAGGCTAAACTAAGAAAACATAGATACATACTCAAATAAAAAAAATACAATCCCAAAATGAGACATTCGAGAGTTGATACTTTCATGACCTCACTTCAGACAGCAAGTCTGGATACAATGGAGAGGGATATATGCCACAGGTTAAAATACCACAAGTGTTTTTATTTAAAGAAATCCCCTAATAAATCTTTCTCAAAAATAGTAAGATAACCCTACTTTTCCCCGCAGGGGAGAAAAAAAAATTCAACTGTGCTTATAAAATGTGTTTGCTGTCACTTTCCTGGGGACAATAACTACTCAGGAATATATATACATATATTTTTAGACTTGCTGGCAACATATATCATTGAAAACAAATTTTCTCCACTCAAAAATATCTTAAGATTTCAAACTTCATTTCCCACAAAGAAGATGTATTACTAAAGCCAATTCACAGAGCTAAAGGTAAGTAAAAACTATTGACTCCTGGTTTTATACATATACTTCTCTATCACCATTTAAAGTTCTATTGTGAATTTCCTTAGTAATTACTGCTACCACTAATTTGGAAGAAACATATTAATATATGGATCTTCTCTTTAGCTCCCATTTTCCTACAAACTGAAACTATTTAAGAATATAAGTTTTTAAGTCAAAACCCATATATAATATTGATAATGAGGCCAACAAAGAAATGGCAACCTCTACATTCTTTACCTGGAGGTGTGGAGGGCCCATAGGTGGAGGTATCCCTCCTGGAGGAGGCATTGGCGGCATATTAGGATCAAAAGGAGGACGTCCAAAGGGGGGCCGTGGTGGTGGTGGAGGGCCTCGCATCATACCAAAAGGTGGAGGAGGTCGCATCAGAGGTGGTGGGCCTCGCATCACTGCATTTGGTGGGGGAGCCGGACCTCGGAACCTCAAGGCCTGCTGTTGGGCCATCCTACGTGGGAGAGCAAGGAATAAATTTTTCTTTCTTAAAATTACAAAAATGTAGCTACTGATCTCTAATTACATCAAATTTAAAAGGTTCTTAAGTCTAACTGGAGTTGGAAAATCATCATTTTGCAACCATCATGATAAAAACTACATCAATGGGCCGGGTGCGGTGGCTCATACCTGTAATCCAGCACTTTGGGAGGCCGAGGGAGGATCACCTGAGGTCAGGAGTTCAAGACCAACCTGGCCAACGTGGTGAATCCCCATCTCTATTAAAAACACAAAAATTAGCCAGGTATGGAGGCGCACGCCTGTACTTCCTGCTACTGGGGAGGCTGAGGCAGGAGAATCACTTGAACCCATGAGATGGAGGTTGCGATGAGCCAAGATCATGCCACTGCACTCCAGCCTGGGTCACAGAGCAAGGCCCCATTTCAGGAAAAAAAAAAAAAAAAAAAAAAACTTACGTCAATGGATGATCTAGTCTGGATGAATGATCAAGGGATGCCGAGTCTAGGCAAAAATTTAGACAAGGGGGTTATCTGGATGATCTTAAAGTATTTACCCACATGCTGCTTAAAGTTGCAAGAAAGGATGAACAAAACAAAACACTCTAGGTAATAAGGAAATTGGGTAATACCTGGACCCAGTGATCAAAACTAATTATCATCTAAGAAGGACAAATAATGTGTGACTGAGAGGGATACAACATCACCTATTCCAGCCAAAAATGTATAACCTCAATCTAATAATGAGGAAAATATCAGACAAACTCAGAATAAGAATAAGGAATGTTCTTTCCTTTTCTTTTCTTTTTTTTCCGAGACCAAGTCTCACTCTGTTGCCAGGCTAGAGTGCAGTGGTGCAATCTGGGCTCGCTGCAACCTCCGCCTCCAGGGTTCAAGCTATTCTTCTTCCAACTAGATGGGACTACAGGCGTGCGCCACCATGCCCGCCTAATTTTTTTTTTTTTTTTTGCATTTTAGTAGAGACAGGGTTTCACCATGTTGGCAATGGTCTTGATCTCCTGATCTGCCCTCCTTCGCCTCCCAAAGTGCTGGGATTACAGGCATGAGCCACAGCGCCCAGCCAGAAGGAATGTTCTTTCTATTAAAAGGGGGATGTGTATTCTTCAGAAATGTCAGTGTTATCCATAAAAGACAAAGAAATGCGTGGAAATGCTCCAGATTAAAGAAGTTTAAAGAGACACAATAACACAATTTTTTTTTTTTATAAGAGACAGCGTTTCACCATGTTGGCAAGGCTGGTCTCGAACTCCCGACCTCAGGCGATCTGCACATCTCGGCCTCCCAAAGTACTGAGATTGCATGCATGATCCACCACGCTCGGCCAATAACAACACAATTTTAACTCTAGATTGAATTCTGTAATAACAGGAGGAAACGCCATACAGGGCATTACCAGATCAACTGACAACACTGGAATATGTACAACAGATTAAAGTATTATTACAAATTTATGAAGCTGATAATTAGGCTGTACTTAAGTAAAATAGTATCTCTATTCTTAGAAAATACTGAAGTATTGAGGGGTAAAAAGCCATAGGTACACCTTACCCTCGCAGTTCAGAATAACAAAGAGGAGGCATGTGTGCACACAAATAATAAAGCAGAAAAGGTAAAATATTAACATTGAATACACTCTAGCTTTATTTTTGCGACATTTTGTAAGTTTGAAATTACTTCCAAACCTTTTAAAGGGGGCAGGGGGTAACTTAGGACATGATCAGTAGTCTCTATCTAAAGGGAAAGCCTTTCCCTGTAGGGCACACTACCTCACCACCTCTCACTCTCAACACCCTACGTATTTTCTCCACAGCATTTAAGCAAATAAGTAATATCACGAGATAGTATTATCTCTCTCTTCCCCCAAGTGCTTTTGTAAGAGAATTATTAACTCTTAAAAGTGCTTACTATGAGCAAGGCAGTGCTTGCTCTAAGCTCTTTTCAAATATTAAGTCTTTTAATCATCAAAACAACCCGATGGATACTATTAATCTCAGTTTACAGATAAAGAACTAAAGCAAAGAAGTCACTTGTCCAAGGCCAAACAATTGGTTCAGTATTAAAGCCAGGATTCAGGTGGCCCATGGTGGCTTGTGCCTGTAAACCCAGCACTTTGGTGGCCAAGGCAGGCAGATCATTCAAAGTCAGGAATTCGAGATCAACCTGGCCAACATGGTGAAAACCCATCTCTACTAAAAATACAAAAAAAATAGCTGGGCATGGTAGTGCACGCCTGTAATCTCAGCTACTTGGGAGGTTGAGGCAGGAGAATCGCTTGAGCCCGGGAGGTGGAGGTCACAGTGAGCTGAGATTGTGCCAATGCACTCCAGTCTGGGCAACAGAGCAAGGGTCTGTCTCAAAAATAAATAAATAAACAAAATAGAGGATTCAAACACAGGCAAATGCCCCTTTCAGAGTAGGAATTCTGTTCACTCTTGTATCCCTAGCACACAGATTTGTACATAACAGGGCTCAATAAATATTAATATCAGTATTTGCTGCATGAACCACTGAATACCTAGGTGATACTGTACCCAAACTGACTACCTATCATGGTATTCCCAGTAGCTATTATACATCTACATTATACATAAAAAATCTACATTTCTGTCCTCAAGAGAGGAATTAACATTTATATTCTTTACATATTTGAAAAAAATCATTCTTATAGTCTCTCCTTACCAGGCTCTTTCAACTTTCTGACATTTTTCAACCCTCTGCTTATAGATTACCCTTTGAACTTTCTCTAAATTTACCACATCATAGTTCAATTCTGAGACACACCAAAAAAATCCTAATAAAGAACCAATTTAGGCCAGGAGCAGCGGCTCATGCCTGTAATCTCAGCACTCTGGGAGGCAGAGGTGGGTAGATCACTTGAAGCCAGGAGTTCGAGACCAGCCTGGCCAACATGGCAAAACCCTGCCTCTATTAAAAATACAAAAATTCACCAAGCGTGGTGGTGCACGCCTGCAGCCCCAGCTACTTGAGAGGTTGAGGCATGAAAATCACTCAAACTCGGGAGGCAGAGGTTGCAGTGAGTCAAGATTGCACCACCGCATTTCAGCGTGGGCAACAGAGCAAGAATCAAGTCTCAAAAAAAATTTAAAAATTAAAAAAAAAAAACTAATTTGCCTTCTGGACTTGTTTACAATCCTGGCATAACAAGGATTACACCAGGATTGTAAACAAGTCCAGAACTACTATACCAAGTACATTTAATCAAATTTGCAAATGATCCTACAATCCAAAGGTTAGAAAATATGAGTTAAAAAGGAATGTGGGCCGGATGCCACCCGGTGGCTCACGCCTAGCACTTTGGGAGGCCAAGGTGGGTGGATCACCTGAGGTTAGGAGTTTGAGACCATCCTAGCCAACATGGTGAAACCCTCTCTACTGAAAATACAAAAATTAGCTGGATGTGGTGGCACCTGCCTGTAATCCCAGCTACTCGGGAGGCTGAGACAGGAGAACAGCAGGAACCTGAGAGGTGGTGGTTGCAGTAAGGCAAGATCACACTACTGCACTGCAGCCTGGGAGACAGAGCAAGACATTGTCTAAAAAAAAAAAGAAAGAATATGGATTGCATCAAAATAGTCAAAAGGTCTTTTTCAAATTATATGCATCCCCAAAAGACAGAGGCCACTGTTACTGAAGGAATGTCCAATCTTTCAGGGCAAAAAAAAAAGTTGACCACCAAGGAAAGACACTGTTTCAGGCTTGAGAGTTAATAACGTACCCTACTCTTAGATTTTCTTTCCATCTGCCTCTCCTCTTTTTCAAAAAGTCTACAGTATTCATTTCTGTACAATTTCATACTTCCTGGTTATTTAAGATCCAGAACCATAAAAAAGCTCTGTTAGGACTCTATCTTTTGTTGTCAGGCTAGTTACGTAATTTCTGAGTCTTGAGTTTCCTCAGATGTGAATGAGTGAGGAACAGAAAAGGTATCTGATATCTCTGTTCAATGAGATAATCCCAGTGAAACATTTAGAGTGGTACCTGGTACATAGTAAACTACTTCAACTATCATTACTTTCATTCCCCCACAAAACCTAGCAGTGTTTATCTGTAAAAGGCATTTCACTATTAATTTGGGATGGTTTTCAAAAGTCTGCCACTAAAATGGTGACAAAATTCACATAATTTCCTTTTTTGAATAGCCTAAAGTTGCCATTTTCTGATGTTAATTACACACAGAACATGGGCTGGGCTCTTCATATCATACTGCTTCATCACAACCACCTCACCAGAACCTGCAGTGAGGATTAAATGAGCTAATAAAGTACTTGGAATAGTGCTTAGCACTTAGTGCTATCTAAGTTATTAGCTATTATTACTGTTTCTGTAACATTAGTACAGTAATAGTACTGGGAAGTGTTAAATAGTATTAATATTAGTAATGTTAGCTATTATTACTATAATTATTATCAGGCCCTGTATTACCTGGCCCACATTAACCTTTCCACAAATTCTAGTCTTTTCCTTTAAATATTTCAAGTTTATTACTTTGAAGCCTCTGCACCTGTTCTCTTTGCCTGGCATGTTCTTCCCCAGATTTTCACATAACTAGCTCCGTCTCATTATTCAGCCTCAAGTTTAAATGTCAGCTCAAACTGCTTTCCCACTTCTAGCCTCTCCAGGCCCTTGCAGGCTCATTATTCTCAATTTGAGTTTTCAATTATGATAAATGCTATGAAGAAATCTCCCATTTACTTCTGAATTATCTTTAGCCACTAGTATATAGTTCCCTTTAGTATACTGTTGCAACACATTAAAACACATTATTGTTTTAATAATGATAGTAAAGTTCCTATATACCAGTATGGTTACACAGACATTACCCATATTAACTCTTAATCCTCACTACAGCCCAATAAGGTAAGTTTGGCACCATTTTTACAGAGGAAATGACAGCACAGAAAAATAATTTTCTTAAGGCAGCTAGTCAGTGATAACACCAGAATATTCTTATTCTCATTTTATAGATAAGAAAATTTAGATTGCAAGTATCTTAAGTATTGATAGGTAAACAAAGGCCCTAGGGAAAGGATCTACACAAATGACTCTGGAAGTTACTTTAATGGCATTTGGAATGTCTATAAATTTTCCATCTATTGTGGTTTATATTCCTACCACTTACAACCTTTCTGAATAACAAAAGCCTACTTGCATGAATAAAAATAACAAAAATATTTCACAAGATCACGGAAATACAAACATAAGGTATTTTTCTATAACAGAAGTACTCTATCCAGATATGCAATCTCCCCAATGCTAAAGACAATACTTTAATTGGAGGGGCAAGAAATAAAAAGATGCTACTGACATATGAGGGGAGAATTCTATAAACTGTGATTGAGGAGACCTGAGGTTTAGTCCAGACCCTGCCAACTACCAGCGACCTTGTGTAAGTCACTTCACACTTACAGGCAGATTTAATCATCTGATGTGGTTGATTTCATTTACAATTTAGATGGCTCTTACTTAAGCTGGAAGCTCCTGCAGGACAAACGTCTTTTTTTGGTCTGGTTCAGGGAACTACTGCCAGCAACTGTCACGTAGTACACAATAAATGTTGGCCCAGTAAGTGAAGTATCTTTAAATCTCCTATCTTCATTTATTTACAACATAACTACAGAATATCTCATTTGTCAGGAGGTTATAACAGACACGCCATGAAGTACATTCAGGATACAAATACAATGCAAAAATTAAGCCCCAACTTCTGCCATCAAAGAGGCCACATACACACCTAATTTCATAACAAATGCTAAAATAAAGATCTGTACAGTATGCTCTGCAAGCAAGTTCCAATCCAAGAGGCTACGGTATAAAATATTTGCAACAGGGCACATTCATTTGCAAATTAAAGCCCTATTCAAATCAGTTGTGCAACATTAATAAAGTCTAAACGGCTTTATTAATAAGGATGTTTTTAAAAGCTTTAGAAAGATACTTTCTAAAATGCAAAAGAATGTTCCCTAATAAATCCATCTGAAACTAGCTAAATAACCTCCCTTTAAGATCGAAATCAAGAATAAGCTTGGCATAGCTAATACTGGAAGATCCTGACAATTCACCTTGATCACTCATTAATACTGTATACATTAGGAGTTTAAAGGATTTCAGATGCGTCTCTGAAATAAGACAAAATTTAATTTCTGCCAAGGTAGGGATTTGTGTGTGTGGCCATGCAGAACCTGAAAGGCATTTTCCTCTTCTAAAACCTTGAATAACAATACCCATTTCCTTACACAATTTCATCTTAAGCTCTAGACAGTATCAAGAGTCCTCATAATCTACACTGCCCTTTTTCATTTTCAAATGTTGACAACAGCACAATTCAGAATAGGAGCTGAACATCCGAAATGCCATTTCTCCCATACAGAAAAAAAAAAAAAGTACCATATACACATAAAGCATAATACATTACTCTTTTCCTCAAAAACCACTGACCAAAAGATTTCTCCAGGTCACTCTTATTTTACCAAATTTTAATTACAAATTCATAGGCATTGAGGTTCCAGGGGAAAAAAGGTCACTGCACTGGTCAGGGAAATGGCACGAGTAGTAGACAAATAGAATGCCAATCGGGATTGCAGGCTCTGAAACCTGACTGCCTGAGTTCAAGCCACTTCCTGGAGCCACAAATCCGCCTATGCAATCTTATTCTACTGACTCAACCTCCACGAGGCTGTTATCTCACCCGTAAGATGGGCGAGTAACAACTGAAGATGCCTCTGGTCTGTGGACTGCAAAATGTTAATAGCAACTACTCCAAAAGGTGGTCGTGAGGATTAAAGGAGACAAACCTAAGTAAAGGGTTTACTGGCACACGGTAAGTGCCTAATAAGCGGTTGCTACTGTTGTTGTTACTCACTACTACAGAATAATAAGGAATAAAGGGATGAAAAAAGGAAGAAAAGCCACTAAAGTTAAGAAAGGCAAGCGATGAGGGGGATGAAATGAAAGGGCAAACGTGGGCAGCCCAAATGGCCGGGGAGGGCGTGGAGTAGGCTTAGCCAGAAGTGGCGAGCGGTACAAGGGAAGTAACTGCGAAGTGCAGGGACGTCGATGAGGAAAACCAGGCCCGCAGCGGAACGCGGCCGGGAGACAGACTGGTCGGCCGAGACGGAGGCGACACGCGGCTGAGGCGGGGCCCAAAGGCGGGAGCACCGGGCCCGGCCGGCTGGCCGCAGGCCGCGAGGGGCGGCGGAGCCCCAAGAAAACACTAGGAAGCAGGCGAAGAACCCGCAGGAGGCCCTGGCCCAGCCCGGGCCCGGCTCTCATTCAAGCCACCTTCCCCTTCCCCCTTCTTAAGCCCCATGCGGTCCTGGCCCAGGGCGGCCGCGGCTCCGCTACCCACCGTCCGCCCCGGATCTCCACATGGCAGGTCTAGCCCCTGGGGCTCTCGTGAGCAGAGATGTGAGGGAGGACAGCGTCCCTTACCTGAGCTCCCCCGGGTTGAATCGCTCACCGTCGCCCCCGTCCCCGCCACGCTCCGCCATTACAGAGGGCCGCGTTCATCCACCCGCCGACCCAGCGTCCCTTATTGGCTAGAAAAATCGTCAATCCCCAACAAGAGAGGAGGAGATAGCAGAGGCCTGAGATGTGGTTGGTTAATATTTCCATCAATCTTCGAGATGGTGGCGGTACCTTCCTTGCTATTGGGCAAGGGGCCCGCCGACTTTGAAAGCGGTATGAAGACAGCCAGTTGATTGGTGGCTCGGGGGCTTTATGGGAAATGTGATTTTAGCAGTGAGGAACCGCCGGCGCCCTCTCGCGGTAGGCAGAACTAAGTCCTCCCACGTTCGGGTCGGCCTGCGGTAGCCACGTGTCTGTCGGCTTCCGGGAGAGCCAATTGTGGAGCCATATTGGCCAGTAGTAGCTCAGGCGGAGAGCATTTCCACTGGGCAAGCCAATCAAAATCGACCTGGGTCTTGCCTAAACCAATTGCACAGTTGCTGTGAAAAGCCGCTATTCCCTAGCTTTACAGTAGCAGGAGTCAAGTCACCACTCAGCTCTATATACATGTTATTAAATAATATATTATTAATTACAAGAATACCTCCCAAATTATACTAAATAGTTGCAAGCGAATAGGTGTTATAAGTTGCTGCATTAGGAAAGGTAAATTGGTGAAGACAAGCCTCTTTGCAGTTTACACCTTTACCATCTCTCACTCAATCTCAAAATGTGCTTGTCTGAAATTAGGACACCCAGAATACCAGACGATTCTGAATATTTATTTCGTTTTTCTAATTAACAAAAAAAAAAGTTTAGGATTTGGGGTTTCAAAGGTACAATGAAGATGAGCCCTTTTATTAAAGTCCTAAAATATTAAAATAATACTAATAGATAAATTTTACTTGGACCATGTAAGCATGTCCATGTCGCATGCTTACCATGTTTGCTAACCATGTAGCAAACCCGGATCTAAGTACGTCCCATACGTTAACTCTTTTAAGATTCAAAAATCACTAAG
Source organism: Papio anubis (assembly GCF_008728515.1). Lineage (NCBI taxonomy): Eukaryota > Metazoa > Chordata > Mammalia > Primates > Cercopithecidae > Papio > Papio anubis. The sequence continues at coordinate 139,173,931 of NC_044980.1, read as the reverse complement.
AGGTGGATAACATAGTCACTGTTTGTAGATGAGCTTGAGGCACAGAGAAGTTAAGTAGCTTGCCCAAGGTCACACATCTACTAAATAGCAGAGCCTGGTCTTAACCCCAGTCAGCGTAGTAGCAAAACACCACTCCTAAATACTGTGAGCCTAAATAATTGGATACACATAAAAACGTGTGCACAAATGTTCACAGCAGCAATATTCATAATAGCCAAAAAGTATTGTAATAACCCAATGACCATCAGCTGATGAATGGTTAAGAAACATGGTATAACTGTACAATGAAATATTGTTCGGACATAAAAAGCCACATACAAAAAGGCCACCTGTTGTATGATTACATTTACATGAAATGTGATGAAATTACATTGCATTTCAGGCAAATCCATACAGACAGAAAGTAGAATAGTGGTTTCCAGGAGGTAGAGGGGAGTGAGGAATTGGAAGTGACTGCTAATGGATATGGAATTTATTTTTCAATGATAAAAATGTTCTGGAATTAGCACTAATGGTTGCACAACTTTGTGAATATACTAAAACCCATTGAATTCTATACTATTTATTCGCTTATTTTGAGAGGGAGTGTCACTCTGTCACCCAGGCTGGAGTGCAATGGCATGATATCGGCTCACTGCAGCCTCTGCCTCCTAGGCTCAAGCTATCCTCACACTTCTGCCTCCCAAGGAGCTGGGACCACAGGCCTCTGCCACCACATCCAGCTAATTTTTTATATTTTTGGTAAAGATGGGGTTTTTCCATGTTGGCCAGACTGGTCTTGAACTCCTGAGCTCAAGTGATCTGCCCACTTTGGCCTCCCAAAGTGCTGGGATTAAAGGTCTGAACCACTGCACACAGCCAAATTGTATACTTTAAAAGGTGAATTTTACTGTATGTGAATTATATTTTAATTTTAAAACACCATCTACACTGAATTCCAGTTAAATATTCAAAATCAATTAAATATGATAAATTGTGATAAAGGCTTCACACAATTCTGAGCATGAGTAATTGGAGAAAGAGAGGATGGTGAAAATTTTGTTAAAGATGTGACATTTGAGGTTGGGTGCAGTGCCTCAGGCCTGTAATCCCAGCACTTTGGGAGGCCAAGGAGGGAGGACTGCTTGAGTTCAGGAGTTTGAAACCAGCCTGAGCAAAATGGGGAGACCTCATCACTACAAAAATCAAAAATATTAGCCAGGCATTGTGGTGCATGACTGTGGTCCCAGCTACTTGACAGGCAGAGGTGGGAGGGCCACTTGAGCCCAGCAGGTGGAGGCTACTGTGAGCTATAATTGCAGCACTGCACTCCAGCCTGGGATGCAGAATGAGACACCATCTTAAAAAAGGAAAAAAAAAAAAAAAAGTGTGACATTTGAACAAACTATAGTTTGACCAGAAGTTGGGGGTTAGATCCCTTTTTCAACATTAGCTTGTATCCCCAAGTTCTGGTCAATTATTCTGAAAATAATACTGGTATAGATGGCTTATTACAAACTAATCCCTACCAAAAAAAAAAAAATTCAAAATGGATACCTTATAGAAAGTAAGTCACTAGCATATATAAGAGATGAAAACAGGCTGGGTGCAGTGGCTCACACCTGTAATCCCAGCACTTTGGGAAGCTGAGGCGGGTGGATCACCTGAGGATTTCGAGACCAGCCTGGCCACCATAGCAAAACCACGTCTCTACTAAAAAAATACAAAAATTAGCCGGGCATGGTGGCACACACCTGTAGTCCCAGCTACTTGGGAAGCTGAGGCAGAATCGCTTAAACCTAGGAGGCAGAGGTTGCAGTGAGCCGAGATCTCACCATTGCACTCCAGCCTGGGTGACAGAAGGATACTTCATCTCAAATTTAAAAAAAAAAAAAAAAATGAAAACAAACTCAGTCTGAAGTCAGTCTGAAGAAACTCCTTGCAGGTATTAAAATTTTATTATCTGATAGTTTTTATTATGTTATTTTAATCTACTTTAAGATATTTATATTATAGTATACTCTTTTAAATAGATTAAGTATATACATATGTATATCTATCACATGTATATGATAATCATATGTGTACATTTATTTCATTATTTCATTGCTATAGTGTATCCCCATAAATATGTCCTTGAAATTCAGGTAGTTTGAGCTCAATTGTTATATACAACATATTGCAAATATCTGACTTGAACTATGTCTATACAGCTTTTCTAGAGTGAACCATTTTATTGAATCAGAATGAAAAAGGAATTGAAGAGATTCAGTGCATCTTTTAAGAGACCAAATGGACTTTCCTGTAGTCAAAGCTTGATAACTATTAGGATACTGACAATGTACACAACTATACAGAACAGAATAGCAAATACCACCCTTGTTCAATTGATAACCATTGAATTATAGACCCCCCAAAATTAGCTTATCAAGATGAAATGAAAAGACAATGTTGGCTTCAGACAAATTAATTCATCAGGGCTTAAGTCCTGCTGTGAAGACACTCATCAGAATTGGCTCTTGAGAACTGGTTCCAATGCAGAATGAGGCTTTAAGAAAATAACTGCCATTTTTGAGTACCTATCTTAAATTCATAGGAAGTACATTACATACACTATATCCAATCCCTTCGGCAAGGTGGATGTATTGTCCCCAATTTACAAATGGGGAAACTGAGGCTCAGATAGATGATAGGACTGATGCAAGGTGACATTCAGATACCTGAAAAGAGGGGAAGCTAGAATTCAACCAACTACATGTGTGTCTAACACCAAAGCCAGTTAGAGACCACTAAATCCTGCGTCTCACCCAAATCACAATGTATAATTTCTAGACTGTAAATGCTTTAAAAAGACTGTTTTCCTGGCTGAAGCCCCAGTTCCTAATAACACACTTATTAACCCATAAACTGTGCAGCTGTGTTATTCCTGACTGGAAATATTGGTCTTTGAAATATTGAAAGAGATCTCAGAAATGGAGAATCCCAGGCTGGGTGCATCTGCTAGCTCCCTCACAGGCAGTAGGGCTAGCAGTTGCTAATGAGCTTTGGGGTAAATTAGATCAGGATTCTAGTCCTGGCTCTATCAACTACTGGCCGTATAATCTTGGGCAAGTCACTTCTCACAGCTTCGACCTTTTTATTTGGAAAACAAAGAGTTGCCCTGAGATTTCATAAGTAAACTATTTACTATGGCATAGGCAGCAACTAAAAATCATCAATAAGTAATATTTGTTTCCATAGTTTCTATAGGGCTGCTATGGTCTGGATATTTATGTCCCCCCAAATTCCTATGTTGAAATTTTTACCCACAAGGTGATTGTATTAGGATGCGAGGCCTTTGGGAGGTGACTAGGTCATGGGGGCAGAACCCTATGAATGTGACTAGCATGCTTGTAAAAGAGGCCCAGGAGTGACCTCTCGCCCTCTTCTGCCACATGAGGTTAGAGTGAGAAGGTCGTCTGAGGAAGCTAGTTCTCACCTGGCACCAAATCTGCTGGCACCTTGGCCTTGGACTCCCCAGTCTCTAGAATGTGACAAATAAATCTCTATTGTTTATGAACCACTCAGTCTATGGTATTTTGTTACAGCAGCCAGAATGGACTACAAAAGGACATTTTGCTAGCTAGTGCTTTACCGAGAAGGTCAAAATCAAGGTAGGGTCTACCTTTTTGCATATATGTAAGTGAAGACAATGAGATAGCCAAGAAACTAGGACTAAATGAACAATATTACTCCATGAATAGGAAGTGTCATACTAAATCAACATACAGGATTATAGCAGAAAATAATAATAGTAGCTTACATTTCCTGAGCTTGTAGTATGCTCAGCATGTTACATAAGCATCTCATTTAATAAGTAATATTTATCAATCATTTCCTACATGCAAGGCACCGTTTTAAGCACTTTAAATGTACTAACACATTTGAAACTTTACAAAAACCCTATGAGGTAAGCATTGCTATTATTTCTATTTTACAGATAACAAAGGCACAGAGAGATTAAGTAATGCATCCTGAGTCACATAGCCAGTGAATGACACAATTGGAATTCAAACCTAGGCCTCCAGGCTACAGAGTCCACATTCATAACCAATCTGCTGTACTCCCAATCAGCAATTAGACCATAAAGTCTCCCCAGGCTTCTGCCATTCTGTATGGATGTCTGTGGGCAACAGGTAATACTTCTCCAGATGACATCTGCATTGCATCTACCTTCGAACTGTCACTTCATCAGCCTGTAACTTACTTATGGAATTCAGAACAAGTTCTAACCTCTCATCCCCTAATCTCCATTGGATCTAGGATGTAAGAAAACTCAGAAAATGTTGTTATATGTTCAGCTATTAAGTAGTATCAGCATATAGGCTGCTTGGATGGGGCTGAGAATTCCTGAACTGAAGTAAATAATTGCATCTTTGTGAGTATATTGAGTCAGTAATATGCAAGTGTTAATATCATTCTATTCACCTTTTTTTTTTTAATCTATAGAGGTCAAATGATCTACTCAATCATGGTGCAGAAATCTATTCTAGTCATGACAATGTTTTGGTTGTAAGGAAAAGAAGCCAAATGAGCATGAGGGAAATTAATATTGGTGAGAAAACAAAACTAATCAATTCTGTGGACAAGAGGTCTAGTTGCCATGACCTTTATAGGGGCTGGAAAGCTTTGAGGACCTACAGCGTTTCCCACTCTCTTCCTTTCCTTCTCAGGGGCCACATGCCTTCTGCTGTCTGGTTATCTTTGCCTGTTTGCTCTAGTCTCCTCTTTCTGTAAACTCACTTTCTCCTCTCACTCATCCTATTCAATGCGGATGTAAAGGCAGCATCTGACTCACCTCCCAGTCTAGTGTCCACACATCACTGCCAAATCTCTGGATATCTATAGGTAAGAAGTCTTCCAAGAAGAAATCTAACTGGTCATTGGGTAGCCAGTGTATTAACTGGTGTTGATTTGTATGGCCATCCTTGTGCCAATTTTGTGTAATCAGAGTAAGGCCCAGAGCAGTGCTGACCTTTTCAGAGTCTGAGTTGAGAAAGGCGATGCCATCTGTTTTCCATACCCAGCCCAGATGATGCAGCGCTTCTCCCAGATTAGCTTCCACTCTTGCTCCCTCTATTCTCTTCTCTGCAAAACACACAATTAAGCTTCTAAAACAGCCTCTGCTTAAATCCTTTCCATGGCTTCTTATTCCCAATAGGAAAAGAACAGACTTTTGACATGGTCTTTGTAGCCCTATATCATGCCCATCACTACAGCTTCATCTTTCCTTATTGCCTTCTAAGTTCTAGTCAAATTTGGTTTCTTTCCATTTTTGAAAGACACTCATGCTTCTTACCTTAAATACTTATCTCACGGGTTTTTCTCTCTGCCTATAATGTTCTTCTTGCCCTCTTTCACCCTAATAACTATTTCCTATCTGTATTAGTTACCTATTGCTGCATAACAAATTATCTCAAAACTTAGCAGTTTAAAGCAACAAAACATTACTTCACAGCTTCCACGGGTCAGGAATCCAAGCACATTCTAAGTGCCTCTGGCTCAAGACCTCTCATGAGGTTGCAGTCAGATTGCCAGCCGAGATCGAAGACTCACCTGATGTTGAAGGATCTTCTTCCAAGTTCACTCACCTGGTTTTTAATGCATGGAAGTTCCTCATAGGTTGCTAGACAGAAGACATGCCACACATGGGCCTGTCCATAGAACAGATCACAACATGACAGTGTCCTTCTCCCAGCACGAGCAATCTACGAAAGACAGAGAATGCTCAGGATGGAAGCCACAGACTTGTAACCTTTTGTAAGGTTCAATATTTCAATAATTTTGGGAGTGAATTTCCATCACTTCTGCCCATATCCATTCATTAGAAGCAAGGTGTGGCCGGGTGCAGTGGCTCACGCCTGTAATCCCAGCACTTTGGGAGGCCGAGACGGGTGGATCACCTGAAGTAGGAGCAAGACCAGCCTGGCCGACATGGTGAAAACCCATCTCTACTAAAAATACAAAAATTAGCCAGGCATGGTGGTGCATGCCTGTAGTCCCAGCAGAGAGCCGGGATTGCACGACTGCGCTCCAGAGTGAGACTCTGTCTCAATTTAAAAAAAAAAAAAAAAAAGGAGGAGGGGGGAAGAAGAAACAAGTTGAAAAGTGTAGACCACACTCAAGGAGGGGCTGAATATCAGGAGGTGGGATCACTGGGGGCTGCCTTACCTATGACACTGTCTTTCAGGTGTAAGTTTATGAAATGTTTTGTATATTTTATCTTTTATCTTATTGCTTTTCCTGCCAACTCCCTTTATTATAGTTAATGCTGAAGGCGTTTTTATTTTATTTTATTTCATGCTTTTTTGTGTGTGTGGTTTTTTTTTTTTTCAGTTTAGTTTCATGTTTTCGTTTTCCTTTTTGTTTTTGTTTTTAGAGCCAGCGTTTTGCGTTGTTGCCCAGGCTGGTCCCAAACTCCTGGGCTCAAGAGATCCTCCCACCTTGGCCTCACAAAATGTTGGGATTACAAGCATGATCCTCTACACCCAGCCCTGAAGTATTTTAAAGTAAATTATAGACATCATAATATTCCACCCCTAATATTTGGAATGCATCTGTTTTTTTTTAACGCCCAGTTTTCTACATAGCAAAAATTATATTTTCACACCTAACATAATTAACCATAATAGCAAATCCATATTCAAATTTCCTCACCTGTCCCCAAGATGTCCTTCCAGCTGGTTTGGCCAAATACGTATCGAATTCATAACCAAGCAGTATATCTGGCTGCTATGCCTCTTAAGATACTTTTAACCTAGAACAATTCCTTTTATCATGATATGGACTTGCTGAAGACCAGGCCTGTCTCCCCTCTGGATCTGTCTGATTGCTTCCTCCAATCCTTGTGTTTAGATAGATCTGAATATTTGACCAGATTTAAATTGAACATTTTTATCAAGGGAACTTCATAGGTAATGCTGTATATTCCAGTTTCAATCACAACAGGAGACACATCTGGTTGTCCCATCCTAAGTGATGGTAAGATTAACACTGAGTTAAAGGTGATGACAGCTCAATTCTATTATAATCAGAATATTATCTGCATGATACTTACTTTGGCTTCATATATATATTGGTACCCTGTCAACAGGGTGAGCCTATCACTTATAATCCAAACTGCCACATTTGACATTAAAAGGGGCACTATTAATAATTACACTTGGACAATAGTCATAAACTAGGACCATCTCTGGCAAAATGAGATGAATGGTCAACGTACCTGTCAACCATTAACCTAACGATTTAATGATTTTATCCTTTCCTGAATCAATACTTTCCTTACGGATGGCAAACTAATGATTTTTCCAATTATATATTACCTTCCACATTTGCTCACTGACAGTCTTCTGTAAATTAGAGATTTCCTTCAACAACAGAGGCTATTTAGTTACCTGAAAATAGTTTCTGTTTTAAAAGTGAATAAATGCTTAATTCTTTTTCTTTACTTACCAACTTTCAAAATAAAAAGATTGAGGCCAAGGCAGGTGGATCACCTGAGGTTGGGAGTTCAACCAGCCCGGCACACATAGTGAAACCCTGTCTCTACTAAAATTAAAACTAAAAAAGAAATCAGTATCATCAGTGATAGTGTACACCCCTGACATGATGTGGTGAGAAGGCCACTTCACCTCTATGGTATTCTTCTCCAAGATCCACAACCTCAGTCTAAAAGCTGTGGAAATATTAAACAAATCTGAATTGAGGGACGTTCTACACAACACCTGATCAACACTCTTCAAAAGCGTCAAGATCATGAAAGACAGATAAAGAGTGAGAAACAGTCACAGTTTGAGGCAACAAAGGAGGCATGATGACTAAAATGTACTGTGGTGTCCTGGATTGCATCCTGGAACAGAAAAGGGGCACTGGTGGGGAAAACTGAGGAAATCCAAATAAAGTTTGTTGTTTAGTTAATATTGTAAGGGCCAGGCTCACACTGGTAATCACAGCACTTTGGGAGTCTGAGGTGGGAGGATTGCCCGAGCCTAGGAGTTCAAGACCAGCCTGGGCAACACAGCAAGACCCTAACTCTATTAAAATATAATATAATATAATATAAATGTATATATACACAAAACCTTTGTGGTTTGATCAATGAACCATGATTATATAATATGTTAATGTTGCACAGTGGTTCATGCCTGTAATCCCAGCACTTTGGGAAGCCAAGACAGGTGGATCACTTGAGGTCAGGAGTTCAAGGCCAGCCTGACCAACACGGTGAAACCTCATCTCTACTAAAAAAGTACAAAATTAGCCAGTGGTGGTGGTGCACACCTGTAATCCCAGCTACTTGGGAGGCTGAGGCAAGAGAATCGCTTGAACCCAGGAGGCGGAGGTTGCAGTGAGCCAAGATTGTGCCGTTGCACTCCAGCCTGGGCAACAAGAGTGAAACTGTTTCAGAAAATAAAAATGAAAATAAATATGTTAATGTTAAGGGAAGCTGAATGTGGACTATGTCTGTACTAACTTTGCAACTCTTCTATAAATCCAAAATTCTTTCAAAATAAAAGGTTTATTTTTTTTTAATTTTTGTTTTTTTTGAGACAGGGTTATGCTCTGTTGCCCAGGCTGAAGTGCACTGGTGCAATCAAGGCTCATGGCAGCCTCAACCTCCTGGGCTCAAGCGAACCTTCCTCCTCAGCCTCCTGAGTAGCTGGGACCACAGGTGTGCACCACCACACCCAGCTACTTTTTGTATTTCTTGTACAGACAGGGTCTCACTATGTTGCCTAGGCTGGTCTCCAACTCCTGGGCTCAGGTGATCTTCTCTCCTTGGCCTCCCAAAGTGCTGGGATTACAGGCATGAACCACTCTACCCAGCCCAAAAGAAAAAGTTTTCTAAAATCTGTTCTAAGTGTTCAGATAGCTAGTTCTCAAAGGTGCTAAGTACCTTTGAGAAAGGTGAAAACCACAGGTATACTATGATGTATGCCTCAGTTTGTCAATCTACAAAATGAGAGGATCAGACAAGATGCTCATCTAATGGTAAGCACAAGCAGTACCCAGTGAGGTGTCCCCAGAAAAGACTCAGCTAGCTGTGTGAGTGCCGAGATAGCTCACAAGGTACGCTTGACCCCAAGAAACACATGCGGTTAAGGATTGCACTCCTAGCTTTCCAATCCCCCCGAATAGATTTTTTTTTTTTTTTTTTTTTTTTTTAGCAAAATGAGCCTGGAAACAAAGTCAATAACACACACATTAAACTGAACACTCAGCAGGGCGTGGTGGCTCACGCCTGTAATCCTAGCACTTTGAGAGGCCAAGGCAGGAGGATCCCTTGAGCCCAGGAGTTCAAGACCAGCCTGGACAACATAAGGAGACCCAGTCTCAAAAAAAATTATAAACTGAACACTTAAAAAAATTATCTTCATAAACCAGAATACCAATGTATTAATCTATGAAAGAAATTACAACTGTCAGGTGGACCAGCTGCTCCTGTCCTCCCTGTGGGCAAACACACATAGCAAGCAAAATAATCAGAAAGCAGTTCAACGAGATTAGAAGCAGAACAAGGGCAGAATGTTATTTAATTTGAATTTTTAATAGCTTTGGGCCATGATAGCCTGATAATTCATATTCCAAATAAAGATACACCTTCTACTTGAACCAACTGTGCCTGCCCTTGCATTGGGAAACTCTCTGTCCTATCCAAGAACCTCTTCCTTATATAGATAGCTAAGCCTACTTCTCCAGTGAGGAGGATTAAAAAAAAAAAAAAAAGAAGTGTGTTCTTTTCTGTTGTGCTTTATAGGAAACAAAACAAAGAGAGGGAATTGTTTTGATTATTAACATCATTGGCTGGTTAAGCCAACAGACAGAAAATGGTTAGTAAATTCATAAATTTGCAGATCCTTAACGCAATTTCACGAACCACCTGGAATCTGTGAGCCATAGATTAGAGTACCCTGCTTTAGGTTGACCATCTATGTTTGTTTCCACAATTTTTTCCCTATAAAATACCACATGATTATTTAAGTTTCCACTTATTAAACAATGATCGTATTTGCTAAGATTACCCTAGTTTGTGTTTTTCCTAGAATAATTAACCATACATTTGCAATCTCTTCATTTACTAACATAGATACTATATCTAAGTACATTGTGTATGCATTTTACTAGTTTAACTCTCAGAAACTTTGAATTTGTCCCATAGTAATTAATAATACATTTATAGTCTCCTTGCTTATTAACATAAATAATCATATCCACTGTATAAAGCCAATGCTAGTTCTTTCACTGAACATGGCCAGGTCGGGGGCAGTAAGTGGGGATTTTCTCTTATCCTCTTGTATCAACAACAATTATCTCTTTCATGGTTCATTCCGATTATAAATTCCTACCATTAAAATTTTTCGTTTCTCAAAGTTAAAACAACAACAATAACAAAATCTCAGGAACATTACATAGCAGCAGTAGTTAAGACTATTATAATGCAATCATTTCATATACTTTCATATACAATTTCCCCAAATTGAAAGTGTAACTTATCACCCTGAGAAGTTACAAAAGCAGTTGATTGACAAAGTAAAAGGATCCTCGAGATCATCTTGTCCATCATTGTTTGTCTACAGATGAGGAAATAAAGGCTGAGAGTTTAATTTTTAACTTTTTCATGGTCACACCTCCTGTGAGTGGCAGAGACAGGACCAGAACCCAGATCTTTACAATATTGTGCTTCCTCAATTAAATTTGACTGAAAGTGTTGTTTGCCTCTTACAATGTTCTAAACTCAACACCTTCAGTGTGTCATTAACCACACCAATCTCAGGACAAGGGGTAGGGTAATAATTTTTTCATTGCTATAGCAATAACTCACTATTGTAGAAGTTACTTAAACTCTTCTCCATTATTCAAACATGTGAGATCAAGTGTTCCAATTTGGGGTGTAGAAGATAATCCTCCATCCATTCATTTGTCCATTTGGCAAACATTTAAGGAACATTTATATTGTGCCCGTTACTATCATAGTTGCTAAAGACACAAGAGTCTTTATCCTTGAAGCACACAGTCTAGCAGAAGTAAACAAACAAACTAAATATTAGCCAAGACAAATGGCTAGTAATTACTAAGTGATTAGCTCACGCAAGCCTGGAATTTCTCATTTAATTCCTCATGACAGTCTACATACCACAGCTACTAACTAGCCCCATTTCACAGATGAGGTAATTGAGGCTTAGAAAGCTTAAGCGAGTTGCCTAAACTCATACAACTTAGGTGGGGTAGTCTGGCAAGCTCATACTACTGCATTTGCTTTGAATCTTTATGTCATACTCTTTGTAGTTAGGCAGAAACACAGAATCAGGGACTGTTTGGAGGGAGACTTCATTGTGAAGGTGGCAACTGAGGAAGTAAACAAGAACCAAGAAAGGATGCATCAGGGACAGCATTTTTGAAGTAATTTTAGGAACTTACAAGGACGTCATCAAGACCAATGCACTAGTGTACAGGGGAGCAGCAGGAAATGGACCTAGAAAGGAGGATGGGGGTTATATTTTATTCTGCAGATGATACGAAGTTATTATTTAAGGGTTTCAAGTATGGGAGTGACGATTAGATTTGCTTCTTAGATCACTCTGACTATAGTGAGAATAATGAATCAGAGCAAGCTTGCAGCTGGGGAGACAGTAGAACGTTGTTGCGATTAACCATGATGAGACCTTGACCGAAGGCAATGACAACGAAGATGGAGAAAAGGAGACAGATTCAGGAACTATTTAAAAGGTAGAATCAACAAAACTGGGTGATGGATTGGATTTGAGTAGGGAAGCTTTAGGCAATCTTAAGATTTCTGACTCCAGCAGCCTGGGTTAATACATTAGGATAACTTACCTACTTCATAGATCAAGTCTGTAGTTATTAATGGTGAAAACCATAATTACTTTTGCACCAATCAGGACATATTCTATATAGATTTATTCTGATTTTAGATTTTGGATTATGCAGTATCATATCCAAACACCCTTGCTGGTGAACTCTGTTATCACCAGATACTATGGGATGGTCAGAACAAAATAGAAAGCGGACGAATGTAGAAATCAAATGATTTATGCATAACCCAGTCACTTGCATCAGAACATCAAAATTTCAGGAGCTTTGAATAAGTTCCCAGAACTGTTGTGAAAGATCACAAGTTCTTTAATGCGGGAGAACATGTTAAGCCAAAACAGTCATACTTAACAGTAAATAATAAAGCAAGTAACTATTAGTAGAATCCCTTATTAGTGAAACTGCACATTTGTTTATTCAAAATTATTATTCAATAATTTTCATCTGATCTTAGTCAAAAGGCCAAGAAGCATTTATTCAATAATTTTCATAACTCTTCTCATTTGTACCAGTCCTATAGTAGGAAATTGAAACACTGGCAATAAGAGCCAATTCCTCTTCTTAAGAATCTTAGGCCGGTAAAAAGTAGAGGTTCCTCTTCAAAGACCTTCCTCCCCATCTAATTAGAAATAAATAGTAACTTCTTTTAAAAAGCAAAATTTATTCAAAAACCTGTGCTAACATTCTTAAATATCTGCTAGCCGTAATAAAAAATCAATGTACTTTATGTTCTTAGCTCTCATAATTTAGCCTAAATATTTGCCCTGGCATGCTTATACTGGTCCAAGCAAGCATTAGGCCATAGCCTGTTCTTCTTCCTTATTTAAAGGTATTTTTACCTTTCTCAGCATTCCACAGTTACTTCCTCCTTCCTTTGTTCTCCTCGGCCTTTGCCTCTTTTAAAAAGTTCTAAGTTGCTAGCCATTCGGGACAAATACAGAATGTGAGGTCCCGTTCCAGCCAATGGAAACCGGACACAGCAGTACAGTAGATGCGTCAGGTTGTAAATGACCCTGTCTCCTTTGTTCAGTGTACTCTCGTGGCAAAACTGCTGGTGAGTGTACCCTTTCTGCAGAAAGTATAAAAATGGCCTTGCTAAAAAAATTAAATTTATGTTCAAGTACTATTTCTTTATGGCACCGGAAAACAAGCATTTCAAACAGGCTCTAATGAGAAAGACTAAGAAGCAAAGGGAATTGTGGCACAGATGATAAGCATTCCAACAGCAATTAGCTCAGATGCTGGGAGTCCCAGTAGAGGGTCAGGAGACCCAGCTTTGTGGGCAATGGTCCCCTCCTTCTCAAGGTCAGTCTGACTCCCCTAAGGAAGCATATAATGATGTTAGGCACAGAAGGTGTGGGAGGGCATTTCAGGTGGCAGAAAAGCATAGAATGAAAGAACATTTTGACTCACCCCAACGTTTTGTTCCAGGGGACGTTTGGATGCTGCAGTACCAAGAAGTAAGCAATCAATATACAAACACAGCGCATCTTCTCAGTCACAGGCTGCCTGGGTGTGAATCCCCGATCTGCCTCTTACTAGCTGTATAATTTGAGGCAATTTATTTCCAGTCTTTGTACCTCAGTTTCCCCATCTTAAAATAGAAATGATAATTACATCTCCGCAAAGAGTTGTTGTGCAAATTTACAACAACAACAACAACAAACATAAAAAGTGGGCAAAGAACATAAACAGACACTTTTTTTTTTTAGACAGAGTTTTTGCTCTTGTTGCCCAGGCTGGAGTACAATGGTGCCACTTCAGCTTACTGCAACCTTCACCTCCTGAGTTCAAACGATTTTCCTGCCTCAGCCTCCCGAGTAGCTGGGATTACAGGCATAAACCACCATGCCCAGCTAATTTTGTATTTTTTTTTAGTAGAGACGGGGTTTCTCCATGTCGGTCAGGCTGGTCTCGAACTCCCAACCTCAGGTGATCCGCCTGCCTCGGCCTCCCAAAATGCTGGGATTACAGGCGTAAGCCACCGTGCCCGGCCAATGAACAGACACTTTTTGAAAGAAGACATGTATGCGGCCAACAATCATATGAAGAAAAGCTCAACATCACTGATCATTAAAGAAATGCAAATCAAAACCACTATAAGATACCATCTAACACCAGTCAGAATGGCTATTACTAAAAGGTAAAACAAACAAAAAACAAAAACAGATGCTGGCAAGGTTGTAGAGAAAAAGGAATGCTTACACACTGTTGATGGTAGTGTAAATTAGTTCAGCCACTGTGGAAGACATGGAAGACAGTGTGGCGACTCTTCAAAGACCTAAACACAGAAATAGTATTCAACTGATCAATCTCATTATTGGGTATATACCCAAAGGAATATAAATTATTCTGTTATAAAGATACATGCACACGTATGTTCACTGAAGTACTATTCACAATAGCAAAGACATGGAATCCACCTAAATGCCCATTGATGATAGACTGGATAAAGAAAATGTAGTACATATACACCATGGAATACTATGCAGCCATAAAAAAAGAAGGAGATGATGTCCTTTGCAGGGACATGGACAGAGCTGGAGGCCATTATCCTTAGCAGACTAACACAGAAACAGAAAACCAAATACTGTATGTTCTCCCTTACAAGTGGGAGCTAAATGATGAGAACACATGGACACATAGAGGGGAACAACATACACTGGGGCTGTTCAGAGGGTAGAGGGTGGGAAGAGGGAGAGGATCAGGAAAAATAATTAATGGGTACTAGGCTTAATATCTGAGTGATGAAATAATCTGAACAACAAACCCTCCATGACGCGAGTTTGCCTATGTAATAAATCTGCACTTGTACCCTGAACTCAAAATCAAAGTTAAAAAGAGTTGTTGTGAAGATTAAATGAATATAAGCCCATTTCAGGTGTTTAGAACAGGGCTCATAAGAAGTACACAATAAATATTAGCTATTACCATTACCATCAATGTAATTTTATTTCTTTACTCTTAAAATTTTATTTCCTCTTGCTATCTTTATCTCTGAGTCTTCATCTCTGTTTTGCCTAGCTCTCTCTGTTGCCTAATGTTGTTCAATTTTCTCATCCCACTGAATAAGAAATGAATAAATAAACCATTAATCTGCTGTTCAATTTATAATGGATATTTCTGGCAAAATTAACCAACACAAATTAAAACTGAAAATGGCTATGACTGGTTGTATGTGGTAAAAATGTGATATTGACTAAAAATGGAGCAAATCTTGAAATGCAGATCTGCAAAATTTGACCCAGGAAAATTGGATCTGGTAGAAATAAGTTACTGAAGAAACCTCACACAAATAATACCTAAAACTGGTACAATTTGATGCAGACAGAACTCTTGATGATTAAATTTTAACTCTAAAATTTAAATAAAGAACTGTCGGACTTTATAACTTTAGGGCAAGCACAGTGGTTCATGCCTGTAATCCCAGTACTTTGGGAGGCCGAGGTGGGTGAATCACTTGAGCCCAGGAGTTTCAGACCAGCCAGGACAACATGGTGAAACCCCATCTCTACAAAAAATACAAAAATTAGCCTGGCATGTGGCACATGCCTGGGGTCCCAGCTACTTGGGAGGCTGAGTTGGGAGGATCAATTGAGCCTAGGAGGTTGAGGCTGCAGTGAGTCGTGATCATGCCACTGCACTATAGCCTGGGCGACAGAGTGAGACCCTGTTTCAAAAAAAAAGAAAAAAAATCACTTTAGGAAACCAAAAATAATTAATCCCCAAAGTTAAAACAATGTTAAGTAATATAAAAATTGATTCAAAAATGTATTGGTGTTTATTATTTATCAAGGCTGATTATTATGTTGAGTTTATTGGAATTTATTGGGGTTATTGGTGTTTGTTTCTGAAATTGCTCTCTCAATGAGCAGGCAATAATTTTGCATAATTTTTATTCAATGTGAAAATGTCATTAGGGTCCAAAGGATAGGAGTCAGGATGGGATTATGGATCAAGATGTGTGTGTGCACATGTATGTGTGGTGTGTGTGGAAGAAAAGTTAAGAGAGAGCAAAAGGCAGAGTGGCCCCAGAAGTGGAGCAGCATGCAGGATACGCCCATGCTATTAGGAGCCTCGGTTTATCCTGGTTGATGTGCCAGAGCAGAGCAGCATACAGGCTTCAGGATCGTGCCAACGTGAATTTAAAAAGGTCACAGGCTATGTCGCCCTGTAAAGGTCCCCACCTCCCCAGCCTCAGCCTCTTGATCTCAACATGAGAATCATCGTAGTACTCACCTCAACAGGTTATCAGGAGGACCACAAGAGCTAATGCCCTTGGCAGGCACCTGGCATGCAATCAGTCTTCAATATTGATATTAGCCACAATTATTTACTATTGTTTTACTTTTTAAGTGTGGATGTGCTCCCAGAAGAAGTTACTCACCTAGCTGCCTGTCTGCTAGATGTATAACTTCTTCCAGATGGGGTCTTCATATCATGTTTCTTTGCCCCCAGCCTGGTTTCCAGAATCCCAGCACAATGTCATGCTTATTATAGGATACCAGCGATTTTTAGCTGAATGTTGACTGGACATGAAAGAGAGAGAGAACTAAAGGGAGAAAAAGAAAGAGGTTGGGGGTCAGGGCTGTGAGACATATGGGGTACATCAAAGGATTGCTAGACAGATGGTAAGCAGGGGAGCAGCTCAAGGCAGAGAGAACACCTGGGCTATGTACTAATTAGCTGACAGGTGGGTCAAGGATTGGAAAAAGTAGGAAACAGTATGTTGTTTATTCCCCGGAATCAGAGGCTGCCTGAGGCCAGGTTCACTAATGCCCCTACTCCTCCTGGCTAAGTTCTGCAAGTCCAGAATGCACTCCACTTCACCTTGAAGAAGCCCTGGGCCAGGGGACGGAAGCTTTGCTGACAGATTTGATAACTGGGCCTTTCACTTAAGGTTCTGAGCCACTTTGGCCTCAGCCAGCACTCCACTTCCTCCAGTCATGTCTTCCCCGAAACTAAAATACAGCTTGGAAAGACAGTCCGGTGCCCTCACTGTCGCTGTGGCTTCCTCAAGCCATGACACGCTCTCTCTTTTATGAGCCTGCGGGGCTGTAATTCTCATCACCTGACATTTATGGGAGGCTTCGTATTAGCAAATGGCTTTATGGCCATTTTTATGAGGGATGCCTCTCTGAGCCCTGTCATGTGTAATCACCCAGACTGAGCAGGAGGAGAGAGCACGGCGGACAGGCAAATGGCCCTGACCCACTGACCAGCAAGGAGCCGGGGATGGAGCCTCCAGGTGTCACTGCTCTTCAAACGTGTGTCATAGCTGATTTTCTTGTCCTCACAGCCTTGGCATCTCTCTCCATGTCACTGTCCTCCACATCCAACCCACCAGAGGTTCCTGAAGGTGAGACCACCAAAGCCACCTCATATCCATTCATTCCTGTCCATCTTCCCAGCTTGACTCCTGCACAGCACCACCTGGCTCTGTCTCCTCCTCTTGCCCTGCTGCCCTACTGTCCATCATCCACACAGAAGACAGAATAATTCTCTAGATAATTTTTGTTTTGTTTACTTTTGAGATGGAGTCTCGCTCTGTCAGTCAGGTTGGAGTGCAGTGGCGCGATCTTGGCTCACTGCAACCTCCGCCTCCCAGGTGCAAGCAATCCTCGAGTCTCAGCCTCCCGATCAGCTGGGACTACAGGTGCGTAGCACGACGCTCAGCTAGTTTTTGTATTTTTAGTAGAGACAGGGTTTCACCATGTTGGCCGGGCTGGTCTTGAACTTCTGACCCCAAGTGATCCACCCACCTCAGCCTCCCAAAGTGCTGGGATTTCAGGCCTGAGCCACTGCGTCCGGCCTCTCTAGTTGCTAATAAAGTTATTTAATGTATGTACTTTTTAAACTTTCTGATATTTCTGGGAAAAAAATCTTTATTGATACTCTGTAGCGAGTATGTACTATTAAAAGGAATAGTCCTTGAAAGACAAAAATAGCAAATGCTCAATAGCTTCCTCTTCTGAATAAAATTTATAGCAAACAAAATCCAAGCTCCTGGGCAAAATACTGGGACTCTCTGTGAAGTGGCCCCTGCCCACCTCTCTGGCCTCTCCTCCACACAGCCCTCTGCTCTTGCACTGAGTTCCAGGACCCAGGGAGCACTTTTCTGCCTCTGGAGTTTACACCCACTTCTCGCTCTGCCTGAAAAGCTTTTGGCCTCTCTCAGCACATCTGGCTTTGTCACAACCTTCCATTCTTAGCTCACAGGTCAATCTCAAATTGCCTGCCCACACCCACCCCCCCATTGCACACACACACACACACACATACACACACACATCTCCATGTTACCCTGTTAATTACTTTCAGAGCACTTTCGACAACCTTACAATGCTTCCTGTTTGTTGACATACAAAATTGGTCTCCTTTGGCAGATTGTAAGTTTCACGAGAAGAAACATCTGGTCTGTATTTTTTGCTACCCTACTTAATGCTTTGCACATCACCTGCAGGAAGTGTAAGCTGAGTAAATAGGTGTTGGAAAAGTAAATGAAGAAATGGAATGGTAATTGAAAAACCTCTCTCCTCTCAAACCACATGTTAGTCTTCATTTTAATCAGTAGAGGGCAGCAAAGACTTTGCACTATCTAACTTTTCTGGCGTTTCTACCAGAAAACTTATTCTCCTCTGCCCAGTAGTAGACTCTGGTTGTCAGGAATTTTAGCAAAACAGTCAGCCTTACAAACTCTTCCTTCTCCTTATTTCTGGAGTTGTCTTCACTCTGAATCATTTACAGGTATTTTTGTTTTCTTACGATTTCAGGCTGACAATGCTCCTTCGGTGGCTCAAGCCTGTAATCCCAGCACTTTGGGAGGCCGAGACGGGCGGATCACGAGGTCAGGAGATCGAGACCATCCTGGCTAACACGGTGAAACCCCGTCTCTACTAAAAAAATACAGAAAACTAGCCGGGCGAGGTGACGGGCGCCTGTAGTCCCAGCTACTTGGGAGGCTGAGGCAGGAGAATATAAGTAAACCAGGGGCCGGAGCTTGCAGTGAGCTGAGATCGGCACTGTACTCAGCTGGCGTGAGAGCAGGCTGTCTCAAAAAAAAAAAAAAAAAAAGAAAGTAAAGCATGTGTATCTACTAATTAAAAACCCAGTGGCCGCGGGCCTGTATGCCTGCCTGCCCGGCCAGTGCTGGGGAAAGAGATGCTCATATCGTACAGCTGTTCAGGACTTAAGGCTTGACAGCTCTCCCTTATGGTGTGTGGGAGGGGCAGGTACCAGAGAAGCAGCTGCTACGTGTGTTATGAGCGCTTGCAAAAGCAAGTTGTGCGTGGGTTTATGGTTCTGTCTTCTGTTTGCATCTGTTTCTGCTTATTCCATCTTCTCTTTTACACACCCCTACCTTCCACTCCCCAGGGCAAGAATTTCACCATCCCCTGCCTTTGTGAGCTCCCATGGTGGCTTCACCCAGAGTACACCCTAAACCCAGGTAATCAGCAGTAGAATCAGTGTCCACCCTGTTTTAGAATGGTATTTTCACTCACCCTCTGTCCAATAGATATTTAAGAGTCCTCCTACATATTAGGCACGGGTTTGTGCTCTGTGAATACCGACGCTCCATTTGGTGGGAAGGCCCGTTACAGAATCAAAAGGGGAGCATGATTTCTCAACCTCAGTACTATTGACATTTTGGACAAAGTAATTTTCTGTCATAGGAGCACTCTAGGATGTTTAGCAACACCCCTTGCCTCTACCCATTAGATGCAAGTAGCATCCACCCCCCAAGTTGTAATAACCAAAAATGCCTCCAGACATTGCGAAAAGTGGGGGTGAGGAGGAATTCCTACCCCCAACCTTGAGAACCATTACTTTAAGGGGATCACAGTGGATGCCGTTGGGATATCTTTCCGGCCTCACGTCAATGACCCCTTTCTCCTAATACTCCTCCTCTTTACCCCCTACTTATCTGTTGTGACCTGAAGCCCATGGACTTGACGGATGGGACATCTGACCCAACTTAGGCCTCTCAGCTTCTCTCCTCTGGGAATTTGAAAGTAGGACTGAGGGACTGTCTACTATATGGCCTCTTAGCAGCGTCAAAACTTAAATGAGAATTCGGGAGATGTGGGTGGATGTATAATAACATTGGAGACCAGATGCAAAGGTATCCGCTTATCTACTGCAGAGATAAGAGTAAAATGCTCAGTAGAGAAACACAGAGACAAGAGTCAAAGAGAAGCCAACTGGTGCTAGCACTTTCTAAGGCCTGGCTACACTTCCCTACAATTCTTGCCTTGGATAGTAAGACATTCCCGAACATTTACAACTAATTCCTCTTTGGTGCCAGGGCAGTATTTTGTTCTGTTACTGGCCAATAAGGAGTCCTCACTAGTCCATTCTAGGTGGCCCAGAACTGAAATCTTAACCAGAAGACAACAGGGATCCAGGCAGTTGGGGGAGCCTAAGGGCAGCTTCACTGACTCAGACCATGTGCTCTATTCCACTTTCCCTACCAAATGGCTTCCTCACCCTCTATCACTACAGGGATAGAGATGGTGTTCTCTCTTGTCTTAACCTTGGCTTGTACATGGCTCATGTCCTCAACTTCTTGTCCATTCCCCATCAGCTGGACTACTTACAGCACACACAATTTGGGTTTCTAGGCTCAGTTTCCTGAGCGAGGGAGTCTGGATGGCTCATGTGGTCAACACCGCTGGCTGCCCACTCAGCAACCACCCTCCTCATCAGGTTTGTTCAGGTGAACAACCTCAGGTGGTGAATATATCATAGGTTTGTAAGAGCACTGAGAGGTAAGGGAATTTTGCGGGGCTGGGGGGGCGCCGATTGTGGGAAAGAGTGTTATCCCTGATACAAGAGGGCAAGACCTGAGGGGGAGCTGGCCCACCGGCCTGCTGCCTGCTTTGGATATGTCACATGAAGACATGATGCATGACACCGTTGTACCTATTGTGCACCCATGAGGCAAAGCCAAGAGAATGACAGAGAAACTGACAGAAGAGGGCGTCAACATCCTTGAGCTGACAAACTGACCAGCCCTTGAGTCATTTAGCTTCAGACTTCTTGTTACATGAGGTATCCTTAAGGTTTAAGCTACTTTGACTTGGGTGTCCTGTTACTTGAAGCCAAGAGGATCCTGACCGATATAGAATAGCTCGTCTTTTCAGGCCATGTGGCTTAGGTCCTAGGTCTCTAGTTGTGAATCTGTAGGTTGACTGCCTTGGGGCCAGGCATCCACTGGCAGTCCGCATGTTTATGCCTCCCTAACTCCCAACCTTTTATTTGGAAAATATTGAAACCTACAGAAAAGTTTAAAAAGAAAATACAATGAACTCTCAAATATCCTTCACCTACAATCACCCACTGTTAACATTTCACTACACTTGTTCATTGTACATAACTCCATATACATATATGGGTGTTTTTCATAGATAGATAGATAGATAGATAGATAGATAGATAGATAGATAGATAGATAGATAGAGGTATTTTTTGGCTGAAAATTGGAAAGTACATTAAAACTTTATGAAGCTT
Organism: Papio anubis; assembly: GCF_008728515.1. Lineage (NCBI taxonomy): Eukaryota > Metazoa > Chordata > Mammalia > Primates > Cercopithecidae > Papio > Papio anubis. The sequence goes on along the minus strand of NC_044980.1, from coordinate 139,152,571 downwards.
CACTCCAAAGTACTTTAGCATTTGCCTCCGAAGAAACAAGGACATTCTTCTATATAACCAAATTGTCAATATAATAGACTCAACATTGATATATTATCTAATGTTTTAAAAGTCTTATTAAATATATGCAGCTTTTCCCCCAGTAATGCCCTTTGGAGCTTTACTTGTTTTCTTTTGTCTTAGTTTTGCCTTTGTTTTTGTTTTTATCCAGGATTCATCAAGAATCACATCCTGTTTTAGCTGTCACATCTCTACAGTCTATTTTGTTTTAAAACAGTTCTCTTGCCATTTGTGAGGGAATTGGGAGAGGGCCTTCAGGTCAGTTCTTTTTATAGAATGTTCCACAATTTGGATTATCTGGTTATTTCTTCAGAATTAGATTTAAAGACTTTTAGCAAAAACTTCTACAGAAGCAATGTTGGGTGCCTCTCAGTGTTCATAGCAAGAGGCATATGATACCACTATGCCCTATTATAGGTGATGCTAAATTTAATCCTCTGATTATGGTGTTGTCTGCTAGAATTCTTCACTGTAAAGGTATATTTCCCACTTTATAATTAATAAGTAATCTCTGGGATGCTACGTGAAGGATATGAAAATATCTTGTTCCCCCACAACTTTTAACCATGTTCTAGCAGCCATTAATAAATTTTGACTTAATCAATTATAATGTTGGTGATTGCAAAAATCACAATTTTTCTAATCCTATCATTTCTTCCACATTTACAAGCTGGCATTCTGTTGTTTAAGAAAATGCTCTCTCTTCTCTCATACTCACCTTTTAATATTCTTGAGTATCACTGTCAGCTAAGAACAATCATGACCATCAGTTTTCTTTTCAATTCTCAATTTGTCCCAAATTAGGTCAATGGGAGCCCCTTCCAGTTGGTCTCTGTGTCTTGCTAACCTATGCCCATCGGTTTTGAGTACTTCTTTACTTCTTTCACGATTCTGTAGCAGAGGAGGTCCCAGGCTCATCTTGCATTTTCTTTGCTACAGACATTGAATCGGCCATTTCTCCAAGGAGATTCAGTTTCTTTTAGTGGAAACCTTCAGTTCTTAGGAAAAAAAATGAGTAGGAAGAGTGCTCTTGCTATTGGAGTCTCATTGCCGCTAGGCCCTTTAGTAGACAGAGCCAGAAAGTATATTTTATTTAAAATCATTAATTTATCTGAATCCCCCAACTCCAGTCCAATACCAGCAGTTCTTCCTCTTGTCCTCCAGTACATATTTTTATCTTTTTCATTTTTTTGAGATAAGGTCTTGCTCTGTTGCCCGGGTTGGAGTCCCATGGCAAGTTCACAACTCACTGCAGTCTCAACCTCTCAGACTCCAGTAATCCTCCTGCCTCAGCCTCCCAAGTAGCTGGGACTTCAGGTACATACCACCTCACCTAGCTAATTTTTTTTTTTTTTTTTTATAGATGGGGTCTTGCTTTGTTGCCCAGGCTGGTCTCGAACTCCTGGACTCAAGTGATCCCACCTTGACCTCCCAAAGGGCTGGGGTTACAGGTGTGAGCCACTGCGCCCAGCCCATATTTTTATATCTCTTTTCTCACAGGAAGAATGCTGGTTTTCATGAACATCACTATATTTACTCTTTTGCTCTCTTCTATAATACTCAATAACACTAGACTTACTACATCAACACCACTACCAACAACAAACCTAACAAAGTTCAAGATTACAGTTTTTAAAAATTCCTTAGAATGTAGCCCACTTAAAAGTAGAGGTCTGTTTAAAAGCCTTTAAACCTTGAAATAGGTTCATTTGTTTCTTTTTAAATTCAACATTAACGTTTTCCTATCCTTATTGATTTTATTTATATATATATATATATATATATTTTTTTTTTTTTTGAGACGGAGTTTCACTCTTTCATCTAGGCTAGAGTACAATGGTGTGATCTCGGCTCACTGCAACCTCCGTCCGCCAGGTTCAAGTGATTCTCCTGCCTCAGCCTTCCGAGTAGCTGGAATTATAGTCCAAGTCTGAAGATCTAAGAACGAGGGAAGCCAATTGTGAAAATCCCAGTCCGAGAGCAGAAGACAGATATTCCAGCTCAAGCAGGCAGGCAGGAAGCAAAAAAGGGGCAAATTCCTTCTTAATTTTCTTTTCTTTTCTTTTCTTTTCTTTTTTTTTTTTGAGACAGAGTCTCACTCTGTCACCCAGGGTGGGGTGCAATGGCGCGATCTTGGCTCACTGCTCCCTCCACCTCCTGGATTCAAGTGATTCTCCTGCCTCAGCCTCTCGAGTAGCTGGGATTACAGACACCTGCCACCACGCCCAGCTAATTTTTTTTGTATTTCTTTTGCTTTTAGTAGAAATAGGGTTTCACCATGTTGGCCAGGCTGGTCTCATACTCCCGACCTTAGGTGATCTGCCAACCTTGGCCTCCCACAATGCTGGGATTAGAGGCGTGAGCCACCGCACCTGGCCTGCCTGTCTTTTTGTTCTACTCAGGCCCTCAGTGAATTGGATGATGCCCACCCACTTGGGGAGGGTCATCTATTTAACTGAGTCCATTGATTCAAATGTTAGTCTCACCCCAAAACACCCTTACAGAGACATTCACAGGAATCATGTTTAATCTGGGTACCCCATTGCATGGTCAAGTTGACATAAAATTAACCGTCACATACACACACATATATTGTTATTTAGCCTTTTTAAAAGCAAATATCTACGTATATTTCTTTGCACATTACTTTTTTCACTTTATATTGTTTTCTGTTATAAATATGCAGGCCTTTTATAGCACCAGTTTTTCATTATGTGATTTATTTTATTTGTTCTCTCAATATATTTGGTATTTGGAAGGGTTTTGTTTTTAATGGTTACTTTTATACTTATGCTAAAATAACCTTAGTTCCCCCATCTTATTTTTATTATTATCTATTGGTTTCCAGCAATATCGAAATTAGTTCATTTCTTTTTTATTCCCTCATCCCTATCCATCAATATCTCATTTGAATAAACACCTTTTTACCACATCAGTAACTATAAAACAATCAACAAGAATATTTTATTTTTTATCTCTCTCACCGTTCTCTCCTTTTAATTATTATACAGTATCTACTTTGCCTGGGTGTTCGCTCTTTTTATAACCATCATAGTTTTATGGGTAAAGGTACATCTAATGTTCACCATTCATTCTTATGCCAGTATCTTTCCGTTTTGGTTGTCTTTAAAAAATCTTTCTTTAATACATTCCTCAGGAAAGGTACATGGGAGCAGTATTCTCTGGTTCTTTTATGTACATAAAAACTTGTTGCATTTGGCTACCTGTAAAATCTCTGGCTCATATTTTCTTTCCTTGAGTATCTTCAAGGAATGTTAAATTCATTTCTTCTGGAATGATGTCTAATGACAATCTTATTTCCTTTCCTATGTAAGTGACTTGAGATTTTGACTAGTTGCCCAAATATTTTTTTCCTTTTACTATAAAGCCCAGAAGTTGTTTTAGAATATATCTTGACCTTGTTCATTCTAGATTTATTTTGCTAGGTACTGATGTCAGTCTCACTCTTTTTTCTTTTTTTCTTTTTTTTTTTTTTTTTTTTTTGAGATGGGGTCTCACTCTGTCACCCAGGTTGGAGTGCAGCAGCTCAATCTCAGCTCACTGCAGCCTCCACCTTCCTGGCTCAAGCGATCCTCCCACCTCAACCTCCCAAGTAACTGGGACTACAGGCGTGTGCAATCATGCTCAGATATATTTTTTTCTTTTTTCTTTTTTGTAGAGATGGCATTTTGCCATGTTGCCCAGGCTGGTCTCAAATTCCTGGGCTCAAGCAGTCCTCCCACCTTGGCCTCCCAAAGTGCTGGGATTATAGGTATGAGCCATAGCACCTAGCCCCAATCTCTTTATGATCTTAGGAAAGTTTTCTTGAGTGTTAGCTTTTTGAATTTAAATTACTTCTAAATTTCCATCTTTATTTTTTCTCTGTGGCTGTTATACATATGTTGAATATTCTTTGCTTATTTTCTGTATCGACCACTTCCTTTGGAATCCTTCATTTCTCTTTAATGTATTGAAACTTTAATTTTACCTTCTATATAAGGAATTATCTGTTGAATTTATTCACTGTTCTGTACCTTCTATTTTAGTTTCTATTTCTGAAATAATCCTAATTCTGAATTCTCCTACATCCTTTCTAAGATTGTCTAATTCTGACTTGTATAGTTCTTTTCTACCTAATGTTGTTTCTTTAGCCTTTTAGCACATTTTGAAACAGTAAGTCATACTTTTCAACAGTTTCAAAAACATGTCTTTCTGATATGCTTTTATTGTTATTCTGCCTTTTTTTCTTAGAACTTAGTGTTGATTTTGAACACAATCTTACATATATATAAAATATATATAATATATGTTATATATAATATATAAACTATATATAAATATAATATATGCAATATATTATATATTATATATCAAATATCTAATATCATATATATATATATATATAAAAAATTTATTTTTTTGAGACAGAGTCTCACTCTGTTGCCCAGGCTGGAATGCAGTGGTGCAGTCATGGCTCACTGCAGCCTCAATCTCCTGGGCTTGGTCACCAGGTTGGAGTAGAGCAGTGTGGTCATGGCTCACTGCAGCCTCAACCTCCCAGGCTCAAGTGATCCTCCCCTCTCAGCCTCCCGAGTAGCTGGGACTACAGTTGCATGCCACCATTCCCAGCTAATTTTTCTATTTTTTTGTAGAGATGGGGTTTTGCCTTGTTGGCCAGGCTGGTGTCAAACTCCTGGCCTCAAGTGATCTGCCTGCCTCCGCCTCCCAAAGTGCTGGAATTACAGCCATGAGCCACTACACCCAGCCAAAAAATGTATTTTTATGTCCTTATGTATTTTGACATATGGTTCCTCTGCTCTTTTATCTAGGCCTTCTTTTCTCTTTATCTCTGTCACCCCGTGCTTCCCCATGTGGATTCTGCTCTCAGAAGTCTACTCTTGGTTTGAGGCTTTCTTCTCCAGTAGAGCTTTGTAATTATAGAGGTCCACAAAGTCAAGCGTCAGCACCTTCAGACCTTACCTTGGGCCCCATACACCCACATCTTCATTGGAGTGTGCAAAGACCCTTCCCAATTTCAGTAACTGTTCCTAAATTGGTCTAACTCTGCTTTTGAGTGAGTACCTACTACCAGTTTTAGAATTCTGTCTCAGGTCTGTCAGATGCCTCATTCCTCTCTCCTGCATAGACAATGTGGATCTTTAGTTATTGTTGGTGGTTTTTCTCCACCTGCTTATATTTTGAGGTTCATGAGAATATCTTGTTCATCTAGATTTTATTAAGATGTTGACTTTGGGCCTTGGGTTTTGCTATTAGAGTTGATCTGTTCTTTTTTATGGCGACAGGGGGATTGGGGAAGATTTTAAAACCTTGCTGCCGCTGCTGTCATCTTTTCATAATTTCCTCCATTGATTCATTTGCTCATTCATCTATTTAACAAATACTTTTGAGTCCTGAATTGGAACATCATATGCCTCTTCAGATTCTCTTGTCGCCACTAACTTTGAGAACCCAGCTGATTATTCTGCCTCAACTGCCACTGTAATTAACTGATTCCATTTATACCTGTATGATTCTACCATCTAGAGCTGATCATTCAATGTTTAGGGGGGTGGGGTTGAAGAACCCTCCTCTCAACTACCTCTGTGCAGCCATACTGAATAGCTACATGCCCTGCATTTAACCGATAATTATGTAATATAATAACAATATACATATATAATAAAATTAGGTAGAAAAAACTATATAATATAAAGTTATATAATAGTAATAATACAAGCTATAATTTATGACAAGCTATAATCAATCCCTTTTAGATATAGAGTTTAATGAGTTTTAACAAATGTCTACAGTTGGCCTGGCGCTGTGGCTCACGCCTGTAATCTCAGCACTTTGGGAGGCTGAGGTGGGTGAATCACCTGAGATCAGGAGTTTGAAACCAGCCTCGCCAACATGACGAAACCCGTCTCTACTAAAAATACAAAAATTAGCTGGGTGTGGTGGCAAGTGCCTGTAATCCCAGCTACTCAGAAGACTGAGGCACGAGAATCACTTGAACCCAGGAGGTGGAGGTTGCAGTGAGCCGAGATTGTGCCACTGCACTCCAGCCTGGGTGACAAAGTAAGACTCCATCTCAAAAAAAAAAAAAAAAAAAAAAAAAAAAAATTGTCTACAGTTGTGTAACTATAATAAAGATATAGACTATTTCTATCACTCCAAAAAGATCTCTAGTGCCATTTTATAGTCAATGCTCTCTTCCAACCCTCTTCTAACCCCAGCAATCACTGATCTGATTTCTGTCCCTTCAGCTTTCTCTTTTAGTGAATATCATATACATAGAATCATACATGTAATATTTTGTGTTAGACGCAGCATAATGCTGTTGTGATTCAGCCATGTTGTTGCACATATCAGCAGTTAGTTACATATTATTGCTGAGTTATACTCCATTGTACAGAAGTACCCCAGACTTATTTATCAAATCATCTATTGATGGTCATATGGATTGTTTCCAGTTTTTAGTGATTATGAATAAAACTTTTAAATATTTGCGTACACATCTTTTTGCAAGCTATGCTTTCATTTTTCTTGGGTAAATATCTAAGAAATTAATTGCTGGGTCATATGGTAACTTATGCTGCGTCATATGGGTTCTTTAACTTTATAAAGAACTTCCAAACTGTTTTCAAACATGGCTGGATCATTTGCCATTGACACCAACTATGTACAAGACTATTTTTCATTAATTATTAAAATTTGACAATACAACACGAACCAATTCTCATTATTTTAAAAAGTCAAGCGATACACAAATGCAAAATTCTCTTTTCTCCTTAATCCCTCTCCACTCCTTAAATGTGACTACTGTGATAAGTTTGGTGTTTATAAACATTCTTGCTTATATTGAAAAGAACTAGATGCTCTTTGAATTCACCCCTACCCTCCACCACCAAGTTCTAATACCTACTGCAAAGCATAATATGGTGGCAAGACTATCACCCACACCCAAATTTGAATCCTGGATCTGCTACTTTCCAGCTCCAAACAAAGCTTGTATACACACACACACACACACACAAGGATACAAAGATGTGTATGTATCCATCTTAACTGTACATGTAGATCATATATATGACAATAGGAGGGATTTATGTCTCATAATACATTAAAATAAATATAAAAGAAGGTATTTTATATTTATTTTAAAATAAAAATAATTAAATATATAAATATATATACTTGAGTTTCCATTTGCCATTCCTAATTAATATAGGTTTCTAATTTTTCTGCCATTTGTGAGCAGGAAAGCTTAACACACTAATGTATCAAACTGCCTTGGATTGCAGACGAGACACATTAGTATAAAATTTTCATCTAGAACTTTTTCTAGATTGTCTGGAAAAGTCTTTAAGAAAGCTTTCAGAATATGAAAAATAGGAGCAGGGACTAAGTGATCCTACAGAAGATGTGTGTAGTTAATTTCTAACACTTATAAATTAGCTATATTAAATAAATAAATAAATAATTTGGCTGTATTGACCAAATGCAGTCATGAATTTAAACATAGTGAAAACCAAGTAACCTATCCAAGGATATTTGCTGTAGGATTTTTATGATGACAAAAAAAAAAACCAAATGCCAATCAGAAAGGAATTGGCTTTTAAAAATACTGTAATCAGGCCTGGAGCAATGGCTCATGCCTATAACCCCAGCACTTTGGGAGGCCGAGGTGGGCAGATCACCCGAGGTCAGGAATTTGAGACCAGTCTTGCCAACATGGCAAAACTCCGTCTCTACTAAAAATACAAAAATTAGCCAGGCATGGTGGCACGTGCCTATAATCCCAGCTACTTGGGAGGCTGAGGTGGGAAAATTGCTTGAACCCTGGAGGCAGAGGTTGCAGTGAGCTGAGATCGTGCCACTGCACTCCAGCATGGGCAACAGAGTGAGACTCTGTCTCAGAAAAAAAAATAGTTATGAATAAGTTATGAATAATAGTTATGAATGAGATAAAGTTAATAAATCATATGTAACAACACAGAAAACAGTGCATAATATATTGTTAAATGGAGAAAGAAGCTTCCCAAAGTTTTCATATTATAATCTCATTTATATATTTTTTTAAATTTTATATAAAATATGTGTGTGTCCAGCCTGGCCAATATGGTGAATCCCCATCTCTACTAAAACTAGCCAGGTGTGGTGACACACACCTGTAATCCCAGCTAGTCGGGAGGCTGAGCCACAAGAATCGCTTGAATCCGGGATGGGGAGGTTGCAGTGAGCCAAGATTGCACCACTCCAGCCTGGGTGACAGAGTGAGACTCTGCCTCAAAAAAAAAAAAAAAAATACGTGTGTGTGTGTGTGTGTGTGTGTGTGTGTGTGTGTGTTAGTACTTTTTAAAGTCTAGAAAAATAAACAACAAACTGGTTACATGGTAATTTATTCAAGTACTTGTAGGTAATTTATTCAAGTACTATTTCTATTTTATACATGTGGGTTGTACATATAAGTACTGTTGGATTTTTTTTTTACTGAACTCAGGACAGCCCTAGATCTGATAAGGAGGAACCCCTACCTTAGACCTTATGTTTAGAAAAGACACATAAAAAGGCAAATGTATTAAAGAATATATGAAATCAGGTGACCATTGCAGATACCCTAAACAACCACTCTGGTGACTAGCACCATTCAGGCCATAGAAAATGCTCCTCAGTCCTGGAAACACAAGACGACCACCCAAATGTCATGAAGAATCACAGGTTGTGCTGCTGCCAGCATCACAAAAGGACACTGCTGAGGAATGTGAGTCCAAGGAGAATTTAAGCTGTGGAAGCATTTAGGTAAAAGACAAATTAATATACTCGTCAAATCTTTCTTCTCAGGTGTCATGAATGCTATAGATTCTTAGAAAATAACACAGCATTTCCCAGGGGTAACGAGCATCCATTTTCTTGCTTTCTTCAAGTTCCAGTTTGTGGGTGTGTAAGTACTCACAAATTACTGCAGTGTTTGCAGCAGTCACACATAGCAGCTAAAGAACCTTTTGTAATTTAAAAAATACTACTTTTAATTTTTTATACATTGTCTAGACATAGCATGCTTGAAGCATGAAACATTGAATGCAAAAATTGCAGATAATGTTTATGAAAATATGTAATGAGTAAACTAAATTTAAAACTAAGTAAAAATTAAGCTTCATTTGAAATTTTATTTAAATATTAGTACTCATGAATTACTAGTTGTATTTTACCCTTAAACTTTAATCAATGATTTTAGATATTTTAGCAGAAAAAAGTAACTTTTTTGACTAAATAGGAAATGTTTTTAATTTTTTAGTATTTTAACATTTACTTTAATGACATTTTTGATGAAATATATTCGAATTTGGAACCCTTTGAATATGATTACATTTTATCTTAATTCTTTATCTCACCAAGAATAAGAACAAGTTAAGATTGTGCTAGACCTACAAAATGTGAAAGTGAAGCTCAGAAAAATAAGGATGGAAAAGAAAAATGAACATATTCACCAAGGTGGTCAGCTGTAATTTTTTTAAATTGTGAACTCCTGAGCATGACCCACATACAATTCACAAACATTACAAATTCCTTGTTCAGTGAAGATTTAGTCACTGAGCAAAACAATGAAAATAAGAAAAGTCTTCTGAGCAAATCCACAATTTGAACAGATCAGATCAAACACCTGTAACTTCATGTTCTTTACATGAAGTTTCTTTCATGATTAAAACAAGACAATGAAAAAGATATTTTTATGTCAAATTCACAACTCAAAGGAAACAAGTGCAAGTGTGGCCTGCCCATTAGATGATAAAGAAATTACAGAGAAATTGGCAAATTTGACGAGAAAGATTAAAAACTTTTTGCTTCTTTACTATTTATTGGAAGGTGATCCTAGAAAAGTATGTCAGAGCCTTCTGAAATCTGAGAACATTTCCAGAAAAACATAAGTTGATTTAAATTATTGGTTATAAATTTTTCATTGAATAAAGTTGGCAGAAAAGTTAATATTTTGTATTATTGTAAACTTTTTTTCCCAATGGAGAAAGAAACTGTAGAAACTTTTTTTATATTCTTAAAGACAAAATATTTTGATACTATTATTACATATTTCAGTCTGTCTTCACAGACAGCTTTGTCCAGTGAAAGAATCTGTGACTGGAAATATTTAGGTTCTCAATAAAAAGAATACAAAATGTTATTTGACCCCGACCCAAAAAAATGCACATGCAAATACTAGAATGGAAAAAGCCTGAAACAACAAAAATGATCAACAGTATTCAACAAATAAACAAAAAAAACTAATACACAATATTGCTGTGATATTCTTAAGAAAACAGTATTAGATGTGCCATACTTAGGCAAGCTTGTGTGGAACAGCAACAGTGCGATATTCATAGAAAACAATGGAAATGTTCTAGTCTAGGAGAAAAAATAACTTTCAAATTTGATGCCAAAATAGCCACACATATAACATAAATAAAAATGAGTTTTAGGCCAGGTGCAGTGGCTCATGCCTGCAATCCCAGCACTTTGGGAGGCCATGGCGAGCTGATGACCTGAGGTCAGGAGTTCGAGACCAGCCTGGCCAATGTGGCAAAACCCCATCTCTACTAAAAATACGAAAAATTATCTGGGCATGGTGGCATGTGCCTGTAGTCCCAGCTACTACGGAGGCTGAGGAGGGAGGATCGCTTGAACCTGGGAGGCAGAGGTTGCAGTGAGCCGAGACTGCACCACTGCACTCCAGCCTGGGCAACAGAGCAAGATCCTGTCTCAAAAAAAATTTTTTTGAATTTTAAAAGATCATATTTCTTTAAATGGACAATTCAAAATACTATTAAATGTGACAAAAGATATTATCGGTACAATTTTTAAATTAATAATAACTAATTTAAGTAAATTATGTTAGGACAAAATCACACTGAGCAACTACTATTTATCTTCTGATGTACCATCATCTGATGATGGGCAGGCACATTTGCATCTGGTAGTTCATCAGATGATAAAAATTGAAGTGAAAATTGTGTGTGTTGTTGATTTTATACCTATTGTAAAAAGTAGAATTGAAAATACAATTCTGAATTTTAGACATTGATTTCAAAGAATAATGATGGCAAGCTAATGATAATGGCAGTTGGTAAGGAACAAGCATTTGTTATGAGCCGTGTATGATACATAGTTTGAATTTCTTATAAAGGGACATGTTCTCAGCTGTGTCAAATAGGTGGTTGCATCTTCGGAACAATTAAACAATCACATAGGATGTTTTCTGTATCTGTCCAAAGAGGAAACAACTTGAAAAAGCTGTTATATTTGTCACTAAAACACTTTTGGACACACAAAGGTAATGCTGACTAAAAGCTATTAAAACAACAAAATTTAATTTACACCAGATAACAAGATGTACTGGAAGAGTATGAGAAATAAAACATAATCCTTAAATTAAAAGAATCATGGTCGGGCGTGGTGGCTCACGCCTGTAATCCCAACACTTTGGGAGACCGAGGTAAGTGGATCACGAGGTCAGGAGTTTGAGACCAGCCTGGCCAATATGGTGACACCCCGTCTCTACTAAAAAGACAAAAATTAGCTGGGTGTGGTGGTGGGCGCCTGTAGTTCCAGCTACTCGGGAGGCTGAGGCAGGAGACTTGCTCAAACCTGGGAGGCAGAGGTTGCAGTGAGCCAAGATTGCGCCACTGCACTCCAACCTGGGTAACACAGCAAGACTCCTTCTCAAAAAAAAAAAAAAAAAAAAAAAAAAATCATGATCGTTTTTTAGATTTTTAATTTTAGGTTTGGACATACATGTGAAGGTTTGTTACGTAGATAAATGTGTCACAGGGGTTTGTTGTACATACTATTACATTACCCAGATATTAAGCTCAGTATCCAATAGTTATCTCTTCTGCCACTTCCTCTCCTCCCAGCCTCCACCCTCAAATAGACCCCAGTGCCTGTTGTTTCCTTCTTTGTGTTCGTGAGTTCTCATCAGTTAGTTCCTACTTATAAGTGAGAACATGTGGCATTTCGTTTTCCATTCCTGCATTAGTTTGCTAAGGAAGGAATCATGATCTTTGGCAGAAAATTATTTTTGAATCTGCACTATCAACAGCTATTTGGTAGAAACTGTTGTTTTTAATGATGTTAGCAAAAGCTTGCAGAAATTCCAAAAACTTGAACCAAATAATGAGTTTGGCTCTTTCGCCTTTTTATAATTAAATTTTTTTATTTAGAGAAAATAGTTACTCTAAATTGAAATAAACTGCATATGAAATATGTAACAAATGTGACATTTCTATAAAATATAAGAAAATCAGAACAAGTAAACAAAAATGTTTGCATCACTATAAAAGAGAATATGCACATACAAATAATCCCCAAACTAATATCTGTTGAGACCACTTTAAGGTTATTAAAAGTAAAAAAAAGAACTTACCAAAATATTTTGTGGATCTGGATATTGTTTGTAGAGAAGGCAAAAATTGCAATGTAAGTGATAGATTTATATTATGAAATTAAAATTTTTATAGTATTTTCTATTATAGCAATAATTTATTATAAGACCCCATCATAGTATTTGAACTTTATATGTAAAATCCATTGCTAATTTCTGAATGTAAATGTTACAATAACTTTGACAATTTCAGTTGCTATTGACTTAACAGCAAGTTTTCTCCATGATGAAATTAATTTAAAAATAAGAATACCATGGCTAAGAAAGGGTGCTGAATTTGGCATTATTATCTTTGAACATAAATTATGTAAAAATCCTGATTGTAAGAACGTAACTGTAATTTTGCTAAAATGAAGACAAGAAAAAATAATTTTTACAGAGCAAATATATAGTCATGTATGAATTATGTATGCCTTTGTTATTATGCATCCAAACATCAGCCAAACAACAGAACTGCCAGTTATGTGCAGAAAACTAAAGATCAGTCAACTTTAAAATGTGCTGATATTCAGTCATATGAAAAATAGTTCTCAACTTTGTTTCAAAAGTAGAAGGATACATCATATTTTTTTTTAACAAACTGTTAGTTTGTTTGTTAACAAAAAAGTTAACAAACTCTAGGCCCACAAATTTAGGGGTAGGTCTGACTGAGCATATGTTATTTTTATAATTAGTGCTAGTAAGAACTGCTGTTTATTAAATGTTTATTATATGTTGGGCACTGAGCAAAGTACTTTTTATACAGTAGCTCACAGCACCTCTATGAGTTAATTTCATGTTGTAGCTAAGGAAACTGAGGCACAGAAGGGTCAAGTTACTTCCCCAAACATCGTCAATGAGAATCAAGTGGACATTTACTATACCTGCTCTGAGATGGGACTGCCTGTTAAAGGCTGACAGATCACTAGGAAATATTCTTTATAAATGCAAGGCCTCTGCTGGATAATATCTGTCCCTCTACCCCAATTCATGCAGCCTGAAACTCCACCATTATGCATTGATTCCTCTTGACTTTAAAGCCTTTTCAGTCTCCAAAAGAAACCAGTGGAAATGCAAATGCCCCCAGGGGGTATAAGAGGACAGCATATTAAGCCAGTATTACTTCTCCTGTATTTTCCACCAAAGTAACCCATCAAACCAAGAGTGAATTCTTAACCCCCAGGAGTCTGAGGACTCAGCCCAAAGGATTTTGATCAATTTCTTTTAAGTCTTATGCTGTCTATTTAAAATCACGCCTATATGCTTTTCCATACTACCTATATTTTTAACATAAAAATGTCAGCTCTTCAAATAAAAATGATGCTTCACAATAGACTCCATGTTCGTCTTGGAGTTCAAGGACTCCATGGCGTACACACTCCTGGTTTGTGAAGCAGAGCCTTAAACTACTGTCAGTGGCCACCACTGTGGAGTTTCCTTAACCCTCAGCTGAGAGGAAGACCCAGCAGAAAATGGAGAAGAGAATAAAGGCCTCAAGAAGTGGCAATAATGACGAGAGGGGAGGAACTAGAAGTGACAAGGCGCCTGGGGTTACCTGCTTCCCAATTTGGTTGAAGACCTGTCCTGTTGGTCTTTGATTTTACTCAACTTTCTTAGTCATTTCAAAGCCTACCTTTGACTGCTTTAAAGGGAGGTAAACTGTCTGTCATTAGAAATGTGCAAGAAGACTAGACAGCTGCTTGCTTTGACATCTATGGGTTGAGAGCGGGGACAGTGGGCTTCAATCAATGAATAGAGGAAACTTTCAAATTTGATGCCCTATAATCCTGATATTTTGTTACTTCTCTGAAGCATGAGTTTCAAGAAAAATATACTCAATTCAATAAATATGTATTCAGCACTTTTCTAAGTGCCAGATGCTGGGCAGTGGTGGGCAGGACAGTCTTCCCAAAACTCATAGTTTGCTGGGGAGAGACATAAACAAGCAGGTAGTTCAAGTACAGGTTACAGGCTCTCACAGAAGTACAGAAGTTATGGAAGCTCAGTGGAGGGGCACCAGGCTTGGATCCTGGTAGCCTTCCAGGAAGAGGTGACATTTAAATCAAGATTTGAAAAATGAGGAGGAATTTACTCAGGTCCTCCTGAAAACCACTGCAGCTAGCTTCAGGATTAATTTCAGGTGGTTTCACCAGATCCCTTCTCTGCCCTGCTACATGTTATTCATTCATTCTACTTGTCAGTTCAGGATATTGAGGGACAAAAGACTGACTTTTAATTACCAATTGTAGTCATTGAAGATGCAGAGAGGACAAGTGGCCCATCCCCACTGTACAAAACTACACAAGTGATGGGGACCAGACGCCAGGTTTTTGGCATTAAAGTTACCAGGCAGATCCTAAACTCACTTAAGATATTCGCAGCTGTTTAACCAAAGGGAAGAGAGGAGGGTGATTCATGGTGCATTTGCCTCCTGGGCTGTGAACACAAAGGAAAGGAAATGTTGTTAAGGGAAGAAGCAGGCTCCTCCTTGCAGTAGTATGTTTTTCGGTCGTCATGAGGTAGACAACAGGGCCAATAACACAGCCTGCAAAATTTCCAGCTGAAAAAAAAAAAACCAAACCCTTTGAAGTGGCTAATGAATACACTCTTTTTAACTTACTCCGATCTCATTGCTGAGAGCTGTGCAGTTGCTCCTGGGCAGAAGTTTCACTAATGTAGGGATGTTGACTGGCCACTGCATCAAATATTTATCAAGTCACAGATGGGAATCTACAAAGAGTTTGCAGAGAGGTTTCGTGTCTCCCTTCGGTTCTAGGGGAAGCACGTCAGCACTGCAAAATGCAAGTCCACAAATACACACTTTTAAGTTTATGCATAGGGTTGCTGACCCATTTTAAACAGGTTAAATGGGGCCAATTTAAAGGGAATCTCTTTTCTTAAAGTAAAAGCAGCATGTTTTCATTGTAGGCATTAAAAAAAAAAATCCCTCACACAAAAAGAGGGAAATGGAATTCACTTATAATTTTACCACCCAGACCTATTGTGTATTATACATCTTTTATTTTATTTTTTAGTTTTTGCTGTTTATAAAAGACTCACTTTTTTTAACTTTTAAGTTCAGGGGTACAAGTGCAGCTTTGTTACAGAGGTAAACTTGTGTCATGGAGGTTTGCTGTACAGATTATTCCATCACCCAGGTATTAAACCTAGTATCCATTAGTTATTTTTCCTGATCATCTCCCTCCTCCCATCCTCCATCTGACATCTTTTAAACAAAAATTAAATCATATTGTATCCAATATTCTGTATGTATTTTATTCTTTTGCTTTTCCATACTTGTCTCATTTAACAACACAATCTTACCATTTTGCATAATATTGAGTATTTTTCTACAATATATTTTCATATATTTGCACAGTATTCCAGTGTATAAATATGCTATGATTTACCTGGCCAACCCCTTGCCATTCGATATTCGTGTCTAGCTTTTCTATGCAGTAAGTGATTATTTTAATGGAGATCCTTATAACCAAATAATTATTTGTGCCCAACTATGATATTTTCTCTGACATATTAATGAAAAAGGAATTGCCAGGTCAAAGAGTTAGCCTAATATACCAGTTTATATTTCCGTCATCAGAGGATAAGAGGGGTAGGGCTGCCATTCTTAATGGGCTGTCAGCTTGTCCATCTCAACTAAGATGGTCTAAGGTCACTGAGAGGTAGATATTGGTCTAGGAGTTTGGGGGTTGGTTGGTTTGTATGCTTGTTTGTTTTTGTAACAGCCTCCTTGAAACTTGAACGTTTTTCCTCTTTAATTTAACAGCTATCTTATTTCTCTGGTCTCCCATCTTTATTTAGTTACACTGGAGAGAAAGAAGGATCTCTTCAATGGTAAACAGCAGCGCCTGGGTTCAATAAGGATTTATGGCTTGCTGTTTTGCATTGCTAGTAACCACAATTATAATGCTGGGCCTATCAATATCTTTTTCCTCTAGCAATAGAAGGCAAGCTGTTTCCTGCAATTGAAGTCTCCTAGAACAGAAGTTCGCTGATAGAAAAAAATAGGGAGGAGGGGGGTTTGGTAGGATAAGGTCACTAGCTTTTTGTTTTTCCAAGGAAAGCTATCGGAACAATCATAATCAGCAATGGCCATCTATTATAATTAACCAATTACTAAAGAATGGGCATTATAACACACTCGTGCTCATACAAAAATAAATGAATAATAAGAAAGTTTCAGAATAAACTACCTTCTTACCTAAGAAAGAACAATTGGACTTCTTGCACTGACATATACACTGTCCTTATTTTTTCTTCTCGCAAATGATTTGAAAATATCACTTTGGATTGGCATCAGTCTCTAGGCCTTGGCCTGAAAGCCACCATCTTAGAGGATTGTGACCATGTCTTTTATTTGGAGCAGGGTCTAAACCAGTCCTTTTCCTCCTTAGACAGGAAAGGAGAGGAATCCGCATTTTCCCTTCCAGGAGCCTCTTCCTGCTTGCTTGGTCTATGAGGTGTTCCCAGATTGCAGTAATTTGGGTACCGTTTTCATGACTTGCACATACCCACAAGCTACTTATTATTTATTTAGTATTTGTTTTCAATCAACACTGTTTTAACTTCAAAAATACATTTATTTCAAAGGGAAACTTAATATCTCAACCATAAATGGAAAACCAATATTGCTTGTCATAAATAAAGCAAAACACTGATATTAGATTCTAGCTTCTCAGTTGTGCCTGCCAACAGCTCTGAGCCAGAGTCCTGTGCTTTCTTGATTTCTAAGGAGAGAAAGAGAGAGAGGTTAGCAAGTGAAAAGTGTTAAAGATATATTAGCACGAATATGAGACTTTGCCCTTCACAGAGCTGAAATGATTAAGGCAGATATGAAATGGAAATACATTTCTCACTAATTGAGGTCACTATTTTGATGCTCTGTGAGCCACTGGTAGGTGTCCCGCAATTGAAAATACGAACAAAGTGGAAAAAGAACTGGATTTGGTTTTGAGCCCTGCTTGGCCACTGCTGATAGCAAATCTTTGGGCAAGTCACTTCACTTCTTAAGTTTCTCCAGCTGTAAAATGAGATGATAAATATCTATATCTAACAAGAATTGTGAAGAATAAATGAGAATACTGAAAGCATCTCGTAATCTCTAAAATGCCATACAAGTCATGAAAACATCATCCTCACTTGTGGAGCATTTTTATTTATGAGCATCAGATCTTTTCTCCGAAGGCCCAGAATATACTGACAGGCCCAACAATCACTATAGCCTAAAATAAGTAGATGAAATAAAGCCTTTAAAAATGAATTACTGGATCCTGTATCATTTGGAATAGGTCCTTGAGAATTATAGTTATTAGGTGCAGTGGCTCACTCCTGTAATCCCAACACTTTGGGAGGCCAAGGTGGGAGGACAACTTGAGCCCAGGAGTTGGAGACCAGCCTGGGCAACATAGCAAGACCCAGTCTCTACAAAAAATTTAAAAGTTAATTGGGTGTGGTCGCAAGCACTTGTGGTCCCATCTATTCAGAAGGCTGAGGTGGGAGGATCACTTGAATCTCGGAGGTTGAGGCTGCAGTGAGCCATGTTCATGCCACCGTGCTCCAGCTGGGGCAACAGAAAAAAAATATAGATAGATAGATAGATAGATAGATAGATCGATAATAGATAGATATAGATATATGTATATATAATTATTTGATCAATGGCTCTAATTAGCAGGAACCAGGTCTGGCTTGTTCACTTCTATGTTCCTTGCACCTACTTCAGTGTCTAGCACATGGGAGATTTTTAATAAATGGTGAATGATACACTCCTAAAATAATGTTGAATGAAAAAATGAATGAGTGAATGAATTAGTGAATGGCTAAATGAATGAGATTGCTTCTTATACTAATATTAGACCTTGGTCTTTGTAATAGATATCTGTTGTTTTTTGCCACCCAGCACTGTATTAATCATATTTTTTATTTTCTGTGTTTTATGATGCTTCAACATCTTGGGGTCTGGTGGACCTGGGGAGGGACTGCCCATGCTGGGGGGTAGCTAATTCCTAGAGATAGCAAACTTGCCTTGGAGCACCCCTGTGATATGCAAACCAACCAATCCCTAGTCCATATCCCCACCCACCTCCTTTCATTAGGCTATTGCGGTCCAGGATACTATCCCTCTGCCCTAAATCACCCAAGGGTCAGGTGCTAGACAAGGGACTACCCTTTCACCCAGAGACCACCCAAATTATTCAAACCATGCAATCCTAATTCCGCCCAACTGCTTACACTACCTTACCCATTCTTTCTCTTAAAAACCAAGGATAAAGGTTTCACATGAGCTTTCCCCTCCCTCCTACCTCCTGCCCAACCCTGGTGCCTCCCCATGTGGTCCTGCATGGCATGGTAAGCAACATGGTTCCTCCTCTTGGGAACTATGAACAACAAACTCTTGTCAATGGCAATCGCCCCCGATCTGTTGGCCACACCGTACCAGGGTAAAAACAAAATCCCTAGTACATTTTAAAATAAGTACTAACCTTGAGGGCTCACCCCAACTCTAATCTCAATTTATTATTAAAAGGGAGTGGCTCTCACCTCCATTTAATGGAAAAGTATACAACTCAATCAACACATGACATCATGATTGTCTCAGAAATTGACACGTGACCACACTAAAGTTGCAATGAATCTTTTTCTGGGACAAAATCTCATATGTGTTTTTTTCCCCCTCTTAGATTGGAAACGGGAAAGATGTTAGGTCTACACCTATGCAGTAATTTTGCTAGCTAGAGGCAAAAAGCCTGTTTGAAATGGAGCCAACCAGTAAAAGCAATGCCAAGAGACAGAGGGAGAGAAATCAAGTTCTGATGGCATCATCTGAGGCAACCCTACTCCTGGACTTTTCAGTTATCTGTGTTGAAGATATAACCCATTTATATTGGGTTTATTGTACTTACAAGTAAAAGATTCCTGGCTGGGTGCGGTGACTCATGCCTATAATCCTAGCACTTTGGGAGGCCGAGGCAGGTGGATCACAAGGTCAGGAGTTCGAGACCAGCCTGGCCACATGGTGAAACCCCGTCTTTACTAAAAAATAAAAAAATTAGCCAGGTGCAGTGGTGGGCGCCTGTAATCCCAGCTACTTGGGAGGCTGAGGCAGGAGAATTGCTAGAACCCAGGAGGCGAAAGTTGCAGTGAGCTGAGATCATGCCATTGCACTCTAGCCTGGGCGACAGAGCAAGACTCTGCCTCAAAAAAAATAAAATAAAATGAAAGAGAAAGAAAGGAAGGAAGGAAGGAAGGAAGGAAGGAAGGAAGGAAGGAAGGAGGAAAAGAAAGAAAGAAAGAGAAAGAAAGAGGAAAAGAAAGAAAGAAAAAGAGAGAAAGAGAGAAAGAGAGAAAGAAAGAAAGAAAGAAAGAAGAAAGAAAGAAAGAAAGAAAGAAAGAAAGAAAGAAAGAAAGAAAGAAAGAAAGAAAGAAAGAAAGAAAGAAAGAATCCTGACTTATGGGGTCTTCTTTTTCTCTTTTCATGATGCCCAAAGCCACACATGGAGATATTTAAAACTGTACTTTGAACTAAGTCAGTTCCATACTTAGTGTACGCCAGGCACTGTGCAGGATCCTAGGGATACAGCATCTAATAAGACCCTTAAAGAACTGCAGTTTGAATGGGAAAACAGCCATGCAAACAAGGGGAGAGTGCAATAAGAGCATAGAGGTTCAAGCAAAGGCAGTTGAGTTAGCAAAGGAGTAGTCAGATCTGCCTGGAGGTCCTCCTCTTCTTCAATCCTATCTTAGTCCCAGCCTTGGCTCAGGAGGTTCCTATGAGTGTGTCTCCCACTTTAAGGAGGATCAACCGAAACATTGAGTGCGTGCTGCTTGTGCCACTAGGCCCATGCTCATTTCATTCTTTCAGTTCCTTTATAGAGAACTAGAAGAATTACCCCCTCATTCCTCTATTCAGAGGCTTAGCAGGGACAAACAACCCCACCCAGCTCAGTGGTAGAACCTGAACTCAAATGAAGGCTGTATGACTCCAGAGCCCATGCACTGCACTGCTATGCCACTCCCCAGTGTTTGCTGAGTGCTCATCGTGTGCCAGACTCCAACTCCAGACCCCACTCCAAAATTATAAAAGAGAAAGTAGCATTGCAGAAGTATTTATTTATTTTGAGACGGAGTTTCGCTTTTCTTGCCAGGCTGGAGTGCAATGGTGTGGTCTCAGCTCTGTGCAACCTCCCCCCCCCAGGTTCAAGTGATTCTCCTCTCTCAGACTCCCAAGTAGCTGGGATTACAGGCAACTGCTAACATGCCTGGCTAATTTTTGTATTTTTAGTAGAGACAGGGTTTCACCATGTTGGCCAGGCTGGTCTCGAACTCCTGACATCAGGTGATCTGCCCGCCTCAGCCTCCCAAAGTGCTGGGATTGCAGACATGAGCCACCGTACCCAGCAGCATTCCTTAAAAAAAAAAAAAAAAAGAAAATACTTTTTCGGATGGTTCTTACTGTGCCACCCAGCAGGAGTGCAGTGGCACAATCATGGCTTGCTGCAGCTTGAACTCCTGGGCTCAAATAACCCTTCACAGTAGCTGGAACTACAGGTGTGCACCACCATGCCCAGCTAATTTTTTAAATTATGTATAGAGACAGGGTCTCTCATTGTTGCCCAGGATGACCAAAATCACTCCTTATTGTACAACAGAATTTGCTATTGGATTCTGTTAACATTATATTCCCGTGTGTGTGGAAAACAATAGGCAACTTAGAAAAATCTTTTTTGACACACAAATTATTTTGAAGACCACAGCTAGTGAGTACAAGGTAGTGTACCTGTGTATGGGCACGCCCTTGCTCAGGACCCCGAACTGTTATCTGAGACGTCTTCACCTGGCGATCCTCTGAGAGATGGAGCAGCCAGATGCAGCATTAAGTGGAGAAGAACCTCCTGGGCCCCAAGATCAGGATTGCCTGCGGTTGAATAGGGCTAGGCGAGATCTCTGACTGACACCGGTCAGCGAATTGTGCCTTTGCTTCCAGCAGAGCATGTGGGGCTTCTGAGGATCTCAACGTGCCTGATGGGGGCACCGGAGGCAGCCTGAGCCCCAGGCATACCGGCCACCTTGGCAGATTTCCTTTTTAAGCTTCATGTTGGCTTGTCAACCTCATCATCCCAAACCCGTTAAACAAACAATTTATTAGACTGGCAGCCCCTCTGGATGCTGCAACTTTTATTTAAGGGACTGTTGGCTTTTCCATTTTCGACTATACTGTAATTATTTTCTTTCCAGAGGAAACAGGGTGCGTCTTTCAGCTTGGGGAAGAAGTGTATTACTATATGGATGTGGACATGTAGTTCATATGCTGGCTATGAATATTCATAGGCTCTCTTAGACATATCATATCAAATCTGTGTGAGGGAATTAGAATTTCACTTCAAAATCAAAGCTGAGTGGGATGCTTTTAAATCAGCATTAGGTTTTTATTATAAATGAATATACTTATATTAAATTTGGATTTGAATTAGATGTAATTCACACAATATATAATTAGATAACTTGCTTTCTTCCCTTAATGGTATTTCTTGAAGACCTTTTTATGATCATTTAGTTTTCATCTTTTGAAATAGATGTGAATAGACACAGTGGATTTTGTAACACATTACTGCTTCCTTTATTTCAAAATTGCTATTTTAGGTTTCTTGACAACTGAGAATGATTTTTTTTGGGGGGGGGCACTTTTTCAATGATTGGTCAGGAAAATTGGGATTTCACTGCCCTGTTTCAGTTCCTGGAACTCAGTTTTTATTCCTGTAGAATTCTGTTTTTTGTTGTTCATTTGTCATAAGAAATATACAAGGCTTAATCATAAGAGCAACTGCCATTTGGCAGTGCTTACTCTGTGCTATGGACATCACAGCTTGTTCAAGACTCATCACAAACCTAGAGGGCTGATACTGTTTTTTCCCCTCACTTTATAGATGAGGAAACTGAAACTCAGAAAGATCAAGAAATCGTTGGGAGGCCGAGGCAGGCAGATCACCTGAGGTCAGGGGTTCGAGACCAGCCTGACCAATATGGTGAAACCCAGTCTCTACTGAAAATACAAAAATTAGCTGGGCGTGGTGGCACACACCTGTAATCCCAGCTACTTGGGAGGATGAGGCATGAGAATCACTTGAATCCAGGAGGTGGAGGTTGCAGTGAGCTGAGATGATCATGCCATTATACTCCAGCCTGGGTGACAGAGTGAGACTCTGTCCCCACCTCAAAAAAAAAAAAAAAAAAAAAAAAAAAAAATCTTACCCAAGAAACCTTGCTAGTGAGAAAAGGAGTTGGGTCATTTGAGTTATAAACTGAGTCCAAAGTCACGCACTTAATCTTGGCTGAAATATTCCTTCATTCCACCAACATCTACTGAACCCCTCAAGGTGCCAGCTGCTGCTCCCCACAGTGGAAGTACCATGGGGAACAAGATAGACCAAGCTCCCAGATCTCACAGAGCTTATTACCTACCCAGCACCCCTATCGAACCTGAACGGCAAACCTGGACTTTCACCCACAGATGTGGTGGGAGGGCCACGTCTTGGATATAACCAGATTCCTCGACTGGTTCGAAACCAGTGCTGAGCATTTCTGAGTTGAGGGCTGGGATTTATTTCAATGCCTAGTGTGGTGACTGAATCATTGTAAATCCCTTAAAGGTATTGGTATTTGGAGTTGTTGTTTGACAGTTAAGCCTTCAAAAAAGAAAGGGGGAAAAGTTGCTTCCGAAGAAAACACTTTCTTTAAATAGCCCTTTAATGGCGTTTCAGCTGTGGTTTTCCTCTTGATCTGCATTTGCTCTTCTTCTCCCTGCACTTGCAAGTGCCTGACATAACACAGGATGGTTCAGAAGGGACTGCCATCTCATAGACCACCTCCCACACATTTCCATCCTTCCCTGCGGTAGTCAAGGACCAGGGCCCTGGCCCCTCCCACTCTGGAGGCTGTCACCTTCTAGACTGGCTTCCCTCTCCTCCCCGTCCCCAAAATAAAACAACAGGGGAGATAAGACGGTTGCTACCATCTCAGGCCTTGCCGTCATTTTACAGCACTGCCTCTTGATCAGCAAAAGAGGGGAGATGAAAAAGACCCATCAGCCCCGCCCGCAGTTTCCTGTCTTCGTCAGAGCTGTTTCTTCAGCCTCCAAAGCATTTGGAGCTTTCTCACAGCAGGAAACTAAAATGCTTTTTTCCCAGACATGATAGCTTAGGTCCTCCCCAAGCAGTGGGACCTGTCTGTCTTCCATTGGAATCTTTCATCTTCCCTTACATTCCCTTCTTTTGGAGCTTCTTCAATAATTGATGGCATTCTGAGTGGCACATCCATGGCATCTGCACAGTAGAATCAGGGTGGGAAGGACGGGGCAGAGTAAGGCGACACGGCTGTGGTCCCTGTCCTAGCTTCAGCCCTGTTCTCTTCTTTTCTGGATGCCCTCCTCCATCTCCCATGCCCAGCACACTGTCCATGAAAGGCGCTTGTCTTAGGTTCTCTAGACTCAGAGGCTGAGACGGAATTCTTGTGTAAATGATTAATTGAGGGAAAGTCCTGAGAAGAAACCTATAGTGAGGGGGTGGGGATGAGGAGAAAAGCAGTATGGGGCAGGAGAAGGGGCTGGGCAAAGATGGGGTTTAGGAAAAGTCTAGCCTAGACCTGGTCCCAATGGGAGGTCTGCGGCATCCGCTGCATCTCAGAGGCTGCCCTGCCCAGCTAAAGGGGCTGGGCTGTTACACTCTCCCATCAGTCAACCAAATGTCACGTGCTGCCCCAGGGTGGGGTAAAATGTCCCAGGCACCTCCCACCAAGAGGCCTTCGTAACCAAGGATAGTGCTTTCAATAAATGAACAAGCATGTGAGCCGCTAGCAGCCAACATCTGGGGGATGGGTGCTCTGTGCTGGAATGATTAAGCAGTTCCATTCATGCTAGTGACATCCCTTAATGAGCTCCCCTACCTCCCTCCCTCTCTTCCCTGTTCTTTCCTTCGACAGATATTTATTAGTAAACCAATCGTCTTGGAGTTTAGAGTCTAAGTAAGGGGGCAGGCAGTGAACATGTAAATGAATGAGCACAAAATAATTCCAAATTGTGACCATTGTGAAGGAAATAGAGTACCACGGGGAGGATAACAGATGATGGGGAAAGAGACTTATTTTAGGACATCAAGGAAGGCTTCTCTGAGTAGGTGACTTTCAAGCTAGGACCTGAAGTGAAGAGAGAGGAAAATTCAGTGGTGAGAATCTAGGGTGAAGAGGATTCCAGGGAGGACAGGCAGCAAATTCAGGTCCTAGGAAAGAGGTTTGTGTGTTCTGAGGACTGATGCAAGATCAGAGATGAGTTGAGGGCATTTGGCTGGGCCCAGATAATGCTGAGCCTTATAGGCTGTGGGAAGACGCTTAGATTTAATTCACTTGCAACTGGAAACCTTCGAAGACTTTTAAGCAGGGCAGTGATGTCAGCTGGATATTATACAGTTGGATTGAAATTTTACTCAACCACATTCACATGTGCAAAAAAAAATGTGGTTTCTTGACTTCCTCACATGGATCCAGTCTTAGACATTTCCTAACTTAAACAGAAACTTGACTTTTCAAGATTCATATCTCAGTCTTTACTGGTCTAAACAGTCACCTTTCCAGAACATGCCAGGATTTGGTCTATCTCCTCCCCAAGATGGCCCCTGGGATATGCGGAGGTTACACACAAGTCCTTGTGGTGGCCAGGGAAGGGCCTTAGACCTATGTGTAGGTCCTTGTGAGGGTCTCAGAGTCCCCTCTAGCCTCTGCCCTTGCCCTCCTGAAGTAGGATTTTCCCTGATCCCTTCACAGGTGAGAACTAGAGTGTGGACACTGGAACTAGCCAGCTGCTTCGGCACCGACAGGGATGAACTCCATGCTTGAACTGCTGTGTTCAACCCCTCATGGGAGGGCGCACACAGGTGAGCAGGTGCAGGAGCCTGGGTGAGCACTTTTGGGCACCGGCCAGAGTGAACTTTGTGTGGGGCCCTGCAGCAGTGTCTAGGGGGCTGCCTGTGAACCCTGAAGACCCAGAGGGAGTGTTACGGTCAGTGGTCTTTTAGCTTTGCTGTCTGCAGATGGTTTAAGTGTTAACAGCTCAGTGGAGTGTCAGTGTGACAGCCTTTTGCACTGTGCTCATGCCACCCGAGTTCTTGTCCGGTGTCCAGGAGGAATGAGGTCACACAAATGAATTGAAGATGGTAAATGCAGGGGATTTTATTGCCCATGAAACTGGCTCTCAGGGGAAGGCGAGTTGAAAAGGGGATGGAGCAAGAAAGTCATCTTCCCCTGAAGTCGGGCCGGACTCCTCTCCAAAGCTACGCCATCAGGCTGTCCCTCTGAAATCAGACCACTTCTCTCCAATGTCCTACCATCGTCTCTGCTTCTCCTCCTTCTGCTACTGGCTGCTTCTTCTCCCTCTGCTTCTGGCTGATCCTGGGGTTTTAATGGGCACAGGATTGGAGGTGGGGTGAGCCATCAGTGGTTTTGGGAAAGGCAACATTCGAGCAGGAAAACAGGGATGCTTCTCCTGCCTCTTTTAGCCCTGGTAGTGTTCCCCAACCTCCAGCACCCCAGCCCCATGAACTTGCCCCAACCTTGGTCTTGCTAGTGCTGCAAAGCTCTCTGCAGTCTGCCCTTGGCTCTCATTCAACTCTTGACTTGAGGGTCAGCATTGCAGCCCACAGCTTTCCATGATCAGTAAGTTTTCCAAATAGCTACATTATATCCCTCCACAGAGCACATGGGAACTTCTGGACACTTTCCATGCTGTAAGGGAAACAAGGGTAGACGTTTTGTGATTTAACTCTACCTACTCTTGCCATGCCACCACTTTTACCCTAATGTGGCTGTTCCACATTTATCTGGATGATACATGGCAAGGCAATCTCCTTTCAGAGTCCAAATCAGAAGACTGACTAATCTACCTAACAGGGGAGATGGGGCACATATGCTTCACCGTCTATGTCCCCTAATTTTAACCCCAGTCCCCTGGAGTGAAACAAGTTGCTTTCCCTTTTCTTCAGCCTCTGGTATGGACTCTCTGCCTCACTTTATCCCTCCTCCAGAAGTAACATCACCATTCACTCTTAACAGAGGTTACAGGGGCAGATTGGCTGTTTGAGACCCTCCTTTATGGGGAAAAGAATGATACACTGGTTTAATATTTTAAAATTATTATTGCTGTTATAAATAGTATAAAACTATCACTCCTATTGCAGTGCAAAAATGGAAGGGGATAAAGCAAAGATACCAGTTGGATGCTGGTTTGCAGCTCTCCAGGGAAAAGGTGTTAGCAGTTTGCACCGGAGCTGTAGTGGAGCTACAGAGAAGTGACCAGACTTGATACATATTTTGGGAGTAGATCTGACCAACAGTGTATTTAACAGGGATTCATTGAGTGCACACTCTGAGCAAGGCCCTGGAAAGACACAAAGATGAGGGCATGGTCCCTGCACTAAAAATGCCTACGAAATGATAGGAAAGAAAAGACTATAACACTAAGTTAGCTCTAGCTAGAATTGTGTACAAAGGAGATAAGAAGTGGGAATCACCAAGGGTAGACTTCTTAGGTCCAGTGATAGTTAGTGGATTTCAATATCACCATCCCTGTAATACTTGTGTGACTGTGGGTAAGTTACTTAGCGTCTCTAAGCCTCAATTTCCTCAAGCAAAAAAAAAAAAAAAAAAAAAAATTGAAATAATAAAGTCCACTTTATAGGGTTGTATGACGACTCAATGAGATGATATATAAACCACTTAAAGTATGCACTGGCTCATAACATATTTTTTATCATCAAACAATTTAATTAAGCACTGATATTAGCCATGTGCCCTTACTTTACTTCCCTATAATGTACTTCCCCCTGACGGTATACTTTTTACATCCACAGAAGAGAGTCCAGACCATGCAGTCTTCCATGACAAAGATAATGTCAACCAGTGGCTAGCATCCATCCAGCACTGCCTGGCTAATGCTTGTATAGAGGCTAAGAGCTGACCCGTGCCATTATGAAGCCCTGGATCTGATTGGAAATGAGGCTTTATGTGTATGAATAACAAACAACATAAGAGATAATTCGACTTAGTGATGCATTCAACAAATAATTCTTGAAGGTATACAGGGTGATAGTGGGCTTATTCAGTCCATCCAGCTGCCCTCCTTGGGAGACGTTATCAACCCATTTTACAGATGAAGAAACAGACTGAAAGGTTAAAGTAATTTACTCAAGACCACACAGCTAATAAGTAGTGGATATTGGTGTGACTCCAAAGCTCACATTTTTATGTGTTATCAGCCAGTCAGTAACTACTTATTGACTGTCAGCTGTGTACCAAGGTAATGTACTGAGCTCAGGTTACTCAATTAGAGCTGATCAGACTTTGTGACACAGACATGAAGAGGAGAAAAAAGTCACACATGTGTTGTGACTGGAAGGAGCGCTGGGCATTAAATGGGGCACAGACCAGCTTGTGTGATTCTGATACAGGGGACGCAGCATAGCTTAGAAGCAAGGTTTGGAGGCAGGAAAACCTGAGCTTAATTCTAGCTTTACTCACTAGTTGTGTCCTATTGGCAAGTTTATTTTCCTCTCTATGCCTCAGTTTCTTCATCTAGAAAATTGGAGAAAATAGCTACTTCTTAGGGTAACTGAGAGCATTAAATGAGATGGTGTATGTGAAGTGCTTTGTCAGTGCCTAACACAGTCACTGCTTAAAAACTGTAGCTGAGCAGGGCACAGTGGCTCATGCCTGTAATCCCAACACTTTGGGAAGCTGAGGCAGAAGGATCACTTGAGCCCTGGGGTTTGAGACCAGCCCGGGCAACATATGGAGACCCCCATCTCTAGAAAACATTTTAAAAATTAGCTGGCTGTGGTGCACACACCTGTAGTCCCAGCTACTCAGGAGGCTGAGGTGGGAGAATCACTTGAGCCTGAGAGGTCAAGGCTACAGTGAGCTGTGATTGCACCACTGCACTCCAGCCTGGGTGACAGAGAGAGATGCTGTCTCAAACAAACAAACAAACAAACAAACACCAAAAAACGTAGCTGCTGTTGTGATAGTGGATAAAATTGGGTATAAAAGGTAGTGAGCAACACAGGTTTACATTTCATTGTTTTTTGGCACAACCCAGCCCCATGAAAACTTGTGTAAGTTGAATAAATGTATCTCATGAATGTGCAGTTTAATTCTTGCCTGCTCTATCCATTTAAATTTGCCCTGTGGAGAGAGTTTAGCTTCTGGATGACAATTTAGACAGGCCTTATGTTCACCCCCTGCCCCCAGTTAGGCCTGGATTTGGGGAATGGGTTGTGCTAGGCTTCTTTAAGTACTTCTAATTCTCAACCCCCATCCCTGACTCGTCAGGGTAAGGGAGCAGGAGAGTTCTCCCAATAGTACTGCTCAGTGCTCCCTAGAGAGGGCAGAAGCGTGAAGCTGACTTCCTCTTCCAGGGCTTTCATGGGTTCTTGGGAGGCCCCCATCAATGCAGATTGCTCGCTTCAGTTTCCTTGACATGAATGAATGCATTCCTATTCTGGCTGATTGCTCATGGCTCCACCCATAGCCCCCGGGCATCTTGGATTCCACTTCCAGCTTCTGTCCATCAAGGTCCCCTTGCCTCTTCAGGTGGTCCTCTTGGGTAGCGTCTAAGATGGCCCCATACTGGCTTTCTTTTGCTCGTGGTCCGTATTTGGTCACAGGAAACACTCATGCATTCTTTGCTCCATTAAACTCCAGGAGAGGAATTATTTCTCAAGTTGCAGCCCTCCAGTCAGGGGCCAGAGGCCACTCTAGCCAACCTCATTTCCCATCCTTAAATTTCTGAGACACAACTCACACCTGTCCACCGTACACCACAAACAGCAAAAGACTCATTTTAAGCTCTTTGAGCTATCTGCTTAAAGTCATTTTCCTTAGGCTTCAGATAAAG
Source organism: Papio anubis (assembly GCF_008728515.1). Classification (NCBI taxonomy): domain Eukaryota; kingdom Metazoa; phylum Chordata; class Mammalia; order Primates; family Cercopithecidae; genus Papio; species Papio anubis. The sequence continues at coordinate 139,123,142 of NC_044980.1, read as the reverse complement.
TGCAGCTCCCACCACCTCCTTGGGGTGAAGAAATCCTCTTCAAAAATCCTCTGAGTGCCAACTCCTGGCTTTTTTACACCCTTGAGGTAAGTGAGGGGTTTCTCAGTACCTACTTTGAAAATGTTTGTATTTTGTTCCAGCACCTCCCTTTAGAAGGTACCTCTGCCAAATTTTCCCTTTTAATGTCTTATTACACTTAGAACTCAGCGAATGAGCTAATGACTCATCCTCCCTGGTGGTGGGTGGGAAGGCGCCCTTAAACAGCCATTACGAGTCCTTGGTTCTTGTCCTAACCTCAGTCCAGTTTCTCCAGATGACCTTGGGGCAGCCCTTTCATTGCTCTGGGTCTCTGCTTCTCCTCTCAGTGAAATGGAAATCAAATCTCTGTTCTCGCCCTCTCTCCAGGGAGGTATTGTGAGGAATAATAAGGCAATGCCTATAAAGTGCTTTAAGTACTTCGGGGAAAGACGTTGGCTAAATACCAAATGATAATAATAACACCGTCATCATCATTCACATTATTATTCATGGGTTGAGAGGAGAAAGCGGTTGCTGATGGTGTCTTTGCTCTGTGGGAAGAAGGACTTCAGGCCCCAGGATGTTCTATCAATAAGTCAAAGCCAATAAATACCGAGCACTGGAAGTGGAAGTTATCTAGCCATAAAGGCTGAATGTACATGCCCATTTGTATTTGAAATGACAACAACCGATCCGATTTCTCATTTTTTATTTTTATAGCTAGTGTTCAGAGCAGCTAGAATTGAGGGGAAATTGCATTTCTTTTCAGGGGGATGGGGGAGCAAAGGGCTCTTTTTAATATATATTTATTTATATATATATATATATATGATTTTACTACCCACCACTCTCTTGTTAGAATGCTTTTTTTTACTCTACTCCTCCCAAACCCTCACCTCTACTATCCATTCCACTTATTTCTGAGTCAAAGTTCTAATCAGCAGACAGGTTGTCAGTGGTAGAAGATGAGCAGAGAGGATCAGAAGTGAGCCATGGGGAGAACCAGACTCAGAGCTTAGAGAAGAGAAGGAAGATGCTCCCTCCCCGAAACCTCTGATCCAGTCTCAGTTGTTCATCAAAAAAGAGAGTCACATACTTCAAGCACTGTGCTAGGCACCAGAGCTAGGTTGGTGAACAAGAAACAACCCCTGCCAGAATTTCAGCCCCTTAAAATCCTACAAAATCAACTTTGGGGGCCAGGTAGGATGGCACAATTCAGTGAACAGCAAGGCCTTTATCTGGCAACGTAACTCTCAGGGGTGATAATGTCGTATTACCTCGAGGTGCGTTAGCCCTGAGTGAGTCACAAGTTTACATTTCTGGTTCTAGAGAAAAGCGTTTTCACCACCACCCGAATGAGCAGTGTATGGTCAGGAATCCACAAGATCGCTCCCCAATGCACACACATCTTAAAGCATGTGGCAATAAAAGCTGTGGACTTCAAGAAGACAAGGTTTCTGTTCAAGTGCACTGCTTCCCTCTTAAATTTCTCTGAGACCCAGTTTCTTTATCTGCAAGTTGAGAATAAAAAGAGTGGCTCCATATACTTTCCAGACGTGCTGTGGGTGTGAAAGGAAATGATGAAAGCAAGGGTAGCTGTGAACTTCTACTCAGATGGAAGTTAGGAGCTGTGGCAGAACTGCTGCTCACGTTGTGCCAGGCACCTTTTTAGGTGAACTAGCCCCTGGACCTGTATCTGGAGATTTAAGCACTAAGCCAAGCTGCCTGGGCAATGGAGGACTTGCTATGTTCTGTTCCAGGAGCCTGTGGGTGCTGAGGGAATAGGAACTCAGCTTTGTTATCTTTTTTGTTTCCAAATTTTATACAAACAGTATTTTTTTCTGGTTATAAAAGTAATACATAGGATCTTTGTAAACAAAAAGTTCAGACAATAAAGATATCAGAAGAGATTTTAAATATTACAGAGTATTGCCTTCCAAACTTTTTGGTGTGCATTCACACACATATTTTTTCCCCCAAAAGATGAGACCTTCATTGTTTTGCAATCTGCCTTTTTGCCTTAAGAATGTGTCCTGGCCAGCTTGCCACTGCCTTATTTAAAGGGCTCTCTGACCAGGTCTGGAGCTCTCTTCTTGAGACATAGCATCCCTTTTGAGCTCTTCCTGCATCCTTTAAGGTCTCTTTGATGGGGTTCAGTCACTCCCAGTGGCTACAAAAAATGAGAAACTTCCCCCAGCTCAAAGAAATCCAAATTGGGTATATTTACAAGCCCCGCTTGCTAGGTTCTGAGACATTGACATCTTGTCATTTTTCCCCCTCTTTTTCAAATTTCAAGTTGCAGTTTGATGTTGAATTAAAAATGTTGCCAGGGGCTGCCTGCAGGGCCCTCAGGCTAAAACAGTGGCAGCATCTGCCAGGGGAGACCCACAGGTCCTTCTTCGGACCATGGCAACGTACAGCTGGCATCTGAGCCCAGCAAAGGAGGGGAGAAACGTGCATGTGAAGGGAAATTCAAGGATCACTACTTTTTTTTTTTTTTAGCTGACCTCATCAAGTGCTTATCCATTTTATTTGGAGTTTATGACTTAATGCCCATGGGGCATTTTGTGATCCGATTTTTCCAAAAGGATGAAGAGAGAGCAGCAACTTGCAGGAGAAAGGTCAGACCTTGTTAAACAACGCGACTGAGAATGAAAATAGGGGCTCCACGTACTTTCCAGAGGTTAAATGCCAGTCCTCATCTCAGGACCCTGGATGAATCATATGAAGGGGACAAGCGTGGAGTTTATCAACAAATTTCTTGCATGCATTCGGGGTGTTTGCTGAGAAGTTCAGATGAGAAAATGCATGTGGACATGCTCTGGAAACAGGAAAGCTTTCTGCAGATGAAGCCCTGAAGTCTTCTATATGCTTATTTAAGCACAGGACTGCGAGGACTCATGTGGAACTGGAGACAAGAATCGCCTCTAGAAAGAGGAGCTGATTGGCTGGGAGGCAGCAGAGGACGGGACACTTGTTCTTCGCTCTAGATTGTTTCCTTTCTTCTGCATTTTGTACCATGTATCTGATGTACCTTTCAACATAAAAAATAACGAATCAACAAATAAGTACTTTAGCTTAAAGGACTCTTGGACCCTGGAAACATCCTGTAGGAAAAATACTCTTTGGCAGTGACAGCCTTTCCTTACTTGTGAAATCATGCTCAAGTCCACTAAGTCTTTTCACTGAACAGCACTAATGGTTTCATTATTTCCTACAAAGTACTTTTTGTTTAAAAATAAAAAAGAGCGGCCAGGCACAGTGGCTCACGCCTGTAATCCCAGCACTTTGGGAGGCCGAGGCGGGCGGATCATGAGGTCAGGAGATCGAGACCATCCTGGCTAATACGGTGAAACCCCGTCTCTACTAAAAATACAAAAAATTAGCCAGGTGTGGTGGCAGGCGCCTGTAGTCCCAGCTACTCGGGAGGCTGAGGCAGGAGAATGGCGTGAACCTAGGAGGCGGAGCTTGCAGTGAGCGGAGATCACACCACTGCACTCCAGCCTGGGCGACAGAGCGAGACTCTGTCTCAAAAACAACAACAAAAAAAGCATTCAAATCAAAGAACCAGCAAAAGTCTTCCATTATTACTGTCTTTATAATAATGTGCTATGTATTTTCTGACCGTGGAAAAGAAGTGATCGCCTCAGATGGCATATATGGCTATTAATTAATGAGACTGGCTTCTGCACAGGTCTTGTGATTGTCACTATATTACTTATGCTGTACCTGTTATATATAAGTAATATTATATATCATATACTCATTACTATGTCATTCTAGCTCATTCTCAATCCTAACTGTGCTGCCTTGGACATTTACTAGCTGTGCTGCCTTGAGCAAGTTACTTAACCTCTCTGAGCCTTCTTTTCTTTATATGTAGAATGGTGCTAACAGTAGCAACTGCCTCAAAAGGTTGTTATGAGTTAAATGATACTGCATAGGGCCTGACACGGTAAGTGGTCAACAAACACTATTATTATTAGTGTTATTTTTATTACAACTATCCTTGGAGATAACCAAATGTTGAAACCTCAAACTGATCCATAGGTATGATGGGGAAGAACAATGGCTGTAAAACAGAAAGGAAGCAGTGTGAAAGCATGCTTATTTCCTCAAGGCCTACAAATCTTACTGAGCAAATCCACACAATTCTCATAAGCAATACCTTGCTAGGTGGCATGCCTCTCAGAGCATCTTTATCCCGATTTTATTTTACTACCCTTCCCATCATATCTTTCTCCCCACCTGTTGTCTTTCACAAAAGCAGTAACAGAGACAGCCATTGTATCCTATGAATGCCTGAGATTTAGCCTTTCACTGCTCTAGGTTGAGAGCTGCTCCTGGTGATAACTGTGGTAAATGATGAGTGCTGGGGGAATATATGAAGAATAAAGGTACCTAAAAATTGCTCATTCTTTTTTCATTCCTTCAACAAATAATTATTGAATGTCTGCTAGTGACAACCGCTCTTTTAGAAAAGTTGTTTTCAACTAGGGACTATTTGCTCCCCCAGGGGACATGGGGCAACGTCTGGAGACAGTTTTGGTTGTCACAACTCGGAGGCAGTATGCTACTGGCAGCTCATGGTTAGAGGTCACAGATGCTGCTAAACATCCTACAATGCACAGAACAGCCTCCTACGTCAAAGAGTCATGCAGCCCAGAGGTCAGTAGTGTCAAAGATGAGAAATCCTTTCCATTCTAGGGGCTTGGGAAAATTACATCTGAAAACAAAGTTCCCTGCTCTTGTAGAATATAAATCTACAAAGAGTCAGAAAATAGACAGTAAGAAGAATAAGTAAATTAGAAAGTGATAAGTTTTGTTTTTTAAAAAACACAAAGGTAAGCAGGTAAAGAGAATGAGTGCTGGGCCTGGGGAGTGTTATAGAGGATGTTCAGAAGGGCAGGTGGTGAGATTTGATCACAGATTTAAGGGAAGTGAGAAAGATAGGCAAATAGATGTCTGTGGGAAGAGCATTCCAGGCAGAGGGAAGAGCCGCAGCAAAGATCCTAAGGCAGAGTGGCCTGGCATGTTCACATAACATCAGGGAAGCCAGTGTCTGGAATGCCATGAGCAGGGAAAAGGTATAGAAGATGAAGTCAGGGAGTGGGCAAGACTCCAGTCCACACAGGGCCTTGTGGGCCACTGCAAAAACTTCAGTGTTTACCCTGAGGGAATGGTTCTGAGCAATGATTTTGAGACGTACTCTGACTTCTGTTAACTGCTCTGTTGAGAACAGAGCAAGGAGGGGCAAGGGTAGAAGCAGGGGAACCTATTTGTTAGGAGGCTATTGTAAGAAATGACAACATCCTGGATTAGGGTGGTAACCGTGGAGGTGTAAGAAGGGGAAGACATATTTTGAAGACAGAGCTAACAGGATTTGCTGATGAATTGGAGTGAAGAATGACACGATGGGTTTTGGCCTCAGCAACTAGAAGGATGGAATTACAATACACAGAGATGGGAAAGGATGGCTGGGCTAGGGCAGGTTTAGTGAGGATGGCCAGGAGTTCAGCCTTGGACACATTAAGTCTCAAGTGTCTATTAGACACCCAAGTGGAGATGTTGAATCAGCAGTTGGATATGTAAGTCTTAAGTTCAGGAGGGAGATGAAGACTGGAAATGAAGATGTGTGAGTCAACAGAATTGAGACGGAGCATGATAAGATGACCAATATAGTGTGTGTAGATGGAGAAGAGGTACAGGGACTGAGCCCAGGACACTGCAGTTAAGAGCTTGGAGAGAAGAGGAGGAACGAGAGAAGGAGATTGTGAAGGATTAAGCAGTGAGATAGAAGAAAATAAAGAGAACGTGTTATCCTGAAAGCGAAGTGAAAAAGTGTATCAAAGAGAAAGGAGACATCCACTGGTCAAATGCTGCTTATGGGTTTAGAATGATGAGGACTGATTATTAACCATTGGCTTTAGCCAAATGGAGGTTATCAGTAAACATGATAAGAGCAGTTTGGAGGAACTTGACTGAATTGGGTTCAAGAGAGATTGAGAGACTGGGTGCAGTGGCTCACACCTGTAATCCCAGCACTTTGGGAAGCCGAAGCAGGAGGATTACTGAGCCCACGAGTTCTGTTCTCTGTTGCCCAAGATCAGCTTGGGCAACAGAGCAAGACCTGATCTCTATTTTTTGAAAACAAAATTTTTTTAAAAAGAGAGAAATTGAGAGAAGAGAAGTTGAAGACAGGAAGGATAGACAACTCTTGAGAAGTTTTGACAAAAGGGGAAGCAAAGGAGTGGGGTAGCAGCTGGCGGAATGGAGTCAAGAGAAGGTTTTTGTAAGGTAGGAACAACAGAGCAAAAAATGTGTCATAGAGAGTAAAAATGTGATTATGTGGGGAGAAAGGACAGATTTGCTGGAGTTATGTCTTGAAGTAGGTGAGAAAGAAAAGGATGTAGTTCAAAAGAAAAGGAGTCGGCTTTAGATAGTGTATGAAAAGTTTGTCGACAATAACAAGAAGGCAGAGTAGATGGAGGAAAATGGGAGGTTTAGGTTTGGTCGCTGATTGCTTCAGCTTTTTCAATGAAGTATAAAACTGACTCACCAGTTAAAAATGAGGATTACAGAGAAGACGTTGGAGACTTAGAGAGGAAAATGTGTAAAATAGTTGCCTCGGCTATAGGAGAGTGAATGAATCCAGGGCAAATAAAAGGTTGCTTGGCAGCATAAGGAGCCACTTGAGCTTCAAAGCTATCCTTTTAAGGTAAGACCTGCCAATGTGGTTACGGGATTTTCTCCAGCACATTCAGCTGCAGGGATACAGGTTCAGAGTAGGTAGACGATTTTCATTGAGTATGATGAAGTGTAAACAGGAAACACAGCAGTCAAAGATATATGTAAAGGAAAATTATAATTCCTCTCAGAATTTAAGCTATTCATCTTTTAATAATGCACATTTTTATAATGTGCATATAATCTTATCACATAGAAGTAGATTAAAAGCACTTTGTTGAATCAGCCAGATCCCAAATTTGGCAAGCTTTTCATGAATTCATAGAACCAACATAGGTCTGGAGATGTCATCTAGTCTTCTCTTCTAGCTGCTTTGCTAAGCAGCTAAAACTCTCGCTGTTGTTGTATTTTTATGTCTCCTGAGGAGATGACATCATTCCCCAGAAGAGCAAGACTAGCGTTTATTAACTCAAACTTATAGAAATATTTTTCAAATAGCTTAATCAAACTTCCCACGCTTCTATTTAATTATTTCCTCTTCTTGCATTCTTGGTAGTGATAAGGAGCAACTATTCTTTTATGTAATTAATTTTAGTTCATTCAACAAATGCAGAATGAGTACTATTAGCTAGATACTAGGTATACAATGGTGAGAAACCGTGGTCCCTGATCTCCCCCAATTTCATAGTCATGTGGCTAAATACAGATGATTTCAATCTGCTGTAACAAGGAATACGACTAGGGAGAGTCTTACATGAATACATAACAGAGGCACCTAACCCATTTGAGGAGAAGAAGGAAGGAGGGAAAAGTTCATGGAAGGATTGCAGGAAAAAGAGATGCAGAAGTTTAGAAGGAGTTAGGTGAAAAGAAGGAAGGATGAAAGTGTTCTAGGCAGTAAGAACACGTGTGAGAGCCTGATGGAGACAGAGAGCAGTATTTGAGAGTTCATGGTGCCTAGAGCACAGGGAGGCAAGAGAAAACAGATGGAGATGGGGCTGGAGAGGCTGGCAAGAGCATGTTGAAATGTTAGCCATTATATCAAGAATGTGGGCTTCATCTTAGGGGCAGCATTGTTGAGTTTAAACAGACATCATTAATTTGTGCTTTGAAAAGTTCACTCTGGCAGCTTGATGTGGATAAAAAGTTGGAGGAAAACACCTGTAGGGACAGCAAAACTCGCTGGAAGACTGTTGCAGTCATGGGGGTGAGAGACAATGGTGGCCTGGACTAGGCATATGGCAATGGAGCTGGAGAGAAATGAATGGACTCACAAGATGTTTCAGGGGGTTGAATTGACAGGTCTTGAGTGATTTATTAGCTTTGGAGAGTCAAAGAAAGGGAAGAGTCAAAGAGGATGCTCCAGTTTCTGACTTTGAAAACTGAGTGGCTCATTATACCATTTACTGAAATATAGTACATGGAAGAATAAATGTTGGAAATGTTGGGATTGAGGTGGTCTGTGACATATCCAAAAGAATATTTCAAAGAGCAGCTATACACAGGATCTGGAACTTAGGAAGGAGAAAGAGAGGTGTGGGGAGAGGCACATTAAGAATTATTTGCAAATATATGGTAATTGAAACCATGGGAATGAAACAAGCCATCATCTGTGTTGGGTATGGAGAAAGGAAGACTTAAGTCAAAGCGCTGGAAAGTATCAACATTTAAGGGAAAGGCAGAAGAAGGAACCTCCAAAAGAAGCTGAGAGGAAATCAGCCAAAGAAATAGGAGGGTAAAATCAGGAGAATGTGAAGTCATGGAAGTCAAAGGAAGAAAGTGTTTGGGAAGAAAGAAGTTGTCAACAGTGTGAAATATTATCAAAAGGCCAAACAATAGGGCTTGGAAAGAGCCCTCTGGATGTAACTGTGGCAGCTGAGAAGGCAGAAACCAGACTGCAGTGAATTAAGGAGTAACTAGGAGATGAAAATTCTAGACAACAAATGTAAACAATTATTTGAAGAAACTCGTTATACCTATATGCAAAGGGGAATTAAAAAAAGAATTGGGGCCAAATCTTCACACAAATTCTCTCTTAAAAGACACATTGATCCCAGGTGTCAAAATATCTCAAGGAAAACATTTTCATGTGAATTTCCAAATTTCTAAGATAATTTCTTTTTTTTGTTGTTAAATTAAGGACAGGATCTCACCATGTTGCCCAGGCTGGTCTCAAGCTCCTGGGCTCAAGCAATCTGCCCACCTTGGCCTCTCAGAGTGCTGGGGTTACAGGCATAAGCCACTGCACCCAGCCGAATTTCCATGATAATTTCCTCAACTTTCCATGTTGAAAGCACCAACTCAGCCAAAGAAAGTTATTCTAACTCATCTCAAATTTCCTTTCTTGGAACAAAATTATATTTCCTTAAGTAGGCTCCAAAAATCTATTACCCACTAGTTATTTTTGTGATTATCCTCAGAATGGTTTCTAAATTCAAGTTTCTCTTTAACCATTGAAACATCATGAAATGGAAACACAGCAACATGAATTATAGGAGGGCGACTCATCAGCTAGGTGATAGGAAACTGACTAAACAAAAACAAAAACCAAAAAAAAAAAAAAAAAAAAAAAGGAGAGATTTATCCAAAGGCTATGAGAGAGCTCACACAAACAAACACACAAAACTAAAGTACCAGAAAGGACAGGAACCAAAGCAGTTTTGGGCACCTGTGTGGCAGGAACTACTAAGAACTCTCTCTTAAAGGTAGCACTCTCAGGATGCAGCCTGCTTGGGTCACAAACTAACCTTTGCCTAGGGGAGAGAAGGATGTCTTAATTGACAGCCCCATGAAGAGGGGGAGTGGATATGTCCCAAGGAAAACTGAGGTGCCGGAAGAGGGAATAGAGACTGGGCATTCACCACATCCCCAAGGAGATTCAAGTACTGGAGTGTTAAGCTGCATGCAAGATCTCATGTAGTTGAGCCTTGAATAATAAACATTTAAACCAAGATTTCCTCCAGTGTAGCTTTTCTTGGCAGCAGCACCCATTCTTTGGCTATAATTTCTACCTGCCTCTTCATTGTCTATCTCCTTCCTGGGCATAAATATATAGACAAATCTCCATGTGTTACAGCAGAACATGCTGTTGCCCTCCCTCTCGTCAATCTTCCTCCTTCCTCTGAATTAGAGTTTCAAATCCCAAAATTCAGCCTGGGACATTGATGGATGGAGCATGTGAGCTGTGCACCTCCCCCACCTGGCTCATTTGATTAGTGGAGACAGCTGAAATAGGAAATTCAGGCCCCAAAGTATGTTTTGAGTCTGGATGATTCCATTTGGCTGAATCCCCAGACAGAGAAACTGGAGAGCAATCAAATATCCACTTTTCTTTGTGCTGGGCACATGTAGCAGGCTGAGAATTCTAATGCCTTTGTAGTTAAATAACCTTGTACACTTCCTTGTTATCCCAGACTAGAATTGGCCTGTATGTATCCCAGTGATCGCTTAATTGTATGCAAAAAGAAATGTCAAGATCTTTTTCTTTTTAACTTAATTCTAGAGAAAGAGTTGCAAAAAGGTTATGGACAAATATGACAAAGTAAACAACAGGTGTGTTTCTGGAAAGATACATGTAAATGATTTGGGGATTTTGTTGTTGTTGAATTAACAAACACCCGTTTTTCTCTGGGCTCCCAAGTTTGGAATGGCCTCATTTCTGCCTGAGCTTCAGTCTTCAGAGGCATGATAATGTGGCAGTTAACAATTATGGCTTTCGAAGAGGGCATTTAACTCTAGTTTTTCCTAGCTATATTCTCTTGGGCAAGTTTCTTAATGTTTCTGAGCCCCATAATCGATGTTTTTAAAGTGAGGTTTGTCCTTGTCTTTGTGACCAATGCACAACAATGCACAGTACTTGGCACAAAGTAAGCACCCAATAAATTTTAGCAGTTATTGTTACTTTTAGCTCTACATTTCTGTGTGCCATGCATGTTTATTGCAGCACAGTTCACAATTGCAAAATCGTGGAACCAACCCAAATGCCCATCAATCAACGGGTGGATAAAGAAACTGTGGTATATATATATATGATGGAATATTACTCAGCCATAAAAAGGAATGAATTAACAGCATTTGCAGTGACCTGGATGAGATTGGAGACTATTATTCTGAGTGAAGTAACTCAGGAATGGAAAACCAAACATCGTATATTCTCACTGATATATGGGAGCTAAGCTATGAGGACACAAAGGCATAAGAATGAAACAATGGACTTTGGGGACTTGGGGGGAAGGGTGGGGGGGCAAGGGATAAAAGACTACTAATAGAGTGCAGTGTATACTGCTCAGGGGATGGGTGCACCAAAATCTCACAAATCACCACTAAAGAACTTACTCATGTAACCACATATCACCTGTACCCCAATAACTTATGGAAAAATAAAATAAAATAATAAAAATTTTAAAAATAAATAAAAATAAATTTCTGTGCTATCCACTTATGTTAAGCAATTAATATCTTGAAACAATTCTTTTAAAAATTATTGTGAAATTAGAATGTTTATTGTAGAACATTTACAAAATATAGAAAAATAATTTTTCAAAAAGACCGGAAGATTGCCCTTAATCCAACCACTGAGAGATAACGATCCCTAACATTTTGATCTTCTCTGTGCATATAGATGCTCTTTTTTTTTTTTTTTTTTTTTTTGAGACGGAGTCTCGCTCTGTAGCCCAGGCTAGAGTCCTTGTGGCGCGATCTTGGCTCACTGCAAGCTCTGCCTCCCAGGTTCACACCATTCTCCTGCCTCAGCCTCCCAAGTAGCTGGGACTACAGGTGCCCACCACTACGTCTGGCTAATTTTTTGTATTTTTAGTAGAGATGGGGTTTCGCCGTGTTAGCCAGGATGGTCTCAATCTCCTGACCTCGTGATCTACCCACCTTAGCCTCCCAGTGTGCTGGGATTACAGGCGTGAGCCACCACGCCCGGCTTAGATGCTCTTTTAATACTCAGTCTTTCAAAGCACTAAGAGAGGCTGGGAGCAGTGGCTCACACCTGTAATCCCAGCACTCAAAAACAAAAACAAACACAAAAGCAAAGTACTAAGAGAACTGTTAATTAAAGGAACCCTGCTCATATAAGTGAATTCTTTAAAAAAAATTATTGAGATGTAATTCATATACCATACAAGTCACCCTATAAAAGTGTACAATTCAGTGGTTTTTAGTACATCCACAGAGATGTGCAGCAATGACCATTATCTAATTTCAAAATATTTTCATCATACCCAAAGAAACCCCAAACTCACTAGTAGTCACTCCCTATTCCTCACTCTCCCCAGCTCTTGACAACTAGTAATCTACTTTCTATATGGATTTGTCTATTCTGTACATTTCATATAAAGGAATCATATATAATATGTGTTCTTCTGTGTCTATCTTATGTTCTTTAGCATGATGTTTTTCAAGGCTTATCCATTTTGTAGCATGTATCAGCACTTCACTTATTTTTAGGGCTGAATAATATTCCATTTCATAAGCATCATACAAATTGTTTATCCATTCATCTAGTTGATGGACATTTGAGTTGATTCCACTTTTTGGCTATTACGAATAATAATACTATGAAAATTCATGTACACATTTGTGTAAACATATGAAGTGAATTCTTTTAAAAAGTGAAAACTTTAAAAAAATCTATAGTAGATCTCTAAAATGTTTTTCATAAAGCAGTTTAAATTTATTATTATTTTCAATGAAAGATAAAAGTACAGAGAATAGTGTAATAAAACCAAGGACACACCACACAAATTAACAAATTTTAAAGTATTAGTCCCAGGTCGGGTGCGGTGGCTCACTGTAATCCCAGCACTTTGGGAGGCTGAGGCAGGCGGATCACTTCAGATCAGAAGTTCGAGACCAGCCTGGCCAACGTGGTGAAACCCCATCTCTACTAAAAATACAAAGAAATTAGCTGGGCGTGGTGATGTGCTCCTGTAATCCCAGCTACTGGGGAGGCTGAGGCAGAAGGATCACTTGAACTCGGGAGGCAGAGGTTGCAGTAAGCTGAGATCCTACCACTGCACTCCAGCCTGTAGGCAACAGAGCAAGACTCCATCTCAAAATAAATAAATAAATAAATAAATAAATGAATAAATAAATAAAAGTATTTGTCCCAGACCCAAATGTTACAGTAGATATAACTTTTGAACCTCTTCACCATTCCATTTCCTTCCAGCCCCTTGAAGTAACCACTATCTTAATGTAATTAAGAAGGCATTTTTGGCCTGGTGTGGTGGCTCACGCCTATAATCCCAGCACTTTGGGAAGCTGAGGCAGGCATATCCCTTCAGCCCAGGAGTTCAAGACCAGCTTGGACAACATGATGAAACCCCATCTCCACTAAAAATACAAAAATTAGCCAGGCGTGGTGGCATGCACCTGTAGTCCCAGCTACTCGGGAGGCTGAAGTGGGAGCATCACCTGAGCCTGGCGGGGTGGAGGTTGCAGTGAGCCGAGATTGTGCCACTGCACTCTAGCCTGGGTGACACAGCAAAACCCTGTCAAAAAAAAAAAAAAACTATATTTTTGAGATTTATTGGTGTTGCGACACATAGATCTGTTGCATTTATTTAATCTGTCATACAGAATCACATAATCAATTTACCCATTTCCCTACTGCTGAAACTTTAGGTTGTTTCTTGGTTTTCGTTAATGTAAACAGTGGTGCAGTGAACATCCCTCTGCATGTCTTCTTGTGTCTCTAGATGTGAAATGACTGAGTTATAGGATATGCACATCTTCAACCTTAATCGATATTGCCAAATTGTTCTCAAAAGTCAAGTTTCCTTCTTTGGGGGCACGCTTGTGCTAGTTATGTCAACATTGTTGGTTTAGACTATAAATTCTTTGAATGTAGGGCTCATCCAGCTTCTAACATGGACTGAATGGAAGAATTTGTCTAGGGAAATTGTGGGAAGGTAGAAAAATAACACAACGTACACCGTGCTATGGGTTGAATTGAGTCCCTGGAAAAAAAGATAGTGAAGCCTTAACCCCCAGTACCTATGATTGTGACTTTAATTGAAATAGAATCTTTGCTGATGGTCAAGATTACTGTGTCCTTATTAAAATGGGAAATTTAAACAGAGACGTGTACACAGGGAGAATGCCAAGATGAAGGCAGAGATTGACAACACCTTCATGGCATGCCAAAGATGTCCAGGAAAACATCAGGAACTAGGAATGGATTTTCCTTCTGAGTCTTGAAGGAGCCAACCCTATGGACACCTTATCAAGGAATGCTAGCCTCCAGAAGTTTCTGTTGTTTAAACCACCCATCTAGAAAATTTGGCTAGATACGAAATTTTTGCTAAGAAGTACTTTGTTACAGCAGCCCTAAGAAACTAATACATACTGGAATGAGTCATCCTGGCATCCAAATTAAGCATCAGTGATCTGAGGTTGGTGAATATTTCAAATCTGCTTTGGCATCAATTTCTCTTCCTTTTGCTACCCTGGATTACTTCTTTTTTTTTTTTTTTTCTGAGGCAGAGTCTCACTCTGTCGCCCAGGGTGGAGTGCAGTGGCATAATCTTGGCTCACTGCAACCTCTGCCTCCCAGGTTCAAGCAATTCTCCTCCTCCCTCAGCCTCCCGAGTAACTGGGATTACAGGTGCACTCCAACACGGCTGGCTAATCTTTGTATTTTTAGTAGAGACAGGATTTCACCATGTTGGCCAGGCTGATCTCAAAATCCTGACCTTAGGTGATCTGCCCCCCTCAGCCCTCCAAAGTGCTGGGATTATAGATATGAGCCACGATGCCCAGCCTGGATGATTTCTTCTTTGGCTGCTTATTGTTTTTTTTTTATGTTTGTTTGTTTGTTTTGAGATGGAGGCTTGCCCTCTTGCCCAGGCTGGAGTGCAATGGTGTGATCTTGGCTTACTGCAACCTCTACCTCCTGGGTTCAAGCGATTCTCCTACCTCAGCTTCCCAAGTATCTGGGATTACAGGCGTGCACCACCACGCCGGTTAATTTTTTTGTATCTTTAGTAGACATGGGGTTTCACCACGTTGGCCAGGCTGGTCTCGAACTCCTGACCTAATGATCCGCCCGCCTCAAACTTACAAAGTGCCGGGATTACAGGCGTGAGCCACCGCGCACAGCCTTGCTCTTTTGTTATTTAGGCCTAATTCCATCCACCGAACCCGGAATTTTCTTTGATCATAGAACACTTGTACTAGCCATCATCATACTCCAGAAGTATCTTGCCCATTGGATCAACATATCGTAGACATTCGAGGTAGAAAAATAATGTCCTTGGCCAATATTTTCTTCCTGTACATTCTTTATTGGCAAGTTTTCTCCAAGGGTTTCCTCTTGAACCCAGGAACACCTTGGAATGAAGAATATCTCTGATGCCTAATGCGTCCTCCACATGAGTAGCCCTCTGTGGGCTGTAATATTACAGTGACGCTGTAATATTCAGTGTCACTTAATATTAAAAGTAGAAAAATAATCTTACAAATCAAGGAAGAAAGAGATGGATGCTCTCAGTTACACTGAACAATAACTAATCACAAAAGAACCAGTTATAGTTTTTTAGATTCTTCTAAAGGCAGCTCCTTTAGAAGAATCAGATGCCCACATGAACCTCAAATATTACGTTTGGCTTCTAGGACAACTAAACTCTTCGGTAAAGCTTAGGGAGGAGGGGTAAATGGCAGCATTTAGCTTTTGTGACTGAACTGTGGGGCCTTGGAACCCTTCCACCCACTTGAAAAACGGTCGCCCATCTGACATTAATAGAAAAAGACCATTAAAAAGCTTTATGCTATTCTGTTCTCCTGGTTCTGGTCCCTCTTTGCCTTTGTTGCTGCTGGCATTTTATAAATTATGGATGCACCTAGGTGCTGCTGCTCCCGCGTTTCCTCTGTAGTGCCGCTCGCTCCCCGCGCCTGCATCGCATCCTTCCTCTGAGCAAAGGACTGCGCGGCCCAGACCCCACATCAGTGTAATTAGCGCGTCGCACACAGCTCGGGTGTCAGGACTGCTTCCACTCACTGCCAGCCTTCTGCCAGCCCCTGTCATTCACGAGAAAGTCAGCCAGGCGGCGGCAAGGCCAGGAGCGCAGGCCTCCACAGCAGGGAGGGGAGGCTCAAGGTGGAGCCTCAAGGTGGAGACGTGGGGTCCCCTGCTGCCGGCCTGGGTGTGGGGACAATGCTGGGGTTTGGCGGCTGCCTCAAACGATGTCTGATCACAAAGTTAGACAATGGGGAAAGGTGTGACATTCATATCTGCCCCTTGACTGGTTACAGGGGAGCTTGAGGAGAGGTGGATGTAAGGTGGGTGGAAAACTCCTAATGTGCCTGCAGCTGGAAGGGTTTTGAGGGAACCACCAGACCAGCGCTTGCTGCTGCTGATGAGATGTGTAGCATTGGTGGTAATGGAGGGTTATTTGGGATAGCATGCTAAAGGACATTTTTTAATTTTTATTTTAATGGATTTGTTTTATATATCTACATTATATATCACCAACTCACAATTTCATGGGTTTTGTCAAAGTAGATATCTTGCATCCAATTTTATTTTAAAGAAAAATTAAATTTTGCACAAGTGATGTGCAGATATGGCAAAGATGATAAAGAGCACACAAATGACAGAGGGAAGTTTGGGAAGAACTGAAAGAGGGCCCGGGAGTCTTAATTGTTTGGAGGGTCATGAATCCCTATAAGAACTTGAAGAGGCCAAGCACAGTGGCTCATGCCTGTAATCTCAGCACTTTGGGAGATCAAGGCGGGTGGATCACTTGAGGTCAGGAGTTTGAGACCAGCCTGGCCAACATGATGAAACCCCGTCTCTACTAAAAATACAAAAATTAGCCAGGTGTGGTGGTGGGTGCCTGTAATCCCAGCTACTTGGAAAGCTGAGGCAGGAGAATTGCTTGGGAGGTGGAGGCTACCATGAGCTGAGATCGCACCACTGCACTCCAGCCTGGGAGACAGGGCGAGACACCATCTCAAAATAAAAAGAACTTGAAGTTGAAGAAAGCAAGTCCCCGCCCTCCCTGACAAAAAAAAAAATACATACACACAAATTTGATGTGCAAATGCAAAGATTTCACAGATTCCTGGAAGGTCATACTTTGACCACCTAAGGATATATGGACTCCAGATTAAGACCCTGTGATCTATACAGTGAGCTCCTCAAAGTTAGAAACTAGGCCTTATTCATCACTGTACCCAGGCACATAGGAGATCTTCAGAAATGTTTGCTTGGGCAGGCACAGTGGATCCCACCTGTAATCCCAGCATTTGGGGAGGCAAGAGGACTGCCTGAGACCAGGAGTTTGAGACCAGCCTAGACAACATAGCAAGACCTCTTCTCTACAAGAAATAAAACTAATTAATTAAAAAACTTAGCTGGTGTGGTGGTTTGTGCTTAGAGTCCCAGCTACTTGGGAGGCTAAGGCAAGAAGATTGCTTGAACCCAGGAGTGTAAGGCTGCAGTGAACCATGATCATGCCACTGCACTCCAGCCTGGGCAACAGAGCTAGATCCTGTCTGTAAAAATGAAATAAATCTCTGTCATTCAGATCCTCATTTTCTTTTTTCAAGAAATGAGCCTGGGGCCCAGAGTGATCAATGAAATTTGTCCAAGATCACAAAGCTTAGGCAAAAGCCTATGTCTTCTGATTCCCAGTTACTCCACTGTCTCCCACCATGCCTATGTTTAATCCCGAAACCGCCCCTCTACTTCTTTCACCCTTTGCCTCCATCCCCTCTAGTGAATCTATTATTTTGGAATTCCACAGATGGAAGAAAAAGTAGGTGAGAAAGGAAGGCAGAAAAGGATCAAAGATGTCAAGTTTGCTCCAGGCCCTTCCTCATGACACCCCCACCCTACTTTCACCTGAAGCACCAGTGGAAGGGCTGCTCTGGTCAATAATGGAGATATGAAGAGGGCAGTGACCCCAGGGCAGCCCTCTGTGCCATTTGTCATGATGGCATGGAGTAAGGAGATGTGTATATAGGTTTAATTTCCTTGGAGTGTTCTATCTACCTAAGCCCTTTCCCGGATGGTTATGAGATTCACACAGTTTACATAGGAGACCCGTTAATGCTCTGTCTCTGGGGTTAATATTTAATTAGACAGTTTAAAAAATGCATACTATTACTGAGGAGACTACTTCAGTGCTTGTCTCTTCCCTCTGGGATGCAGTGTTCAGACACAGAGTTCTGAACCCTTCGTGGTTCCCATGGAAACCTTTACCACTGGTGACTCCAGGCTGAACACAGGGGATGGCAGAGGCCTAGTGAAGAGTCCAGAAGTAGACTTAAAGAGCTCTGGAATCTCCTCTAAGGGTTCAGCCAGAGGCCATCTGACTGGCTCTGGCCAGTACTGGGGACTTTATTCTTCCAAAGGCAGTCTATCCAATTTTTGGACCACTCTGATGGTGTCAGAGGCCTTCTGTAGATTGAGCTCAAATCACTTACTTCTAGTTGTCTCAGGTCAACAATGTGTGGCCACAGAGATCAAGTCAAATTCTTCTTTCATGTAAGTGCCTAGCTATCATTATTTGAGCATCTCTTATATGTGTATAGATACCGTGCTAAGCAATTTATGTATACATCTCATTTGATCCACACAACAACCACATGACATAGGCATCATTAGTGCGTCATTTTACGGACAACCTGACCAAGGCTAGGGGGTCAGCAACCACCATAATGGGATTCCCACACACCCAAGTGTGTCTAAGTCTACATCCCATGCTTTCGACCATAATGCCTCCTCCCTCTCACTGCTTCCCCTCAAGCACCCTTGAGATATTTCTTTTCTTTTTTTAGGCAGGGTCTTACTCTGTCACCCAGGCTGGAGTGCAGTGGCGCAATCATAGCTCACCGCTGCTTTGACCTGCTGGGCTCAAGTCATCCTCCCACCTCAGTCTCCCAAGTAGCTGGGACCACAGGCATGTGCCACCACACCTGGCTAATTTTTGTACTTTTTCTGTATAGATGTGGTTGTGCTATGTGCCCCGGCTGGTCTTGAGTTCCTGAGCTCAAGCAATCCTTCCTCCTTGGCCTCCCAAAGTGCTGGGATTACAGGCATGATTACAGACGAGCCACCATGCTCGGTACTTGAGATATCTGAGGTAAGCACTCCTGTCTTGCCTCCGCTCCTCCCTCTCTGAGGGTTCTCTTTTCTGGGCTAAGCTCCCTCAGTCCCTTCAGCCAAAAGAACATGGTTTCTGCCTCTCTATCACTCACAGGCAACACTGGGGATTCTCCTGTACCCTGCTCTAGTTGGTTAGTGTGTGCATCCAGGTACTCAATGGTGGAGTACCACCTTCTACGGTGGAACCCACACCCAGCCCAGCTTGCTACTGGTTGAGAGTCCCATGGGTCTTTTATTCCCTCATTCAGAACAGAAATTGCAATGTGAGATGGAATAAAATTTCTGTTGGAAACAGAAACCTAAACACATATTATGTTCAGGTTTAACTCAAACCCACGTGTATTTTGGTTGCTTAAAATCTTCATCTGTTAAGCCATGTTTTTCCAATCCTTTCCCTTTGCATTTGTTTGGAACTGTATATGAATTTTTAATTTGCATTCCTGCCTATTTAAATTCTACCCTTAAATCTAGTTCACCATTCCAATCTCTTGAGATCTTTCAGAACTTGGTACTCATTGAATTTTTTTCTCCCAACTCTGTGCTGTTCCTGAATTTGCCAGCCTTCCAGATTTCTGAGTTGTCGATAAACACCGCACAGGAGACATGAGGACAGAACCCTTCAGTGGAGACCTGTTTGGATATTGCAGGGGCTTTCTGTGCCCTCCCTATGTGTGATTTCAGCGCTGTGGTGGGTAGCTCTTTGCACAGGGTCACTTTATGTGCCCCCTTTGATGTCTGTCAGCTATTCTGCCTTCAGGCTTTCTCCAAGGCTAAGGATGGCACCTAGCCCAGGCACACCATAGTTGGGCATAGGAGTGAGTGGATAAATGCCCAGCTTCCCATCTTTCAGAGGGACAGTTCCACTGAGGCACAATGTACCTTGTTCCTCAGAGGGTCTCCAGGGAGGCTGGGCTCCAGTTGTGCCAGTGATAACCAGCCCAAGGTTATCAAATGTATTTATTAGCTTTTCTGCATTGTATCTCATTTTCCTCATTCTTTCAGTTAAGCTTCCTGGGATCACCTACCAAAGAAAACATCTGACCCAAGTGTATATCTCAGTCTTTGCTTTCAGGAAATCTAAACTGTGGCAGATAGAGGTAACAAAGAGATAGAGAGTTAGATCATATCTGATTTCATTTCACGACATCTTTTTAAAATGAGTGTTCATTTAAAAAATATTTGTGTTTAAGTTCTTCATTAAGAAAATAATATATTAGGCCGGGCGCGGTGGCTCAAGCCTGTAATCCCGGCACTTTGGGAGGCCGAGGCGGGTGGATCACAAGGTCAGGAGATCGAGACTATCCTGGCTAACATGGTGAAACCCCGTCTCTACTAAAAATACAAAAAACTAGCCGGGCGCGGTAGCGGGCGCCTGTAGTCCCAGCTACTTGGGAGGCTGAGGCGGGAGAATGGCGTGAACCCGGGGGGCGGAGCTTGCAGTGAGCCGAGATCGTGCCACTGCACTCCAGCCTGGGAGACACAGTGAGACTCCGTCTCAAAAAAAAAAAAAAAAAAAAAAAAAATATATATATATATATATATATATATTAAAAAATGTAGAGAACTGAGACAGGCTTGGTGGCTCATGCCTGTAATCCTAGCACTTTGGGAGGTCTAGGCTGGCAGATTGCTTGAGTCCAGGAGTTAGAGACCAGCCTGGGCAACATGGCAAAATCCCGTCTCTACAAAAAACTTTTTAAAAAATTAGCGAGGCACGGTAGCACACACTTGTAGTCCCAGCTACTTGGGAGGCTGAGGTGGGAGGGTCACCTGAGCCCAGGGAGGTTGAGACTGCAATGAGATGAGATCAAGCCACTGCATTCCAGCCTGGGTGTCAGAGTAAGATAGATAGATAGATAGATAGATAGATAGATAGAGGACAGAACTGAAGGGAAACAAATCTAGCCATAATCCCACCACTTTGATAAAATTACTAGCTGGCATTTTTACTGGTTGTATTTCTTTTCCATCTTTTTTCTAGGCATATTTCAATATCAAGAGAATTACACTCTATATACCACCTTGTATCCTACATTTTAACTCAATGTCTTCTTATTCATAATATTATGAAGTCGTCCTAAAACCGTCACTTTCTCGTTTTTTTTTTTTTTTTTTTTTTGAGACAGAGTCTCACCCTATCAGCCAGGCTGGAGTGCCGTGGGCCGATCTCGGCTCACTGCACCCTCCGCCTCCTGAGTTCAAGCATTTCTCATGCCTCAGCTTCCTGAGTAACTAGGATTACAGGCATGTGCCATCATGCCCAGATAATTTCTGTATTTTTTGTAGAGACGGGGTTTCACCATGTTGGCCAAGCTGGTCTTGAACTCCTGGCCTCAAGTGATCTACCCACCTCAGCCTCTCAAAGTGTTGGGATTACAGGCGTGAGCCACCACGCCCTGCCTGAAACTATTACTTTCAGCTTCATTGTTTAATAATTATCTCCTGAGCAACATGGAAACACGGCAAAATCCTATCCCTACAAAAAAAAAAAAAAATACAAAAATTAATGGCGTGTGTCTGTAGTCCAGCTGCTCAGGAGGCTGAGATAGGAGGATTGAGCCTGGGAGGTCAAGGCTGCTATGAGCTGTGATCATGCCACTGCACTCTACCCTGAGTGACAGAGCAAGACCCTGTCTCAAAATAAATAAAAATAATAATCTCTTCTTTGGTCAGTCTCCCAGGAGTCCCTGTCCTCTTGAGGGCTGGGTCTATGTCTTACCTTTTTCTTCATAGCACTACCTCAGTGCCCAGCACACAGTAAGTGCTCATCATGGCTCGTGAAATCAATGAGCAAACACTTCATAGTCTACCTGGCATTTTTGTACGTGAGCTGTTTCTAAATTTTCAGGATTGCCATTCATGCCCTGGCGAATGTACGCTATTTAGAACATCTTGGATATCCTGTCACCCCTTGTCTTTCTGTGTCTATGTTGGCCTTATTCATATCACAAACCTGGGCAATCTAGTTCATGTGAAAAGTGGTGGAGCAAACAACTCAGAACATGCTACCTGTTCCGTTGACTCTGCAACTTCCAAGCAGGGCAGTTCAACTTGGATATACAAACCCAGTCAGTAATCCTAAACTTGCCATCGTTATTGGAAATTTCCTTTAAGGTTATTCCATGCTGAGTAGCACTCCAGGGGTTCCTGGAAGGAAACACTTTAATTTCTTCCATTGATCACAGACATGAGAATATCCAATTTATTTACCTGCTCACATCACCTAGTTTTCAAATGGCTCCTAAACACAGTGCCAATAAATAAATGATCATCCAGTAATAGGTCAAATTTATTTTTCACTTCTAAGGTGCCAGGTACTTTTCATATAATTTTCACAGTACAACTCTCTGAGGTCGCTACTATTATTCTTCATATTAAAGAAAGAAAGAAATGGGAACCAAGAGAGGTTAAGTAACTTGCTCAGGATTACACAGAAAAATAAAGTATAATTTCATTTACAGAATAAAATATTTTTTATCAATAAGGAAATATTAGCTTCCAGGACTGGTTCTCTGCATACAAGGAAAAGTGACCTGTTTGAATGATATAACCCAAGGGATATTAAAATATTGTCCCACCCCAAAACTTTACCTATTGCTTTATACTGCCATGGGGCCTGGAGATGCCATAATGAAATTACTTTTTGACTTATGGTACCGTCTGCAGACAGTCCCGAAAGAGAAATAGAACTGTCCTAGTAGGGGCAGTATATTAAGACATTTGCACACATTAAGGCCGGGCGCAGTGGCTCACTCCTGTAATCCAGCACTTTGGGAGGCCAAGGCAGGCAGATCACGAGGTCAGGAGATTGAGACCATCCTGGCTAACACGGTGAAACCCCGTCTCTACTAAAAATTACAAAAAATTAGCCAGGCGTGGTGGCGGGCGCCTATAGTCCCAGTTACTCGGGATGCTGAGGCAGGAGAATGGCGTAAACCCGGGAGGCGGAGCTTGCAGTGAGCAGAGATCACACCAGGGCACTCCAGCCTGGCCGACAGAGCGAGACTCCGTCTCAAAAAAAAAAAAAAAAAAAAAAAGACATTTGCACACATTAATACGTCAACCCTATTTAGGTTGTCAGATTAGTTAACCCTGTGGTTCTGGACTCTACAATGTACCCTGCACATTGTAACTATTCTTCCTCAACAGCTTTTGAAACTATCGTTGCCCAGACCTCACCTGCCCCCTTGAGATTCTGATTCAAATGAGCTGAGCTAAGGCACAGGCAGGCTTGAGAACCCCTGAACTAACTGACCATTCTATCACTTTCTAAGATCCTGAACAAAATTGAAATATAGAATAACTAAGCTTTGTTGAGAATGTCTGTTATGATCCTGAGTAAAAGGGCAACTCCCAAGCTCAATATGTAATTGAGAAACACTCAAGAACAGCAATAAAATGGGGGTAGAAAGGCATTGAAAATCCATTTTCCCCATTTCCCATATGTGTTTGCCTTGGACCAACCTGTTTTACTAGAGCTTTATCTTGGAGCTCTGGGGACCTTTTTTTTTTTTTTTTTTTTTTTTTGAGACAGAGTCTTACTCTGTCACCCAGTAGGCTGGAGTGGGCGCGATCTTGGCTTATGCAACCTCTGCCTCCCAGGTTCAAGTGATCCTCCTGCCTCAGCCTCCCAAGTAGCTGGGACTACAGGTGCCTACCACTACGCCTGGCTAATTTTTTTCCGTTTCTTTTTTTGTCATTCTTTCATTTTCTGTCTGATTATATATAGCTTATTTGCTGAACTCCTGTCCTAGGAATCTTAGGCTGCATTCCTAGAACAGGGTTCCAAGGCCTAGGCTGCATATGGGGTGGGAATAACACCAGCCAGAGGTGAAATTGGGATAAAGCCAAGCAATTCATTTGGCTTAAGTGTCACTAGGAGGGGGACAAGCGGAGAATCAGAAACTGGGCCTGAAGCAACAGGATGGGAACTGTAGAGTTCAGGATAGGGAGAGGGGCTTTTGAATGAGGGAGAGGAGGCATGCCCTGGAAGCATTCTCCAAGGCTCTTGCACATAGACAAGGACGGCTTTAATAGCCACCCATGGCATGATCTCAGATGGGAAGGGAGCCATTGAGGCCACTGAGGCCTCTGAGCCAAGTAGAGAATTCTCCCACCCTAGCAAAATTAGCCTGGCAGCTGAAGAAAGCATGATTGCCTTTGTGTATTTTTAGAAGATGAAGTATTGAATCCCACTGCAGAAGTAGTGGTAGAAATAATTAATTTATTGATTACCCACTTGCTAGGCATTCTTCAATGTATTTTATTATCTTAATCCCTACAATAACTCTATAAGATAGTTACAAGCATGACTTTCTGGGATGGATATGGTCAATTGGTATGTAGCACCAATTTCCACCTTCTTTGAGGGACCTTTCTGTTTTTCAAAGGCTAGAAAACTAGCTCCTTTCCTGAATTCCTTACAGTTAGGGTCTAGATGTGAGCTAGATTCCATGGAGTAAAAGCATCTGGGCAAGATTCAGGGGGCAGAAATGAGGGAAAGGGCAATTTCCTGCTATGTTTGCTGTTTTTCACCTTGCAAGAAAAATTATGGAGATACTAATGTCTCATCTACAGCTTTCAGAGGCATTTGTAGCAGGGTTGGCAACTGATTTCAGTGGTCCAGTGTCCAGATACTTGCAGTGGCAGTGGAGGCTGATGTCCGAATAGTGTGAATAATACCTGAGATGGTGTGTTCTGGACCTCGGGTACTCCAGTGGCAAGCTGCTGGTTCCTCACCATCCTGATTGTGAAAAAGGTCACATAATTATCTGCGATGTTTCAGGAGTCATTTCTACATACGCAATCTAGAACCCCGCCTTCAGCCCTTCCAGTAATTTTTAAAGTACTTAATTCCTGTGTTAACTCCCTTTGTGCTTCAAAATTCCTATGGTGATTTCTGATTCTTGCATTAAATTTTTTAAATACAGATGAGGAAATGGCATCTTAGAGAGTATTTTAAAAGGTTGCCCAGCTAATAAGAGGTAGATCAAGAACTCTATGCCTCATTAGATTAAAAAGTGCTCCAAAATTTAGAACTAGAGTGAAGAATTCATTGGCTATATTTCTAATAGGTTTGACAAAGCAAAGTACTACAGAGCCAAGTTCACATGTACTCTCTTCCCACTTTTAAACCTATGAGTTGCACTTGTGATTGTGGTAAGTGCTTAACTTAATTGGTTTGCATCCATGCCGGGACCTCTGGGATGCCACTTACATAACTCATCCACAGAAGTCTGTCTTGCCAATAAGTACTTGCAGAAGGCTCTCACTCAATAGTCACATTAAACACAGGGCTCTGTTCCCTGTAACTAGCTACTTACCCACCCTAAGTCTTAGAGTCAGAGGAGCTGAGGACAAAGGAATCATCACAGTACTGAGAACGTACCATGTGCCAGATATTGCTCTGCTAGTTCACATTATTTTCTGGCATAATCCTCACAGCAACCCTGGGAGGTAAGCATGATTACGATCCACATCTTAAAGATTAGAAAACTGAAGCACACAGATTAAGTCATCTGCCCAAGTTCATGCAGCCTGTGAGTGGTAGAGCCTAGATACCAACGCAGTAGTCTCTTACTTATAATGCTATACCATCTTCCAGTCATACTCAGAATGTTTTAAGTTTTTCTGTACCATGGTAAACTGCATGAAATCCTCTCTATAGTGAGGTCAGAAATAAATAAACAAAAATATAATAACGCTTTGGTGGCTTCCTTTAGGATCAGTCCTTCTCTGCTTTGCTTCTTTCCACCCCAGCTCCAGCAGGAGGTGCCCTCTTCCAGGCGTTGATGAAGTGGTGTTTCTGTTTTTTGTTTTGTTTTGTTTTGTTTTTTTGAGATGGAGTTTTGCTCTTATTGCCCAGGCTGGAGTACAATGGCGCAATCTTGGCTCACCAAACGTCTCCGCCTCCCAGGTTCAAGCGATCCTCCTGCCTTAGACTCCCCAGTAGCTGGGATTACAGGCATGTCCACCACGCCCGGCTAATTTTGTATTTTTAGTAGAGATGGGTTTTCTCTATGTTGGTCTCGAACTCCCAACCTCAGGTGATCTGCCCGCCTTGGCCTCCCAAAGTGCTGGTATTACAGGCATGAGCCACCACTCCCGGCCAGGTGGTGTTTCTGAATAAGCTGGACCAGGACATGATCAGCCTCACCGCAACAGTTCCTCATGGCTACACTTGTTTGCTCCATTCTTCTTTCTGTCAGCAAGTAACAGTCAACTCATACACAACGGTTTCCCTTTCCATGGGCATACAGGACGCAGACAGGTACCGTCATAGCACAAACATGTGGGCACAGAGAAAGAAATAAAAGATATTACTAGAAAATGGTTAGACTCAGCAGTTTCATGAAAATTTAAAGTCAGAGTAAACACAAGCCTCTCTAATTAGACAGCCCTCTTTCTCCTGACCAGCATTTCTACCAAACCTCATTTCTCCTAGAAATAGATCTTCACTAAGGCGAGCATCTTTTTAAAATTCTGCACTACAGAGAGCCAGACTAAGATGGTTCTGTCGAAATTACAAAACACTATACTTTCAAATAGCTGCTGAATTATTTAGTGACTTTACACTGTCCAAATGCGGGGCTCTTTGGGTAGACAATGTCTTGGTTTCCCTCCTATCTCTTTTGTTATGACATTCAGTAAATGGAGAGATATTGCCCTTCTTAATAATTTATAAAATAATAATCCACATTAAGGATCAGGCTCCTCTGATAGGTTTGGGGTTTCAAATCAGGTAGTCAAGAGAATGAGAAGCTCAAAATTCTCCTCTAGTTTAGTTCTGTGACTGGTCCCAGCATACTCAAGCTTAACTTTTCAGTATTTGCTTCTTTTTCATCTCAACTTTTTCTCCTTCCTTGTGTGGTTTCTTGAACTATAAACTGTGCTTGCTGTCACTTCTTGGCATCTGACTATCTGGTTTGGCCTTATGATGAAATATGTCCTCTGAGAAGCAGAGAGCTGAACAATGTGTTATTGTCATGCACTTGACATTTCAAAGTTGCCTATTTACTTTGGCAAAGTCATTCTTTTCCTCACCTGTTTGGAAGGAAAGAAAGAAAAAAGGAAGGAGGAAAGGAGGGAAGAAAGGAGGGAGGGAGGGAGGGAGGGAAGGAAGGAAGGAAGGAAGGAAGGAAGGAAGGAAGGAAGGAAGGAGAGGGAGGCAGGGAGGGAAGGAGGGAAGGGAGAAAGAGAAAGGGAGGGAGGGAGGAAATGAGGGAGGCAGGGAGAAAGAGAGGAAGGAAGGAAGGAAGGAAGGAAGGAAGGCAGGCAGGCAGGCTTATTTAATATCAGGAGGCCAGTGCGGTGGCTCATGCCTGTAATCCCAGTACTTTGGGAGGCCAAAGAGGGTAGATCACCTGAGGTCAGGAGTTCAAGGCCAGCCTAGCCAATATGGTGAAACCCCTTCTCTACTAAAAATACAAAAATTAGCCAGGTGTGGTAGCGGGTGCCTACAATCCTGGCTACTCGGGAGGCTGAGGCAGGAGAATCGCTTGAACCAGGGAGGCAGAGGTTATAGTGAGCTGAGATCATGCCATTGCACTCCAGCCTGGGCTACAAGAGCACAACTCTGTCTCAAAAAAAAAAAAAAAAAAAAAAAAAAAGATTGGGATTGGCTTGGGTGTGTGATCTCCTCTCTCCAGGGTGCAGATGCATTCCCTCACCTCCGTATATAATTCATGGCAAGATTCATGTGAATTCTGTGACAGCTATAGAAATTATTAAAATGAACAGGCATCCACTTATCCAGAGCCAGGGAGTTCTAAAAGCTCTGCCAGTTCCTCAAGAGCAAGGATCCTGCCTTTTTCATCATTGTTCCCCTGACAGGATTTAGTACAGTGCCTTGCATGTCCATCCAGTATGCATTAATTCAGAGCTTACAGTTCTCACTGAGGATATACAGAGAAGAGTAAGACCTAGAATGTCAGCAGGTAAACAAATATTACAAGTATGCTAAGTGCTATAAAAAATCTCATGTACACAAGACTGTGGGAGAACAGAGAAAGAAGCTACTGACTGATTCCGCCTAGGGAAGACAGGGAAGTATCACCCAGGTAGTTGCATTTAGGCAAGGACTTGAAGGATGGATGGAGGGAACAGCATGTGAGCTACAGCAGCTGGAAAGTATGACACAATGGGGATACAGTGACACTTCTGAGTATTTGGAGCACAGAGTTCCTGCCAACTATAAGTGGAGTGGAGGCTGAAAAGATAGGTAAAGGAACTTGTGTAACACGCTTCAGATTTCCTGGGAGTGTTGGCAAGAGTTGGGGGAACAGGCAGTTTCGCACATTACTGGTGAGTGCACTCAAGGTGTAACCTTTATGGAGCACAAATTGGCAATATCTACCGGAAGTAAAAATGTACATCCCTTTTGACATGGCAGTTATATTATACATTTAGGAATTTATGCTATCAATATATTGTAAAATTACCTATGAACAAGATTAGTTATAATAGCATTGCTCACAAAAGCAAAAGACTGGAAAAAACAAAACTCAATTCTATTAACAGGGATTAGTTAAACAAATTATGGTACATCCATAGAATGGAATACAATGGATAATTGCCAAAAAATCAGTGAATTCCTTATATACTGACAGGGAATAAACTCTAAGATATAACATAGCTCTGGGTGGATGGGAAGAGTAGAAAGAAGAATTTTCACTGTATTCCATTATGCATCTCTTCAATTTTAAACTATGTGAATGTAACACCTAGTCAAAGAAATTGAATACAATTAAAACTTTTTTAAAAAGAGGTATGACAGACTCAGACATGTTATTCAGGAGCATGAGGACCGTGAGGATCAAGAACCAGGAGGAAAGAGACCATAGGCAGAGAGACTAATTCAGAGGCTACTGCCCACACCAGTCATGAGGTGGTGGCGCCCTGAACTCAGTGGCAGCAGATATGGAGGAAGGGCACAGATTTTGGATATCATTTGGGGGTGATTTTACTTAGCTTATTTTGGCCATTTACTATAGCCCAGGCAGGAGCCATTTTATTCCTCCTACCAGCACAAGAGATTTTGTGGGGGTGTGTGTGTGTGTGAGTGTGTTTATTTTCACAAGTCCCATAGTAAAGAGTCCCATTTTACAGAGGAAGAAACTAAAGCTCAGGGAGATTAAGTGACTTATCAAAAGTCACACAGGCAGAGTAAATGGGTTCAAACTGCTACCCCCACACCACACTGGGGGCCTCTGTTGCAGCTAAGTGAGTAACCAGATCCGGGGGCAACAGCTGTGATTAGGTAAAGGGAGGAACCTGGGAGAGAGCATGGAAGCCTTTTGGCAGCTGTGAAAGACCGCTCTAGCTCCTGAGGTCATAGATAGCTCTGAGAAAGGGTATGTATCCTTGTCTGTGGGCTAGAATTTAGAGCATCCCTTAAGGGGCCTGTGGTTCCAATGTCTTGAGATCTACTCCAAGACTGGGAAAAGTCCAGACCTCCCTAAGGTCTACTGAAGCCGGAGGCTCCATAAGACTCAATTCTTCCAGTCTCTCCAGCAGGGATTCAATTCACTGGCTCTGGGGGCTTGCCAGGGCAAGATGGGCCTCTCCCTCCCCAGCAGGAAGAGCTAGAAAGGGGTTCCCCGGGGTGCCGTTTAGCTGGAATGGGCTCCATATTTTCCTCTCCTATCTCCCTGCAGTATCAAGTGTGTGACTATTGATTTCCTCCCTGCATTTGTTTTTGTTATTCATTATTTATGGGATCATTTTCCATCGTTCGTGCATGAAGGCAAATTTTGTGTAAAAATCAATTGAGTGAGCACCGCCGATGGCTTGTTGCGTTCTCTTGGCTTTCATCTCTGAGGCATCAGTTCTCGGGAGATGCAGAGCAGGAGATGGGATTAGGAGCATGCCAGAGTGGGAAGGGGAGGTGAGGACAGGGCAGGGTTAAAAACCTGCCTTCAGAGTCCTAGCCTGTGGAATCACTTTTCATCCCTCCAATATTCTGTTGAGGTCTCCTGGAAGTCTACGTAAAGACTCATGTGTTCCTGCCCTCATCTCATCCCTACTTCCCTTGTCCCTTTGCCAGGCTGCCTCGATGAAGGGGTAGAGTTCCAGCTGTAGAACAATTTCCATTTCATATAGATTTATTTCAATGTAGAAACCCATGGAACCCTTCAGGACTGAGGCTTGGGGGCCTGCTCTCTAGTGGCTCATTCTGAAGACTCTAGGGAAGTCACCCTGAAAGATCAGACAAGGGAGAGTGGGACTAAGAGCAGGGCTGACATTTAAAAGCATCTGCTGTATGTCAAGTCAGGCTGGGTGCTTTGCTTATGTTCATATTTGAGCTTTAGCGCAAATATGTGTGAGGTAAGTGAGAGTAAAGAAAGGAGCAAGGAGCCGGGCGCGGTGGCTCATGCCTGTAGTCCCAGCACTCTGGGAGGCCAGGGCGAGTGGATCACCTGAGCTCAGGAGTTCAAGACCAGCCTGCCCAAGATGGTAAAATCCTGTCTCTACTAAAAATACAAAAATTAGCCAGGCATGGTGGCACACATCTGCTGTCCCAGCTACTTGGGAAGATGAGGCAGGAAGATCACTCAAGACCAGGAGGTCAAGGCAGCAGTAAGTTATGATCGCACCACCGCATTCCAACCTGGGCAAAAAAGTGAGACCCCCACCTCCTTCCCTGCAAAAAGAAGGAAGGAAGGAAGGAAGGAAGGAAGAGGAAGGAAGGAAGGAAAAGGAAGGAAGGAAGGAAGAGGAAGGAAGGAAGGAAGGAGGGAAGGAGAAGGAAGAAGGGAGGGAGGGAGGGAGGGAAGGAGAGAAGGAGGGGTGGGCAAGGGATTTGGTGTCAGAAAAGTCTTGGTTAAAGTCCCTATTAGTCCCTTCCTAGATACGTGACCTTGGATGCGATATTGAACCTCTCTGGGCCACAGTTTCTCACTTGTAGAATTGGGATAACATTACTGCTTACCTCACACGAGGCCCTGCAGTTAAGGGTCGGTGTCTGTGGCTCATGGTGAAGACTTGATCCCTAAAAGCTGGCTCCTTTATTCCTTCCTCTCCCAGCTTAAATGTCACTTCCTCAGAGAGCCCATCCCTTTCACTCTAGCTACAGTGGGTCCTTCCAACCCTGGCAGTGACTTTCTGTCATACCACCCTTCATTTCCTTCTTGTGTGCATCACGATCTATACCTCTCTGGATTATTTGGGAACTGCCTCATCTCTCCTCATGCTTCAGTTAAAACATACGCTCTATGAGGACATGAACTTGAGTGTCAGAATCTAGTACAGTGCACATGTGGCAGATGGTGGATTCTCAGTAAATGTAAGTTACTATTGCCATCATTCTCATTTTCCAGATGGGGGAATAGAGGCCAGGCTGAGTAACCTGCCCAAGCATCACTAGGTAGGTAGCACAGCTGGCATTCCCACCCAGTGTGTCTGACACCAAAGCCATGCTCTTTCTACTCCCCAACTGGTTTTGTTTTTTTTGTTTGTTTGCTTGTTTATTTTTTTTCAGAGTCTCACTCTGTCACCCACACTGGAGTGCAGTGGCGCAAACTCCACTCATTGCAATCTCTGCCTGCTGGGTTCTCCTGCCTCAGCCTCTGGAGTAACTGGGATTACAGGCATGCACCACCACACCCGGCTAATTTTTATATTTTTAGTAGAGACAGGGTTTCACCATGTTGGCCAGGCTGGTCTCAAACTCCTGACCTCAAGTAATCCACCTGCCTCGGCCTCCCAAAGTGCTGAGATTACAGGCGTGAGCCACCGTGTCAGCCCCATTCCCCCAATTTTCATGTTGCCACGAGATCAAATTCAATGCTTGGCAAAACTAGAAACTGGTCAAATGTTTTTTGCAGCACTTCTCCCTCTGCTACATCCTCTTCCCTTTTTAAATCTACTTTTATAGTTTGGCAGTGGTCAACCAAGATCTGAGGCTACATTTCTTAGCAAGTGTTTCTGACTGACTGAATAATCAATCCTCAAAAGAACATTCTCCTCCACTTCCCAGGGCCCTGGAGCTGCCCAGTGCCATCCTAGCCACGCCACGCTGGGTTCAGGATAGGTCTCAGTAGGGCACGGTACTATCAAAGGACAACCTTACACAGACCATGAGTCACAGAAAAGTTTCAACAGCTCTGCTCCTCACTGAGTCCATAGGGGATGGGTACACAATTTGTAAAATTTAACATGGTTCTTCAATTTTTCAAATGACAGTTTGCCTGGGCTACATGGGAATTTCTCATTCACTCAGAGTTTTGGCTAAGAGTCTGTCCCACTCCTCTTGTAGAAGAACATGCTGATCTCCATTTGAAGAGGCTTCTAAACACCAGAAGGGATACGGCTTTCTGGGGGAAGGTCTGTGGGCCAGAGATGTGTTTTGTTTTAAGAGAAAAGTCAGAAAGACAAGGAAATCAAGATTCTACCTCCCAACCATCCAGGACTAAGGTCTCTCCCAAAGATCACCCAAGTGGGCATATATGACTCAAGGAACAAGAGGCAAAGCATTCAGGATGCCTTTAGAAACCTTAGATCTAAGAACCATCTAAGACTGGGAAAGACTTGGGATAGAAAAGACCCAGAAAATCTGGGAGACCCCCGGAAGACATCTAGACCAAGGGTCTGCAAACTATGACCTGACAACCAAAGCTGACCTACTGCCTGTTTTTTACAAATAAAGTGTTACAGGAACATGGCCATGCCCATTTGCCCATTTATTTCCATATTGTCTATGGTTGCTTCTGCACTGCAATGGTAGAGTTAAGTAGTTGCAACAAAAATGTATGGCCACAAATCCTGAAATATTTACTATTTAGCTGGTTACCGAAAAAGTTTGCCACATTGTTTCCTAAACTGAGTTCTGAGAAACACTAGCATCCCTGGAATCATGGTTATTAAGAAAAAAAGAAAAAGTGGAAGAGGTTACCGTTTCGTCAAATACGTTTGAGAAATGCTCCATTCTGAAAAGACTAAAAAGTTTTGCAGTTAAAACAAACAGCAGCAACAACCAAAAAAGTACTCTTTGAAAATTTCCCAAGTTTATTTTATTTGTCCATGGGATATTTTCTATGGTAAAACAATATGTCTGGAGTTACCAGTGGTGCATGTATGTAATTTGATAAATATCTATATAGCTCATTTATTCCAAAATGTCAGTCATTTTATGACCTTTTCGATATTTGCCAATTGTGTGTACAACCCACATACTATTTATTGAATGTATTTACTAAACGTTTTTCTTTAATTACTCCCTTTTAAAACTTGGTCTCAACCAGTTAACAATATCCATGAAATTATGCATTCGAAATACATGCATGTGTGTGTGTATACAGGGGGGTGGGTAGAGCTATAAAAATAGACATATTGTTCTGTATACCCACTTAATTATCTACATACTACCCATGGAAGATGACATAACACACTTTAAGATATGTTGGATAAGTTAAATTAATTAAAAATCCAGTTCCTCAGTTGCATTTGCCACATTTCAGCTGCTCAATAGCCACATGTGCCTGGTAGCTACCATATTGGATTGTGCAGATACAGAGCATTTCCATAATCTCAGAAAGTTTTACTGGACAGCACTAGGCCTTTCTAGAATCTTTTTTTTTTTTTTTTTTTTGAGACAGAGTTTTGCTCTTGTTGCCTAGGCTGCAGGGCAATGATGCGATCTCAGCTCAATGCAACCTCTGCCTCCCAGGTTCAAGCGATTCTCCTGCCTCAGCCTCCCGAGTAGCTGGCATTATGGGAATGTGCCACCAAGCTTGGCTAATTTTGTATTTTTAGTAGAGATGGGGTTTCACCATGTTGACCAGGCTGGTCTTGAACTCCTAGCTTCAGGTGATCTGCCTACCTCAGCCTCCCAAAGTGCTGGCATTACAGGCATGAGACACCGCACCTGGCCTCTAGAATCTTTTAAAACTACTCAGTACTGTTGCTTCCCTCACTGTCTCCACCCCCTACTGAATTGTTTATAACTCTTCCAGCAAACCCTGAGGAGGATGGCTATCAGGATGAAAGCCAATGCTCTTTCTTCATCTTATCTCCTCACCAGAGACAACCACCCTCCCCCAAATACTCTACTTCTCTCTCTCTCTCTTTCTTTCTCTCTCTCTCTCACACACACACACACACACACACACCCCTATACTCCAATGCCACCTATTTCTACCCTTTGGTCTATACAAGAAAGATCCAGAGCTGCCTTCGGGGACCCAAGAGCCAGCCTAGAACCTACTAGAATGGCAAAGACTGAACATGGGAGCTTCCTCATTCTGGGCTGCAGGCTCTCAACATGCAAAAGAAAAAAGATTGGATTTGATCAAATATCACGTGTTTGTGATCTGTGAGCTACATCTGGCTTACATATGTGTTTAATTTGGGCCACGTGATTTTTAAATTTTTATTTTATGGTAAGAGAGATGAGGTGATATCACATTTTAGAAATCTAAATTGCCAGCTTCTCAGGAAAAATCAGATTTGCTCACATTCTGCTAATGTCTCCACACAGCAATTACCAGCTGCTAAGTAACTTCTGCCCCCTTAAAGCCAGGCACATGCTAACTGGTTAACCTCAATCGGCACCACTCTGCTGCCCAGTGCCCAGTGTGTGGCTATTCAAGGATATTACAGTGTTTCTTTTTACCTATGTGAGAATTATGTAATATGTGGCACAATAAATGGGAATACACTGGTTTTCAGGGGCTGTTTGAGCCCTGTGATTGGAACCTGCATTTATTAGCAGGCTTGATGAGTACGGGTTTGGTCTGCTGTTTTCCTAAATTTGAATATCTTCAAGCCTGTGATATCTTTTTCCCATGTAACATATTACTTGGCCTCTAGAGAAATGGTACTTAATTTTAGAAGAAGTCACAGAAAGCTGGGCGTGGTGGCTCACGCCTGTAATCCCAGCACTGTGGGAGGCCAAGACGGGTGGATCATGAAGTCAGGAGATTGAGACCATCCTGGCTAACACGGTGAAACCCCATCTCTACTAAAAATACAAAAAATTAGCTGGGCTTGGTGGCGGATGCCTGTAGTCCAGCTGCTAGGGAGGCTGAGGCAGGAGAATGGCGTGAACCTGGAAGGCGGAGCTTGCAGTGAGCCGAGATAGCACCACTGCACTCCCGCCTGGGCAACAGAGCGAGACTCCATCTCAAAAAAAAAAAAAAAAAAAAAGGAAGAAGAAGAGGTAACAGAAGCCTTTGGGAATTTGATAAAAGCTGTAGACTTAGTAAGGGTGGTAATGGACACATAAAGACACAAACTTTTGCATACAGTTTCAGGGGGTACAAAGACACCCCCTCGCCCCCAGCACATCCCTGGCTCTCCGAGGAGTCCTCAGACCTTCATTCAGAATCCCTGCCCTGGAGACTTCCCCTTAAAGTAGGTTGTTTACATCAGCTCCATTCTCTCCCAAAACTTAATCTTACAATAATAATCAAAGAATATTTAAAGCATAAGCCTACAGGGACAAAGACAATAAGAAAGAAAACAACTGCCAAAAAAAAAAAAAAAGCTGGACACTGGAAAGTAAATAGATAAGAGGTCATTGGTATAACAGACTCGAGGTCATTGGTATAAGAGACTCAAGAAAGCGGAATCCTAAGTCCACAGTGGGAAAAGCTGAGAAGCAATGTGAAATGCACAGCAGACTGTCTACAAGACTTGTGAAGTGACAGTACCACTATCTCTGGAAGTGGGAGTGAAGATAAGGCCGCAAGTGGGCAGATTAGTTGAAAGTCTGTTTAAGAAGCAGTTAGATCCCAGTTTACCTCCCCTACTTGGCACAGCGGGCAACTGCCTTTCCTGAAACTTGGCAGAACACTGGCAATTTATTCATTGGAAACTTTTTTTTTAAAGTCACTGTATTTGGGACACCAACCATAGTTAAGGGTGGGAAATCATACTGAAAACAGAAGGATTACTAAAATTATACATTCTAAATGTTGAAAACCCCATTCCTTTTCCTCCACTCAGCATCTTGAACATGAGCAGCCAGACAAACATACTCCAAGCAGGAAATTGAAAGAGTCTTCTCTGAGAATCTAGCCAGTCCAAAAAAGAAAAAAAAAAAACACTACCATTAGGGAACCCCCAAGGAAAGAGCCCAGCTGGTTCACCCTAAATAGCACACCAAAGTTGGCTGCATGTGGTGGCTCATGCTTGTAACCCCAGCACTTTGGGAGGTAGACACAGGCAGATCAGTTGAGGCCGGGAGTTCGAGACCAGCCTGGCCAATGTAGCAAAACTCTGTCTCTACTAAAAATACAAAAAATTAGCTGGGTGATGGTGCATGCCTGTAATCCCAGCTACTCAGGAGGCTGAGGCACAAGAATTGCTTGAGCCCAGGGGGCAGAGGTTGCAGCAAGCCAAGATCATGCCACTGTACTCCAGCCTGGGCTGCAGAACAAGGCTCTGTCTCAAAAAAAACAAAAGAAAACCAAAATAAACAAACCTAACACGGGTGCACACAGCCTTCAATAAACTTTTTTACCCAATTAACTAAACAGTATCTAATACAAGGAACCAAAATAGATATGCTGAAAATATTGAAAAGCATCTTGGAGAAAGCAGACTGATGGAAGGAGAAATTGAAAAGAAACTACTAGTGACACTCTCAGAGGTATTACTGAAGATATGGCATTCATGAAACAAAAATATTTTTTTCTGGGCCCGGTGAGGTGACTCACTCATGCCTCTAATCTCAGCACTTTGGGAGACCAACACAGGACAACTGCTTGAGCCCAGAAGTTTGAGACCAGCCCAGGCAACATAGCAAGACCCATCTCTACAAAAAAACTTAAAAATTAGGTGAGTGTGGTGGTGTACACTTGTAGTCCCAGCTACTTGGGAGGCTGAGGTGGGAAGATGACTTGAACCCAGGAGGTCGAGGCTGCAGTGAGCTGTGTTCACACTTCTGCAATGCACTCCAGCCTAAAAGAGCAAGGCCCTGTCTAAAATACAATAAAATAAAAAATAAAAACACAAGAAAAAGAAAAAGAATTAAAATTTTTTTTCTTAAATTTAATGTGCAAAAAGATCTGCTAGAACCTTTTTAAATGACAAGAGAAATGAAAAACCCAATAGAAAGTTTGGAACATAAAATTGAGGATGATATAGTTTGCTTTATTTGACTCCCTCCGAATCTTATGTTGAGATTTGATCCCCAGTGTTGGAGGGGGGCTAATGAAAGGTGTTTGGGTCATGAGGGCAGATCTCTTGTGCCATCTGTGAGGTAATGAGTAATTTGTCACTCCATTAGCTCCTGCAAGAGCTGATTATTTAAAAGATTCTGGCTTAGGATTGTCTTGGCAATGCGGGGTCTTTTTTGGTTCCATATGAACTTTAAAGCAGTTTTTTCCAATTCTGTGAAGAAAGTCATTGGTAGCTTAAGCTGGAGGCATCACGCTACTTGACTTCAAACTATACTACAAGTCTACAGTAACCAAAACAGCATGGTACTGGTACCAAAACAGAGATATAGACCAATGGAACAGAACAGAGC
Source organism: Papio anubis (assembly GCF_008728515.1). Lineage (NCBI taxonomy): Eukaryota > Metazoa > Chordata > Mammalia > Primates > Cercopithecidae > Papio > Papio anubis. The sequence goes on along the minus strand of NC_044980.1, from coordinate 139,085,844 downwards.
CCTCAGAAATAATACCACACATCTACAGCCATGTGATCTTTGACAAACCTGACAAAAACAACAAATGGGGAAAGGATTCCCTATTTAATAAATGGTGCTGGGAAAATTGGTTAGCCATAAGTAGAAAGCTGAAACTGGATCCTTTCCTTACTCATTATACGAAAATTAATTCAAGATGGATCAGAAACTTAAATGTTAGATCTAAAACCATAAAAACCCTAGAAGAAAACCTAGGTAATACCATTCAGGACATAGGCATAGGCAAGGACTTCATGTCTAAAACACCAAAAGCAACAGCAACAAAAGCCAAAATTGACAAATGGGATCTAATTAAACTAAAGAGCTTCTGCACAGCAAAAAAACTACCATCAGAGTGAACAGGCAACCTACAGAATGGGAGAAACTTTTTTGCAATCTACTCATCTGACAAAGGGCTAATATCCAGAACCTATAAAGAACTCAATCAAATTTATAAGAAAAAAACAAACAACTCCATCAAAAAGTGGGCAAAGGATATGAACAGACACTTCTCAAAAGAAGACATTCATACGGCCAATAGACACATGAAAAAATGCTCATCATCACTCGCCATCAGAGAAATGCAAATCAAAACCACAATGAGATACCATCTCACACCAGTTAGAACGGCAATCATTAAAAAATCAGGAAACAACAGGTGCTGGAGAAGATGTGGAGAAATAGGAACACTTTTACACTGTTGGTGGGACTGTAAACTAGTTCATCCATTGTGGAAAACAGTGTGGCGATTCCTCAAGGATCTAGAACTAGAAATACCGTTTGACCCAGCCATCCCATTACTGGGTATATACCCAAAGGATTATAAGTCATTCTGCTATAAAGACACATGCACACGTATGTTTATTGCGGCACTATTCACAATAGCAAAGACTTGGAATCAACCCCAATGTCCACCAGTGACAGACTGGATTAAGAAAATGTGGCACATATACACCATGGAATACTATGCAGCCATAAAAAAGGATGAGTTCATGTCCTTTGTAGGGACATGGATGCAGCTGGAAACGATCATTCTCAGCAAACTATCGCAAGAACAGAAAACCAAATACCGCATTCTCACTCATAGGTGGGAAATGAACAATGAGATCATTTGGACACAGGAAGGGGAACATCACACACTGGGTCCTATTGTGGGGGTAGAGGGGAGGGATAGCATTAGGAGATATACCTAATGTAAATAATGAGTTAATGGGTGCAGCACACCAACATGGCACATGTATACATGTGTAACAAACCTACACGCTGTGCACACGTATCCTAGAACTTAAAGTACAAAAAGAAAAAAAAAAAGAGACTCTGGCACTCCCCTTCTCTCTCTTGCTTCCCCTCTCCTCTGTGAGCTGCATACTCTGACTCCCTTCACCTTCTGCCTTGGGTGGAAGCAGTCTGTGGCCCTCACCAGATGCAGATGCCCAGTCTTGAACTTTTCCAGACATCACAATCAGGAGCCAAATAAACTTTTTCTTTATAAACTGCCCAGCCTCAGGTCTTCCTTTATAGCAACACTAAATGGACTAAGACAGAAGAAAACACAAAGTAACAAGAAGGCAAAAAGAGAAAAATAGTACAGAAATATAAGCAACTCAGAGAACCAACCCAGTTGGTCTAAATCAAAATAATAGACATTCCAGAAATATAAAAATATGGAACTAAGAACAGAAAACTTCAAGGAAATAATGCAAGAAAATTTCTCAGAGTGAAAGTTCTGAGTTTCAATATTAAAAAATTGCTCAGCAGAATAAACAAAAAGAATATACCCTATAAGCTTCCAGAAAGTTTTTTTTTTTTTTCCTGCAAAAATCAAGAATGAGAATGACTGTAAGCAGGCCCAGAATGCAACTAGTTTAGCCCGAAGCAGGCCAGAAGGCTCCAATGGAGGCTTCTTCAAGATTAAACTGATAGACCCCTTCGTGTGTTTGAAAGTCTTGGCCAGGTGCGGTGGCTCACGCCTGTAATCCCAGCACTTTGGGAGGCCAAGGTGGGTGGATCATGAGGTCAGGAGTTCAAGACCAGCCTGGCCAAGATGGTGAAATCCTGTCTCTTCTATTAGCCAGGCATGGTGGTGGCCACCTGTAATTCCAGCTTGAATTGCTTGAACCCCGGAGGTAAAGGTTGCAGTGAGCTGAGATCACGCCACTGCACTCCAGCCTGGGCAACAGAGTGAGACTCCGTCTCAAAAAAAAAAAAGTAAGTCTTGAGAGGAGATTTACATAAATGGTGAGTGTTTAGGGTTAATAATAAGCATGCCAAAAAAACAAAACAAATGTTAAAAGCCCTAATTATTAATTCCCAGAAAAATTAAATACCATGTAGCAAAGGAAAAGCAACTATAGTATTTTACATGGCTCAGCAGTAAAGGTTGCTTGCACACAAAACATGAACACTGAATATTAATATAACCAAAACTAAGATTTGACTGTATTGGAATGATGAGGAGATGGGAATCAGGGTAGGGAATGAAAGAGAGCACTCTCCTCATCTTTATTACAGGAAAGTGAATAAAATGCCTAAAACTGAATGATCAAGAAGTAATGACATAAACATGACATTTAGAGGTACTAAGATAAATATCAAAATAACCAGCTAAAAGCGTCGAATGTGATTGCCTTGAAGAATCCAGGGATGAGAGGAGGAAGGCTGAAGGATAGTTCTTTTTTTATACCAAGCTTTGCTAAACTATTCAAATCTTTAAACTCTGTACACATATAACATTGATTTTCAAAACAAATTAAAAATACAGGAGTCCTGCTCTGACTCTTGGGAATAACATAAGCATTGCCCAGTTTCTAACTGTATAGCCTTCTTGGTCAGAGAACACAGCCTGTGACCACTCGTTTGTTGGCATCAAATCTCTCATCCTTCAGAAAAGAGGCAGCTCTTCTTATACCCCTCCCACCTTTTGAAACCACACAGGACTGGGTTTCAACTCTGAAGGGGTCAACATACAGGTCAGCAGCTGGTTTGTTCTGGAGAAGATGTGCCTCTGTCTTAACACTCCATGTACAAAGAGGAAGGCCACGGGAAAGTTTCATCCATGCAGTTGGTAGCCAACAGGGAGACAGAGGGACTGGCTCCATCAGTGAAGTGGTCTAATTTGGTTGCTAGGAACACACACCTTCCTCTCCAGTTGTTAACTTCCTCCTGTCATTTAAAAAAAAAAAAAAAACATATATATATATAGAGAGAGAGAGAGTCAAGTTCCATAACTTGGTGCCACCTGATGTTAAGCTAAATCACAGGGCTTTGGAGGCAATTTTCTGTCTCTTTAGCTCCATGACTTTTCTCTCTGAAGAGGAAATGGGGAGGAAAGGAGGATATCACTCATAGGTTACATAGTAGGCTAACAGGGATATTTAGAAAGGTTGGGACTGGTTCCCAAACATTATAGAGAAGTCAAGATAAGGTTAACTGGTCAGCACATAAATTGGTGCTGAATCCTAGGAAATGAGGTACCACTAGTGTCCAATTTGGGTGTAAGCTTCATGCAGGCAGAGGCCGAATATCAAATTCTCCTCTGAGTTTCCAGCACCTTAAGCAGGGCCTATCACAGAGCAGAGTAATGTAACCTTTATTGAATTAACTCATTATATTTCCAGACCATGGCTGTTTCTGAGGAAGCCAGCTATCTATACAAAAATCAGAAGAGAACCCATTTTTCTTCCGTTCTTCAGTCAACTTGTGCTAGAAAAAAAAATTTAATAACACAAGTTCCTCAAAAAATTAAAAGTTAAAAACTGAAATACCATATGATCCAGTAATCCCACTATTGGGTATATAGCCAAAGAAAATGAAATCATTTTGTCGAAGAGCTATTTGTACTTCCATGTTCATTGCAGCATTATTCACAATAACCAAAATATGGAATCGGCTGGGCGTGGTGGCTCACACCTGTAATCCCAGCACTTTGGGAGGCCAAGAGGGATCACTTGAGCCTGGGAGTTCCCAACCAGCCTGGGTAACATGGCAAACCCTGCCTCTACAAAAAAACAAAAAAAAATCAGTCTTAATGGGTGTGGTGGTGCACACCTGAAGTCCCAGCTACTTGGGAGACTAAGGCAGGAGAATCACTTGAGTCCAGGAGGCAGAGGTTGCAGTGAGCCAAGATAGCACCACTGCACAACAGCTCAGGTGACAGAATGAGACCCAGTATCAAAATATATAAGGAATCAACCTAAGTGTTAAGTGTCCATCACTGGGTAAGTGGATAAAGAAACTGTGGCATACCTACACAATGGAATACTGTTCAACCTTTAAAAGAAGGAAATTCTGTCATTTGCAACAACGTGAATGAACATAGAAGACATTATGTTAATGAAATAAGACAAATACCACATGATCTCACCTACGTATGGAATCTCAAAAAGTTGAACTCATAGAAGCAGTGAGTAGAATGGTGGTTACCAGGGGCTAGGGTGGTTACTGGGGAGAAGCGGTTGGCCGAGATGTTGGTCAAAAGATACAAAATTCCAGTTAGGAGAAATAAGTTCAAGAGATCTGTTGTACAACATGGTGACTAGAGCTCATAACAATGTATTTTATTCTTGAAAATCTCTTTAAGAGAGTGAATTTTAAAGTGTTCTCACTACAGAAAATGGTAAGTATATGAGGCCACACAGACATAGTTTAGTTCTATTTGGCCATTCCACAATGTATACATATTTCAAAATATCATGTCATACATCACACATATCTATAATCTGGGGGTCAATTAAAACAAATATATAAATGTATAATTCAGGGTATTCATAATCATTTTATTTATTTATTTATTTTGAAACAGACTCTCACTCTGTCACCCAGGCTGGAGTACAGTGGCACCATCTCAGCTCACTGCAACCTCTGCCTTCTGGGTTCAAATGATTCTCCTACCTCAGCCTCCGGAGTAGCTGGGATTACATGCCCGCCACCATGCCTGGCTAATTTTTGTATTTTTGGTAGAGACTGGGTTTCACCCTGTTGGCCAGGCTGGTCTTGAACTCTTGACCTCAGGTGATTCACCCGCTTCAGCCTCCCAAAGTGCTGGGATTACAAGCGTGATCGGCCTCATAATCATTTTAATCATTCTATTTATTTTATGTTGGGTCAAACAAAGATCTTTAGAAGTGCCCAGCATTCAATACTTTGCTATCCTTTCCCCTGTATGTAATTAAAAACAAAAATACTACAACATAAAATACAGGAGAGGAGGCCTGGCACAATTCTGAATTTGACTACTAGGATGCTTTTTTTCTTAATACCAGCTAGTGAAGTCTTCCAACGCACCTTTTCTTATTTTGGATATTTTCCCCTTGCAAATACCCTAAGTATATGTTTAGGCTGCGTTTATGTGATTAAGCCCTGTCTTGGAGCTTTCTTTCTTTCTTTTCTTTTCTTTTTTTTAATCTTTCTTTCTTTCTTTTTTTTTTTTTTTGAGACAGAGCCTCACTCTGTTGCCCAGGCTGGAGTGCAGTGATACAATCTCAGCTCACTGCAACCTCTGCCTCCTGGTTCAAGCATTCTCATGCCTTAGCCTCCTGAGTAGCTGGGACTACAAGTGTGCACCACCACGCCCGGCTAAATTTTGTATTTTTAGTAGAGAAGGGGTTTCACCATATTGACCAGGCTGGCCTCGAACTCCTGGCCTCAAGTGATCTGCCTGCTTCGGCCTCCCAAATTGCTGGGATTACAGGTATGAACCACTGCCACTGGCCTTAGCGCTTTCTGTATAGCCTATTGCTTCTGGATACACAAAGGCTCAAATGAAAACCTAAAAATAGCCAGTAATCTTCCCAAGCACTTTGACACTGTGTGATCAGGAAAAAGGAGACAAGGGGGTAAAACTGAGGAGACAGAAGGTCTCGCTTTTTTGTCATCCAGGTTGGAGTGCAGTGGCATAAACATGCTGACTGCACGCAGCTTCAACCTCCTGGGCCCAAACAATTCTCCCACCTTAGCCTTTCAAGTAGCTGGGACGACAGGTGCACACCACCAGGCCCGGCTTCTTTTTTAAATTTTTTGTAGAGATAGGGTCTCACCATGTTGCCCAGGCTTGCCTTGAACTCCTGTGCTCAAGCGATTTGCCTGCCTCAGCTAAAAATGGGAGAGAAGATAAAGCCAGGCCAGCAGACAAAAGGCAGTGAAGGCCCTCGGTCTAGTTCCTACTCCACAAAACCATTTTTAAATGACAGCGACATTTCCTCAGAAGTCTTTACTTCTCCCTATGCTAACACTATAGACTGAAAAGTATTTGAATTTTTTTGTTTTGCTTTGCTTTTTTTTTTTTTTTTTTCTTTGGGACAGGGTCTTGCTCTCTCGCCCAGGTTGGAGTACAGTGGCACAATCACAGCTCACTTCAGCTTCAATCTTCCGGGCTTAAGCAATCCTTCTGCCTCAGCCTCCTGAGTAACTGGGGCCACAGGCATGCGCTACATGCCCAGACAATGTTTGCATGTTTTGTAGGGATGGGGTTTCACCATGTTGCCCAAGATAGCCTTGAACTGAGCTCAAGTGATCTGCCTGCCTTGGCCTCCCAAAGGAGGTGTAAGCGCTTGCACCTGGCCTGAGTTTTTCTAATATAGTAAGCTGATAAAGGAATAGAGCCTAATATTTTTATCACTATCAACTTTAAATCTATATCTTTGTATTCCAAAGACAAATGGAAAAAGTAAAACTATTAAAATAATATTTCTATTCCAGGCTACTTTAAGCAAGTTGTAAGTTCTTTTGATGAGCTAGTACCTTTATATTGTACACGGGTGGGCTCTAGGAATGAACAAGCATTTATAGCAGCATCAGCTCTCAGGATGGAAAGAGATGTCATCTCACTACTCCCACTCTCCCTGACAGTATAACTCACTAGAATCTCTGCTCGAATCCTCAGACAGGGGCTCACAGAATGGCCCTCGCCTTCAACTGTGTTGACTGCCAGAGCCTTCTTCCTTGAAAGGAGCTGAAATCTTTTTCTCTGTGTGACTTATTTCCTATCTAGCTACACCCCTGGGGCCCCATAAAACAAACGTAAGCCTTCTTTCACATAAAAGCCCTTCAGATTTCAGCCTTAAAAACACAAGTCCATTTTCTTCTACAGGAGTAAGCTTGACACCACTCTCAAGGCAGACCATCCTGGTTTAACATCTGGGTTGTAGCATTTATAGTTGTTTGACTTTGGACAAGTTGTTTGACTTTCCTGGTGCCTAATTTATAAAATGTGTAATGTAATACATATACTTTACATAGGTATATGAAACATTTTAGAAAAGGAAGTATTTTGAGTATATGAACACTGCATACCTTTTAAAACTCCTTTCTTGGCAAGTTGCAGTGGCTCACCTGTAATCTCAACACTTAGGGAGGGCAAGGTGGGAGGATCATTTGAGGCCAGGAGCTTGCAGCTGCAGTGAGCTACGACCATGCCACAACACCCCAGCCTGGGAGACAGAGTAAGATCCTGTCTCCAAAAGAAAAATGAAATAAAATTCCTTTCTTTCCTTCACCTTTTGAGGGACAGGGTGTCACGAGAAGGAGAGTAAGCAAGAACAACTCATTCACTGACTCAAGTTCAAATATTTGTTAAATAGCTATTCTTCTAAAGTGATTGGCAGAAAGGTTGTTTATTGTTATTTACCATATATTGACTAAATTGCTTTTAAATATCATCCTTGCCCTACAACAAAACAGTTGCATTAGAGTTTATTTCCAAACTGGGCTACTTGTTCTTATGAGCCACATGTCAGTGTGCAGAATTGTGGTTGTAACCAAAGGTTCTGAATGCTGCATCAGTCTACTCCATGACACGCAGTAGTGTGTGTATGTGCACACACATGAGCTCATAGACTGAATGTTTGTGTACCCCCAAAATTAATATGTTGAAGCTCTAATCCCCAATGTGATGGTATTTGGAGCTGGGGCCTGTGGGAGGTAATTAGGTTATAAGGATGGACTCTCATGAATTGTGTTAGTGCCCTTTGAAGAAGAGACATGAAAGAAATGGTCTCTCTTTCTCTTGGCCATCTGAGGACACAGTGAGAAGGTGGTCATCTGTAAACCAAGAAAATGGCCCTTGCCAGACATCAAATATGTGGCCACCTTAATCTTTAACCTACCAGCCTCCAGAACTGTGAGAAATAAACTGTTGTTTAAGCCACCTTGCCTGTGCTATTTGTAACAGCAGTCCAAGCTGTCAAGTTCACGTGCACATTTGGCAAAACAGTCAGAGATGTGTTGTTGACATGGAATGCAAAATATATACCACCTTTAATGAAGTAAAAATTGACATAAAATTTGTGTTTCAGAATATACCCAGACTCCAGTGTGAGGCACTTCGGTTGAAAAAACAATATGTATAAGAAACCTTTTCCTCACTCTGGGCAAGAAATCTTTTTTTTTTTTTGCAGGAAGATTGTGAAAAATATAGATTCCTGGGTCCCTAGAACTACAGTGTCATATTTTCTAGCAAGAGGATCTCTAAGAACTCTTCCCAGCTCACATGCTAGGATTTCATATGTCTAACAGTGAAAGCATAAAATATTTGAGTCAATATTATTAAAGCCCCTCTTGCGATGGAAAAACCCTACTGTTACAGTCCAAGAAATACAGGTCTTCCCTCATTAACCTAACACAATTAATAGAAGAGATTGGGCCATCCTACACAAAGCCATAAGCAGTAGTAAAATGCTAAAGGCAAAAACAACTAAGAAGTAAAAAGCATAGAACAGATAGAAGTTCTGGAGAGTTAGGGATGGAAGAATTGAAGGTAATCCAAGTTTTAGTCATTTTACCTGGGCAATCTGACCAGTAACTCAGATCCCAAAGGCTGAATAAACTCACAACTGCAAATATTAACACAAGTCAGAAGGAAAGCAAATGAAGGTCTGAGAACAGAGAACAGGTGGTCTGGTTAGCTGGTTGTTTTTTTTTTTTTTTAGATGGAGTCTCATTCTGTCACCTATGCTGAAGTGCAGTGGCAGGATCTTGGCTCACAGCAACCTCTGCCTCCCGGGCTCAAGCGATTCTCCTTCCTCAGCCTCCTGAGTAGCCAGGACTACAGGCACCTGCCACCATGCCCAGCTAATTTTTGTATTTTTAGTAGAGACAGGGTTTCACCATGTTGGTCAGTCTGGTCTCAAACTCTTGGCCTGAAGAAATCTGCCTGCCTCGGCCTCCCAAAGTGCTAGGATTATAGGCATGAGCCACCGTGCCCAGCCAGCATTTTCTTATCTGCGGACTCCAGCCAGAGCTGGGGCAGGTTTGGGTACTACCTTGCCCAGCCCACAACAAACCACAGTCCCTCTGCCCCTAGACCTACCGATGGGGCTGGGTCTTCCTAGACCTACTGATAAACTGGCTTGGCTAAGCCAGGACTATTTAGTCTAACAAAATGTTTTAATTTTACCCCACCTCACCTACCCACGCTGCCACTTATTTTTAAACTTACAAACTGTTAGTATTTTTATTTTTTCAATGAGGGGTAAGGATTTGGGGGATCTCATTTCTACCAATGATCTTAGAAGCCTGAATTCTGGGAACCCAGGAGATAGCATACTTGATAGCCCTTCTCCCAGCTCTACTTTGATTGTACAACTATCTTTTCACAAACGAAATAGAAGAATAAAATAAGCCAAAATAAATATAAACATAAGACATGCCAGTGTCTATGCTGATTAGCTCACATAATGCTACAGCTGGCAGCCTCAGAGATCGTCTGGTTCAACCTTCTCATTTTTCCGATAGGGAAAGAAGGGCTAGGGCAAGGAAGTCTCAACTCAAAATCTCAATTCTGCCTGTTGGCAGAACCGGTTTAAAAAAATTTTTAACCTAGCTTATGACCCCTAATGTGGTGCTTTTTTCACTCCACCATGCTGTCTCTTGGGAGACTGTCTATTGATCTGAAAAATAATTTTGTCAAACCATCTGGAGTCTTTATTGGCAATTGACTCACCATCTCATTGGCACTTTATTTTTGCCTTCAGTAATATTCTTCCCAGTTTGGTAAAGTGGGTTCAGTACTTATGAGTATTTGACCCTAAATTTGGACAGTCAGATAAAGAAAGCCCTTTAGTTTGCCCAGTTTGGGGGGGGGTCTTAACCTGGGACCCAGGAATTTATGGATTGAATCAGGGGATCCATGACTTCTAGAAGTTAGCAAAAATTTTGAGTGCACAAATGTGCATTTATTTCTGGGTTAGGAACACAGTTTTCTTCAGATTCTCAAGGGATTCCATGAATCCTCACCAACATTGAACTACTGAACTATCTGGTTCAATTTCTTCAAGTTAGAGTTGGGGAAACTGAGGCACTGAGCAGTGAATAGACTTTCCAAGGTCAAACAGAACAGAGTAAAGCCTAGAACTCAGATCTCTTTGTGTATATTTTATATTCTTTCTCGCTACACCAGCAGGCCTGTGTATTTGTATTCTCACCCGAGATGATTCTGTTTCTCTGAGCTCACTCTGTTCCAACCCATGTTTTCTGCTACAAGAGGAATTCATTGAAGGGGTCTGTAGGGCTCAATACAAATCAACCCAAGGCCAGGAACAGCAGCTCCCTGTATCTCTCTCAACAGTAAATCAAGATCACCAGCTTGGAGTTCTGTCAAAGATTCCGAGGCCCTCGGCTCCCTCCCACGTGGGTGCTCAGCTGGAGTTTCTGCAGTCTGGAGTCTGGTGCTCAATCCTTATCCTTGGTGAATTATTTGTTTTTTTCTTTTTATTTTTTGAGACGGAATCTTGCCCTGTCACCTGGACTGGAGTGCAGTGGCGCATTCTTGGCTCACTGCAACCTCCACCTCCCAGGTTCAAGCGATTCTCCTGCCTCAGCCTCCTGAGTAGCTGGGATCACAGGTGCCTGCCAGCATACCTGGCTAAGTTTTTTTGTAATTTTAGTAGAGACAGGGTTTCACCATCTTGGCCAGGCTGGTCTCGAACTCCTGACCTCGTGATCCACCTGCCTCAGCCTCCCAAAGTGCTGGGATTAGAGGCATAAGCCACTGCGCCCAGCCACCTAGGTGAATTATTAAGTGATGTCATAAGTGTTTTCCCCAGTTCCGTCATAGCTGTGTACACCAAAGAAAAATTCCTCTTACTAGAGAAGCGGCCTTACTTGGAGGAGATGAAGGAGCAAAGAGATTTTTAAGGAAATTTAGTAAAATTAAGTACCATATGCACTGAAGCATCCAGTAGATACAGGTACCTCCATTATAGATATAGTGTCTAATTGCATAGCAATAACAGATAGGCTGCTTTAAATTATATTCAGAAGGAGGTGGGATAGAACTCAAATCAACATATAAACCCTCTTTAGCTTTATGAGTAGGCAGTTTTTATACATTATGATGTCTGTACCTCCAAATTAATTGTTGGTTAAAAAAAAAATCAGAATTTTGCCAGGCATAGTGGCTCCCTGCACTTTGGGAGGCTGAGGCAGGTGGATCACCTGAGATCAGGAGTTCGAGACTAGCCTGGCCAACATAATGACACCCCATTTTTACTAAAAATACAAAAAATTAGCCAGGTGTGATGTAATCCCAGCTATTCAGGAGGCTGAGGCAGGAGAATCACTTGAACCTGAGAGGCGGAGGTTGCAGTGAGCCAAGATCACACCACTGTACTCTAGCCTGGGCAACAAGAGCAAAGTGCTGTCTCAAAAAAGAGAAAAAAAGAAAAAAAAAAATTAGAAGTTTCAATTGCCCACTCAATTCATTATTTTAATTATTGATTTTATATAAAACTTCCTATGATCCTTGGTGTGGAAAGAATATTCAAGATTATTGTATCTCTAATTTTCTGATATCATAGCAAGAAGTTAAAACACAATGACTAAGAATGACAAATCAAGAAATGTCAGCCAATAAAATATCTCTGGAGTATGCATAAGAAACTGACAATGTTGTTTACCTTCAACAAAGAGAACTGAGTGACTTGGGTCAAGGAAGAAGAAAGACTTTTCATGGCAAATCTTTTAGTTCTTTTGAATTTGAATCATGTGTTATTTCATTAAAGTATTAACAAACAAACCTTGAATTTTGAGAAAAGAAATAGTGCCAAAGATATATTATTTAGACATGCAATTAACTACCAGAAGAAGCAACTAAAAATGGTTGAGGGTGGGGGTTGGTCAAATTGCCCTCCTGTATTATTCCATTTTTAAATGACATGCATAAATTAATTTGACCATACATAAAATGCATTTATAAAAAACAGAAAAGAAAATCACCTCTAACCAACTGGTTTTACAGGTAAAGAAACTGAGGCTCCAAGGTGGGGAGATACTATCAAGGTGGCAGAGTTTAGATGCACACACTTGGTTATGTCTCAGCCCAGAGCTTTCCTTAACATGGTCAGGGACTTTTTGAGTGGCTGGTGTGTAAATGCCTTCTAATTATTATTATTAGATGATTATTATTAGATTAAGACATTTTAAGGATATTTGAATAAAATTGACCTCTCCTTATTTTGATCCTCCGTGCTAATAATTGTACCCTTTTTTTATTTATTCAATTACAAGCAAATTGACAGGAGACATTTATATGAGGCAGCTTAAACCCCAGCTAATGGAGTGCCTAATGACTAATTGATCAGATCCCAACCCAGAGAGCAGCCCTGAGTGGCCTAAAGGAATTTATGCAATTAGTTTAGGTTTGGTAGAAATTGAGTGCATATGAAAGTAAGCTTTTTATGGTCTTGATTTATGAGGGCTGGACATTAACTATATCTGCCAAGAGGTGAGCAGCCCAGCAAAGCCTCAGGCGTTGGGGGGCTCTGTCACAGGCAGGGATGTTGGGATTTGGAGCGGTGCTGATGTCTGTTTTGGGAGGGAGCGGGAAGGAAAGTGGGGAAAAGAAAGATGGTGAAATTAGAGATGGGATTCCGCCAGAGACCTCAACGAAATTATGGTGGTGCCTCCCACCCATGTAATTCAAAGTAAAAACAATATTAAATGCTAAATATCTATAAAGAAGTCCAACAAAAGTCTGACTTTTCTCAGGATGAACACTTGAATTTGTGTGTGTGTGTAATCCTAAAAATCAAAGTCTTTTAAATATTAAATTACATATACAGTCTATAAAAAGAGAGCGAGCGCAGTTTCTGTCCCAGTTTGCCTCCAGTGGCAGGCAAGGCTGCGCAGGGCTGAATTGAGGGAGGGGGCAGAAATCTGACGGTTTATAGAGAAAAGTATAAGCAACGGGTGAGGAGGATCCAGAGCCGCGCGGACCCGGCAATCGCCCCTCCCGCGGTCCAGGGGACTCCTCAGGCCGGGACGCCGCCGAGGGGAAGCCCCCATCCGGAGGCGCCGGGAGGAGCCGGAGAACCCTGACCCAGCCCGGGGAGCCCGGGGAGCCCTGGGAGTCGCGCTGGTGCGGAAGCGCCGTCCGGGGACCAAGGGAAACCTGACTTGATCGGAAAAGAGCGATCGAAGGGGAGACTAATTTGCCCTCCGGAGTCCTCGCTGGCTCCGTCTGTCTGCCGGGGCGGGGTTACCGCGGGGGCTCCTGACGCTCAGCGGAAGAGAGGAAAGGGGAGAAGGCGACTCTGCCCGCGCCCGGGGACGCGGGCCCCCTCGGCACCTGGGGGTCAGCGTTTCACGCCTGCGAGGCTGGAGGGAAGCTAAGAGGGGCTGAGTGAGAGACACGCGAACAGACGCACGCGGACAGGGCGGGACACGCGAGAGGCGCGCGGGACACAAAGGCGTGGAGGCTCCGAAGCCCGGCGAGGACAGCGGGCGTTCTCGGCTCCCACCACCTCCTCTGCTCGCGCTGCCTAATCTGGTGCCAAATCGGACTCACCTGCTTCTCCTTCACCCCGAGGCGGTCCGCTTCCTCACCCCAGCCGGAGGTGATCTCACTTGAGAACGGAAGAAGCAAAGACACCGGGTTTTTGCCAGGTCTCTCCACTAAATGGCTGTGTTCACGACTTGTCCTGGCCAAGTTACATAAACTCTCTGTGCCTCTATGTTCTCATCTGCAAAATGGGATTAAAAATTGTACCTACTCATATGGTGTTGTTCAGGAACTAACAAATGAATGCGCTAAAGCGCTTGGAACAGTACCTCGCACAGGGGAATCCCGCCATACGTTTTGGATATCATTACTAGTCATTTATCCAGCAAACATTTGTGGAGCGCGGCCCTGCGTTGGGTTCAGGGAGGCAGGGGTGGATTGGGTAGGTGCTATCAGGCAGTCTTAAAGTCTAGGAAAGAAATAAAACGGGTGGTGTGATAGGGTGATTGGAGAAGAGCTGTTTTAGGTAAAAGGAGCCAGCTAAGTCCGTCCCGCTCTCTAGGCCTCACTGCCTTCTTCGATTAAAAAAAAAAAAAAAAAAAAGACGGCTCTTAGGCGTTCTGCCCTCCGGCTCAAACACTCTGGCGCCGGGGCCAAAAAGTGGGAACAGGGCGGGGAAGGGATGTTCGCTGGGAAAGAGGAGGAGTCCAAGAGCCCTGCTTCTCCTTCGCCCTCTGGCGCCCCGCCCCTCCTCGCGAGGAAGCGCCGCGCGAAGTCTGGAGAGGCTGGATGGTGCCCGGGATTCCACCAAGGAGGAAGTTCTGGGCTCCAGGAGCCGCTGACCGGGGTCAAGCTTCTCAGGGAGCTGTGTATTCGCACCAGGCACTCCCAGGGAGCGAATACTTCGTCCCTTGCGTAGCTGGGACGCAAAGTGTGCAAAGCGGTTTCTTTTAAGCTTCTGTCTTGCCCCTGACAACCATGCCGAGAGCTGACAGGCACTGCTACCCTGACCAGACTGTGGCTCACAGAGGGAAAATGTTGATTCCACTTGACTCCAAGCCCTGAACTTGCCCCACAACGCTGCCTTCACTTTTCTGAGTGTGAAAAATGTTTTAAAGCGACGAAATACGTGTCAGACCTGGCCTTACGTGATCTCATTTAATCATCAGAGCAATTCTGAGTCTTTTTTCCAGTTTTTCCAGTTTTACAGATGAGGACACCGAGGGTCAGAGCAGTAAGGTCACTTACTCAAGTAAGAGATGGAGCAGTTATTCCGCCCCAGGTCTGTCCACTCCAGAGCCGGAGCTGTTTCCATCTAGGAAGAAAGTAAAAGAACTGGAACTCAAACGTCAGGCACACTGGGCCAGGCAGAGTCACTCCCTGGTCCCCGCTCCCTGACTCTTCCCCTAGGTTCCAAGGGCCATGTCACAGAGCAACATCTGTGTACCCATAATCACCAAAGGGTGAAGCACAGTGTCTTCTATTTAAACAAGAAGGACACTGGCTACCTTTAAATAAAAGCCTGTGATGCAGACCACCACCTTGCTCCTGATCCCCATTCCCAGGAAGACTTGCCTATCCCTGATGGCTCTGTTCCTCCCTACAAACCCTTGAATCCAGAGAGGATTCGGCTGGAAGGGGTGCTTTCATTTTACAAAACAAAAGCCTAATTCATTCATTCAACAGACATCTGGTGTCTGCCACTCTAGGCCAGACCTTGAGCAGAGTGCTAGACATGAAGTAGTGAACAAAACTGAGACTACTTAGGCACATAGAGAGGAAGTCGCTGGCCAGAGATAACACAGTTCAGGAACCCAGGACTCCTGCCACCAAGTTCTGCCTGCCAGGGCTTTAGCCACGCTGGAATGTGTATACCTAGCTCATTCTAGATGAAGCCCCTGTTCCAGCCAGGCAATTCTCAAAGTCCCACCCTCCGGAGGCCTGATGAAGGTTTCTATGCAAACACCCCCAAATACTGACTTCATTTTCTTTTGGTACAAGTTAAAGACTCAGCTGAGTCTTGGACCGTGCGTGTTGCAAGATGACAGAATTAGGAAAGTGAAAACCTGCTCCAGGTGATCTTAGGAGACACCCTCAATTACTCTTCAAAATAAATTTGGGGAAGTTTTACAGCTGGCAGCAGAGGCTTAGAGAAGGCGATATGACTTGCCCAAGGTCACACGATTCGGACGCATACTAGGCTTGTGTAAACTCCAAACCTGCTAGTACCACCTCCCCTCCCCCCAGAGGTCTGTGCCTCCGCTGGACGAGTGGCAGAGGCGACTGCACAATCCTGGGGAAACCACATCTCCGGTTGCTTCCTGAGCAAGCCGAAGAGCGAGGCGACGGCGCCGGTCCGGCGCACTCAGGAGGAGGGAAAGGGTGTAGCGCTTCGCTGACCTGGCTGCAGCTCCGGCCTGCAGGTAAGAGCTGGTCAAAATTCTCCCGGGCGCCAGGGTCTCCGGCGCCTGCAGAAGACTAGGCGCAGAGGCACTGCTCGGAGACAGGACCTAGTGCGACTGGACGGTCTTGGAGCAGACCTTGCGCTCAGGAAACAGCTCCTCTTATCCCCGCCATAAAAGTCTCCCAAACTTTTGCTGTTGTCAATTAAATAAAAAAAAATTTAAAAAACTAAATAACGGCAGAGAACTTTTCGAAAAGAGGATGGAGGCAGATTTCCGTTTCTCTCCCGAGCCCGAAAATGCGAAGGCTCTTCTTACCTGCAGGAAACCTTGCAGCCCGCAAAAGCGCGTCCTTCTGGAGCGCTTCGCTTCGGTGCGGGACGCTCACGGTCGTCTCCTCTGCAGCCCAGCTGGGCTCCGGCCCTGTGTTTTATACCACTATAGGCAATTAATATTGCATCAGCCGTATTTTAAATTTTCAAAACCCACAATATAATGTAATGGCATAAGGGCATTTATTATTAAAGGACACCCGATGGAGAGGGAGGTGGAGGAATCGCTGGGGCTGTTGTGCAAGGCGGAGGTGAGGGGCTGAGGCCCAGAGAGCTGGGGGAGATCCACAAGTTTGCTTATGTGGTAGGGGGTGTCGCACTGCGCGGAGGGCAAACCCACTCTGCTCCGAATTTCGGGTCTTGGTTTGATGCCCCGGAACTCTTTGAGGACGAAGCAGGGAAATGTGCAGATGACTCCTGGACTTGGAGCTTTAAATTTTAAATCAGGAAGGCGTTTCTACGACTTCCAAATAAAAAAGAGGGAGCGGAAAGAGAACAGGGAGCTGGCATCTATGGAGCACCTATTATGTACAGGGCACTACGCTAGGCGCTTTGCAGCAGATATAGCAGTATCCCCACAAAGAAGCCGAGGTGGACCACAGAGTGAGTAACAACCTGGATGAGAATTTCAGATGAATTTGAAATTCCGAGGGGGCCCCACTAGAATGTCACAGCGAATACTTTTCTCCCTCTTTGCCTCTATTATCTCACCTCCTCTCAAGCTCTTTGAATCTTTTAAAATAATTTGTTGCCTACTAAGCCCAAGCACTAGTAGAAGTCTTAAATGAACAATCTTACCTAGTTCTGACAATAACCTTGTGAAATAAGCATTGGTCTCTTCATTCTGCAGACAAGCAATCTTGTTGGAGAAGGTTTAGAGAAATTAAGAAATTAGCCTCAGGATGATTCTGCCAGTGAGTGGAGGCATTGGAAACTCGAATCCCCATTAGTCTGGCTTTAAAGTTTACTAGCTAAGTCAAGTTGAGCAGAGTCTCATAGATTTGCAGGCAGGGAAGCATGGAAGGAAGTACCTTGAAACCTCAAGTTCAGACACAAGCCTCAGGGTCTCCCACGAGGAGATCCAAGTGAGTCTGCCATGGAAGAGGAGTGGGGAGAGGGGATGGCTGGGGGCTGGTCAGCAGAAACTGACAGCCCGGTCCTTTGGGGTTCTCCCTTTTACATCCTTTCCAAAGCTAGTACCCCTTAGCCTCTGAGAAAAAATAAAACCACTTTGATTCGGGTTGAAAAATAAAGCATTTATTTTAGATGTTAATTCAAGGAGTAAAGAGAGAAGAAAACTTAATATTTTATTTGCACCTATTCAGAGAAAGAAACCAAAGGTCACACAGCAACACGCAAACTACATGAAGCAACGAAAAAAAATAAAATTGGGCTAGAGGGGCTAGGGTGAGAAGGGTTCAGGCCGCTGGTCCCACTTCTCTTCCCTTACAAAACTATAAGTGAACTTCCACCGAAAGATACCCACATAAAGGGAATGGAAAGAAGCATAGTTAAATAAATAATAGGAATTAACGATGTTAACAACAACAGTAATAAAAAAGCGCAACGAGGTTAGACGTGTTGAAAGGACTTGCATATAATGCAGAGAAGTTACAGTCACTTTCCAGCAGCTGACTCCACGCTGAGCTGGCAATCTGGCAAGAACAGCTAGCTGGGGTCAGAGAGTCCTCAGCCGGCATGAACACTACCAACTCCCGCTATCCAGTAAGCAGTAATTACCCCTCAACACCAGTAGGTAGTGAAAGATGGTTGGAGCTGGAGCTGGCAGCTGCTTACAAACAGCCAAGCGATCCCAGAATTTTCAGTCGCCAGACTGGACCCACCTCTTCTGGAGTCGTACTCACCACGAAAAATAGCAACTTGGAGCCCGCAACTCCCTGCATACTTTCCCTGAACCTAATCTTCATGCTACCTTATGAGAATTTACGGCAAAACAAAGGATAAGATGAATAGAATTTAGGCAAGGACGGGAGTATAAGGCTATCCTTTGGAAACATACATGTACTTTATATACTCTAATAAATCTCCAGTGCATGTTTGTGCCCCCCTTAGATATCCTAGACTTTGTGTTATTATGGATCACTTCCTTTTTATCCCTTCACCCCTTGCCTAATCGCGCTTAACAAAGTGGCGTTTTCACCCTAGCTTCGGGCGGTTGGGCCAATTCACTGTCTTCTGTTTTGGTGCTCCTGCTCTGAGGTCGTGCGGCCCCGTGCGCGAGGGCAAATTTCAGCACCACGGACAGCACAAGTACCCTCAGGCCCGCCCTTCTGGAATATTTTCCCAGCGCCAAAACTTTTTTTGGTGGGAATAGAAAGGAAAGAGAAAGAGAAGGCCGGAGGCAACCAAGCGGGACAAAGGGAGAAAGTCTGTGGCTTGGGAGGAGAGAACCTAACCTGCCTGGGAAACGCCTTGGAGTTCCCAATAACCATCCCCCCAACCCCGGAGGGATGAGCACTAGGCTCTCCCAGCTCCCGACGCTGCGCCCTGCCGCAGTCAGTGGACAGCCGAATACTTCATTCGTTTCTGTTTCTGTCTCTGGTTGCAGAACCAGACTCTCACCACGTTCTTTTTAAGGTCCAGTTTCTCAGCGATGGCCGCAATCTTCTCAGATGAAGGACGTGGCTGGATAGCGAAATAGGCCTCGAGTGAACGCTTCTCCGGCGCCGCGATGGACGTGCGTTTGCGCTTCCGTTCGCTGCCGTTGAAGAGCTCTGGCTTGCTGTTCTTCTCTCGGTAGGCGGCCTCGGCCTCCTCCAGCCAGGCCTGGAGCACCGGCTTGAGCGCGATCATGTTGTTGTGCGAGAGAGTGAGAGACTCGAACCTGCAGATGGTGCTTTGGCTCAGCGAGCCCACACCGGGGATCTTGAGATTAGCCAGAGCCGCGCCCACGTCCGCCTGGGTCACCCCCAGCTTGATGCGACGCTGCTTGAAGCGCTCGGCGAAGGCTTCCAGCTCGCGCGGGTCTGACTCCACGTCACTGAGGCATGCGGGCATGGCGCTGTGAGGCGCCACGGTGTGCGGGTGACTCATGCCCATGGCCTGGTGCAGGTGGCCCATGGCGCCCAGGTGGTGTGGATGGATCTGTGCGGGCATCACCGAGTGTTCCGGAGCGCCCAGGCCGCTCACACTCAGCGTGGGCGAGATGTGCTCCAGCAGGTCGCCTTCGAGGCCCTGGTGCACTGCGTGGTGCGGGTGAGAGGTGAGCGCGGCTGGGTGGGAGATGGGCACGGTGGACGAAGTGGACGTGCAGGGCACGCTGCTCATGGTATGGTAGGTGGCGTCGGGCTTGAACGGATGGTTCTTGCCGTGGGAGACGATATCCACCGCCGCCAGAGCTTCGGCGCGTGCCAGCAGGCTCTCATCAAAGCTTCCAAATATATTACCCTGCAGCTGCAAGCGAGAAGGCGCACAGCACGGTCAGTAGGGAATACTGTCAACACAGGATTAAAACACATTTTCAAGCAACCGAGATGCCTCTCCTCAAAGCCCAGGTCATAAAAATTAATACGGAGGCAGCAGCTCTGCTGGAACAGACGTGTGGATCAGAGACATGAATGAGAGAGAGAGCGCGCCGGGAGAGAAAGCGGGGGAGACAAGGAGAGGGGTTCAGACAGCGGCGATTGTTCTGGGCGACATGAAAAAAACATGAAGCTAGTGCCTGTCAAAAAATGTGCCTTAGAGCGGTAATTATGCTCCACTACGTACCTGCGGGGCTGGGAGACAGACTCGGCGCATGGCCTCGGAGCCGGAGTGCAGGCTGGAGAATTTGGGTTCTTGCAGCACCGGGTGCATGCCGAAAGGCTGCTTGGAGTTCATGGCCATCATCTTCGCGCTCCTGGCAGGGTGGCAGCGGGGGACATGGAATCAGGCTTGTCTAGCTCGCTTGCCGCGCTCCAAGTGAGCGCTGCTCAGCGCCCGCGCTCCCCTCGCCCTCTCGCTCGCTGCCTCCCCTCTCCCCCACCTGCTTCTTCACTCATCTTACAAGCAGCCTGCCAGGAAGGGCCCGGGCGCGCGCAGGCGTGCTCACGCGCCCGGGACTCGCAGGGGCGGCCCGGGAGGTGAGGCGAGACAGCAGCCAGCGGCGCGCCTTTCTACGCCCGCGGCGGCCACCCCCTCCACAGCCTTTATACCCGGGCCAGGCCTGGCCTCTCCCAGTCCGCCCCGCCCCGCGTGGCTCCAACCCGCCCGACCTTTCGGATTCTTTCTTCTTCGTGGACTTCCCTCCCCCCATGTCACCCCAAAAGTCCCAATCCTCTCGGTCCTGTCCCAGCTCGAACTGCCAGGATAAAAGGACAGCCCTGGGCTGAGCTGGGGCAGGAAGTTGACCCTACTCCAACTTCCCCTCCCCACCACACACACACACACACACACACACACACTCCGTCGGCCTGGCTGCCGCCAAACTGCCCATTTCCAGGGCGCTCCTGGCCTCACGCCCAAGCGGTCCACCAGAGTCCGGTCCCGTGGCGCAGCGAGGAGGCGCCTCCAAGCGCCCAGACGGGCCCGGGGGAGGGGGAGGGGCTGCCAGAATGAGCCCCAGGTGACCCCTGCCCCCACTCCTCCAACCGCGCTCTGAGGTAGAGGTAGGGGCAGTAAGGTAGGGGCCTTCTCTGTCCAGGAGTGGCTTCCTCCCCACGCTTGCCTTTCTTGCTTTCATTTGAGGGAGGCAACTTGGCCCACTCTCTCTTTTTCCAGCCCTTATGGAGTATTTTTTGAATAGTGACAGTTTAGGATGGCCCTCCAGGCCTGGGAGTCCTTCAGTGCACTTTTGCTGGGCAGCCAGAACTTGCAAGCCCATTCCTCGTGACAACAGTTACCGTTTGAGAGTTCCTAATATGCGCTAGACAATTTAGAGTTTGCCCATGGGATTCGCATACCCACTGTATGGAGTAGGTGATGTTAGCCCGTTTTACAGACGAGGAAATCAAGGGTCAGAGGGGTTAATGATTAGCCCATTCACTCACTCACCCAGTTATCTATCCATCTTACAAATATTTACTGACGGCCTACTGCGTGCCAGGCGCCTTAGCCTCTCGGTCTTCCTTCCCGAAGTTTCGGAACTTGAGGGCTCTCGAAGTTAGTACTGCCCGCCTCCACCTCCCTTAGCCTCTTTTTCTCTCTACTTCCCTCTTCTTTCCTCTCCTTTCCCCCGCACTAGTAAACATCGTGAATAATGGATGGGGAATCCTGGACCGCGGCTACGCTGCACTCGGGTTCGGAGAGAACCCCTCCGCGTGCAGCTGTAACCCCTTGCCAAGGCCACTGCGTCCGCTGGGAGAGCGATCTTCGGGGCTTAGAGACCTCACCGTGCCTGCTATTATGCAGGGTATGTGCGTGCCGGCTTTCCCAGAATCTGAAAGAGGTCGGGTGGGGTGATGGAGGGGACCACCCCTTAGCCCAAGAGGAGGCCCTGACAGATCCGGGCTCCCTCTTCCCCTCGGCGCCCTCCAATCGCTTTTCTCCCCATACGAGCCAGCCCCCTCCGCTGGTTCCCGCTCTGCGATGGTGGGAAAAAGACTCAGCCCAGGTGCCTAGAGCCAAGCGCAGCCCTTTCGCTAAAGCCCTTTGAGCCTCGGTTTCGGCGACTCTTAAATGGGAATTGCACTATCGTCCGCCTCCTTGGGTTCTGGTGAAAATGTTCAGAGTTAGGGTAAAAAGAAAAGCATTGAGCCACGAAATCGGTGCTCAGTCAACTTCCTCACAACCTGATGCCATAGGGCTCAGGCCCTGACCTCAGATTCAAAATGCGCCTCTGCCTCTTTCTGGCTGAGACCACGACATATTCTCAACTTCTCTGTAGTGCGGTGTCCCCATCTGTAAAATGGGGATGAGCATTTCTTTCCCATTGATTGTTGTGAGGAATGCACTGGGATAAGCACATGGCACAGTGCCTGGCACATTGATATCATTGAATGATATTCATATTCCATATGAATATTCATGTTCCTCTCTTCTTCCTCAACTTAAAGAGAAAGATGTGAGAGTGAGGGTGGCCCGAATCATCCCCCTGGTGCCCGGTTTGTCTGCAGGTGCATACTGTGGATCCTTGCTCTCCATTCACCCAACACCTGGATTGTGCCAGACCCCATGCCAAAGGCTGGGACACAGATGTGAATCAGATTCCATCCTGGCACTCAAGGAGTCACCGGTCTAATATTCACTCCAGAAAGTTAACTCTAAACTTGCCAAGCAGTAGAAGGGAGGTAGAGTCATGAACAAGACACAGAGCACAAGGGTGGCGGGATTCTGGAAGTGCAGAATACACATCAGAACCATGGGCTGCAGGAGGGCTGGATTTGGGGCTGCATTCTGACATATTATGGGTGACCCTGACTGCACCTCAGTTTACCTACAAGGAGTGGGCTGGATAAGATGATTGCTAAGCTTTAACAAAGACTTCTAGCTTTAACAAAAGACTATTATTCTGGTTAATTTGAATGAAACATATTTTCAGCATGTCAGGAACTTAATCTCCAGGGACACTCAACTCCCCAGTGCTGAATGCAGCATTATTTTATCACTCACTAGGATTTAAGACCACTCAGTCTTTGTTTTCTTCCCAGAGCTGGAAGCCCAAAGGGAAAGGGGGAATGAAACAGAGAGATACATGGTCTGTATCTTGCCTGGCCCCATGATGCCCTGAGACCCATACTCACTCCATAATACCCTAGTTGTCTGTGAAGCTGAACCCCTAGAAACTGGGAGAGAAAGTATTCATATTCATTCTCTTTCTCCGCTCTGTCCTTTCAGGGGTCTGGGAGATACTGGCCAGCATAGAGGTCAGGCATGAGTCAGAAACAGAGCAAAACCAACTGGTCCTCGCACGCCTCCGAAGTTGACCTTCACCTTACCAGCCCCTAGTCCAGCATCCCCAGGCATTAGGATCACAAATCAAGAAACACATCTGTGTCTGGTCCTGTGTGTTTTAGGGTTTTTCCCATCTTCCCCTCTAAGAAGGTCTACTGGCTGTTCTAGGCAGCCAGCGGTGAGACCACACCGATCCTTAAGGACCAGTCTTTTTGAGAAGGCCTTGGAGATAACTGACTGGAGACTGGAGAAGAAAAGAGAGACAAGACCATAGAGAAAGCAATTGGAAGGACAGCCTTAGACAACAATTCGTAACAGCCTCTACACTTTCCAGAATTTGTAAACTTAAATTCTATAAGGTGCAAAACTAGTAAAATAAATGAGTAACTTTATCTGGGTGGATAAAAGGAAAGATTGAAACTGTGGTAAACTAGAGAGCACTTACCCACCCCCTACCACCACCATGGCATTAAATTACAATCACACACACACATACACACACACACACACTCATATCATTTATGGACCAAACAAAGTGTGTGAAGGTCCATGTAAGGACTATGTGGGCATTTATGCAAGTAGCATCGAAGGGAGAATTTTCCCCATTCAATAAGCATTTCCGACTACCTACTAACAGCAGAGTCTTGTGGAAGGCCTTGCAGATATAGAAGACACTGCTTCAGGAGCTCAGAGTCTAGTAGAGACATAGATTTGCCACATGTAAGGCTAAGTCAGGGCACAAAGCACTATATCCTCCAGAAGGACTAGCCTTGTAGAGATGCAAAGCAGGTAGGGGCCTGGGGGCAGATGCATTTTCCTGTGGGCCAGTGGTTCTCAATTTTAGTATAAGTAGGAACCATCTGCAACCTCTTAAAATACAACACCACAGGCCCACACCCAGAGATGTTGACCTCAAAAACTAACGTGCTTGTTAATAGACATCCATGATTTTGGATGCAGAGGATTTGGGACTCTCAACTTGAAAAACTTAGTCTAGACCCTCGTCACCTGCATTATTATTATCATTATTATTATTATTTTAAAATCCTGCCCTTATTATGTAAGTTTCATGAAGACTCAAAGAGACTTTTCCTTCTTTGAACTTCCGATGTCTTTTGCATCTTCCCTTATTATCTCTTAGTAAGAACGTGATGTTTTATGGTCTCTGGTCCTTGAAGAACTGTCTGTGTTTCCAGTGCCTATGTCTACAGGCCAGGCAACATTAAGAGCTTGATGTAATTCATGTTGAATTAATGAACTCTGGCCAGGGGGGTGCCGATGATGCTGGTGACAAGAAGGGCCATTTATGGAGTGGCTCCTATGTACAAAACTCTGAGCTAGATGCTTTAGAAGTGTTGTACACTGAGTCTCCAAAATCAAGCCTGTAAAATTATCCCCATTTTACAGATGAGAAAAAGGAGGCATAGAAAGACTGAGTAAGTTGGCCAAGGCTACACAATTAGGCAGTAGTTGCATGGGGATGGGAGCCTTGGTTTATCCTACTCTGGAGCTCAGGTTTGTTAGTTAGTTAGTCCTAACTGACATCCCGGACTGGCACTAGTTATCCCATCTCCCAAGCCCAGGGACTGAGGGAGTAGGGTGAGCAGGTTTTACTTCTTTTCTTGCTTCCGGAGGCTGGCCAGGCTCCAGGCATGCTTCCGGGCACAGGTTGCACTTGGAGAAGCCAGCAGCTACCCGCACCCACCTTCATTCCCAAGCCCCACATTGGAGAGTTGGAAAAGGGGCAGGGAGGGTGGAATGGGAGATGGCCCCGATAGGAGGGCCGAGCTCAAGATGCCATCGGGAGGCGAGGCAGCTGGTGGGGCTGCCTGGCCAGGTGTTCACAGCCGCCTGACTTGCCTTCCTCTCCCTTTCTCTGGTCTCCTTTCGCAAACTTCTCACATGTACTCGCCGCCTGCGCAGCTGCTGCCGGACTCGTCTGTCTGCCGCTGCCTTGCATTGTCTGCAAAGGGGCTCAGAGGATCCGAGACGCCCAGAGGGATTCAGGGGCCAGAGGCCGAGCGTCCATGAGGGCTCGGCACGTGCCTGGAGCCCTCGCCTTCCCCCCCAGATGCCCCGCCATGGACAGAGCCCTGGGACTCAGGCAGTAGGACTCCAAACAGGTTCTTACCTCCTCAGTTTCCCCATCTGAAAAAATGAGTGGACCCAGCTGAAGGATCTCTGATACACCTTCCTACTTTCGTTCTTTTACTGAACATATATTTATTGGGCAACTATAAGGCAGCCACCATTATAGGAGATAGAAATTTAGCTTTAAACAAGACAGACAACCCCTCACTCCCACTCGCTTCACTCCCACCTCCCACTCACCTCAGCCCATGGAGCTGAGGCTTCTGCAGAAGGTAAGGAATAAAAGAAGATAGCCTTGGATAGTGATAATTGCTACAGAGAAGATAAACCAGAGCACTGGAATTGAGAGCGTATGGGTAGAAAAGGAAGGAGTGACCTTTGAGCCAAGGCCTGAAGGATAAAATGGAAGACATAAGGAACAGCACATGCAAAAGCCCTGGACCCAGCTCAGGAAGTTCAAGGAAGAGCAAGAAGGCTCAAATGGCTGGAGTGTACTGGGTGAACTGGGAGCTTTCTGATGGCTGTGCAGGAATTGGGCTGTCAAGGTCCAGAGTAGAAGAGAAAGGTTTCCAGCTTTTCTGGATTTATTCTACTGCTTCATGGAGAATCAAGATCAATATTAAGATCTGAGGTGCCATTGCTGAGGAGGCTATTTCTAATCATTTCCTACATTCAGTGCTTGGCTGTTTTATTCTGCCCCCTCCACCCATAGGCCCTGCTGTGTGTTCATCTTTGAGCTCCAGACTTGAGAATATCTGTGTCATCAGCAGCATGGCTAGCTCTGTGCTATCTGGACTCAATGAGTCCATCCTGGAAGATGAGGACTGGTTTTGCTCTCCTCTTCTGCAGGTCATAGACATCTTAAAGTTCAAAGCCGTAGGGTTAATTCCCCATGTGACCTAATGGGTTTTCATGTCTTCCATGGCCAAAGAATTAGGTCATTTCTCTTACCCAGCCAGCTTGAATGTTAAGAGGTGGTGGACAGAGCACCGGAGGTGTGGATTCTAATATGGGTACATGGCTAACCTGCCAGGTGACCCTAGTTTCCTGGCCCTCATGGGATCTGAGCCTCAGTTTCCTCATCACTACAAGAGGGTTAGGGAGACAGGCTCCATTGTTCCCTCTGGTGGAGATAAGTCAACATTCTAAGTGTGGATCTGGGAAAGAGGATGGAAGTCAAACCCGTCATCATAAATGGAAATCAAGTTCTGATGGTTCTGTAAGGTCCTCTACAAGTAGAGCTCTGTTGCCTCACGTATTCATCAAATACTCACTGACCTCCTCTGTCTCCAGCTTATGCTAGGTCTGGGCATACAGTGATGAATGGATTCCACATGATTCTTGCTGCAAGAAGTGCAGAGTCTGCGGCTGACTTATTCAGCCCTCGCAGTAACTCCCCAGAAGTGAACATTACCCCCTCAGCCCTTCTTTGTAGGTAAGGAAACTGAAGCTCAGAGAGGTGAAGTAACTTGTCTACCAGTACACACCTCATTGCTTCATGAGCTCTTATTCAGGTACTGGTTCTGTACATTCTGTCAGTTAATTTTTGCAGAATCCTACCTATAAGGTAGGTACTGTTATTCCCCTTTTCTACAGAGGGAAGAACTAAGACTCAGAGAAGTTAAGTGAGCTCCAAGATATCACACTGAATAAGTGATAGGGATAGAATCTGAACTCAGGTCTGCTGATCAGAGACCACAGGCTTTTGCCACATAGTATGCAGTCTCCAGGAAAAAGAAGCAAAACTTCTTGCCACTTGTTGACTTCCCCCTTAAGCCCTGGACCCAGCAAAGAGAAGCAGAGCCTTTAGCCAGTAAAATAAAACAAAAACTAAAAATGAAAAATAAAAGAAGAAGAAGAAAAAGAAAGGTAGAAAAGAAAAAGAAAGAGAAAACAAGTGAAGGCTTTGCTCCCATCAGGGGGGAAATCGGCATCTTGTCGCCTAGCTCCATGCCCTGATTTATGATAAAAAATTTAGAGGAAATCATTTATATTTTAAAGGATCTAAATAGCTGCATGAAAGTTTTATCTAAAGTGCCACTGTATTTATAGGCAGTCCTTCCATGCTGGAGGTAATTAATAGATGTATAAATCACAGGCCTCCCGGCTCCCCTGCCTGCCTGGCTGGATGGTGGCGTGGGTCTTGGTACTTGGGGGCCATGTGAGATGGGGCAGAGAGTTGCAAAGAGATGGGCACCATAATTCACCCACATAACCCCACCCGTTGATTTGGGGAGCCTTTGCCGAGGTCCCAGGATTAATTCCCACTACACTGGTAGATGCAGATGGGCTGCGGTTCCCCACTGCCCAGCTTCTAGTCCCTTTCAAGAGTTGTCAAAAGAGAGCCTGAGAGGCCAGCCCCCCTTCTCTGCCAGCCCTACAGGGCCAAGGAATTTGCCGCTCCAGTCTGGCAGGTTTATAACTCCAGGAGGTCCTGTTCAATGAAATGCTGGGCTCTCTCACTGCTCCACCCCAACTTTAGCCAAACAACCCATTTCTCCCTCTGTGCCCCCTGCTCAACATGCCACGTGCTTGTTTTGGAAAAGGGAGTCAGTTGCAAGAGGCCGACAGCTCTCAGCTTACTTTAATTACGGCTGTGAAATATTGATGGTTTTGGCTCTCTCTGTGGCTGCCACACCTTAACGAGCAGGGAGAGAAGCCCAGGGACGAACAAGTTAAGGAAGGCCAGATGGTTTCCCTTCAGAAAAGCCATACAGACCGAGGGAGGTGTCAGTGCCTGAGATCATCATGGAGTCCTAAATAATTGATGGGTCTCTTGAATTTGAAAAGGAAAAAAATGCACCCAATTGGAAATAACAGTGATGACTCATTCATGGTTGAACCTTTGGAAATGGAGGGCGAGTGTGTTCACCTGGTGGGCTAGGAGTGGAGAGGCTTGGGGACAAAGAGCAGCCATCTTGGCCCTCTTGCTTCATTGAGTTCCTTCCAGCAGGCCAAACTGAGCGGCCTTCTCAGTTGGATGTAGGGCAGATAAAGCCTTCTTCACACAAACACACTCCTTTTTCCTCCTTGGGGGACCAGAGGTGGTAGGCATTCCTTATGAAGGAGAAACTAAACAGTTCTCTTATTTTAAAGCTCTTTCATTTCCCATCCTCTGGTAATGTATCACCAAAAAGTAGGTTTAAGAGAAACTTACACAGTTACCTCTTTATTTCAGTATCATCTGTGGGGTTTTGTTTTTTGTTTTTTGGCTTTGTTTTTTGCTTGTCCTGTAGCCTTAAACACAGCACTACTGAAAGTTGCCAGCTTGGGGAATCAAGATATTTTGACTTAGTGAATTCCTGTGTGGGAGCTGAAGAAGGTGGATTGTTGGTGATGGTGGCACTGGTGGTGGACACCTCACATTCCAAGACCCATGTCTTCTGTCTGGTTTAAGCCATTTGGGATGAACTGGAGTAAAAGATTATGTCAGCTTTTGACATGATTTGACCTTGACATATTTTAACACATTAGCCCAGAGGGGTTTTGCAGACTCGCTGTCACCTTACTATTCATCACTTTACAAACAAAACAAAATACTTACAGCAAATACCACCCCATTCTGTTTCTTCCAATGTATATTTATTTAGAATTTATTATATTTCTCAAACAACTTTTTTCAAACTAACAAACAAGACAATGAAGCTCTGACCCAATCATGGGGCTTAGCATCTAAGTTCTAGTAAATTACAAATATGAAGAACCTAGAAGCTCTTCTATGTGATTTTTTTTCAGACTTTGTTTTCTTTCTGTAAGAAGGGTAATTTATCCATTTTTTCTGCTCTTGCATCTTCCTGAGCAGTGTAGAAACTTTTGCATGCACTTGCAACTGAGTCTTTTAAAATTCAGAACCAAGTCTGGTGGTAAGTAGAAGGCTCTGGAAATGGATGTCATATTCTAAGGGGCTGTAAACTTCACAATATGGTAGATAGGTACTCTGTTACATTTCATTTCACGTTTATAACCTCCTTTTTCTCCAAAGAGCACATTATACATAACTGGCCAGTTTCATTGCCGAAGGAAATGACTGCATCATTTATGAATAAGTGGTAACTCTTCGTGATCAGAGAGATTTTGATAACTGCTATGAGTGGGGGGTGGCTATGTGGTGGAGAGTGGCCAAAAGGCTTGCGTGAGTCAGGCAAACCTTTGAGTTGAGAAGACCTGAATAGGAAGAAGGAACCAGCCATATGACAACCTTTAGGAAGAGTCTTCTAGGCAGACAGAACAGTTAGGGCTGCACCTTAAAATGGAAATGGGTTTGCATGCTCAAGGATCAGGAAGACGGCCGCTGTGCTGGAGCCAACAGAACAAGGAGGAGAGGAAAGGGAGATGAGTTTGGAGAACTGAAGAGATGAAATAAGACTTTAAAAACCATGGTAAGCAATTTATGTTTTGTTCTAAGTGCAGTGCAAGGTTTTAGGCAGGATAGTGTATTTTGATTAAAAGTCTCTTTAAAAAGGGCCAGGTGCCTGTATTCCCAGCACGTTGGGTGGCTGAGGCAGGTGGATCACTTGAAGCCAGGAGTTTGAGACCAGCCTGGCCAACATGGTGAAACCCTGTCTCTACTAAAAACCAAAAATTAGCTGGAAGTGGTGGCACACGCCTGTAATCCCAGCTACGCGGGAGGCTGAGACACAATAATCTCTTGAACCCAGGAGGCAGAGAATGCAATGAGCCAAGATCATGCCACTGCACTCCAGCCTGGGCAACAAGATGAGACTCCATCTCAAAAAAAGAGAGAGAGGGAGAGAGAGAAAGAAAAGTGCCATAAAAGAGGCAGAACTCAGAATAGAGGCAGGCAGGTGGCAGGGAGGTTTGTTTTCCCCCGATAGACGCATGGCTCACTGTCACACTTCCTTCAGGTGTCAGCTCAAATGTCACCTTCTCAGTGAAACCTTCCTGCATTTCCTCTCCTGTTTTATTTTTCTCTGAAGCACTCATCATCTTATATACCTTATAGCTATATTTTATTTAGTAGTCTACTGTCTATTTTCCTAATAGAATATAAGCTTGATGAGAGCAGGGACTTGACTTTAGACACTTCTGTATGCTTACTGCCACAAAAACTGCCTAGAGCTCAATAAACATATGCTGAATAAATCAATTAACCTGAGCTGAGTTTTGACAATATCAAATTTTTATATATGAAGAGAATCACTGTCTGTACCATCGGAGCGGCATATATTTTGAGAAGTTTAGCTCCATCCATATCCCCTTTTCAGACCCCCATGACTAAGAGGGGAGGTCACATAGATTTTTTGTGGTCTTAGAAGGTATCAAAAGTGAGTGGCCAATGTGGACATCAACCTTGCCACATAGCATGGTCCCATCGTTCTGTGGCCTTCTTCTGTTCCTCAACCATGCTAACCTCATTCCCATCTCAGAACCTTTGCCTTCATGGTCCACTATTTAGAATCTTCTTTCTTCCACTTTTTCACCTGGCTGGCTCCTCCTAGTCATTCAGTTCTTAGCAAATGTCACCTCATCAGAGAGGACTTCCCTGACCTTCCCTGACGGCTGATCAAAATTAACTACCATCTACCCCATCCCCAGGTCAGTCACTTTCTATCCCATTACTTCATTCTTACTTTTCAACCTAGCACTTACTACTACCTGAAAATAACTTGTTTCTTTACTGGTTTACTTTTGTACAAAATCACCTGTGAGCTGTCACTAGAATATAAGCTCCATGAAAGCAGACAAGGCTAACCTTGTTTGTCATGAAATCTCCAGCGCCTGGCACACAGGAGATGCTCAATATGCATACTGAATGAATGAATAAATGAATAAGTGAGTCAGACAAGCAAAGTTTGGCCTGGGGCTGCAGAGTAAGTGATTGGCATTGCCCTGGAAACCCAATTCCCAGTGCCCTCCTCCCGCTTAGACCACATTGCCTTCCCGATGTATGTGGGAAAAGATACCTGAAAAGATAAACAAGAAGAGCTGAAACTTTTCTAAGCCCAAACTAAAGGGGAAATGCTGAGCTCTTGTGGAGGAAAGAGGAAGCGTGTCCTGGCTTCGGGAGGATCACTGCTTCCTTTGTTCACCTGAGCCTGTGGGTCAAGAAAGCAGATTTCTGACATCATAAAACTGATTAGGACAAAAAAAAAAAAAAAAAAAAAAAGTCGACACTGGCTATGACATGACTGTTCCATTGTACAATCTGATCGAGGAAATGTTTCTAGGATTACCCAGACAGTCAATTATTCATGAGCTAAACGTCCAGGCATCAATTACCTGGCTTGATGCTCTTATTCATTAAGGAGATTGAACAGCCCAACTTAACAAAGCTGGAGAAAGTTGCTAAGTAACAGAAGTTACCTGACCAGCCACAACACTGCAGCCTCCACAATATGAGTCGTTTCATGGCAAGAGAGGGTCTGGGGATCACCAGCAGGCGAGATCAAATGGTAAACCCCACCGGGGCTAGCTTCAGCTTTAGCAAAGGGAAGGAGGCTGAGGGTGGACAGGCTAAATTTGGAGAAGGCAGAAGGATGTGCAAGATATAAACTAACTCATCTTCTCCAAACAAGGTGGGTGTTTGCCAGGAGGAATGCGAATATTTCACCACACAAATTAATTACTATTTAAGTAAGAAGTCAAAGATGCTTATCAAGCATTTAATGAACGAAAGTAAACTACAAGTATAACCAAGATTTCCCCGGGTGATACAGATTCTTGGGTTTTCTCTTCAGGTATCCATCTCAGAGTGAGTCTAAAAATCATTCTAAGGATAAGGAAATTTATAAGCAGGATATAAAAGTTTATATAGAAAACACCGGGCTTTATTTTTTTTTAATTTTTTTTTAAAAACTGACAGTTTATTTGGGCCATGGTTGAGGACTGTGCCCAGGACACACTTCCCAGGTTGCCTTGGAGAGTGTTCTGGGGAACAAGGGGGAGGCTCTGGTTTTCAAAGAAAAAAGGATGAATCAGGAGAGGGGATATTACAAAAGCTGTTTGTCAAGAATTCTCTTTGGCTTACAAAAGTAACATTGGTTAGTAATTAGCTACACATTGTTGAACCAACCACAGGATGTATGGCTTCTTCTTTTTTTTTTTTTTTTTATACTTTAAGTTCTAGGGTACATGTGCATAACGTGCAGGTTTGTTACATATGTATACTTGTGCCATGTCGGTGTGCTGCACCCATCAACTCATCATTTACATCAGGTATAACTCCCAATGCAATCCCTCCCCCCTCCCCCCTCCCCATGTTAGGCCCCAGTGTGTGATGTTCCCCTTCCCGAGTCCAGGTGATCTCATTGTTCAGTTCCCACCTATGAGTGAGAACATGCGAACACGGGGCTTTATATACTCAACATAATTAACTTTCTCCTTGTAAAATCTTCCTCCACTTTATATAAAACTATAGTCCCCTCGACTACTACCTCCAGTGCTTGTATTACTTTTATCATCAGAAAAAAGGCTTCTGTATTTTTAGACTTGAGCATGTAGATCTTGAAGAAAGGAGTTTGTGTTTTGGACTTCAGTGCATACAGCATTTGACACAGGGTCATCAAAATATCAGGATGCTCACCACACCTGATGTGTTGACACTAGACACAGGGTGGGTATAGGACCAGCTACATAATTTGCAGGGCCCAATGCATAATGAAGGATGGATCCGGCTGGGTGCGGTGGCTCATGCCTGTAATCCCAGCACTTTGGGAGGCCGCAGCGGGCGGATCACGAGGTCAGGAGATCTAGACCATCCTGGCTAACACGGTGAAACCTAATCTCTACTAAAAATACAAAAAATTAGCCAGGGGTGGTGGCAGGCACCTGTAGTCCCAGCTACTTGGGAGGCTGAGGCAGGAGAATGGCATGAACCTGGGAGGCGGAGCTTGCAGTGAACCGAGATCGCTCCAC
The DNA here is from genome assembly GCF_008728515.1 of Papio anubis. Classification (NCBI taxonomy): domain Eukaryota; kingdom Metazoa; phylum Chordata; class Mammalia; order Primates; family Cercopithecidae; genus Papio; species Papio anubis. Next base: position 139,052,581 of record NC_044980.1, on the reverse strand, counting down.
TGCACTCCAGCCTGGGCGATAGAGTGAGACTCCATCTCAAAAAAAGAAAAAAGAAAGATGGATCCCATTGTTCAGAAATTATTAAGAATTTCCAGGTGGCAACAGCAGAGCATTTAATCAGGTACAGGCCCCCTAAGCACAGGACCTTGTGCAACCCCAGTTTGCACACCTGAAGCTGGCCCTGGGCTGTAGGGTTAAGAGCACAGGCTTCCAAGTGAGACGCATCAGAGTGCAAGCCCGTTTTATCCTTACTGTCTGTAAGTCTCCATGTTCTCATTTGTAAAATGGAAATAATAATAGGGTTTTGTGAGGATTAAACAAGATCATGCCTGGCACATGCTGACCACTTCATCAGAGATAATTGTCTTTAATGCTGTGGAAATGTTAATGACAAGTCGGTGACTATGGGGCCAGGCTTTGCCAAGCCTGGTGCTAAGCACCTGCATAGGGTAACTTCAATAGAAGCACACACAAAAAACGAGGCAAACCCCTTTCTCTTCTCACTTGGGTATCACCTAGTCTCAGTGTTCAGTGGAATTCCTTTCTTCCCACAGCTATTAGCATCTAAGAAGGACCTGATTTGGGTTGATGTAAATATTTCATGGGAGGTAAGGCTGTTGCAAGTTTGATAACTAAGGTTCATTCCATGTCAAAATAATTTGGTTCATTTATTCATTAAATACTTTGATGGTCATACTGAGCACCTGCCTTATCCTGAGCACTTCGCCAGACATTGAGGAGGAAGCAGATAAATTACATACAATTCCTATCCTCGGGGAGGCGGAATGGGCATGGGGACATGCATTCCGGAAAATACTGCCACCAGCCCTTCACATGACTGACTTGCTCACATTCTTTTTTTTTTTTTTTTTTTTGAGATGAAGTCTCGCTTTTGTTGTCCAAGCTGGAGTGCAGTGGCGTGATCTCAGCTCACTACAACCTCCGTCTCCTGGGTTCAAATGGTTCTGCTGACTCAGCCTCCCGAGTAGCTGGGATTACAGGCGCCTGCCACCATGCCTGGCTAATTTTTTTTTTTTTTTTTTTCTTTCACTAGAGACGGAGTTTCACCATGTTGGCCAGGTTGGTGTCGAACTCCTGACCTCAGCTGATCCACCCGCCTCAGTCTCCCAAAGCGCTGGATTACAGGCGTGAGCCACCATGCCCAGTCTCACATTCTGTTAGATGTCAGCTCAAATGTCAGCCCCTCAGACAGGTCTTCCTCAACTACTCCCCTACCAAGAAGACTACCCAATGACCCTGTCACACCACCCCATGTATTTCCTTCCTAGATCTTATTGACTTATTTGTAAACTGGGACCATGTCTTGTTTATCTCTGTATCTCTAGAACAAAGACCTGACTTGCATAAGAGAACAGTAAATATTTTTCAACAAATTAATTAATCAAGTCCTAGAGGGATTTGATGGTGACATGGGAACGCAGAGGATGAGCATGGTGCTCTGCCTATAGTCATTACCGAAGGAGGTGCCATTCACAGGAGATGCCATCTCAGATGAGCCTTGAGGGATGAGAGGCAGCTCGATGGGCAAACAAAGGTGGGTGGATCCAGATTGAGGGGACAGCATGTGCAAAAGCAAGAGGCCCAAGAAAGCTCAGGAACCACAGGTGTTTTAGGAGGCAGAGGGGCAAGGGTCAGGTGACAGGAGGAGCAGGAACTAGATCCTGAGATGGAAATGGGAACCAGATCACAAAAGATCTTGCATGCAATTCTGAGGAATCTGAGTTGTATACCGTGGGCAATAAAGCATCTTGCATGTATCTGCCTACCATATGCCAAGCATGAGCTAAGTACAAGGGATACAGCAGTGAGCAAGACCTAACATGGTCCCTGCCCTCAGGGAGCTTACCTTCTAGAAGGAAAGACAGACATGACATAATTATTTATGATTTTATCATTAAATAAAAATAATCAAAAGCACTGTGATTACACATTACAGAGAAGAACAGGGTATGATAAGAGTCCGTAACAGGGAGGTCTAACCTGGTCTGGGATTGCAGAAGCGTACTCCCCCACCCACAGCACCCACTCCTTTTGACTTTCAAATCTCCTGGAAAAATCCATCGCTTGATGCCAAAAGTTAGCTTAAATTTTTCCTACATGTGCCAATGGGGAAAAAATATTTCACATATCCTGATGAGCTCAATTAGTCCATTCCTAGAAGGATATATTTTGTCTGATGCCATTTATATACAATTTTAAAATGTGCAAAATGCTATTATTGTCTATGGATACATACATATAGTATAAAGACAAGGGTAAGACTGATGAGCACCAGGCAGTATGGTGGCTCCTTCCAGGACAAGGTTAGGGAAAAGAATATCACTGGGGAGGTTCAACTGTTTTTATAGTGTTTTATTTCTAAGCTGGGGTTAGAAACATGAACTTATTCTCTACACATTTTATAATTTGAAGTATAGTTTCACTTTCTAAGAAAAAGTTAACTAGTCTATACTGAGGAGTTTTTTTGGTTGTTGTTTTTGTTTTGTTTTGTTTTGTTTTTGGAGACGGAGTCTCGCTCTGTCACCCAGGCTGGAATGCAGTGGCACGATCTCGACTCACCCCAACCTCTGCCTCCCTTCTCCTGCCTCACACCCTCCCGAGTAGCTGAGATTACAGGTGCCTGCAACCATGCCTGGCTAATTTTTGTATTTTTAGTATAGACGGGGTTTTGCCATATTGGCTAGGCTGGTTTCAAACTCCTGGCCTCAGGTGATCACCCACCTCAGCCTCCCAAAGTGCTGGGATTATAGGCGTGAGCCACCGTGCCCAGCCTACACTGAATATTTTTTATTAGCCATCATTACCGTTAAAGAAATTGTATCATCTGTTCTTCAAAAGAATATAAAAAAAGGAAATATCCATGTGGTATCAATTCTCTCACGTATTGCAGGGTAAATAAACTCCAAGCCCACACACATTTTTGGGTAAAAACTTTCCTGGGCCTGTAAGTTCTTATCAGGGCTTCTGTATATAAAACAAGTATATAGGAAGAAAGGAATGCTCCTTTTATTTATTTTACTCTATCCTTATAAAAGCAACTCTTCTTCTAAACTAGGATCCTTTGGTGACTGGCCGGACCCCTGGAAAATTTTCCTTTATCTTTATTCTGAAAACAGGCAACTAAAATGAAAAGCAATCCAGCAAAGGCAGAAATAGCTGGAACCTCAAATTGTCACCAACAATGCCAAAGCCTAGGCGCCAGTGGAACAGCTCCCCAATCAATGGTTAAGTGCATGGGAATGACTGATCTTTTGCCCTGTCATAAATGGCTTCCAACTCTACCCCTCAAAGGGACTTCTGGTTTGCCTACATCTCAAGGTCTATGACTAAGGTCAAAGCCAGACCCTGGTAGAGGAGGAATGAGGGGCTTCATTGTTTTCAACTATTTTCTCATGAGTCCATGGTAGATCTCTGTGGCAGTCCTTAAAATAGCCAGTGAGGAGTAGGTGGACTGGCAGCCAGTTATTGATCATTCAACAGAGTGCTAGCAGCTGTCATTAGGCCAGAGTAATAGACCAAGTACCCGCCCTCCCCTGGCAGAATACATTTCCCAAATCCTCATCACAGGCCCAGAACTAAAAGCCCTAACTAATTTGCTACCTCAGCAGCACCATGACTAATAATATCCTCTGATAAATTGAGATAAATGATGTTTGGAAGATGGACTGTGCTTTCTAGATTGACAACCCAATCCTAGGAGACACAAAGGCGTCAAGCCATCATCTGGAGTGAAAGTCTATAAAACTATCAACAGTAGAAGCTCTTTTCCACCCTGGACCTGTTTCTAAGGGCCTATTCAACTGCTAAATCCATCCACCCATTCATCCATCAAAACATAGTTTAGTGTCTATCTGTGTTAGCTTCCATTTTTGGTTATGGGATATGAAAATGACCGAGATTCTGCCCTGGAGGAGGACACAATCAATGTCGACCACATACACCACTGGAAATAGAACATGGCCTAAGGTTTCTAGGGGAAAAAAATCTCTCTCCAGCTTTAATATGCCAAGTTAACTAGATGATGAAATAATTGATGAAGGTTAGATAGTCTTGTCCAGGAATGACCAATAGGTTTGTTTTATCTCCTGTGCCACCTATATTCAATCGGTGGTGGCTGCCTGAAGAATTGTGATAAGAATGATTCTGAGCATGAGTTCACGTGGTAAGAAAGAATACTGTGATCAATCAGTGATGTCTGTTACAGGTGAAGAATGAGAGAGTGACTACACATATCTGCTTTCCCTGCCGTAGTAAAAAGATAACAGGCTAGAAGCTTTTGCCGGCATACCTGGGAGATATTACGGGTTTGATTCCAGATCACCACAATAAAGTGAAGATTGCAATAAAACAATTCACACAAACTTTTTTGGTTTCCCAATGCATATGAAAACTGCATTTATACAATACTATATTCTATTAAGTATGCAATAGTTTCATGTCTAAAAAATGTACATAACTTAAAAATACTTCATTGCTAAAAAATATTAACGACTATCTGAGCCTTCAGCAACTCATAATCTTTTTGCTGGTGTGTGACCTTGGCTCAATGTTGATGGCTGCTTACTGATCAAGGTAGTGGCTGCTGAAGGTTGGGGTGGCTGTGGCAACTTCTTAAAATGAGACAACAATGAAGTTTGCCACATGCATTGACCCCTTCTTTCATGAAAAGTTTCTGTATAGCATGCAGTGCTGTTTGACAGCATTTTACCCACAGTAGAACTTCTTTTAAAATTAGAGTCAGTCCTCTCAAAACTTGCCACTGCTTTATCAACTAAGTTGATGTGATAGTCTGTAAGAAATTCCTGTGGTCATTTCAACAATGTTCACAGCATCATCACAAGGAATAGATTCCATCTTAAGAATCCACTTTGTTTGCTCATCCATGAGAAGCAGTTACTCATCTGTTAGTGTTTTCTTATGAGATGGCAGCAATTCAGGCACATCATCAGGTTCCACTTCTAATACTAGGTCTCTTGCTATTTCCACCACACCTGCAGTGACTTCCTCTGCTGAAGTCTTGAACCCCTCAAAGTCACGCATGAGGGCTGGAATCAACTTCTTCCAAATTCTTCTTAATGTTGACATTTTCACCCCCTCCCAGGAATCACAAGTGTTCTTAGTGCTATCAAGAATGGTGAATGCTTTCCAGAAGGCTTACAATTAACTTTGCCCTTATCCATCAGAGGAATCATCATCTTTGGGTAGCTATAGCCTTGTGAAATGTATTTCTTAAATAAGAAGACTTGAAACTTGAAATGATTTCTTGATCCATGGGCTGCAGAGTGGATATTGTGTTGGTAGGCATGAAAACATTAAACTTTGTGTACATTTCCATCAGAGACCTTGGGTGACTGGATGCATTGTCAATAAGCAGTAATATTTTGAAAGGAATCTTTTTTTGGGGGGTAGTAGATCTCAACAATGGGTTTTAAATATTCAGGAAACCATACTGTAAAAAGATGTGCTGTTGTCCACGGTTTTTTTAAATACAAGTCTTGCTACACTAACCAGTCTAGTCTCAAATTCCTGGGCTCAAGAGATCCTCCTCATTTAGCCTCCTGAGTAGCTAGGATTTCAGGCTTGTGCCACTGCAGCTGGCTCACCCAGGCTTTGTTGTTCCATTTATAGAGCACAGGCAGAGTAGATTTAGCATCATCCTTAAGGGCTCTAGGATTTTCAGAATGGTCAATGAGCATTGACTTCAGTTTAGCATCACCATCTGCATTAGCCTCTAATAAGAGAATGCATCCTTTGAAGCTTTGAAGCCCAGCATTGGTTTCTCCTCTCTAGCTATGAAAGTCCTGGATGGCATCTTCTTCTAATAGAAGGCTATTTCATCTACACTGAAAGTTTGTTGTTTAGTGTAGCCACTCTCATCAATTATCTTAGATTTTCTGGATAACTTGCCGCAGTTTCTACATCAGCACTTGCTGCTTTACTTTGCACGTTTATGTCATGGTGATAAACCAACCTCTGCTAGCTTCCAACTTTTCTTCTGCATAGAATTGAAGAGAGTTAGGGCCTTGCCCTGGGTTAGGCTTTGGTTTAAGGGAATATTGTGGCTGGTTTGATCTTCTATCCAGATCACTCAGCCTCTCTCCATATCAGAAATAAGGTTGTTTCACTGTCTCACCATTCCTGTGTCCACTGGAGTAGCACTATTAATTTCCTTCAATACTTTTTGAAGTTCAAGATGAGTTGTGTGGTTTATGATCAAATGTAGCCCTGGGGCCTTGCCGCACCCTCAGCAGCAGGGTTCTCTGATCCCCCACATCACAACAGTGGCTACTTTCTGTGATGTTGACAATGATGATGAAGATGAAGATAGTGATGGATACTGTGCCAGGCACTGTTCTAGAGACTTTACTGAGATTTCTTTATTTAATCCTTCCAACAGTCCTAGGAGGTAGATTCTACTATTATTCATAACCAAGAATTAAGAGGCTGAACAACACCCAAGTCCACAGTGTAGCTGCCTTCGTCAATGAGGATCATCTAAAAGCAAAGTCCGTTGAGGTCTCATCCTTTACACTCTAATACCACTCATCCTAGAAGTCTCCAGGTAAAGAAGAATTTATACCTCAGGTTGGGAGTTAGGTTTAACAATTCTACATGCCTCTATAGCTTGGAATTCTGTAAATTTAGGCCCATGAACACAGAACATTGGTGTAAAGGGCCATTGCTTTAAGCCGAAAGGTTTTTTTCAGGAACAGGCAACTTGATGGAACCAAAGTGAGCACAATCAACCCTAGAATGTTGTACTTGTATTATTAATAATTTTAAAAAGTATTTTGGATTATTAAGTTATAACAATGCAGCAAAAACTAGAATTTTCCCCCATTTCACTCTCATCACCTGTTTCTGTTCCCAGAACTCGTAAAATTTCCATTTTCTAATATCACATTTTACAGAGCCCTTGTCCATAATGTAGACCACATCCTTTTAGCATTTACATCCTAGCAGGTAAATAACATTAATTTTAAGAAGTTCCCATCATATGCTTCTTAAGAACTAGCTAAAGTCTATATATAGTACAAATGCTTGGGCCCGTCTAGACCACCAAAAGGAACTATTCTGACATAGAATATTGGGGAAAGTTTGTTGAATTGACAGCCCCCTTATATCCATTGTTTTCAAAATATCTTGTTGAAACTTCATATCTTAAACTGTGTCCATTTTGCCCGCAAAGCAGTTATAGAGACCTATAGATGGACAGCATGGGCAAATGGAGCTCAACTGTTCGGTCCCCATATCAGCTCAAGCCTAGGGGCCAGAAAGTTCTACCCTTGCTTAGGAAAGTTACAGAGGGTAATGTGTCCGCATTTATAGAATAATATTTAGTATCTAAGCATGGGGCTGTTTTCAGGGGGAAAAATAAATGTATATCGGCAAAGTGCTCAGTGTCCAAAACATTTAGGCCCTCAATAAATGGTAGTTGTCACCATTTTTGTGGTGGTGACAGTGGCTATCATGGGCATTTTTCCATAACATGGTATCTTTCCCTCACCAGTCTTTTCCTTGGCCATTTAATGACTGCATAGTATTCCCTTGTAGAGATATTTTGTAGCGTATTTATTCATCTGTATTTTCTGAACGTCTTCGAGTATTATGTATCACATAAATAATAACATATTTTTTAACCGGTACTTGCAGCCACTTATTCTTGCTACCAAAAAGATAATAATCAAATTGAAAAGTTATCTATTGAGTACAATGTTCATTATTCAGATGATGAGTACTCTAACAGCTCAGACTTCACCATGACACAATATATGCGTGTAAGAAATCTGTACCTGCACTCCCTAAATATATTTTAAAATAAAATTTTGAAAGATAATCAGATATTGTGGCCAGGAGCAGTGGCTCACGCCTGTAATCCTAGCACTTTGGGAGCTCGAGGTGGGCAGATCATGAGGTCAGGAGTTCAAGACCAGCCTGGCCAACATAGTGAAACCTCATCTCTACTAAAAATATCAAAAAAAAAAAAAAAAAAAAAATTAGCCACGCTTGGTGGCGTGCACCTGTAATCCCAGCTACTCAGGAGGCTGAGGCAGGAGAATTACTTAAACCTGGGAGGCGGAGGTTGCAGTGAGCTAAGATCACGCCACTGCGCTCCAGCCTAGGTGACAGGGTGAGAGTCCATCTAAAAGAAAGAAAGAGAGAGAGAGAGAGAGAGAAAGAAAATCAGATATTGAAAGTAAAGTACTCATGGCTGGGCTCGGTGGCTCACACCTGTAATCCCAGCACTTTGGGAGGCAGAGGTGGGCAGATCACCTGAGGTCAGGAGTTCAAGACCAGCCTGGGCAACATGGTGAAACTCATCTCTAGTAAAAATACAAAAAGTAGCCAGTTGTGGTGTTGGGCACCTGTAATCCCAGTTACATGGGAGGCTGAGGCACTAGAATCTCTTGAACTCAGGAGGCGAAGGTTGCAGTGAGCAGAGATCGTACCACTGTACTCCAGCCTGGGTGACAGAGTGAGGCTCTGTCTGAAAAAAAAAGAAAAGAAAGTACTCATTAAACATACACATTTTTAAATACAAATGTGCTATTTTTAGGATTATTGAAGAAAGTCTCACCTAGCTGATCTTTAAATAACACCAAATTTCCTACGTTGTTACTAAACATCTTAGAGAGACTTAGCACCGAGTGACACCCTTCTAAATTGAGAACATTAAATCTCTTTGTATATTCTTTGCAATGTTTAGCAGTAATCAGACTGCAGAGATTAATGTTATGCTGGTTAACTCATGTCATTAAGAGCCCGAGTGAGAATTTGAGCCTGAACCCTTATGTAAACATGGGGTCCTCAACAGTGTCTCCTATTCTATACCTGGATGGGCAAATGAGCTATTTGAGAACCCGCAGAGACATGTAAATAGGCATAACTATTTGGGGAATCATGAGGGCACTGAAAGATAGTTTCTTATCTATTTTATTTTGAAAAACATCTAAAATATCAAATAAACTTTTTAAAAGCACAAAATAATTTCAAAGCTATTGTAATGGATCTCTTTTCACAATATACAGGAGTTTTTTGTTTGTTTGTTTGTTTGTTTGTTTCCTGAAACGGGGTTTCACTCTTGTTGCCCAGGCTGGAGTGCAATGCCGTGATCTCAGCTCACTGCAACCTCCAACTCCCTAGTTCAAGTGATTTTCCTGCCTCAGCCTCCCGAGTAGCTGGGATGACAGCTGCCCGCCACCACGCCCAGCTAATTTTTGTATTTTTAGTAGAGACAGGGTTTCACCATGTTGGCCATGCTGGTGTCAAATTCCTGGCCTTAGGTGATCCGCCCACTTTGGCCTCCCAAAGTGCTAGGATGACAAGCGAGAGCCACTGCACCCAGCCTGGAGTTTTTTGGTTTGTTTTTTGTTTTTTGGCAACTGGAATATATCACATATCCAGCTCTAAAATTAACTAAAAGCTTTTATTTTTCACTGGAAGTTTCATTGAAGATTTTCTGCAAGCCATGTTTCTCTTCCAAATGTGTGAATAAGTAACAGCTTTGCTACACATTTTACTGTGCTTTCCTGTTACTTTTGGTGTGACATTTGCCTTGTTTTGTTTTGTTTTAAGACAGAGTCTTACTCTGTCTGGAGTGCTGTGGCACGATCTCAACTCACTGCAACCTACACCTCCCAGATTCAAGCCATTCTCCTGCCTCAGCCTCCTGATGAGCTGGGATTACAGGCGCCCACCACCACTCCCTGCTAATTTTTGTGTTTTTTTAGTAGAGACAGGGTTTCACCATGTTGGCCAGGGTGCTGGCCTCCCAAAGTGCTGAGATTACAGGCGTGAGCCACTGCACCCGGCCTGCCTTGTTTTAATCAAACAGTTATTTCAAAGCTTTTGAAAGGCACTGGTGTGGAAGGGAGAAACTTTTTAGCCAGCAACTCAAGCAACACTTTGCAAAGGGCCATTTCAGTCCACCGCAGAGGCCATGAGAGCATGGAAGGATTGTGCCATCACAGTGCATATATCCCTGCCCTTACCCACAGGATCCATTCTACTGTTTTCTAAATTAAAATGTAACTGTTATACACTTTGTCTTTGGCATTTCAGACTTGCGTCTGTGAAACTATGGTGTGACTTAACTCCATCTGTGTCATGAAGGTGTGTGGGGTAGTAATAAAGTTGGTGCCTGAGTCAAAATGGGATGTGAGAGAATCGACGTAGCCAACTCCTGAAAAGAACTTCAGATACAATAATAACCTCCAAAGAGTTTTTCAGTTCACAGATTTGGAAAACAGAATGTTTGGATGAAATGTTCACGGGCAGTTAGAGTTGTTCCCCACGGACCCATCCATGGATGTTGCCCACCGTAGTGGCCGGTGCTAAAAACTGCAGGTGTAGATAAAACTGGAGGGCCTTCTATCAAACTCTGGCCAAGAATCTTGCAGTTTGGGAAATGCCACATGAGGATGTGTTTGCAACAATTCAGAAATGGCAGACAAGAAGCAAAAAACAGACTTTTCCTACACAGCGGTCCAGCAGGTACACGCAAAACACATAGTGTTCAGAGGGGATACACACATCAGCTCCACTGGGAGACGGTCTGAGATATTGGCTTAAGAGCACCAGTTCAGGCTGGTCGTGGTGGCGCAGAGCTGTAATCTCAGCACAACTTTGGGAGGCTGAGGCAGGAGGATCACTTGAGGTCAGGAGTTTGAGACCAGCCTGGCCAACATGGTGAAACCTTGTCTCCACTAAAAATACAAAAAGTAGCCAGGTATATTGGCACATGCCTGTAGTCCTAGCTACTCAGAAAGCTGAGGCAGCAGAATCGCTTGAACCCAGGAGGTAGAGACTGCAGTGAGCCGAGATCATGCCATTGCACTCCAGCCTAGGCAACAGAGCAAGACTCTGTCTCAAACAAACAGAAAAGCGCACCAGTTCTAGAGTCAGAGGGACATGAGCTGGAATTCCAGGCTGTGTGACCTAGGGCTAATTAATTAATCACTCTGAGCTTCAGTTTCCTCATTTGCAAAACAGGAACACTATTAGTACCTGCTTCACAGGGCTAGGTGTGAGTGCTTATTACGATTGGCACAGACAAATAAGCCGAGGTCACATATGCAGAGGCTATTCCACCATTAGTCATGTCCCCCAGATCACACATGATAAAACGACAGCAGCGACAGTGCTGCTGCAAGAAGAAAAGTATGAATTTTAAAAGACTATAGGAATTTGTGAGGGCCACCAGAGAAGTTTGATGGACTCCCACAATCCCCAACTTATAATTGGAAAAATACAACTTTTCTCTATAAAAGTTATTTTTCTTGGCCGGACGCAGTGGCTCACTACGCCTATAATCCCAGCACTTTGCAAGGCTGAGGCGGGTGGATCACCTGAAGTCAGGAGTTTGAGACCAGCCTGGTCAACATGGTGAAACCCCATCTCTACTAAAAATACAAAAATTAGCCAGGCGTGGTGGCAGGTGCCTATAATCCCAGCTACTTGGGAGGCTGAAGCAGGAGAATCGCTTAAACCCAGGAGGTGGAGGTTGCAGTGAGCCAAGATCATGCCATGGCACTCCAGCCTGGGTACAAGAGTAAGACTTCATCTAAAAAAAAAAAAAAAAAAGTTATTTTTCTTACTGTATGTTTATTATGGAGACATTAGAAAATATTCAGAAGTAAGTCAGACATGGTGGTATATACTTGTAGTCTCAGCTACTTGGGAGGCTGTAGTGGGAGAATCTCTTTAGCCCAGGAGGTCGAGGCTGCAGTGGGCTGTGATTGTGCCACTGTACTCCCGCCTGGGCGACAGAGCAAGCACTTGTCTTTTAAAAAAAGAAGAAGGAAAGAAAAGAGGCCGGGCGCGGTGGCTCAAGCCTGTAATCCCAGCACTTTGGGAGGCCGAGACGGGCGGATCACGAGGTCAGGAGATCGAGACCATCCTGGCTAACACGGTGAAACCCCGTCTCTATTAAGAAATAGAAAAAACTAACCGGGCGAGGTGGCGGGCGCCTGTAGTCCCAGCTACTCGGGAGGCTGAGGCCGGAGAATGGCGGGAACCCGGGAGGCGGAGCTTGCAGTGAGCTGAGATCCGGCCACTGCACTCCAGCCTGGGTGACAGAGCGAGACTCCGTCTCAAAAAAAAAAAAAAAAAAAAAAAAGAAAGAAAAGAAAATATGGAGAAGCACAAAAAATGCAGGAAAAGCAATTCACAGTCTAAAATTACTCTCACATTTTAGTACATATCACTTCAATGTATTTTTTTCTGGACATCCATATTTATTCATACAACTGTTAATTCCTACTACCTTCTTTCGAAGGTCTCTCTGCCCTCAATGTTTCCTGTCCCCAAAATGGTACCACCTTTGTCTAGTTGCTCAGGATAGTATTTAGAAATGACTTTTGGTTTTTCCCTTTCACAAATCTCACCACCTCCAAGGACATCACTCATGTCCAGCCAACCAACATCTCTTGGCTTCTAACTGAACTCCCAACTTCTGCCCTTACCTCCCTGTGTCCCTAGTCAATTCTCAAAATAGCTAGAGAGATCCTTTTTAAAAGAGTTTCATCTCATCATACCCCTGACCAAAACCTTTCAATAGCTTCCTAGCACACTCGGAATAAAATCCCAAGACTTTCTCAGGGCCTACAAAGTCCTGCAGGTTCTATTCCCCTACTCCTCACCCCTACAATATTATCTTCCTCTCCACTTCCCAGTCCATACCCTGCTTCCTGTTCTCCAAGCACAAGAATTGCAGGACCCCCATCTGAGCTTGCACACCCCTCTGTCTGAAACTGTCTGCTGCCAAGATGTGCACATGACTTGTTTTCATGCGGGTCTCTGTTCTTCTGGTTTATTGTCTGTCTCCATGCCAAGAACAAAACTCTGAGAGAGCAGGGGCTTTGTTTACCTCATTCACTGCTGTGATTCCAGGTTCTAGTACCGTGTCTGTCTCATAAGAAATATACACCATAAGGAGAGACTTGGTGGCTCACACCTGTAATCCCAGCATTTTGGGAGGCCAAGGCAGGAGGATAGCTTGAAGCCAGGAGTTCAAGACCAGCCTGGGCAATACAGCAAGGCCCTGCCTCTACAAACATTAAAAAAAAAAAAAACTTAGCCAAGGCCAGGTGAGGTGTCTCACGCACTTTGGGAGGCCAACGTGAGTGGATCACCTGAGGTCAGGAGTTTGAGACCAGCCTGGACAACATAGTGAAACCCCATCTCTACTAAAAATATAAAATTAGCTGGGCATGGTGGTGGGGACCTGTATTCCCAACTACTCGGGAGGCTGAGGCAAGAGAATCTCTTGAACTCGGGAGGCAGGGGTTGCTGTGAGCCGAGATTGTACCACTGCACTCCAGCCTGGGTGACATAGTAAGACTCTGTCTCAAAAAATAAAAATAAAAATAAATAAATAAATAAACAAACTTAGCCAAGCATAGTGGTGCACAACTATACCCCCAGCTATTTGAGGTTGCTGAGGCAGGAGGATCACTTGATCCTAGCAGTTCAAGGCTGCATAGAGCTATGATCACCCCACTGTACGTCAGCCTGGGTGACAGAGCAAGACCTTGTTGAAAGAACAAAAAGAGGGAGGGAAGGAAGGAAGGAAGGAAGGAAGGAAGGAAGGAAGGAAGGAGAGAAAGAAAAAAGAAATAAGGAAGGAAAGAAAGAAAAAGAAAGAAAGAAAAAGAAAAAGAGAAAGAGAGAGAAAGGAAAGAAGGAAAAGAAAGAGAAAGAAGAAAAAAAGAAGAAAAGAAAGAAAGAAAGAAAGAAAAAAGAAAGACACCATAGATGAGTGAGACATTGACTCAGAATAGCAGATGTAAAACTACAACTACGGTAAGTGATAAATATGATAGACAGGCTGATTTATGCTACAGTAACTAGCAGCCCTCAAATCTCAGTCGTTGAAAATAACAAAGAATTGTCCCGATGCAGTGGCTCACGCCTGTAATCCCAACACTTTGGAAGGTCAAGGCAGGAGGATCATTTGAGCTTAGAAGTTCAAGACCAGCCTGGGCAACATGTCAAAACTCTGTCTCTACCAAAAATACAAAAACTAGCTGGATGTGATGGTGCATGCCTGTAGTCCCGGTGGAGCCCGGGAGGTCGAGGCTGCAGTGAGCCATGATCATTTTACTGTACTCCAGCCTGGGCAACAGAGTGAGGCCTTGTCTCAAAAAGAAGGAAAAAGAAAGAAAAGAAAAGAACAAAGAATTGTTTGTTGTTTGTCACAATACATTGCATCATACATCAGTGGGATGTGGGGCGGTCTCTGCCCAGGTCACCCTACTCAGTGATGAAGGTTGACTGAGCTTCTACCATCGCACAGTTGCCAGTCCAGGAAGGGGAAGAGATTCGAGCAGATTGGACTGTTCCTCAAAGGCTTCTACATGAACTGATACTTGTCATTCCTGCTCCCATTTCACAGGCCAAAGCAAGTCACATGACCGCAGTAACTCCCTGGAGGCAAAGGAGTATGATTCATGTGCCTGGAAGGAGAATTGGAAGTTCAGGGTAAGTCAGTGGGGACAATGTGAATGTGACCTGGGACTAGACATGGCTTTCTTGGCTGGATCCCTGGGTCCCCTATTAGGCCATGCCTACAGGTCCACAGCGCTGGTGGGTGGCAGGTGGCTCCAGCCCTGGCCTGGCTGGGGCTCCCTGATGCCTGGGGCCTCCCCACCCAACAGCAGGCCTGGGGCAAGGCACACTAGGATGAGTGTCAGCTAGGCAACATCAAACTCAAGCACAAGCATGGCTGAATCTGGCAGCTGAGCAGGCCATAAATGCCCGTGGGTCACGAGTCACTAGGCCATTGAGATGCATAAGGCTGCCACAAGCAGGACCCCCATTAAATCAATTTTCTTGCTTGTTGCTGCTTCTGCAGGGTGCTGGGGAGCAGGGGTGGCTTTTACGTGGGTGCTCCCCAGATTCTGTGATTGGCCCAAGAGGGAGCAGTTTGGGTAAGACAGGAAAGGGGAGTAGGAAGTCATTTCTTGGCAAGTCCCTTGTTATGCTTTTGAATTAGGAAGGATTTTGAACACACTCAACACACCACAGAATGGCACAATGAACCCCTATCTACTCAGTACGATGCAGTGCTGACCACCAACTGCCCATAGCCTGCCCTACCCCCTTGTGTGTTCCTTTGAAGCAAATCTCAGGCATTGGGTTATTTTTCCCGTAAATATTTGAGAATGTATCTCTCCAAGATAAAGACTCTTTAAAATATAATCACAACACTTACCACACATAAAAAAATTATTAATACTTCCTTAATATCAATAAATTTCTAGGCTGGGCACGGTGGCTCACCCCTGTAATCCCAGCACTTTGGGAGGCCGAGGCAGGTGGATCACTTGAGGTCAGGAGTTTGAGATCAGCCTGACCAACCTGGTAAAACCCCATCTCTACTAAAAAAAATACAAAATTAGCCAGCTGTGGTGGCACATGCCTGTAATCTCAGCTGCTTGGGAGGCTGAGGCAGGAGAATCACTTGAACCAGGGAGGCAGAGGTTGCAGTGAGCCAAGATCGTGCCATTGCACTCCAGCCTGGGCAACAAGAGCAAAACATCATCCAAAAAAAAAAAAAAAGAATTCTACTAAATGTTCAAACAAAAGAAGTATCCACGAAGTCTGAAAACAGGAGAATGCATAATAGTTTATTGATACTACAATTTGTGACAGAATTACATTATCTTACTACCAGAGTTTTGGCTACCTGGTATTTG
Organism: Papio anubis; assembly: GCF_008728515.1. Classification (NCBI taxonomy): domain Eukaryota; kingdom Metazoa; phylum Chordata; class Mammalia; order Primates; family Cercopithecidae; genus Papio; species Papio anubis. The sequence continues at coordinate 139,036,862 of NC_044980.1, read as the reverse complement.
GTGAACGGCACTAATGACTTTCTCAGTGTTGTGCAGAAAATGCCTGTCTCCTCCACGGGGACTCTGAGAACAAATAATGGAGATCCTGAATCCTATTTGTGGGATCACGCTTTCCTGAGAAAGTGATATTTGAGCTGACATCTGAAGGATGTGTCACTAAAGGGACAGAGAGAACTTCTTGGGCAATGGATCTGTGGTGAGGGGAGTCATTGAAAGAAGAATCAAGGGGACAATAATTGGAGACAGGGGAAGAGAGGCAGGCAGAACCAGGGTTCTGCGTTCTTGCACATTTGTGTGATGGTGAGAGTGCGCATGTATGTATTATTTTTACAAAGCAGATATTGAACCCAAATTGTTTCACAGCTTGCTTTTTTTTCTTTAACTTAACATTATATCATACACAACTTTCCTTGTCGTTATGAATCCTAATATACATTCTTCTTTTTTTTGAGACGGACTCTTGCTCTGTTGCCCAGGCTGAAGTGCAGTGACACGATCTCGGCTCACTGCAACCTCCATCTCTTGGGTTCAAGCAATTCTCCTGCCTTAGCCTCCCGAGTAGCTGGGATTACAGGAATGTGCCACCATATCCAGGTAATTGTTGTATTTTTAGTAGAGATGGAGTTTCGCCATGTTGGCCAGGCTGGTCTTGAACTCCTGACCTCAGGCGATCCACCCGCTTCAGCCTCCCAAAGTGCTAGGATTACAGACAAGAACCAGCACACCCAGCCCACATTCTTTTTAATGACAGCATATAACCCCATTATATAGTCAAGCCATGATTCATTTATCCAATCTCCTATCGTTCAACTTTGAAATAGTTTCCATTTTTTCACTACAGTAAATGACACTAAAGAGAAGACCCTTTGTAATTCAGTCTTTGCACTCTTCTACTATTATTTGCTTTGGATAAATTACTCAAACCACAATTGCTGGGTAAATGGGTGTGCACACTTTCAAATTCCTTTCTCTGTCTTTCCTTCTCTCCTTCCTTCTTCCTTTCTTTTTGTGAACTGCCAAATCAATCTCAGAAAAATCTTGCGCCTCTTTGTACTCAAAACCAATATGACTTTTCTTTAAATGTTAAGACAATGGAAAGTCACTTTATTTCACTATTTTCTAGCACAATACATTATACCAGAAATGAGGGAAAATGTTGGGAGGAAGAGATCTCCAGTTGCTCAGGGATATTTCATTGAGACAAAACAGCAAAACTCATCTGTCAGGCAATAGTTTCCAGTAAGTACCCATCATCTATCCACAGTATAGATCTCTCTGGCAGCAAACATTTAGGTGCCATATAATTCAGGAGTCATTGTCGAAACCGATCAATGGGTCTTGTACATGATAACAAGCTTTCACCCGCAATTGAGAGCTGAGGAGTCTGTGCCTCTCTGTAGAGCAGCCTGGACCGTGAATGGCAAATCACCATTCAGCCCTCGGTGAGAGGCAGCACTTTCCGTTTCAAGACCAGCCCTGAAGCAGCGGAAAAGGGAAGTCGTGTGGCTTTGTGGTTTGATTAGAGGACTGGGCCATTACAACTTCAAGTTCTCTTTGGGCTCTGCCAATGACTTCTCCGATGGCCTCAGTGCAGTCTGTCTCTTTTTTCTCAGCAGTAAAATGGAGACAAGAATGCTAGCTTCTTCCACATAAAGAATACAACTAAGTACTTGAAGACTTCTAACACATCTGGGCATCCATAAAGGAAACTGTTGCCCAAGACAATTCATTTTTTTTTTTTTTAAATCACCATTGTAGAGGTTTTGTTGCTTCGGAGAAATCTAAGTTTAATGGTTATGTATAAGAAATGGGGCAAGCTGGGCACGGTGGCTCACGCCTGCAATCCCAGCACTTTGGGAGTCGAAGCGATCACTTGAGGTCAGGAGTTCAAGACCAACCTGGCCGACATGGTGAAATCCCATCCCAACTAAAAATACAAAAATTAGCCAGGCAAGGTGGCAGGTGCCTGTAACCCTGGCTAGTTGGGAGGCTGAGGCAGGAGAATCACTTGAACCTGGGAGGCAGAGATTGCAGTGAGCCAAGATTGTGCCACTGCACTCCAGCCTGGGCAATAGAGTGAGACTCAGTCTCAAAAAAAAAAAAAGAAAAAAAAAGAAATGGGGCAAATTGTCTCTTCCCTGTCTCCACTATGACCAAGTAAGCATAACACTTTATATTAATTAATTACATATTAATGTTTTCATATTAAAATATGAAGCTCGTTGGAAGCATGAAAACAAGGTACAAGAAATATGTGTTTATAATTAAGGAAAGATAATAACTTATTGTTGAATGAAAAAGATAATGAAAGTTATATGATCATTTTTGAAAATTGTGAGCACATATATATGTAATACATTCACATAATTTTAAAAATCTAGAGGCATACAAAAAAATTTCAGGTGGTTGTCTGTGGATTTTCCATTTCTTCCATTGGCCTGTCTCTATTTTCCGATTTTTCTACAATGAACACTTGAGTGCTAAATGAATTACTTGAGTGCATGTGAATTACTTGAGTGCTAAAAATTATTTTGAAGTAAGTGATGAATATTTTAGAGGACAATGATCTTTGTGAACCTAAATAGAAAATAAACCGGGAAGCTTTTATATTATATATATGGACACAATCCAAAACTGAGTAATATGAAATATTTGTTTTCGTTGGAAAGTAAGTAAATCAAGAGGAGCAAGCATTTCCTGACTTGAAGTAGACATGTTCAGAGACCTGGTTAGGAACAATTACTGACTTTTGTATAACATCTTAGAAAACTCTGTCTCTAACTGTTGTTACAGATCAGGTTCTCCTTCTCTGCAGATGATGCAGATTTTAGTTCCAACCATAGACCTGGTTGAAGGTGAGACGGAGCATCTAAATACTCATTTCCTCTTCATATTCTAGTAGCAGTAGACAACCCAGCACCTAGCACCGTGAAGTCTCATGTAACACAAGACTCTCCTGCCAGAACACACGGGCCCATGTATACCCAGTGCAAGCCTATTGTGCTAAGTAACATGGAGCCACATGGGGTCTCCATTCATGACCACCACGATAACAAGCCTATATATGGTGGCTGTCATAGACTGCTTGCTCATACCACTCCGGGGGAGAGATCAAATACAATACTGAAAGGATAAAATAAATAACTGCTTTTAGCCTACCCCTTCTACCGGTATGCACTCCACTTTTGCTTTGAGAACCAGCGCTTTCTGAGTGGAGACAATCTTGGTGAGCCTGTCAATCAAGAGTCCTACCCTCTTCTGGCTGATGGTTTGACATAGGCCAGGCCCATGTTCTCTACACAGAAACAGGATCTTGAGTGCATTGACAAGAACTGCAGGAGTTCAACCTGAAAGTACAGTCCCAGCTGGGCATGGTGGCTCACGCCTGTAATCCCATCATTTTTGGGAGGGTGAGGTAGGTGGATCGCTTGAGGCCAGGAGTTTGAGACCAGTCTGTGCAACATGGCAAAACCCTGTCTCTACTAAAAATACAAAAACTAGCCAGGCACGGTGGTGTACTCCTGTAGCCCCAGCTACTTGGGAGGCTGAGGCAGGAGAATCATTTGAACCTGGGAAGCAGAGGTTGCAGTGAGTCAAGACCATGCCATTGCACTCCAGCCTGGGCGACAGAGCGAGATTTTGTGTCAAAAAAAAAAAGAAAAAAGAAAGAAAAGAAAGAACATACAGTTCCTTTATTCCTGCTTCTTCTGAACTGTCTGCTTTCTGTCGTTCCTTGAGATTTTCAGCCTTTCTTAAATTCTGTAAGCTACTCTATATTTCTAGTAAATTTTCTTTTTGTTTAAGTTACACTTAGTTCCTATTGTCACAACCAAGGAACCCAAAGAAATACTAAGCCTCATTTATGGACTACTTTCCCATCCAGCCCTTGGATTCACTGCAAAGTCACAAGATGACACCAGATAATTGCATGTGCATTTTAAAAATGTGTGCCTGGAGGCTGATGACAAGAGGTCAGAAAATATCTATTATTCACTGAAAATGCAATGAATGCAAATCAATGTGTATTATAATACTCAACTACAAAAATAGCACACTTTTGAGATGAAGATGAGTCCCCACTACTATAATCTGCCATAAGAAGAAAAACATTCTGAAGTGTAACTAATGTAAAATAAGCTGGAATCCTGCAAAACATCCCCCAAAGCAATGATGATGTAGTAGCAAAAGTTTTAGTAACCCCCAAGTAAAGAGTGCTGAAAAGAGAGAAGGGGATAAAAGAAGCAAAGATGGGGCAGCATATACAAACAACTCTAGGCTGAGAATCAACAGAGCAGCCTGTAGGATGTAATTGTGAAGCTGATGACTTCAGGAATTTCTAAACAGCATCACTCTGATTAAGAAGGGAGACAGCATATATTATTTCTCAGCTCTCTCTTTCTTTGTCCAGATTCTCAGAAGACAGTCTGGCTGATTCTACCCACTAGTGGTTGCTTTCCCCAAGGTTAGGTGTTCACCTACAGTCCAATCACCTGAGGCCAGAGAGGGACAGGGTCATGTAATATAAGAAGGTGCAGAGGTCAGCCCTGAGAGAGGAGAGGAGAGTTATGAGAAGTGATGGCAAGAGCCCAGAAGGAGATATCAATTTTACCTCTGTAGCAATTTTAGAACAAGAGGGGGACTAGAGAAGAGGTCCCCTGTTCAACTACCTGACCACGTTATCACCTATAATATAAACTTTAAGATAGAAAGGGTTGGGCCGGGCACGGTGGCTCGTGTAATCCCAGCATTTTGGGAGGCCAAGGAGGGCAGATCACGAGGTCAGGAGTTCGAGACAAGCCTGGCCAACGTGGTGAAACCCCATCTCTACTAAAAATTCAAAAATTGGCTGGACATGGTGGCAGGCGCCTATAATCCCAGCTACTCGGGAGGTTGAGGCAGGAGAATCGTATGAGCCTGGGAGGCGGAGGTTGCAGTGAGCCGAGATTGCGCCATTGCACTCAAGCCTGGGTGATAGGGCAAGTCTCTGTCTCAAAAATGAATAAATAAAATGAAGATAGAAAGGTTCATGTTAGATCATTCTCAAGACCCTGCCAGCAATAAAGCATTGTGGCAAAGTTTCTGCACAGTTTGAAGATTACTTTGTTAGTACACAAAGAACATTTATTCACAGCATGAATTTCAGTTGGGGCAGGCATATTGCATGGTGATAAATAGAGCATGGACTTTGGAGTCAGGCTCCCTGAGTTCAATCCTGGCTTACAGTGTACCTCTGGTTTCATGTAAGCACTCTAATACCACTTTGTATGTCTATCATGAGAGATCAATGAAATCACTGATGCAAAGGACTCATTGCAACGCCTAGAATTTTATTATTATGAGATATAAAAATCCCATTGTGAAGTTAGCAGGGAAAAAAAATGCATGAACAAAACCATTTCTCTCTTTGCCTGATTTCAGTGTTTAATCTTATCATGAATTCATAATCTGCTATCAACCTTTTGCGACAGAAATCAACGCAATCTCAGAACTCATTCTTTTTTGCCATGACCTTCATTTAGGCTAAATGAAGTGAACAAAGCAAAAATCTCTATTTTATCACAGAAACATTGATAATTGATTGTTTTTTAAGTGATGAGGGGAAAACAAGGGCATTTCTCACTAAGCCCTGGTTCACACAGGGAATGTGAACACTGACTCCCTCCCGCACTGCTCCCCCCACCCCTGCTCACACCCTTCCTGCCTCCTGCCTGCTGTTAGTATCTCTCTAGCACTGTCCTAGCTCCTGTGATGTACCCTCCCAGGACTAGCTTCAATAGAGGGAAAAAATACACTTTCTATTGATTTCATTTCATATACATTTATGCCATTGGTTGGCTGCTTTTATGTTACATCCAACCTTCAGAATTCAGGTTGGATATGTCATGTCATGATGTGCAGGAGGCATCGCGGCGTCAAAAAGAGACTGAGGCCTGCAGAGAAAGCGCCCCTGGACTTTAATGGGAGCCGAGTACATTCAAAGGGAGAATTTTGCTTTCAGTGTATTTAACACTGCTTGCCTGGAGTTCTGCCTCCACAGGGGCTAACATCTGTGTAAAGACAGCAGGGAGAGGAGCTCCTGACCTAGGCCCTGCTGAGAACAAAGCCAGGACACCTGAGAATTGAAGGGCTCCCATCCTTTAAAGCTTTCCTAAGACAAGCATTGCTTATCATTCTCCTGCATGTCTTGGTGCTTTTACTATCCATGCATGCATCACTAAACAATTTATCCATAGCATCATTGTGCAAGTTTATAAAGTTGATATAAATGGCATCACATTATATGCATTCTATTGCCACTTGCTCTTTTTGATCAACATTATGTTTCAGAGATTTATTCACATGGCTCCAGTTCATTCATTTTAATAACTGCATAGCATTTTATTGCTCATAATACGTTTCATTTCTTGAGTGATGGGTACCTTTGGTGTTTGTTATATCCTCTTCTAAACTTTATAGGAGTCTGAAATATTTCATGATATAAAAAATAAAGTGAGTGCTATCATTTGGGTTTTTGTGGATAACATAATACTTCTGGCTGTTCATGGCTGTCCGAGTAGGCAAGAACGTGCAGCTTCCCACACGTCCATACTCCTGGCTCTGTAAGCTTGAGCTCAGCCAGTAATCATTTTGTAATAATACCTAGTATTTATTGAACATTTTTGCTATGCGAGGCACTGTGCCCAGTGCTTTCAGAGGGTGATCTTGTTTAATCCTCATAACAATCCTACAGGGAGGAGGGTGTCATTATTATCCTTTGTTTATAGCTAAGAGAACTGAGGCTCAGAAGTTTGGTAACATGGCCAACTTCTCACAGCTAGGAAGGTGCAGAGTCAGGATTTGAAAGCAGGCCTCTAGGATTTGTGTTCTCACCACCATACCATTGCTTCCTAGTTGGGAGAGTGAGGGATGCCTTTCACTTGGTTTGGATGCTCTCGGTTTGCCTGTTCCCTCGCGCAAGATACTCTCAGCCAAACACCAATGGTAGGACGGAAATGTAAAAGGAGTGCTGGGATTGTAACCTTCATCCAAATCCTTCTTCATTACAGTTTCGGTGAAGAAACCACCCTTTCAGATGGTTTAATCTACACATTAAAATAGTTCCAGGAACCAGACACTACCCTAAACCCACTTTCACCCCACCGAATTTGCCCGGCCTCCATCCTTCCAAACAAGGCTCGCTAGGGCTTGGGACCTACCACAAAGGTTGGCTGACAGACTTTTTGGGGCCAGATCTTTAGATCTTTGCGATTTTTCTTAAATTAGGTTATACTTAAAGTCATTGTCATTCTTATTCTTTTCCCTCGTCACTTGTCTTCTTTTTTTGCTTCCTTTTCTTTAAATGCAAATAGTATTTACATTATTTAAGTTGAGGATCTAAAATATGCCAATTTCATAGTTTCATCTTAGTATTTTTTTAAAAAAATTTTGTATATATTAGGAGCCTTTAAAACGGACATGGCCTGGAAGACTGAGAAGGTTTACTTTGACTCTGGTGCAGAGGGAAGGTCCAGGGTCTTGTAGGTCCCACTGTGTGCTGAGAATTCCATCTGATGCCCTGGATAACCCTCAAGCCTTTGCAACAGCCAAACTAAATAAAGACTCTTGGATGATTCCGAACTCACTATCTGTGGAAGGCCTATTAAAGGGTAACATGAAGGGTATCAGTGCTTGTGTTTGTTTGTTTCACCATATGTCCAGTCCAAATTAGCACTGGCTGTGGATGAGTAACCACTGAAAACTGCTGTTGCTCAGCCAAGCTGACAGGTGACCCTTCTCAACTGCAACCTTCCTCCAAAACCTAATATTAATTCTATTCTGCAACTGTGCTACCAAAATCCAAACCAATCAGTGTAAAAACAATTAAACCTCATGCCTCTGAAAAATCATCGTCTGATTAATCAGACAAGATTGCTTTTGGCCAGGCACGGTGGCTCACACCTGTAATCCCAGCACTTTGGGAGGCCAAGGCCAGTGGATCACTTGAGGTCAGGAGTTTGAGACCAGCCTGGCCAACATGGTGAAACCCTGTCTGTACTAAAAAACTACAAAAATCAGCTGGGCATAGTGGCATGCACCTGTAGCCCCAGCTACTTGGGAGGCTGAGGCAGGAGAATTGCTTGAACCCAGGAGGCAGAGGTTGCAGTGAGCCAAGATCATGCCACTGCACTCCAACCTGGGCTGCAGAGTGAGACTCTATCTGAAAAAAAAAAAAAAAGGTTGCTTTCTAGCCAGGGATCTGATCTGCTATTTTAATAATTTCAAACATTCTGAGCAAGACTGCTGCTCCTTTTAAAGGACTGCTGTAACTTCAGGCACTTGTGACAAAACCTGGGTGAATTATTAGACAATTTCATGCTGGTTTGCAGAGTGATTAAAACAAGTGGCCTTGAATGATAGCATATGTTATAAAGAGATGGAGCCTTTCAGTTATAAAAGATGTATCAATCAGGGGAAAGCAAATACAAATTAAAGTTTGATGAGCAATTGGATATTAATTGGTACTAACTCTGCTTTTTATGTCACTTTGATATGGAGTGGATCATAAACATGGTAAGCGATACTAATAATGTATATTCACTTCAATACAACTTTATGGCTCCATTTATTAAAGAAACCAATATTGGGATTGAGTTGTGAATGCACGAGTGTGCACTTTTCCTGTTGTATACCTTCATCTAACTCTTGCCGGGCAGGCTCTCCACCACAATCTGCAGGATACATTACAGTTGCTTAGACATCTAAGAGTCATTGCCTAGCTTTTTCTTTATGCATCAGTTCTAAATTACAGTCGAAACAAATGTAACAGCAAACTAGGGCTTTATATTTTTTCTGGAGTTTTTTTTTGGTTTTAATAAGTTGCCTGCTCTTTACTGAATTTAGACAGCAATCTCAAGGGAAGGAAAGTCATCCTGATGTCGTTAAGTAGACATCAGGTAGACATCAAGTAGACATTGTAGTGTAGATCTATAAATAGCCAAAATGTTTTATATCAAATACAACCCAATTTTTTCTCAAATATAAAAGTAATTTTTTTTAATTTTAAAAATACAAAGATGACACATAATCAGTAGTAAAAAAAATAAAACCCTATCTTTTTCAAAATTAAAATGAAAGTTTACTGGATAATCAGTTTTATAATGTCCTTTTCTCCTTTAACAATCCATTCAGACCATTTTTAAATTTTTATGTTACCTGGATTCATAGCTCAGTTTCTGCCATGTCTTTACTATGTGATCCTGGACAAATTACTTAACCTCTCTGTGCTTCTGTTTCTCTTCTCGGGCATAATAATACGTGCCTTAAGGATCATTGTAAAACTAAATGAGACTTTTAAAAAACATTCTTTAAAATGATTATTTAACACTTAGCACTATGCCTGACAAGTCCTCAAAAAAGTTAGCTATTTTTATTATGACAATATTATTTATAATGGGTGGGGTCTATTCAATCATATTGCTCTCCTATAATTTATTTAATCAATTTGCTATTGCTGGCCCTTCAGGATGACACCAACATTTCTCATTAATACCTGGCATTATTACCTTGGGATAAATCCTCAGGAGCCAGTATGCCTAAGAGAACTTCTAGGAAATACAGCTTCTCTTTCCTGCAATGGTTGCCATTACTCAGAGTTTTAGCACAACCATTTGGGAGATATGATACTTTAGCACTACCTTTGAGGCATCTACTTCTGCATAATACACTTATCCTACTAGTTTAGTTGTTGTTTTGTTTTTAAACCATCCACAATTTGCCTTTGTTTGGGTGAAGTGTAGCCCAGTTCGGAGCTAGGCTGAACAATTTTCTTGAGATCCCTGAGAAGACCAAGCAGACATTCTGCTTTGGCAGGTAACCTTTACCTACTCTATGTGTCAGAACCAAACACATACTTATGTGCATTTGATTTTTTTTCTTGGAAGAAAACCTAACTATTAATTAGGCTAAAGCCTTCAAGCAAAATATTTCACTAGGCTATTTGCCTCAGAACCTATATTTTTATAGCCGGTCCATTAATTGTGAACAGATTATTTAAAAGGGATATATATTAATAAATATTAAGGGTGGAAACCAAAAAAGTAAACCAGGACAAAGGTTCCACTGTAAGTGTATCACCTCAGAGAGGACCCCCAACAGGCAATGAAACGGAGCTTTTTCACAAAGCAAAGGGAGGAGGGATGTCAGGGGCAGCACTAGGCAGGATCCTGGTGTTTTGAATCTGTTTGATTAAAAGGCAGGTTTGTGTAGAGAATTAGAGAAACAAATCATAGAACAGACACCTTGTGATGTTAAGCCCCTTCATAAACAAAAGACATGTGTTGCATCTCATTAAAAGAGGTTTTCTTTTATTGCCACTGATGGATTGGGATGTCATAATTTTCCCTCAAAAGTAAATGGCCTATTTTCAAAGTAGGCGGAGGGTCCGTGCTCCTTATATCTGTTCTTAATTCAAGAAATATATCTAACTGTAGTCTAACAAGAGTCAGTCTCAGAAGAAATTAATGAGGAACATCCATTAATTATTTATGCTCTGAAACAGTAGGTCTGCTAATGTTTCTGCTAATCACCAAAGCTAAACAGATGTATCTTCATAAAGACAATCTTGAAGAATAGAACGAGTATAAAAGAGACACAAATAGAAAAAAGATGTATATGTATGGCGATGACAGGAAATAATAGTGAGCATCACTGCTCCTAAGACAATATTTGTTTAAAGTGCAAAGCATAGGAAAATTGTCAGAGAGCGTTCTGTTCATGATTTCTAGCATTTAAATGTTATAGTAAGCAATAATGGTAAGAGTTAAGTTTATAGGGGCTAAAACTAATGCTAGAAAATGAAAAGAATTAGATTCCTACTTTTTAAAACAGCATTTAGAAAGCTGTCCAATTTCCATAAACATTCTAAAAGCAGCATATTTCATGGATGCTAAATGAATGGTAAGGTTGTAAATTTTAAAATCATCATTTACAAATACAAAATTATTCAAACCTTTATTTTTGCCTCCATACAAAATTGGTCAGAATTGAATCTGTCAGTCACTTCACGGAGTTGCAAAGATGGTGTTAACACGGCCCCCTCATGGTTCTGTGATCTGCAGTATGGAGTAGTAAAGTGGAGCCATTTCTGAAACCAGATCATCTGGACGTAAAGTTTGACTCTACATTTACTAGCTTTGTAACTTCGGTAAGTTAACCTCTCAGTATCTTAACTTCCTCACTGGCAAAATGGAATAATAAGAGTACGCACCTCAAAAAACAACAACAACAACAACAACAACAAAAACAACAACAAAAAAAACAGAGTACCCACCTCAAAACGTTATCAAATGAGTTCTTAGGACAGTCCAAAATAAGTGCTCAGTATTTGTGAGTTATTATTATTATCATGATGGCCTTATTATAGTCAATATATGAGAATGACAATGCTGGGTATGTTTCATAGAATTCACATTTTGTATGGCTGCAGCTTTCACGATGGAATGATAGTGACAGGCTCCATGTTGCCTCCTAATGCATATTCCCAGTCATGATGTTGCTTCTCACAGTCCTTTGAATATAATACAATTCCCTTCACAGTCTAAGGGAGATTTGCAGGATGGTTGGTATCAATGTGGTGATCAGTACAGGGGCCACAGGAGACACGGCTTGAAAACTCGGTCCTTTTTCCAGTGGTCTGCCTCCAACCCATGCTGGAGACCGGGGATTAGATCCTTTCAATGGCACTTTTATCACTCAGATCTTTTATCCAAATTGTCACAGGGGGATGTGCCTTTGCACTTCTTTGGAAAGGTCACCTATGTCCTGCCTGCTGTCATCAGTATATGACATCAGTGATTCTAGAAAATACTTCCCATTCTGCATGCCAGAATCACTTGGAGAAGTTTAATATATATATTTAATAATATATTTATTGTCCAGGCGCAGTGGCTCATGCCTGTAATCCCAGCACTTTGGGATACCCAAGTGGGCAGATCACTCGAGATCAGGAGTTCGAGACCAGCTGATGTTTTGTTGTTTAATAAAACACAGAAGTGACATAGAAAGCTTTGGCTGTATGTGGGTTTTGTTTTGTTAGTACAACTGATGGCATGTGGGCTTTGCCCAGCCCTGTGTATTTTCCCCACATTTTGTAAGCTACTATTCAAAGGCAGTGATTCTTAACATCTGGGTCATTGCACATTTGACCTAAAGAGTGTCATTTATGAAAGATCCACTGTCATAAATGAGGGTGGATTTGAGGTTATCCCTTCTAATGAAATCACTCTCCCTCACTTGCATTCTCTAATGCTTTCTTGCATGGAGAGGAGAGGCACTTCTATTGCTGTGCATAAACTGGCATTCTGTTTAATCTCTACAGCAGTCTAGGGAGTGAGTGCCACTGATAGTGCATTTAAAAAGGTGGTTGAAATATTGCTTTGCTTACCAGAAAAAATTCAGGGGTGGGGGGCTATTTTTAGCTCGTCCTGACCACGTATGCTCACATGATCGTGCAGTACCTACCGAGTAGGGTACAGCAAGACCCTGCTCTAGTCTCCAGCAGGCCAACGGCATGTTCCCCTATGAGCCAGAATGACTGTCTCACCTTTCAAGCTAGAACCCCTCACTGGCACAGGTCCTCCTTCATCCCACAATCGACCTCTCCCTAATGCCCCTGTGCCTTTTCCTCTCTGCCTGCTCAACTAGGATGGCCTCAGCCTCGGACTTACAGGAGGTTTAGAAGAAATAAAGACATGAAACAATACAAGAGTAGTAGATTCCTTTGATATTATCCTCCGTTTTCCACCCACCCCCATGAACATACCCCTTTAGCATCAATGATCCCAGAAGAAGTTGGTAGGAAGTGAAATTAAAATAGAAATACCACAAAGAGAAGACAGCCTATGACCAAAAACCACGCTCCCTGGAAGTAGCACATTAGCTCATTCATCCAAATGTGGGGAAAATACACAGGGCTGGGCAAAGCCCACATGCCATTAGTTATACTAACAAAACAAAACCCACATGCAGGCAAAGCTTTCTATGTCACTTCTGTATTTTATTAAACAACAAAACCTATCAGTCATGTAACAGGCACTGTTTTTTGTACAGAGAGCAACTGAATTCTAAGAGCTGCTCAGCTGTATGGCAACATTTAAGTCTTTCTACCCACACCGGCCATGTTTCTATTTCCCTCTCCACATATTCCTGATCTGCAGCACATGCTTATTTGCTGTATTGTCTGTAAAAATGTGTACGCTCTCGCAGAGCAGAATGCAATTCATCTGAAATAGAAATACGAACACTTTATAAACTAGGAAAATGAAAAAAACACGGGGGAGTGATGTATATTTTGATGACTACCAAAACTGGTGATACTGATGAGTTTTCTGCCACATGGTAGCAAAACTCTCTAAGGTGCCTATGCACATATTCAAAATTTCCAGACCACTTTTTCACTTATCACAAACTTCCTCTCGGGTATTTTTACTCTAGGACAGATACTATCACCTTAAAAAAGCAACATCCAGAACTGCACCTATTACTAAAATATCTACAGAGTATTTAAATAACAGATAAACCAGGTATGGGAGAAAGAAGAAAATTAAGCAGCTATTCTAGAATTTCTCTTCTTCCCAGTGTTGCCAGCCTCTGTCAGGAAAAAGGAGTTAACGTTCATAAAAACCTGAGCTACTAAGGTTATGCAAAATCAACGTGTATGGGGAGAAATAGCAAGGATGTTTCCTCTGTGTTTATCTTATAATTTATTATCCTCCTGAAACAAATGTGCAGATGACACTCATTTGTTCCTGACATAATGTGGTAGGTGGTAAAGTTCTTCAAAACTTGTGTAAGCTGCTTTTTAGTATTACTACCAATTCATGAAGTAGCAATAGCAAATTATCTTTACCCACATGAAAGTCCCAGTCTCTCATGCACTTTGTAATCTTAATTACAATAACTTTGTAATCTTATTTACGATAACTTTGTAATCTTTGTATTCTCTAGTAGGAAGTGCTAGAACAATGTAAAAGTTTGAATGATTACATAATCCTTATATTTGTTGCCTGAAAAAAAAAGTCTCCTGTTGGCTATAAAATAGGCTTACTTTTTTTCTGCAGGTGCTTACCCTTTAGGGTGAGAGTGGAGTGTTAGAATGGAATCCACAGGTAATATTAAAAAGTCCCTTCCCCTAATGCTCCAGATCTAGTCCAGATAAAGTCATTATTAAAAATTTCACACCTGTTATCCTGTTTTGATTTGAAATTTGAAGAACAACTTTGCCTCTGGCTTCTGGGTAGTCACATGAAGTTAATCACTGCAACAACAAGAAAGAAGAATAAAGCAGAAAACGAAGAGGGACTCCCTGTGAATTAAGCATGGTGCCCCTGGCTATCCCGGAGGAAATCAATGTGACCACGGCCTCCCTTCTTCTTAAAGGGGTATCCTGTGAAACCCCGTCTCTACTAAACATACAAAAAAACTAGCCGGGCATGGTGGCGGGCGCCTGTAGTCCCAGCTACTCGGGAGGCTGAGGCAGGAGAATGGCGTGAACCCGGGAGGCGGAGCTTGCAGTGAGCCAAGATCGCGCCACTGCACTGCAGCCTGGGCGACAGAGCAAGACTCCGTCTCAAAAAAAAAAGGGGGAGGGGGGAAGGGTGGGTATCCTTTGCTGTGGGGAATGGGATTTTAAAAAAAAGGTTTACAATTTTATGAATAGAGAGATGATGTCCTAAGGAAGTATAAAATTGAGATATAAAAACAGCCTCATAGAAAAGTCTTTCTCTGAGAAACTATTTGCAAACTATGTATCCAACGAAGGACTAGTACCTAGAATATACGAGGAACTCAAAAAAATCACCAAAAGAAACCACAAATAATCCCACTAAAAAGTGGGCAAAGGGGCCGGGTGCGGTGGCTCACACCTGTAATCCCAGCACTTTGGGAGGCCAAGGCGGGCAGGTCACTTGAAGTCAGGAGTTCGAGACAAGCCTGGCCAATATGGCAAAACCGCGTCTCTAACAAAAATATAAAAAATTAGCCGGGTATCGTGGCGCGGCACCTGTAATCCCAGCTACTTGGGAGGCTGAGGCGGGAGAATAGTTTGAACCGGGAGGTGGAGGTTGCAGTGAGCTGAGATCACACCACTGCACTCCAGCCTGAGAGACAGAGCGAGACTCCATCTCAAAAAAAAAAAAAAAGAAAGAAAAACCAAGTGGGCAAAGGTGGCCAGGCGTGGTCGCTCACGCCTATAATCGTAGCACTTTGGGAGGCTTAGATGGGCAGATCACTTGCTGCCAAGGAGTTTGAGAACAGCCTGGCCAACATGGTAAAACCCCATCTCTACTTTACTTAATAATTTAAAATAAATGTATAAAAATAATTAAAAAATTTTAAAGTAAGTAAAGGATATGAATAGACGTTTCTCAAAAGAAGATATACGAATGTCCAACACACATGAAAAAAACGCTTAACACCACTAATTATTAGGGAACTGCAAATTAAAACCACAGTGAGATACCATACCACCTTACTCCTGCAAGAATAGCCATGATTAAAAAGTTAAAAAACAATAGATGTGGCGTGGATGTAGGGAAACAGGAATGCTTATACACTGCTAGTAGGAACGTAAATTACTACAATCTTGATGGAAAACAGTGTGAAGATTCTTTAAAGAACTAAAAGTAGATCTTTAAAGAGCTAAAAAGTGGATCTAACAGTTGATCCAGTAATCCCCACTGCTGGGTATCCCAAGGAAAAGAAGTCATTTATATGAAAAAGGCATTTGCATACATATGTTTATAGCAGCACAATTTGCAATTGCAAAGATACGGAACCAATCTAAGCACCCATTGACTAAAGAGCTGATAAAGAAAATGTGCCGTAAATACACCATGGAATACTATTCAGCCCTGAAAAAGAATGAAATAATGTCTTTTGCAGCAACTTGGATGGAGCTAGAGGCCATTATTCTAAATGAAGCAACACAAGAGTGGAAAACCGAAAACCTTATGTGCTCACTTATAAGTGGGAGCTAAGCTATGAGTACACAAAGGCATACAGAGTGATATAATGGACTTTAGAGACTCAGAAGGGGGAGGGTGGTGGGGGTTAGGGATAAAAAACTACATATTAGGTACAATGTACACTACTCAGGTGATTGGTGCACGAAAATTTCAGAATTCACTACTATAGAATTCATCCATGTAACAAAATCCAAGTGTACCCCAAAAGCTATTGAAATTTTTTAAAGGGAAAAAAATACCAATCTAATAATAAAAAAAAAGTAAGTAAAGTCTCCCTCTGGTCACTTTAATAGTGTGGCATGTTAGAAGGGAAGAGGGGAAACAAGCACAGATTCATCATTTCCAGACAAAAAGTGTGTCTAGTTTCTATTTGCGTGTTTAAAACATTTTTGTCTTCCAGGGTGTTCAATAAATCAATATGCTTGCTTAAATGGTTATAATAGAACTCACTAAAAAAAGAAATGTTTAATCGTTTTAATAACGATTATTTTCACAGTGTGTATCATTTGAATACTTTTGTAAAAGTTACAAGATGAAGAAAATGACAGCTTGCTTTTAATTTTTTTTCTGCCTTTTATCCAGAAACACAAAATCCACGAATGACTTGTGAAGTTATTTCACATACTTTGTACTAATGATATATCTATTCAATAGCTATTCTAGTGTCCCCCAAACAAATCTATTCTATATACAAAACAGTTTCATCAGTTTTTCTATTTGAATTGTTTTCCTTTGGCCACACCCTATAACATAATTCATTGGCCAGCTTTTTTACACAAGTATACACATTTTACAGATTTTTTTTTTTTTTTTTTTTTTTTTTCTGTCTCCCAGGCTGGAGTGCAATGGTGCGATCTCGGCTCACTGCAATCTCTGCCTCCTGGGTTCAAGCAATTCTCCTGCCTCAGCCTCCTGAGTTGCTGGGATTACAGACGTGCGCAGCCATGCCAGGTTAATTTTTGTATTTTTAATAGAGACGGGGATTCATCATGTTGGCCAGGCTGGTCTCCAACTCCTGACCTTAAGCGATCCCACCGCCTCGGCCTCCCAAAGTGCTGGGATTACAGGCATGAGCCACCGCGCCCAGCCACAGAATAGTTAAGGAAATATCTCATTTTCTATAACTAAGGGATTCACACTAACGGATTTAATGGGCTGAAGCAGATCATGTAACAGACAACAGAACAGCCAGTAAGGGTCATCCTGAAGTGACTCTCTTAAATAAATACCCAGAACAAAGAGCCCAATACTAGGGAAGTGTTTATGCTTTTATGTGGTATGAGGAAAACTAGAAAGAAAGGATTCTTATTAGGAGAGTGAGCCCCTTCTACCATCTTGGGAAGTGATTTGTAAGACTGTTAAAACATGCTTTGACACACCTCATGACTACATGTAATGTGTACTTACAACTGATACGGATTAGAAAATGTCATCACCTATAGCTGTCTTTATCTAGTTGATTATCATGGTATACAGTATTATAGAAATACAGAGGTGCCAACTCAGGTATGCAGTATACCTTTCTCTTTTCTTCAACATTGCTTACACATTTATTTAGGTGGTTCCACAAGATTTAATAACCAAGGTAGAAAATTCAATTGCAGTTGAAAATAACTGGAGACCATTTGACGAAGCTTAGATCTGCTGATAGTGATGTACATTTCAAAAAATACTTTCAGTGAACTCCCATTTAATGTTCATTGCAACCCTGTGAACATTAAAAGGGGACTAACATTATAATGTTCATTTTATATGAGTAAACTGAGTCTTCTAAAGACTAAGAAGATCAGGGGCAGAGACTATACCTGTGATGCTAGTGCTTTGGGGGGCTGAGGCAGGAGGATTGCTTGAGCAAGGAAGTTGAGGCTACAATGAGCCATGATAGCACCACTGCACTCCCACCAGGCAGCTTGGATGACAGAGAGTGACCTTGTCTCCAAAGAAATGAAACAAACAAAACAAAACAAAAAAAAGACTAAACCCTGTTCACAGCTCACACAAGTAGCAAGAATTGAGATGTGAGCACAGTATCAGGCAATGGTAAAAAGCTCCATTTTGATGTCAGACATAACGTGGTTTTAACTGTTGGCTTTGCTTTGAGACCATAGGTGACACAACTGCTCTATGCCCAAGTTTCCTCTTGTACAAAAAAAGAAAAATAATAGTATACTTCAGAGTTGAATAATAATGTTTAAGAAACTTTCTACAAAGAGTAGATGAAACTTCTTTGACATACTTGGGGGCCTCAGGAGACCACACAGCACCATTCTATTGAGATGACTCCAAATAATTTTCACATGAATGGCTAGAGTGCAGAAATGTATAATTTATTAGGATTTAAATAAATCAGGGAGAAAAGTGCTTTAAAGTTATTGGTAGAAAATTTTCAGAAAATAAAGTTATAATTCTAAGAAACTAAGTTTCTACGTATAAAATTCTTCCTTCCCTATATTTAACATTTCAAAGCAAAATATGCTGAAAAACTCTTTAATAACATGCATTTTTTTAAGCATTCGATCACAGTAAAAGTTTTAAAAAACACACATGACATACTTCTGGAATCTTCACAGAGGAAAAAAAACACACGACATAATCCAATTTTATTTTTAGGGTGAAATACCTGTCTTAAAACATGTGCTGTGTGGCCAGCAGAATGTTATAATCATTCTCTTTTGTCTCAGCAATTTTCCTGATACAATTATCATATTGGAAATATTCCCTAATGCTACAAAGTTTGTCAAGAATATAAGACTTTTTCATTGAACCTCTTAGAACATGCCTAGTTTTCTCATGGGCTGTCAAAGAACAAAAAGTCCCCTCTTCTTCAAGGCCACTTACATCTTTTTCTTTTTTCAGATGACTATTACCATAACAACTACAAGTCAATAAACATTTCAAAGTTCTCCAAATAGCAAAAATTAGAAATTCGTAAAGATTTGGAATGATCTAAGAAATCTGAACATGTAAAAAAACAACTCCCCAAACAGAACAATGACATGAACATCAGTTTTATTCACTGAGAATAATTCTTTTTAAAAATCTATGGCATAAACATAACTATAAACGAACACTGCTATTCTCAGCACTTTTTGTCTAGAAAATTCAGTGTTCTATATGAAAACATCATTAAATTAAAGCATGTAAACTTATTTATGTACAACATGATTTTTTTTAATATGAAGGTTAAAAGGAAAAAGACACGAGAAATATTGAAAAACACAAAGAATCAAGGTAGAAATACTACAAGATTATCATAATTCAATTTGTCACAGGGAAAACATTTAAGATAAAATTGAAAACAAAATAACACAGGTTATGATATAGCTAAATTATTGTGAATGTATCAAATTGGCTGGCTGTATATTGTGGAGGTCACAGAAAATTACTACTTTAAAATGTTCCCCCACAAATTAACATAAATAAGCTGTTCTCTGTGGTTTCCAATATGCTACCTAAAAACACAGTGTTGCTCCCCAAGGGAGTCTGGTTCCAATCCAAGGCAGATGAGAAAGATGCAGCCAGAATGGTAGCGTTTGACAGACACTAATAAAAAAGACCAGTGACATTCTACAGACTTGGCAATATTCCGTTTTATTAGAAGCAGTGGAGCACAGAGGTTAAGAACTTGAGCTCTGGGGTCAGACCTGTGTTCAAATGCTGACTCCACCACTACAGGTTGTGTGACCTCAGGAAGGCAAATTTATCTCTCTGAAACTGTTTTCAAAGCTGAATAAGGTGGTAAGAACACCTTCCTCAAAGGCTATGGTAAGCACAGAATGTAGGCAAACGACTCACTCCACTAATTGGGTCACAGTCTGCATTCAGTCCATGGGTTATTTCTTCAAAGTGAGTTTAAAATTATCAATCAGGTTAATTCAAAGTATTTGTTTGGTACCATGGTATTATAAGAAAGTCAGGTTTTATTGCTTAAGGAATTCCAAAAGAAAAGTACATAGACAAGGGGGTAGAAATACTGAAATGTGTAACTCATAACTCCATGATGAGTTCTGATTTCACTACTTTGCAGACTTAATGGTTTTCTCCTTTGCATTTCTGAATATATGGGAATATTCTTATGGACATGTCCCCAGTCTTTCTTTTCGCACTTTAGAAACTGGGAAAGGTCAGACATGTAAAGAGACAAGTGACACACTTGCTCAAGAGTAAGAAAAGTGGCAAAGGCAGTTAGTTATGTTTTATATAGGGCTTATCTATTTCTTATATTTCTTATAAACTTATAGGGATATGTTTGAAAAAGGTGAAATTCAGTGGCACGTTAGAATATACATTTTTTTTTTAAGGTATCAAAATTGGTTCGTTTTAAATTGTTGATGGCTAAGGTGAACTCTAAGTGCAAAATTTAATTCAAAGCCAAATAATCTCTTACTGATTTATAGCCCTTAAAGAGTTGTAGTTGTGGGCCAGGCACAGCGGCTCACGCCTGTAATCCCAGCACTTTGGGAGACCGTGGCGGGTGGATCACGAGATCAGGAGTTGGAGACCAGCCTGGCCAATATGGTGAAACCCCGTCTCTACAAAAATACAAAAATTAGCCGGCGTGGTGGCACGTGCCTGTAGTCCCAGCTACACGGGAGGCTGAAGCAGGAGAATCGCTTGAACCTGGGAGGTGGAAGTTCCAGTGAGGTGAAATTGCGCCACTGACTCTCCAGTCTGAGCCACAGAGCAAGACTCCATCTCAAAAAAAAAAAAAAGAACTGTAGTTTTATGGACTTCACAGCTTTTTAAAAAATATACAAATAATTACTGCAGTGATTTGAATTGCATAAAATGTAGCACCAATATATCAATATTCCCATTCCCTTCCCAAGACAAGTAATGACAAAAATATAAAACCGTAGGCAAGTTTAAAAAGTCACTGAGAAGTTGTCTACTTTTAAAATTAAAAACTACAAAATACTCTTCAAGAAAAAACATCAAGTAAAAAAAAAAAAAAGGAAAAACAGAAGTAGTAACATTTTATATTCAAAATAGTTTCTACAATGTCACGGCAAGGAAGACAATGACTTTAAAATGCGCTCCATCATGCAACTCAATAGGCTAATTTTCCAAACTGTAATTTTGAAAGCCAAATAGTGGGAACCTGACAAGATTTTTATCTAATAGGATGAAAATATCAGGTGCATATTGGGTAGGTATTGTTTTGTAAACTTTCGTTTTGTGTGTGTATACTGGGTTCCAATGCAAAATGTGTCTCATTTTGAGTTGCTGTGAAAAAAGATTCAGTCCCTGCTCCAAGACTAAATTTTGCCTTTTGGAGCCCCCTGCAGGCTCTAAATGTTAATAACGTAAATCCTAAAGTAAATAAATAGCCCTACTGTTGGAGGGTGGTTCAGAAATTACCATTCAATAATTTATGCAGGAATACATGTTTACATAGATAAATAGGCAGCGTTTGGTCTAAGAACTCAAACTGACTATGTGAGTAGTCTCAATCTTGAAGCGAAATTATCCTCAAGAAAAAATTAATTTGGCAAGGTCTGTATTAGGCCTTACTAATTATTTAAAATTAGAAGAAATATATCAATACCTCACAATAATAGAAGTCTGGAGGCAAACTAAGAAGTAAAACCGCAAGGACTTTAGGAAACTATTAATAAGACACTCATCTTTATAAGGTTTTTACAAAAGAGTGTTAACAATTTAATCAACAGAAACGGCTAAGTGCTGAAAAGGCTTGTTTCCGCCCCTATACTTGCCTTCAAAGAATAGAGTAAATTACAATTTTGAACAATCAAGTGCTAAACCTGAACTCCAACTCTACATATTATTTTAAGAACTAGTAGGTCACCACATCAAACTAGTAAAACTATGAAGTTGGCTGGGGGTGGTAGCTCAAGCCTGTAATCCCAGCACTTTGGGAGGTCAAGGTTAGAGGATCACTTAAGGTCAGGAGTTCAAGACTAGCGTGGCCAACACAGTGAAACCTTGTCTCTACCAAAAATACAAAAATTAGCCAAGATTGTGCCACTGCACTCCAATCTGGGCAACATAACAAGACTCTGTCTCAAAAACAACAAAAAACAAAAAATACCTCTATGTAGTGGTTAGAAAACTGAAGTGGAAGTGAGGTCAGAAATTCAGGCTTATCTTTATCTAAAACAAGCTAAGGGGTCTTCTTTCCTTGCTGCTCTTTCACAAAAGATAATTTAATATAAATGCAAAGACAAAGTAACAGCAATGTTAATCATGCTTATGTTAATGAACACCACCACCACCACCACCACCACCACAGTAAGAAATGCTTGCAGAAGCTTAAGAGTAGATGCAAACACAAATAACTCACAATCTTCGAACACTATTCTGACCTTGATTTCACCCTGTATCAAATTGCCTATCTTAGAATGCTGGAATGGTTTAGTTAACCTAAGGTCAACTGCAGAACAGGGAAGAGGCCAAATGGTAGATGATCCTGTTGAAAGGAGAGATCTTGGCAATAAAATCAATTTAGCATAAATGAAGGTGATTCATAATACAAGCAGTAGCAGTAGATTGCCTTTTTTTTTTTTTTTTTCTTTTCTGGGTCAGTTTTGGTTGGTCTTTCAAATTAGGTCTTTGAGACTAAAAATGAACATAAAATGAGCAGCTCTGCACAGCAAGGTAATATTGGTCCATTTAGTCTAAAGCAACCCAATCATCCAATATCCCCACATGTTGATAAACACAATTGTATCTATGTTTACAGTAACATATCTAGATCCAGATTTGATTGTATGCTGGGGCTTATGATTCAAAATTTATCTTTGGCTTTAGTACAATTTACTTCAAAATCAGTAAAAATATCACATAAAATCATTAATTTCTGTTAATGAAAGCTCCATTTTAGTAAAACATTTGATTTGTTCAATAGATGTAACTATGTTCAGAATTATGCCTCCTCCCTCCAAAAAAGTCCCAAAACTAATGTTTATTGTAAATATATTTAGGATTAATTATGATCTATTCAAAGCAAATGGTGACAAACAGCTTATTTGCTATTTACATAATATATAAAATAAATTTTATTTGAAAAGAATGAAAATAAACTTTACTCTCATTCTTTGAGTATTTTCTTGTATAAGCTGAAATTTAAAGAATGCTCCTTCTTAAACAATGCATAATCATTGGAAGGGGAATTTTATAATAGCATTTTCTAAAATGGTAACACAAAGTGATACACTTCCCTTCTCTTTCTCATCACCACCCAGTCCTTAGTACATAAGATCACTACCTACTCCTGTTTGTCCCTTACAAATCTTCGTCACATTCATAACTGATTTATCTTTAAATCATCTCTTGTAGGTGTTTTTTCCCTTCTCCCTATTCTACTTAAGGAAAATGTCCCTCCTACAATTGGCAGGCATAATGAATATCCTCAAGACAACATTAAAATAATTGCTTTCATGAAACTGTTTTGTGCTTTTTATCTGGGATACCTAAGAACCATCCATGAACAAAATAATGTGGCTATCAAAGGTTACTTACAAATAGCATTTTAATACCTTCTCTTTCATTCTCCAGGTTACTCTGTTGAGAAAGTTATCCTATTTAATATTTAATAGCCAGTGACTTCAAACCCAACTTCATATTGAATGACATTCTCTCGTTTATGAACACAACATAAAACACACATACATGGCCACTACTCACCCACTCTCACAAGCAAGCATACACACACATTTTCTTTCTTTCCAGAACAAGCCAGAATTACAGCTCTTTTGGTGATTGTTATAATTTTTGGAATGGTTCATAAATTTTCCAAATTCTTTTAAATTTGTATTACTTTCATCTTTTTTTCTTTTTTTTTTCCAATTGTGAACCATTCCATATTGCATCTTTATTGCAAAAGTCAACATGCTTCTTAGAAATTCAGATTGTAATTGATAAAACAAACATTACATATATGAATTTAAATGTATAAACAGTTAGAAATTCAACAATATCTCCTATTATACTATTACACAAGATCACAATTTTGTAAAAACTATAATACAGGCATACTATACATCAAGAGGAACCACTATTCCTTTTCACATGATTTTTTTTCTTTTTTGAAAAAAATGACTCATCACCAAGGACCCTTTTCACCTTAACAGGACTGCTTTCCAATTTATCATCTTAGCTGGTAACAATATTTCTTCAATGTTATTCAATGAAATTGAGGGAAATTTTGCAATACTTGGGGTTACCTTTTTATCTTGGACAGTAATCCAGTAGTATATCAGGCTGACCTAATCAACTGGTGGCTATTATTGATACATATAAATGATGTCATACACATTAAGAGGAACAGAATTTGCCTTAGATGCTGTATGTTATTTCTGTAAATAAAGATGCCAAGAAAACATGTATGGCAGTTATTCACTTTTAAGTGAAATTCTAACAGCTGAAGATTCGATGGTGGAAGTAAAATATCCCAAAGGGGGCGGGGGATATATATAAACTATTTTACGCTAACCTTAAGTGTTCCAATATTATAATTAACTCACTTTAAATTCATCTTTGAGTCAAACATGTTTTAAAATTCTTTGAAAGCATACTTTTAAAGTATTTTTAGTCCTGTTTAAGGTGTACTGAAAACTTTTATAGAAAGGGCCTCAAATCTTACTGAAAAAACTGTTTTTCACTTTAACACATCTCTTTTTTATCCTCTGCCCCCAATACTAAAAAGTCAAATTTTCAACTTTTTACTGATAAGATGTTCATTTTGAGGTCAAAAAAATCATATGAAAAGGAATCTCATTCTGTTGAACTGTCAATCTACTGAAATTTTTCTTACAGTTCCATTTATTTACTGTAATTTTCAGTTTCCAAATACAAAAATACAACAATTCTTATTGAAATCTATACGCTGGTAGTTTTAGTACACAAAAAGAAAAAAAAAAAAAAAACACCCAAACAAATTATTTACAAAATTATACAGTTTAAGAAAAAACTTTGTACAAAAAATATATAAATCCTTTGTTCCCTCTATCACGATTAAACTGTCAGGACTCAAAATATTCACCACAATGAATCTTTCAAAATATATACCGACTGAGCCACAGACATCAAGAAAAATTTCATTAGAGATGATGGAGGAGTAAGGAGCAAGATTGTGTACTCTAGGTACACCATTCTAATGTTTTCCTTCTTTTATAAGCTTATTTTACCTTCAGTGTTACTAGAAATATAACAATAACCTAGAAAGAGGAAGTCCTTATTATTATGAAAGAAAATTATATGAACTTAAAAAGGACCCTGGTTTGACACATCAGTCCAGGAAAACACGCAGAAGAATAAAGATTATCAGAACATGGGATTTAACTTCTTATAGCTAAGTAAATCTAGAATCCTGATGGTTTTAAGTTCTTGAGTGAATAGTTTCTATTTTGAGAAATAGTCTTTACCTCAGCAAACAAACTCTTTGACATAGTGGTCACCAAGAATCTTTTGGAGCCAACAGGAGGTTTCAATTTTTCATACCACACATATATAAAAACAAAGATGCGTATATCCTTGAAAAAGTGATGGCCTATGTACATTAATCATTTTATTTTCCCAGGGGTCAGTACAGTGTAGTGTTGCTCCTCTGCTTTTCCATCTAACATTCAGAACACAAGGACATAAATTTACATATATATTTTACTTAACAGATACTCTACTCTATACAGTGTACAGTAAAAATGCACACAGGAAACTCTACTGAGGGATGCATATGTTCATGGATAGCAACAAACTACAAAATTATGAAAAAATAAGGTCATCTGATCAAAGTCATATATGACTCCCATTTATTACTAGCATACTCAGCCCTCAACCCCCTCCCACCCACCTCCCACCCCCAGTCACCTCACTATCATGGTTTAAATTTAGGAAAAGAATTTCAGACATTTTAAAACCCTTCTGTGTAACTATAACTGAACTGAAGCTTCAAAAGAGGGAGAAAAAAAAAAAGCTGGTGATTCTCTTCTCCCCAAAATCCTTTCATCATTCTCATCAAAACATCACTTATTTATCCAGGTACTGGTTTGAACCTTTTATTGGAGACTGCCTGCGGTTGCCCAAATGAACCACTTATATCAATGATGACGTAAGTCAGGCCTATTAATAGAAAGGCAAGAGGAAGAAAAGGGGGATGAGAAAGGGGCAATAGGTGAAAGCCTTTTACATTCTGAGTTATAAAAATTTTTAAAAAGACCAGCTGAACCAGCGCTCACTAAATATCAAAGCAAACTAAGAAATCAGTAGCTGGAAAAGTCCAGGAGTTCATATGACAAGAGAATGGAAATACTATAGAGCTAGCTACCACTGCTGTAGCATTTAAGAACACACAGTTTGTTGTGATTTTCACTGAAATAGTACTACCACACATAAAAACCATGAAAAACAAATTTAGACTGAATACAAATTGGGCTCCTCCAAAGTAAAAAAAAAAAAAAAATTAAAATAAACATATTTTTCTTCCAAGACCACTCTTGAAAGCAAAAGGGTATTTTAATTACAAATATTTCCTACTGTCTGATGACCCATCCATAATAACTGAGAGTTAAAAGATTACAGGTGATTTTGACATTTAATTAAACTTTATCAGTAGATTATAATCCAAAATAAAATTTCTGAACACCCTGTCATTTACATCATAATCCAACACCAATAGCAACAAAAAAAAGGTGGTGTGGAAAATAAGGCTCTAGAGATTATCCATGTCATTGCTGTGGATCTTCACAACTGTGTAAAAGTCACTAGGCCTTTGGTGCTTTAATATCATGTACAGTTATGAGATGTGTTTAAATAGCAAACTTGCTGTTCTTGAACCTACTGTGTTGAAAAGAAAAATAAAAAAAATTTTTTTGGCTCATTGACTTCTTTTAAATAATTTTTAAAAGTTGTTCTTCTAAACAATATTCCTAAAAATTATACAGCTAGCATCAGATTTCATCTTCGCCATGAGCGAGACTCATATTCATCTTCATCTTCATCGTCATCATCAGGCAAAAACAAATCTGAGGTTTCTGTTTCCTGAAGAAAGAGAGGTTAAAATCTGTTTAGTGGCACAAGAATGGTAAGTAAAATGCTTTTTACGCCAAAGGACAAACAGAGTAGTATATAAAGCCCAGGCTAGATTTCATAAGGGATGCATGCAGGAGTATCTTTCAGGGCAAAAAAAAAAAAAAAAACAACCCCAAAATATTTTTGTAAATGAATATAAATTCTTCTCCCCTGCTAATTTTGCTACTTTTAATAGGAGATTTCTACTCTAACATCATCAGGAAAATAATGTAGACATTTAGTACAGAAAATTAAAGACTATGAGATACATTTCTGATAAATTAAAATTAATTTTATTCTATTAAAAATTAGGAAAATGGGCCGCCGCGGGCATCTGACAAAACACACCAAGTTCGTGCGGGACATGATTCGGGATGGGTGCGGCTTTGCCCCATACGAGCAGCGTGCCATGGAGTTACTGAAGGTCTCCAAGGACAAACGGGCCCTCAAATGTATCAAGAAAAGGGTGGGGACACACATCCGCACCAAGAGGAAGCGGGAGGAGCTGAGCAAGGTATTGGCCGCCCTGAGGAAAGCTGCTGCCAAGAAAGACTGAGCCCCCTCCCCTGCCCTCTCCCTGAAATAAAGAACAGCTTGACAGAAAAAAAAAAAGAATTAGGAAAATAAATGACCAAACACCTAAATCTTTGTTTTTATATCCATCCAATCGTTTGTGAGAGGTGAATATACTAGCTTCCCCATGACACTGATATTCCAAATCTTACATAAAAATCTAAAATCTTAGACAAAGTAGATGTATCTGCAAACACTACCCAAATATCATGACTTTTTTTTTTTCTTTTAATCTGGGGAAATTTCTGCTTTTGCTGTGTAAAATTACCCATATAGTGAGAAGACACTTGATCAAACTATAAATGCTAGGCATCTTTTAAAACCAAGATTGTCATATAAATCAGGAAAACCTCGCAATGTAGCCTAAGTGTTCACTAAA
The DNA here is from genome assembly GCF_008728515.1 of Papio anubis. Lineage (NCBI taxonomy): Eukaryota > Metazoa > Chordata > Mammalia > Primates > Cercopithecidae > Papio > Papio anubis. Next base: position 139,008,881 of record NC_044980.1, on the reverse strand, counting down.
TAAACTAATGATAAATAACAGAAGTAAAAAAGCAAAATAAATTCTCATATATTTTAAGAAGTTGATTATTCAGTACTTTTGTTATTGAGGTCTTTAGTTTTCCAATTCTTTCCTCTATGTTCAATTTCTGCACACTCATTTTAACTAATTGTACACAGAAGGAAAATAAGAAACTCAAATCTATTACTATGGAACTTGAATAAAGAGAAACCAACCAATTAAAGCTTAATTTGTTTATGTAATCTCTGACTTTATTCATCAGAATAAAAATTTCTAAAGCCCAAATAAATCCAATATAAATGTAAATAAAAAAGAACAGTCTTTCCTATACCAGAAGAAAATAATCCCCAAGACAGCTTTTTATGTCTCTAGACCTGTTTTAATTCTCTAATAAACATCTAAACTGGTCTTAACCCAGTATTTATTTTTAAATTTATACTATTTAATATCATAAAAAATACACAATTGAAAAGTGATCTAATTCAACTCTTATTTCCAACCATTAAATTTACCTCCTCCTTGACTTCTTCTTCTTCAGTCTCAGTGGATATAGATGGTACCTTGGGCTTGTGCCATGATATCTGTAGCCGACGGTCTTTAAATTTTGGCCCTTGGTTTGCAGCCTAAAATATATATTAGAAGAACATACAAGTTTGCACTCCAATTACTAATGATTTTTGCAAATTCTGTGTTATTTAAAAAGTATAATATAGGGCAGGGGAGAAATCTGTTAAGGTGGCTCTACAATCTCCAATGAGAGCTAAAACACAAAATAAAGTCCCTTTTAATTAGAGCAACTATATATTCTGGTTTGCCTAGGATAACCCATGGTTTATATCTGTGTTAGGTACATGTTAGCATCTGTCTTGGTTGAAGTAATACTTTTTTTTCTAAGTACAGTTGCTCTACTTACAGAAGTCATGATGAGGACAAGAAATATTCTTAATACATGTATTGACTTTTGGCTTTGATATCTACATACATAGACTCAAACCTTAGAAATAAGTAATTTTTTTAAAGGTGAATCATCTGCTTATTCATCTCCCTGAATCTCTTACAGCCCCACCTATGTTCGATAAAGTTCTTCCTATTTCCAATTCTGAAATGCTATACATTAATAAGCACCTCCCAGCTCATCTATGCATTCAGTAAACATTAAATACACCTAATAATATCCTAACTCATAAAACTGCTCCGTTTCAAATGTGTTACTTGGTACTAATTTTTAAACATTTTTTTCTCCCCAGCAAATTCCAATAAGGGAAAGCATATTTTAAAGACAAAGCAACACAGACAAGGGAACAGGGATCCAAAGTTTCAAAAAAGTAAAAGCTTAGCCATCCCTAAAGCTTTCCTATCAAAGGTCCTCATTTATAGAACTGAGGGTTCTGAAAAACATAACAGAAGAGACTCTTTTTTATTTGGGCTTTCATTCTAGTCTATCTAGCAAAAATCATTGTTAAATCTCTTGAAGCATTTGCCAAATGTTTCCATAAAATACTTGGAGCATAGCATGGTGTGAATGTACATTAGGGCAGACTCATAAATCCATTACTGCCTGCACAGACTTCATCCTGTGTTCTAAGAGAAAAATTCCCACCATTCCTTGCAGGGTCTAAATGCTTATAACCTAACACAAAACATTATGACTCATGGGACATACCAAACTGATGTATCAAAATAGCCCTACCAAATATATATATATGTACCTTTTCTTTTCTTTTTGAGACAGAGTCTTGCTCTGATTCCCAGGCTGGAATGCAGTGGGAAGATCACACTCACTGCAGCCTTGACTCCCTGAGTCCACGTGATCCTCCCACTTCAGCCTCCCAAGTAGCTGAGACCACAGGCATGCATCACCTCACCTGGCTAATTTTTTTAGTTTTATAGACGGGGTCTCCCTATGTTGCCCAGGCGGGTCTCAAACTCTTAGGCTCAAGCAATTCTCCCACCTCAGCCTCCCAAAGTGTTGCGATTACAGGCATGAGCCACAGCACCTGGTCTATATTTACCATCTTTTAAAAATCAGGTAATGTATGTAATAGAGATCCTTTACCCTTCCTCTATCCTTTAACACACAGCTCAATTACAGAGAGGTTTTCCCTGCTTGTTTTGTTCATTTCTATATTATTTGAATTTCTAAATAAAAATATATTACTTTTATAATCAGAAAAAGTAATAAAGATTTTTAAATCTGTAATAACCGTGTTGCTCTCCAAAGAGGATAAGAGCTCTGTCCTCCAAAAGGAATAAGGCATTAAATGTATTGCATACACATTATTAAAGGAAGAACCAGAAATGTATATGCAGTCTGAAATTAAGAAAAATTTCTACTATCTAACTTAACAAATCAAATCAGCAATTAGAATAAAGATATGACGCTACCAAGTTAAGAATTCTCATACACAAATGGTGAGAATCTCAAACTGATTCTAAACTGGTAAGAATCTAAAACTGATGGGGTTCACTCCGCAATTCCACATACAGTCATCACTTGGTGTTTCTGGGGGACTGGTTCCAGGGCTCTCTGTGAATACCAAAATCCATGAATGCTCAAGTCATTTACATAAAATAGTGTAGTATTAGCATATAACCTACACACATTCTCCCATATACTTTGAATCCTCTCTAGATTATTTATAATACCTAATACAATGTAAATGCTATGTAAATAGTTGTTATACTATATTGTTTAGGGAATAATGACAAAAAGTGTACATGCTCAGTACAGATGCAACCATTCATTTTTTTCCTAATATTTTTGATCCAAAATTGGTTTAATCCATGGAGGTGAAACCCACACATATGAAGGTCCAACTGTATATCCAAGAGAAATGTGTGTACATGTGTAGTTAAAAACATGTATAAGATAGCAACACTGCTTACAAAAGCCACAAAGTAGAAATAACCCAAATATCCATCAATAAGAGGATGAGGCTGGACACGGCAGCTGGCACCTGTAACCCTAACACTTTGGGAGGCCGAGGTAGGCGGATCACCTGAGGTCAGGAGTTCAAGACCAGCCTGGCCAACATGGAGAAACCCCATCTCTACTAAAAATACAAAAATTAGCCAGGTGTAGGGGTGCATGCCCATAATCCCAGCTACTCATGAGGCTGAGGCAGGAGAATCGCTTGAACCCAGGAGGCAGAGGTTGCCGTGAGCCGAGATCGCGCCACTGCGATCCAGCCTGGGCAACAGAGTGAGACTCCATCTCAAAAAAAAAAAAGAGGATGAAAAATAAACTGTGGTATATTGATGCAACTATTATATAGTAATAAAAATGGCAAATTAATGTTACATGTAAAAACATGAATGAGTCTCACAAACATTAAACAGAAGAAGCCAAGCACAAAAGAATACACACTGTGTGATTCCATTTATATAACATTTTAAAAACAAGCAGAATACTACTGTAATATTTAGGAATGCTCATTTAGGTGATAAAACTACGGTCAATTCTCATTACGTGCAGTAGTTACGTTCTAAAAAGTTGATGCAAACATTTAATTGGCAAATACTGAGCCACTAATCATAGGGGAAATAGAATTAGATTCTTACGAGCCTCTAGAGCAACCTTGTCCAACCTGAGGCCCACGGGCCACATATGGCCCAGGATGGCTTTGAATGCAGCCCAACACAAATTTCGTAAACTTTCTTAAAACACTATGAGATTTTTACTTTTTTCCGCTCATCAGTTATCATTAGTGTTAGTGTATTTTATGTGTGACCCAAGACAATTCTTGTTCTTCCAATGTGGCCCAGGGAAGCCAAAAGACTGGACACCCCTGCCTTAGAGGGTCACAACATTTTTGTCAGCTTATCAACACATACTTTGGTTTTATGTGTTTCTGTTGACAGACATCTTATTTAATATGTATTACTGATTCATTAACATTGAACTCATGGCCAAAAGCACTGACTTATGCCTGAACAAAGCTTAACTAATACAGGTATCTTTGTAAGGCACATCACAGCCTTGCACTTAGGAACACTAGACAGGACTTTAGAACTACATTCAGGGGCCATTTAAAATAAAACAGTGTAATCACCAAGAAAACAAAAAAAATTGAGAAAAATGTGGCACTAAATAGACTACAAAGGCCGGGCATGGTGGCTCATGCCTGTCGTCCTAGCACTTTAGGAGGTTGATGTCAGGAGTTTGAGACCTGCCTGGCCAACATGTGAAGCCTCGTCTCTGCTAAAAAATACAAAAATTAGTGTGGTGGTGGGCGCCTGTAATCTCAGCTACTAGGGAGGCTGAGGCAGGAGAATCACTTGAACCCGGGAGACGAAGGTTGCAGTGAGCCAAGACCGCGCCACTGCACTCCAGCCTGGGAGACAGAGCGACATTCTTTCTCAAAAATAAAAAATAAATGAATAATAAAATAAATAGACTGCAAAAGGGGCATTTGTTTACAGTATAAAAGCTTAAACAAGAAGGCACAGCGCCACCTTATTTCTATCTCAGCTGAAAACAGGCACATGAGGGGACTGGCAACTGTGTGTGTGTCTGAGAACGACCACGAAAGCAGAAGTATTGATTTTGGGGTTACAAATAAATTTCAGCGAGTAGATGAACTGGCAAATATGGAATCTGAAAATAATAAGGATTGACTGTATAAAGAAAGCAAGGTGTTCTTCATAAAGTGAGGCTAATGGTTACTGCTCTGAGAAGGAGAGAAGGTAGATAGAGGCTGGGAGAAGCAACAAAGGGGATTGGGGTATTGGAAATGTTCTATTTCTTGACCTGAGGAATAAGTATATTAGGTATTTGTCTTCTGATAAATCACTGAACTGTATGTTTATGATCAGTTTAGTTGGTTTTTATAAACTTTTTTACGTGACTATAGGTATAACCTTTAAAAATTTTAAGGAAATAGGCTGGCTGCGGTGGCTTATGCCTATAATCCCAGCCCTTTGAGGCTGAGGCAGGTGGATCACCTGAGTTCAGGAGTTTGAGACCAGCCTGGCCAACATGGTGAAACCTCATCTCTACTAAAAACACAAAAATTAGCCGGGCGTGGTGGCGCATGCCTATAATCCCAGCTACTCGGGAGGCAAAGACAGGAGAATCCCTGAACCTGGGAGGTGGAAGATGCAGAGGGTTGAGATTGCACCACTGCACCCGGCCTGGGTGACACGTGACTTGAGACTCTGTCTCCAAAAAAAAAAAAAAAAAAAAAATTAAAGAAATATCAGATAGCTAAGATTTTTATGTGAAAAAGGCAAGGTTTGGAACACAGCCCTGTATTTATAATATGATCACATTTTGGTAAATGTTTTTAAAGTAAGAAGCTTTATATATGTATTCTTACATACGTAGTATTTTTCTATAAAGATACCTAAGAATAGTGACTATCTTTTAAGAACGGACAAAGATGAATAAAAGGGAGATTTTAGTTTTATTAGTCATACTTTTTTTTTTTTTTTTGGGAGACAGAATCTTGCTCCATTGCCCAGGCTGGAGTGCAGTGGCGCAATCTGGGTTCACTCCAACCTCCACCTCCCGGGCTCAAGCAATTCTCATGCCTCAGCCTCCCGAGTAGCTGTGACTACAGGCAGATGCCACCACATCCGGCTAATTTTTATATTTTTTGTAGAGACAGGGTTTTGCCATGTTGTTCAAGCTGGTCTCGAACTCCTGAGGTAATGTGATCCACCTGCCTCGGCCTCCCAAAGTGCTGTGATTATAGGCATGAGCCACCATACCCAGCCCTAGTCATCCTTTTAACCATTTGCATATATTATATTTTTATAAGGTTTTTTTTTTTTTGAGACAGAGTCTCGCTCTGTCTCCCAGGCTAGAGTGCAGTGGCACCATCTCGGCTCACTACAACTTCCACCTCCCAGGTTTAAGCGATTCTCCTGCCTCAGCCTCCTGAGTAGCTGGGACTACAGGCGCATGCTACCATGCCTGGCTAATTTTTTGTATTCTTAGTAGAGACGGGGCTTCACTGTGTTAGCCAGGATGGTCTCAATCTCCTGACCTCGTGATCTACCCACCTCGGCCTCCCAAAGTGCTGGGATTACAGGCACGAGCCACCGCACCCAGCCCTAAAAAGTACTTTTTAAAAAAATCTAGGATTAATCTCTTAACATATCTGTTACTTATTAAAGTACCTAATTGTTCTACACATACACATATATTCTCTCATATACACATCTAAATATGGTTAAAAATGATAAAATATTGGGAAAAAATGGGATGTCCATCAATATAGGGCAGTTCAAATGTAGTACGATACATCTGTGCGATGAAATACCACGCAGTCATTAAAAAGAATGAAGCAACACCACATGCACTAGCATAGAACAATCTAGCATATATGAAGTAAAAAGTACATATGGCAAAAGGGTGTAATATAACATGAAGTAAATATATATGAAGTAAAAAGTACATATGGCAAAAGGGTGTTGTATAACATGCTACCATTTTTATAAAAGAGAGAACAAACGATATACATATATAGAGAGAGTATCTTTAAGCAGATATATGAGAAACTGGTAACAATAATTGTCTACAGGGAGTGAAATTGAGTGACTGGAGGTAGAAGGGAATCTTATTTTTCATTGTATACACTTTTACTCCTTTTTCATTTTGTTTATGTGTGTTGGCCAAGGAAATAATTCAAATAAAAATATATATAAGTGAATATGAGATCAACTATATATACCATAAATTAAAAATTATATGCATATTAGGGTTCTTGGTAGAAGCTGCTCTAAGAGAAATTCATGTAGTCCAGCCATTTTCCCAGATTAGAAATTGACGCCCAATCTATGCTAGTCATCATATATCAATCAACTGACTGGCAGATAAAAAAACAAACTTCAAGTCTATATAAGGGAGAGCAAACAGGTACTCTCATCCAATATCACTACAAGTATAAATTAGTACAACAGTCTGAAGGGTTATTTGGCGAGCTGTACCAAAATTTCAATGCCTGCCTTTGATCCAGTTATCTCCTTCCTAGGAATCTACCTAAAGCAGTGGTTCTCAATTGGAGACATCACTCTAGCAGGTATTTTGGTAGTCACAGTGACTGAGACGCACTTATTGGCAATTAATAGGTGGTAGCCAGGGGTGCCAGAAGTTTTACAATGTGCAGCACTGTCCCACATAATGAAAAATTATCGGCCAGGCATGGTGGCTCACGCCTGTGATCCCAACGCTTAGGGAGGCTGAGGCGGGCGGATCACGAGGTCAGGAGATCGAGATCATCCTGGCTAACACAGTGAAACCCTGTCTCTACTAAATATACAAAAAATTAGCCAGGGGGTGGTGGCGGGCAACTGTAGTCCCAGCTACTCAGGAGGGTGAGGCAGGAGAATGGCATGAACCCGGGAGGCGGAGGTTGCAGTGAGCCGAGATCATGCCACTGCACTCAGCCTGGGTGACAGAGCAAGACTCCATCTCAAAAAAAAAAAAAAGAAAGAAAAATTATCCCAGTAAATATGCCAAATCTAACACGATGTATATAACATTGTTCATAACAGTGAAATAGTAAACAACCTACCTAATTCATCAATAGGGAGTTGTACATAAAGATTATGGCATATTCTTACAATAGAATGCCTTCAAATAAGACAAATATATACCTATATTCATAAACATGAACAATTCTCCATGATACACTACGGATGAAAAAACAAACTCCAAAACAGCATAGGTAGTATGTATACGTATGACAGATACAGGTGCTAGAAAGATGTTCATAAAAATGTAATTGATAAGATTTCAAATTCGTTGTGCCTTCTCCTTTATAATCTGTATTGTTTGAATGTTTTAAAAGCATTATCTTTGTAAAGAAATTTTCAAAATTCAGAGAAAAAAATTAAGGCAGTTTAGAGTTTCAATGTCTTTGTGGGTCATAGAATTACTATTGCCATATTTCACTCCTAGAACTAGCTACGAAAATTATATTTTCACCTGAAGAATCCTGATCACAGTAAAGCGTGCAGAAAAGGTAAACTCCTGATCACTTGTGACAGATAACAACAGTAAATGGTCATGGCTCACAAATCACCTATATTATCTTTTAATTTTTAAGTTGTTTTGTAAAGATAGGGTCTCACTATGATGCCCAGGTTGGTGTTGAACTTCTGGGCTCAAGCAATCCTCCCACCTCAGCCTCCCAAAGTGCTGGGATTACAGGCAGGTGCCACCACGCCAGGCCTACATTACTCTTTTAACAAGGTCTGAGGAACGGCAATCAATGAAGCACTATCTAAAAAACTTTCTCCACATGTTAAATACAAAGAAAAGGCTAATTTTTGTTGTGGAAAGCACAAGAGAAAACTATTTGCCTAACTATAAGGTATCATTTCCATGTACAGTAACATTCTCAAGTATATTTTTCATATACTTGGAAGGTGGGGGAAAATCCCTGTCTAGAGAGGCTGTGGGGAAAAGCTAACTATGTGCGAAGTCTTTAGTAATTACAGCAGAAATACTCAGTTGCCTTATATGAAGTTTCAGGAATGGCAGGAGTGAGAAATTAGAGGTTTTATCCAGTAAGAATATAAAAATTATAACAAATTATATAAATATTGTGGGAGCACAGGTTCTAAACAGTACTTTAGAGATAAACCTCTTTCTTAACACTCAAAGGGACTTCTGGCTAAAGATGGGGAACTGACCATCTGTGGTATGCAATTTCATACCCTTCCCCAGACCCCCACTGAAATGACAGTAGAATAATTTATATTTTTAAGGTATAAATTTGTAAGAAAAAAATAAAACACAACAAGGTAAAAAAAAAATGGAGCGGTGGGAAGCAGAAAGACTAATGGGAAGTCAATATATAATGCTTAAAATTTAAAAATCAAGAAGTAACAGTAAAAACAGGAATTTAAAAAAAGAGAAAAAAACTGCCCAGGTGCAGTGGCTCACGCCTGTAATCCCAACACTTTGGGAGGTCAAGGCAAGAGGAAAAAAGCCTAATAAAAGGCAACATGGTAGGATAGAAGAGAAATATGTAAATCTGAGCAGCTGAATTTCTGAACTGATCAATCCTAAAACCTAACTTTAGACTTCTTCAAAAGAAGGAAAAATTCAAAATTCTTAGTTAAATGAGCCATACTACTTGAAAAATATCAAAGTACAGTCTATATATTCCAAATATTTAGAAAAAATAACTTTTCCTTTTGTATCTAGCCGAACCTCCCTTCAACAGGGATGAAGGAATGTACTTTAGTTTTTGTCCCATCTGTGCCCTTGGCAAGGCTGTTAAAATTTTCAACTTCTGAATTAAACTTCAATTATAAATATTTAACATTAACTTCATTAAGATATTAAAAATCTTAAGATTTCTGTGAAAAAAAAGATATATAAATAAACATTCTTCTATTAAACAGTTCTTTCTGGGCCAGGCACAGTGGCTCATGCCTGTAATCCTCACACTTTGGGAGGCTGAGGCAGTGGATCGCCTGAGGTCAGTAGTTTCAGACCAGGTTGGCCAACATGGTGAAACCCGTCTCTACTAAAAAATACAAAAAAAATTAGCCAGGAGGTATACACGCCTGTAATCCCAACTACTCTAGAGACTGAGGCAGGTGAATCACTTGAACCCAGGAGGCGGAGATTGCAGGGAGTCGAGATCACACCACTGCACTCCAACCTGGGCGACAGAGCAAGACTTCCTCTCAAAAAAAAAAAAAAAACAAACAACTAGAAAGTTCTTTCTGGATTCGCTGATTTTGATCTTTAAAATATATAAAATTAGGCCGGGCGCGGTGGCTCAAGCCTGTAATCCCAGTACTTTGGGAGGCCGAGACAGGCGGATCACGAGGTCAGGAGATCGAGACCATCCTGGCTAACATGGTGAAATCCCGTCTCCACTAAAAAAAATACAAAAAAACTAGCCGGGCGAGGTGGCGGGCGTCTGTAGTCCCAGTTACTCGGGAGGCTGAGGCAGGAGAATGGCGTAAACCCGGGAGGCGGAGCTTGCAGTGAGCTGAGATCCGGCCACTGCACTCCAGCCTGGGCGACAGAGCGAGACTTCGTCTCAAAAAAAAAAAATATATATATATATATATAAAATTATATTTATATATTTCAATTAATTATGTTTAACTTAAATATTTTATATATAAAGTAATATAATAACATACTAGGGTCTGCATACTACAGCCCTCAGGATAAATGTAGCCCAGCACCCTGTTTTTTTTGTTTTTTTTTTTTGAGACGGAGTCTCGCTCTGTCGCCCAGGCTGGAGTGCAGTGGCGCGATCTCGGCTCACTGCAAGCTCCACCTCCCGGGTTCACGCCATTCTCCCGCCTCAGCCTCCGAGTAGCTGGGACTACAGGCGCCCGCCACCACGCCCGGCTAGTTTTTTGTATTTTTAGTAGAGACGGGGTTTCACCATGTTAGCCAGGATGGTCTCGATCTCCTGACCTCGTGATCCACCCGCCTCGGCCTCCCAAAGTGCTGGGATTACAGGCTTGAGCCACCGCGCCCAGCCCCAGCACCCTGTTTTTAATGACCTAGGAGCTAAGAATGGTTTTTACATTTTTGAAAAGGTTATTAAAAGAAAAAAAAAATGTTCATCCACTGAAGTACAAAGAAGAAAAAAAAAGAAAAAGAACTAGAAAGGAAAGAGGAAGAGAGGGAAGAGCAGGTGAAAAAGAGAAGACAATGTATTTACTATCTAGTCCTTCAGAGAAGAAGTGTGCTGATCTCTGATACATATTATTAATATATTTATATATTAATGTATGTTTTTATGCTGTTATATATATAACCTGCAGTATAAATTAAATATTCCATGTATTTTAAATTTGTATATGCTTTAATCTATATATACCTTTCATGTATGTACCTGGGACCAAAAAGATCAAGATCAACCAATATCCTCAAATTTGGTTTTAAAATACACAACATAAAACACTGATGCTTCATCCCAAAAGTGAATGTGAAGTAAAAAGTCTGATTTTAAAAGTAGTTTGCATTGGCCGGGCACAGTGGCTCATACCTGTAATCCCAGCACTTTGGGAGGCCAAGGCGGCCAGCGGGCGGATCACTGGAGGCTAGGAGTTTGAGACCAGCCTGGCCAACATGGCAAAACCCCATCTCTAGTAAAAATATAGAAAAATTAGCTAGGTGTGGTCATGCATGCCTATAGTCTCAGCTACTCAGGAGGCTGAGGCACGAGAATCGCTTGAACCCAGGAGGCAGTGGTTTGCAGTGAGCTAAGATTGTGCCACTACACTCCAGTCTGGGTGACAGATGGAGACTGTCACCAAAAAAAAAAAAAAAAAAGATAACTACCTATTTAAAAAAAAAAAAAGGAGTATGTGTTCCTCAGGAACTATGGAAAATAGAGAAGTGCTAATACTACTACCACTAAAAATACAAAAATTAGCCCAGTGTGATGACTAATACCTGTAATCCCAGCTACTCAGGAGGCTAAGGCAGGAGAATCACTTGAACCCAGGAGGTGGAGGTTGCAATAAGCCAAGATTGTGCCATTGCACTCCAGCCTGGGCAACAAGAGCAAAACTCTGTCTCAAAAAATAAATAAATAAATACGTTTTTAAAGGCAGCAAAACAGTCAAACATTTACACGGTTATCATTTTTCACTATTACATGCACTATAATGAGCATATTTATAGCTGCCATTTGTATACAACCATAACCCACTTATGGTAAGTTCTTAGACTACTGAAGAGCAAACTCTGAAGGACTCCAGAATTCGATTCCGAATAACTTCATTAAAATCCATCCATCATTTTTTCATATAGATACGGCTCACCCATGATCCTTTCATAATCATTAAGAATAGAAGAATATTGAAAATACAGATTTTACCTTGGCCTCTGTGAGATACAAAAGACCTTGAAGAACAGTTTCCTTTTATGTTTGCTAACTCTATTCACAATAATGCCTAAGCATATGTATTTCTGTATTTCAAAGAAAGCATACTATATTGCCCAAGTAGTTATTATTAGGGAAGCGTGCTCCTCGTACTCAAGACCCTATCTGATAGCACGCTATCAAACAAGAAAACAAAAGAGCCATCCAAACCAAAGGAAGTGTTTTGTTCCTAAGTTACCTCATCTGCCTTAGCTTTGCTTGCTCTTTTCCTAAGTGTCAAGACATAACCACATCTGCCAACTGAATGCCACACTGCAGACTTATCAGGTACATGTACATAAAAATTGGTTATTATTAGATGCTTTAGAATGGTTCTACTTTTCAGAAGGAAAGAGATCCATTTGAGCATGACTTCTCGGTTAAATTTTAAACATCTACATATAGTCTCCAGTGACCACAGGAATGAACATGTAGCTGTCTTCCTAGTAAGATTAACTATTTTTTGTAACTGAAACTTTCTGCAATGAGTCAAATTTATAGAAATTCTGCTTCACATAATCCAATATCACCTCACCAGAACTGGTATTCGTTCTACATGACCAATTTATTTGGCAAGGAGATTTTAATTTTATAAACTAAACCTTAATAGACAAAAATCAACATTCGGGCAGCCTTCACAAAAATACCCTGCACTTGTATAGTGCTTCGCCATCCTCTTTACTCCTCAAGAAGTCACTTAGAGCTATCCTCCCACTTTACAAAAATGGCAAATAAGGGTTACACCAGGGAAAGAACTGGGTCAAGAGTGAACCATTCATAACCCAGAGGACATTCAAATGGGGAATGTCCTTTTCGTAACAGCCTATCTTCCCCAAGAATCAGGGTGAAACAAGGTTAATGGGCATCAAACTAATAAGAACACTTGAAGTGAAACCTTGCTCTTTATGATTTCCCTCACTATCTTTAATATTTTTTGTTTTCTTTTTGAGATGGAGTTTCGCTATTGTGGCCCAGGCTGGAGTGCAATGGCACTCTCTCAGCTCACTGCAACCTCTGCCTCCCGAGTTCAAGCAATTCTTCTCCCTCAGCTTCCCAAGTAGCTGGGATTACAGGTGCATACCACCACACACAGCTACTTTTTGTATTTTTAGTAGAGATGGGGTTTCATCATGTTGACCAGGCTGGTCTCAAACTCCTGACTGACCTCAGGTCATCCACCTGCCTCAGCCTCCCAAAGTGCTGGGATTACAGGCATGAGCCACTGTCCTGGGCCATCTTTAACATTTAATAGGGCTAAAAATATTTCCTCTCAAAAGAGTTGTTCGAGGAATAGGGAACCTAGTTATCTTGGTTCCACTATTTATTAATTATATGATTGCTGTTGACATTTTAAGTTGTGGTGTTCACATCTGTTGTACACATAGGATTTCACATGTATACCGTTTTACATGTATTTCACATTTATACAGTCATTTAAAATTAAATGCGATCATGTATGAAAATGTTCTAGCACAAATAATGCTCAATAAAATATTTACTGAATGAATGAGTGCCTGGAAAGAGTATATACTGCATATGTCCAAAACAGTAAAGACATTTGCCTGTAGCAAATCTATTTGCATGTTTGCCTAAAAGTAAGGGGTTGTCACTACATACAGAATATAACTAAATATACCTGTTATCCTAATAAATTCTTTCTTTGAATTTTGCCTCTATCCCAGACTGTTTCACTATTAACTGTAAATACCTGGTAAGCCATGTAATAAACCTAAAACAAGCATTAAGTATAGCTTTGAAACAACTTGTCACTACAAATGCACTTAAGTGGAGTATTACGGAATCAAAAGCAAGAGCTGCTTCTTGACTTTTAAATATATTAAATAGGCATTTGGTAGTATTCATGTTTTTTACAACTGATTTTTCTAATCTACAAAACATTTGACATTTATACACACTGCAGCAAGGAAAATGATGAACACAGTGTTTTTAGAGTTAGCATTTGCTGTTTTAAAAACTTACGGAGAAATGTTGAAGCAAGTCTTCTTTTTCTTCCTCAATGAATCCTCCAACTGTTAGTGCTTTGGGGCGATGGTCCACCACCATGTGATTTAGTGAGCCCCTTCCTCTTCCTCCACGCCCTCGGCCTCTTCCACGACCTTGAGAGGACATGGTCTTTCCTCGACCCACAGGTAAAATACCTAACCGTGCAGCCTGAATAACAACAAAAAGTAGAATGCAGCATATATTGTTAGATTAAACCTTAAAAACAAAGGAAAACTTTTTTTTTCTTTTATTTTTTGAGATGGAGTTTCACTCTCGTTGCCCAGGCTGGAGTGTGATGGCGTGATCTCGGCTCACTGCAACCTCTGCCTCCCGGGTTCAAACGATTCTCCTGCCTCAGCCTCCCGAATGCCAAGTAGCTGGGATTACAGGCATGCGCCACCACACCTGGCTAATTTTGTATTTTTAGTAGAGACAGGGTTTCTCCATGTTGGTCAGGCTTGTCTCAAACTCTTGACCTCACGTGATACACCCACCTCAGCCTCCCAAAGTGCTGGGATTACAGGTGTCAGCCACCATGCCGGCAAAAGGAAAACTTTTTTGAGATGTTAAATGTGGTGGGGCACTAACTCCTTTTAAATCTCACCTCAACCTGTAACTGACTGAGTTTTTTCCGTAATTCTGTGGTGTCTTCTCCTGAGGACAGCCTCTTGTGGAGGTCCAGTTCAGTATCTAATAACTCCTTCTGGGCCTTTGGAAAAATTGAAAATAAAAAGGTATTTTTTAGATAACTTACAAGATCTTCTCCAGAACATTATAGTTACACAATGACACAGAGAATGAGAGGATGCAATAAACATGGGTGTTTTGAAAAAACTAACTTTACAGATATAGTAGTGTCAACATGTAAAAAGTAAATGGGTATCAGTGAAAAATAGTAAGCATTAGACGGCTTAAAAATCAGATCCTAGGAACAGACACCTGAGATGAGGGAGCTCAGAATAACTGTCACATAATAAAGTATCACAAATGAAACACAAAAGAGCAAAATAAATTATATAGTAAAAATGTATTTATAGTACAAAAGTAACAGCTACATAATTACTACCAGATTGGAATCCATAACTACTGCCATTCGCTTTTTTATTAGAGACAAATTATTTATCAGTCTTTAAGAGACATGACTGCCAGTGATATTTTTCACCTCTTTAATTTTTAAAATGTGCATATATATTTTCTATTAATTAGAAAAAAATTCAATAAAAAACATTTTTATTATACTTTTAAGAAGAAATCTTAAACATTTTATGTTTCTATACTGATAGAGAACCATAATTTCAAATTTAATGTAATATTGCATATAACAATTTACATTCTACATATCTGACAAATTTATTACCGGTTCTGAGAGGACTAGAATTGTCTATAATCACACCACAGAACTGTGGTATAATGGAACCACTGTCTAAACCAAGTACAGGCAAGGAAACAGAGAGAAATTAATAAAATTAGACTTAAATAGATCTAGAACTTCTGATTATTCTTTTTAATAACATGCCACATTTTTACTCATATGAATAGGCCAGGCTACTTTTTTAAAAGGATGGTTTTATTACAATACTATTACAGCATTAAAAAAAACACAGCTGAAATGGGAAATACCTCTTTCACTACCATCACTCTAACAGTGTCATCTTCAGCAGGGAACCAAAATATTCAGTTAAAAAACACATCTCTGTTCAAACAGGGTATTATGAACCTCTTCCCAAAAAGGGTACAGAGAATCTGTACAAACACTTAAAAAAAATTGTGGCAGCTGGGTGCAGTGGCTCACACCTGTAATCCCAGCACTCTGGGAGGCCAAAGTGTGAGGACTGCATCTGAGGCAAGCCTGGGCAATATAGTGAGACCTTGTCTCCTTAAAAAAAAAAAAAAAAAAAAAAGTACTATAATCAGGATATATTTAAGTACAATAATTGTTTGCCTATATTCCTATTAGGATATTAGCTACCTAAGGGTTCCATTGTACTTTCAAGGTGCCAGGCACATGGCAGATGTTCAATAACCCTATGTTAAATAAAAAAATGCAAATAGATACCTCTGTTTTTGTCTTCACTTTAGATGGTGTGGAGACTGCAGAAGATGTTTTTAATTCATCTTTTAATTGTGAGATCTTCTCTCCAAGCTCTTTCAAAGTCTTCATTATATTTGCTCTTTCTTCTGGTTTCATGTTTTTGTTTTTTTCTAACTTGGATATTAACATCTACGAAATAAACAGAAAAAGGTAAAACCATGCTTAATAAACTTTAATATAAAGAAGACTTTAAAAATCACGAATAATACTTTTAAAATCAATTCTATACATCAATTCTAGCATGCAAATAATGAGTTCTTGTTTTACCTTTTGGCATTCTATTTGTTTTTCTAACACTTCTTGTCTTTTTTTCCTCATATCTTGTTGTAACTTCATTGCTTCCTATATAAGTGAAAAAGAAATTAATACAGATAAGATAATTTGCCACCATTCTCAACTCATTTTTTCTGGGTCCTCCCTGAGACAGACTGTCCCCCTAATAAAAAAATAGCTGACACCAAAGATGAAACCTTTGAGTATATTTTCTCTAACACTTTCAACATAATAGAGTTTATAACTGTACTTAAAAAATATTTAAAATATTGGACCTAATTAGCTATCTCTATGAGATTTATTGACTTGAATGACCTGAATGTCCTTATGAAGAAAAACAAAAGTTGTTTTCACTTGCCAATGTAATAAGCTAAATCCTTATTTTTGAAGTTTAAAGTTTAAAAATGTGAGGCTAGGCATGGTGGCTCAACCTGTAATCCTAGCACTTTGGGAGGCTGAGGTGGGAGGATTGTTTGAGTCCAGCCTCAGCAACAGAATGAGACCCTGTCTCTACAAAACAATGAACAAAATTAGCCGGGGCACGGTGGCACATGCCTACTCAGCTACTCAGAAGGCTAAGGTGAGAGGATCATTTGAGCCTGGGACATCAAGGCTGCAGTGAGCCATGATCATGCCACTGTACTCAACCTGAGCCACAGAGACCTCGTCGAAAAGAAAAGAAAAGAAAAAGAAAAAAATGACATGCAGCTATAGGTTAGAAATGATAAGAGTAGGCCGGGAACAGTGGCTCACACTTGTAATCCCAGCACTTTGGGAGGCCGAGGCAGGTGGATCACCTGAGGTCGGGAGTTCAAGACTAGCCTGACCAACATGGAGAAAATCCGTCTCTACTAAAAATACAAAATTAGCCGGGGTGTGGTGGTGCATGCCTGTAATCCCAGCTACTCTGGAGGCTGAGGGAGGAGAATCGCTTGAACCTGGGAGGCGGAGGCCGCGGTGAGCTGAGACCATGCCATCGCACTCCAGCCTGGGCAACAAGAGCGAAGCTCTGTCTCAATAATAATAATAATAATAATAATAATAATAATAATAGAGTAAAATCTATGGATTTCACCAGGAAAATTGTGCCTCCCACCCTCCTGTTAAATCTCTAATTATACTGAGATAGTACATATAAATATCTATTTAATTTGGAAAACCCTATGTGAACTTAATAGGATGACAATGAAACTCAGAACTGAATCATATAGATAATAATTACAAAAGTGTTATATTTTATATGAATTATCATCTACCTAGGAATTTTAAAAAAGAAAATAAACCCTAGAATTGGAGGGAATAATAGTGTATTTTTAAAAATTCTGAATGGCAATTGTGAAACATTTTTTTCTGTATGTCCATCCTTTTTTTTTCCAAGTGTATATTAGAGAAGCTATATGAGCATCATGATGTCATGCCCTACCGACATGAACTGATTTAAAAGTGATAATGTAACCACTTAACAATTCAACGCATCTTTTCTTCTGTAAGGCAAGAAGAATCAAGAGTGTTACCTGTTTTTTTTTAAGCACTTCTTGAACATCATGAGATTTAGACCCTGAACAGAGCTTTGAAGGTGTCTTTAAGTTTGAGGAGCTGTAAATCAGTTTTGGATGGCCTGGAGTTGAAAATATCTAAAAGATAAAGAAAAAAAAAAAGCACACACAAATATAATTATATCTAAAGAAAACAAAAGCACACACAAATATAATTATATCTAAAGAAAAAAAAAGCACACACAAATATAATTATATCTTAGAAATGCTTAGAGTAATTTTTTAGAAACGATGCATATATTTCTACTCTTCTTAGGATTTAAATTTTCTTTCTACATTTAAAAACTTCATTATAAAATCTAGTTCTTTATTCATAAATTTGTCACCCAAAAGATAAAAACAGCCTTACTGCCCTCCTGTTAAACACAATTTCACAAAATACCAACATCAGACAAAGCTGCTCTTGTGACCATAACAGATCAAGACAAAATGAAGACCACTCCCTAATCATGACTGAACAGAGACAAAAACATGAATGCTATCCAAACCATAAAATGACTAAACATAACGTTTATGCCAGGAATGACTGCTGCTTCTTTACCATTTACTACTTTAGCCTCATTCCAGGTAAGATTTAGTAAGATATCCTATTACAGAATTTATGCCTGTTTCCTTAAATCCTTCTAAATCATCTAACTTAGCCGAAATCCTAAAATAAGTCCTTTTGGCACACACAGTTGCATTGTGTATACCTGTCACTGAATAATAAGTTGAATTTGTTTGGCTACAGGTGGTATCTGGCTGGAGGGTATCATAAGTTGTTTTTTGTTAGGTGAAGTGCCGAACAAAAACCCTTGTTTCCAATAACTGAAAAATCCTTCTAAGAATTCAGCTACGTTTTTTTTTTTTTTTTAATTTTTCCTTTCTTCCTTTTTTTTTAAAGACAAGGTCTCACTATGCTGCCCAGGCTAGAGTGCGGAGGTGCAATCACGGCTTGTTGCAACCTCAATCTCTTGGGCTTAATCCCACCTCAGCTTCCTGAGTAGCTGGGACTATAGGTGCGAGCCACCACACCTGGCTGGTTTCTTTTCTTTTTTGTAGAGATAGGGTCTCTCTATGTTGCCCAGGCTAGTCTCAAACTCCTGGGCTCAAGTGATCCTCCCACCTCAGCCTCCCCAAGTACTAGGATTAGAGGTGTGAGTCACTGTACCGGTCTTCTTTGAAACTTTTTAATTAATTTTGAATAATATAAGAGAGAGAGAAAATAATAGTAAGAAATCCATGGAAAATTCAATCTCATAAATAATATATCCAAATGTAAGACTTCTCTCAATCACCACAACACTTAATTATCATCAAAACTAAACTAGTTTACACAGGAAAGTCCTGCATGTACCATAAGAACCTTGTATAGCTGATGTTCATGTTATCATTTATTTTATTAAAATGGCAACAACTAAAATTTACTGAGCACTATTTATGTGCTACACATTCCCCTCTTGGGCTTTTTTTTATTAACATAAAATTAACATTAAAGTTTTAATTCCCATAGCAACAGCTAGTAAGAGGCAGGTTAAGTCAGTTAGGGCCATCTGACTTGAAACTCTTTAATCACTTTTTTTTTTTAAATAATGGAATTTTTGAAACACACAAAAGTACCAAGCAGCAACAATAATCAATATATAAAATAATCTTCTTTCATTTATATCCCCAACTAACTATATTCTTATCCCAAATATCATATGATCCGTAATATTTCAATTATATCTCTAAAAGATATGGACTCCTTTCATTTTTCAACATAACCACAATACTATCACAATATATAGTTAAAAGGCAATAACACTTCTTTAATATTAAATATTCACCTCTCCAGTTCCAGCTTGTAATTTTCTAAACAATTTCCTCCCATTTGAAATGGGATCTATTAAAGTCCATGTAAGTATAACTTGTTATATCTCTTTGAAGTCTCCTTTACTTCATAGTTTCCCTCTCCATCTCTTGCTTTTCGTTGCAAATTGTTTGTTGAAGAAACCAGGTCACTCATCCAGTAGTACTACCCCACAGGATTCTATGGTACCCTTGAAGATGTCCCTCTATACCCCAAATTTCTTTTAAATTAGTGGGTAGATCTAGAGGTCTGATCAGATTCGTTTTTCTCTTTGACAGAACTCTAGTATTCTCTGACACTCTCCTTACTTTCTAGTTTGATACCATATTCTAGGCTCATCTGCAATACTGCCAGTCTCAGGTCTGGAGACAGCTATTTCTTCAAGGTTCCCTGGATCCCTTTGAGTGCTAGGGATGCTCAATGACTGGGCTGGTCATTGTTTCTAGACCTTTTCAGTGAATAGAATTGGGAAACGTTTGGGGAATATTTTGTTGCCTTTCTTTCCCTTTAAGATAAAATACAACCTGAGTTTATACTGATAGTTTCTATTCAAATGCAGGACTACTGCATATTTACTTAATCTTATCTATCTTCTATCTCTCTTTTTCAGCCACACTGAAAATCTCAGTTGTCAAGGACATCAGCATAATTCCTCATTTTAATTACCCTACAATGCTCACAGATGGGTTTCAGAATATCAACAATGCCAATGTTGATATGATTTCTTTAAATCGTTTTTTGTCCTCAGGGTATATCACACTAGGAATATATCATCAAATCACTGTTTTAAAGCACTCAATGCAGATATGCTAGTTCATGGGTTTCACTTTCCTTTTCACTTTTTAGGGATTACTTCTATTTCATTTAATTTTACTTTATAATTACATTCAGAATTTATTTACATGGTTCCAAGTCAAATCTACAAAACAAGACATAATCAAAAGTCATCTAGCTTCTTCTATACTTGCCATAACCACAGGATTTAAATAATATGAATTATCTTTTTGGTTTTTTCCTGTTATAAGCAAATACTTCTCTGTGTTCACTGCCTCTACTTTTTCACACCAGCAGTAGTAAACTATGTATTTTTTCTTCCATTTTGCTTTTTTACTGAATATATTCTGATAATCACTCCATAGTACATATAAAAATATTCTTCATTCTTTATATAGTTGTATATTTACTGTATAGATATACTACATTTGCAGTAACCAGTCCCCTACAGATGGGCATTTGGGTTGTTTCCAGTCTTCTGTTATTATAAAGGGTATATCATTACTAGCCTTGCACATATGTCTATCTATATTTTGGCTAGTATACCTTTGACATAGATTCTTAGAGGGAAGATAACTAGTTTAGTAATGCATATACATAATTTTGGCAGATACTGTACTGCCAAATTTCCTTTCATGAGGGTTGTATCATTTAGTTTTTTCAATCAACATCTAAATCTCAGATCCATTTGGAATTTATACTGGTTTATGATATAATAAAAAAAAAGGATCAGATCTTATTTCATCTTTTCCCTACTGGCTATCCAGTTATCCCAATACCATTTATCAACATGTCTATAACTTCCCCACTGATCTGGGACACTTTGTTATTATATAATAAACTCCTATGTGCAATTGAGTCTATTTCTAGATTTTCTATTCTGTTCCACTAGTCTTGTCTATTCATGAGTCAATATCAGGTTGTTTCAGTTACAGAAGCTATATTGTATTTTTTGGGATAGCATGCATTGCTGCTCTTCCTCTGCAGTTTTCTTTGCTTTTTCTGCTTATTTTTCTTTTTATTTAGCTCTCTTTGTAATAATCACCATGCTCAAGAGTTACAGTATAGATATATTACTAAAAATAAACTACTTAAAACATATTTCAAAGTTTGGTTTTTTTACTATGACAGAATACCCTTCACTAAATTCTTAAAAGATGAAATTAAAGAAATTAACTAATAAAGACACGTATCTATTAATAAATATCTAAAATTCGGCTGGGTGCAGTGGCTCACGCCTGTAGTCCCAGCACTTTGGGAGGCCGAGGTGGGTGGATCACCTAAGGTCGGGAGTTCGAGACCAGCCTGACTAACATGGAGAAACTCCGTCTCTACTAAAAATACAAAATCAGCCAGGCATGGTGGCGCACGCCTGTAATCTCAGCTACTCAGGAGGCTGAGGCAGGAGAATTGCTTGAACCCAGGAGGCAGAGATTGTGGTAAGCCGAGATTGTGTCACTGCACTCCAGCCTGGGCAACAACAGCGAAACTGTCTCAAAAAAAAAAAAATTTAAATACATAAATAAATAAATATCTAAAATTCTCAAATTCCTACTTCACTTTGTTTTTGTTTTTGTTTCTTGAGACAGTCTTGCTCTGTCACCCAGGCTGGAGTGCAATGGCGTGATCTTGGCTCAATGCAATCTCCGCCTTCTGGGTTCAAGTGATTCTCGTGCCTCAACCTCCCGGGTAGTTGGGAATACAGGTGCCTGCAACCACGCCCTTCTTATTTTTTTTGTAGTTTTAGTAGAGATGGGGTTTTGCCATTTTGGCCAGGCTGGTCTCGAACTCCTGACCTCCGGTGATCCACTCACCTTGGCTTCCCAAAGTGCTGGGATTACAGGCGTGAGCCACCACGCCCAGCCTCCTACTTAACTTTGAAAAGGAAAAAAATTTCACTAGCAAATTTCTGACTGCAACATGGAAATTAGAGAGGTATACCTGCCACACTTAGGTTAGCTGTCACAACTGTCTTGACTGTCTGGCTGATAACTAATTTATTTTGTTAATTCATTGAATGATTCTAAATATATCTGAAGCTCCCAAAAATGCCTACCTGGCAATCTTCTCCAGCACCACCAGACTGATTCAATAAATGTGATGCATCACTCTGGTTACCACCTGCATGTCCAAGACGATGTTTAACAGGAACTTTGTTAAGAACATATGCACCTGATGTCTGTGGTTTGTTCATCATCTGCATATACAAAATAAACACTTATGTGGCAGAAGTTTAAAAACATGCCTAGGAATGATACAAATTTAAGATGATTACTCTAGGGAAGAAGATAAGAAAATGGGAATGGGAAGGTGCTTCCATTATCCATAAGGCTTTATTTTTTAATGACACTGGTGAATATACAAATGATTGATAGATTATTCATACTTTTTGGAATGTCTAAAACATATCACAACAAAATGCATGCACCTACACACAAAAAAACAATTTTTTTTAATGTTTCCTCTGGTATGCAATGCTCTGAAAGAATTAGAGGGTCTTGGCTGGACACAGTGGCTCATACATATAATCCCAGCACTCTGGAAGGCCAAGGCAGGCGGATCACCTGAGGTCAGGAGTTCAAGACCAGCCTGGCCAACATGGTGAAACCCCGTCTCTACTAAAAATACAAAAATTGGGCAGGCATGGTGGCATGCACCTGTAGTCGCAGCTACTCGAGAGGCTGAGGCGGGAGAATAGTTTGAACCCAGGAGGCAGAGGTTGCAGTGAGCCAAGATTGCGCCACTGCACTCTAGCCTGAATGACGACAAAGCGAGACTGTCTCAAAAAAAAGAAAAGAAAAGAAAAAAATAAGAAGAATTAGGGGGTCTTAACTGACAGTGGCTTAATATGAATAACTGTGAAATGATCACCTCAAAAACATAATGCAATATTGGGCTGTACTAACAGAACCTGTCTAATGATCACCATGAAGGTGATAGTACGAACTCTTTTCTACAGTATTCATCCAACATCTAGGGGAAGCATTCACCTTCGGGCCCTTACATGAAGTGGGATACAAGTGGGATAACTGAAAGAGAACTTAGATGCAAATGAGCAGGATGATAAATGGAGTTGACACCATGTACTATAAGGAATACTTTTTAAAAATCTGAATGCATTTACTCTAAGCATGAGATTTATCTAGGTCAGTATCTGAATGGCTCTGATGTGTGGTATTTTGTTCTTTTGTTTTTTCCTTCCTTCATCTATTCAATCAAATATGTTTTGAGCAATATGTACCAGGTATTGTTTTAGGCACTAGGGATAGAATGGACACAACAGGCAAAATTCCAGTTCTCTTGGAGCTTCTATACCCATTTTTAGAAGGAACGTATAATTTTTTTTACATGAGAAACAGGAGGGCAAATGGGTAGACACAAAAAAGACTGATTCTAATACAAAATAAAGAAATAGCTCTACAGTCAAAGTTGCTCAGTGGCGGATGGTTATTACACTTTAGTGTGCGTAACAATAACTTAAGAGTAGTTGTTAAACATGTATATTTATAGGCCCCATAGCTAGAGACTGACTCTACACAGGTTTGAGAAGGTGAAGCCCAGGAATTTGCACCCAGGTAAGTGATTCTGATGTAAAATAGCACGTCTCAAACTTTAAGGTATGTAAGAATCACCTGGAGAGCTTGTTAAAACACAAATCCTTGGGCCCCACCCATAGGGATTCTGATTCAGTAGGATGGAGTATGGCTCAAGAATCTGCAATATTTCCCCCAAGAATCTGCATTTCTAATAAGATCCCAGGAGACCAGATGCTGCTGGTCTGCGGTTCAAATTATGAGTAGCTCTTATGTAGAAGACCCAAGGACCAGGAACTGAAAAATACTGATCTAGAGGGTGTAACTAAAAGACCTTTAATTCCCAGTGAACCAGATTACCTTCTGGATACCTCCGTGCACTGTTGAAGGAGTGGACTGGGCCACTAGCACCTGCTGCTGATGAAGATGCTGTGGCAGGTGATGATGCTGCTGTGAGAGGTGACTAAGTGTTTGCTGTTGTTGCAGGAGCAGCTGTGCTGAGGACTGTAGTGTTGGTTGCTCATTATTTTCCCTATGCCACAAGACTCGAATGAATCGGTTGTTTAGAACTGCTTCTGTGCTAGAAATGGCTTTCCTGGCCTCCTCATTGGTAAGATATTGGATTAGGGCTGCTTCTGGATCACCCTTAAAAGCAACCTTGAAGAAAATAAAACAATATAAATTCCCAAAACCAAAAAATAGTCAAATAAATTATGACCCATTGCTATGTAATGAATGTTTTCCCCAAAATACATATGTTGAAGCCCTAAACTCCAGTATTACTGTTTTGGAGACAGAGCTTTTAGGATATAATTAAGGTTAAATGAGGTCATAAGGGTGCATCCTAATGAATAGTATCAGTGGCCTTAAAAGAAGAGAAAGAAATCTGCCCCAACCCCCTCTTTTTCTTTCTCTGTCTGCCATGTGAGAATGCAGCGAGAAGCCAACCATCTGCAAGACAGGAAGACAGCACTCCCTAGGAAACGAATCATCCAGCACCTTGATCTTGGACTTCCCAGTCTCCAAAACTGTGAGGCTACCCATTCTCTTTCAGGAAGAGATTGCAGAAAAGAACCAAATGAATTCACAAGAACAAACATGGTTTAACAAGTCCATCATAAAACTGGATATACAGATATATGGTGGCATTTACAGCACTTAGAAGAGATGATCAGAATAACCACTGACTCATTTAAACAAGGTGAGCTAATAGAAATTTTCCCAAGACCCATAAAATGCCTGGCTTCTGTCACTGACATAGCCACATTTACCTGGATATTAACAATAGTTCCAAATTTGCTGAAGTGTTCATTGAGCTTGGTAATGTTGTTCAATTCCTGAGGGATTTTCTTGACTTCTAATTTGGTGTTTGTATACTGATTCTTTCGTAAGAACCCTGGTTTATTTTGATTGTTATTTCCTTGCCTAAAAGGAAGATTAATACATCTTAGTTAATTCTCCTACTTCATGCCTAGCCAAGAGATAAAACCACAAAGAATTTAGGTTTATAATTTTTTTAAGTGCCTTTTGTGGATGAGCATGGTGGTTCACACCTATAATCCCAGAAAACTTTTTCAAAATCCCATGAAACATTATATTCAAAATTCAAACCACAGAAAATATCTTAAACAACAAGAAACAGGTTACAGGCTGGGCGCAGTGGCTCATGCCTGTAATGCCAGCACTCTGAGAGGCCAAGGCAGAAGGACTGGTTGAGCCCAGGGCTTCCAGACCAGTCTGGGGAACATAGTAAGACCACATCTCTATACAATAAATTTATTGCATTGATTAATTTGTTTAAAGTGCCTTTTGTGAGCCCTTAACATTCTTCAGAAATTACTAAGCAATTTTCACATTATTCTTTTTTTTTTTTTTTTGTAGACAGAGTCTCACTCCATTGCCCAGGCTGGAGAGCCGTGGCATGATCTCGGTCCGCTGCAACCCCCACCTCCTGGGTTCAAGTGATTCCCCTGCCTCAGCTTCCTTAGTATCTGGGATTACAGGCACACACCACCACGCTCGACTAATTTTTGTATTCTTAGTACAGTCAAGGTTTCACCATGTTGGCCAGGCTGGTCTCAAACTCCTGACGTCAGTGATCTACCCGCCTCGGCCTCCCAAAGTGCTGGGATTACAGGTGTGAGCTACTATGCCCGGCCGACATTATTCTTATTACGTGAGAATAGGAAAGGTGAAAAGAAAGGTGAACAGCAATAGATTACAAAAAGAAAAGGCCCAACTAACACTTAAAATCATATGCTAAAAAGATCTAACATAAAGATCTACCATAATTATCAAGGACTCTAACATCATTAAATTAAATTAAGGCTAGAACATCATCTTTTTTTTTCTTTTTTGAGGAGTTTTGCTCTTTTTGCCCAGGCTAGAGTGCAATGGTGAGATCTCGGTTCACTGCAACCTCCGCCTCCAGGGTTCAAGTGATTCTCCCACCTCAGACTCCCAAGTAGCTGGGATTATAGGCATGCACCATCACGCCCGGCTAATTTTGTATTTTGGGTTTCTCCATTTTGGTCAGGCTGGTCTCGAACTCCTGACCTCAAGTGATCCGCCCGCCTTGGCCTCCCAAAGTGCTGGGATTACAGGCATGAGCCACCGTGCCCGGCTAGAACATCATCTTTAATGGCATATTTTCAACTTCTGCAAGGGTACTAAGCTATTTTCTTCACCATTTATTTCATTTTTTTTCTTCTTTTCTATCCATTGCCAGTGTGTCAGTAATTTTTAATATTGGGTTAAGTATAGAAATAGGTAGGTACAAATTAGAAATACCTTTTATGGGCCGGGTGTGGTGGCTCACACCTGTAATCCCAGCACTTTGGGAGGCCAAGGTGGATGGATCACCTGAGGTCAGGAGTTCAAGACCAGCCTGACCAACACAGTGATACCCCGTCTCTACTAAAAATACAAAAAATTAGGTGGGCATGGTGCTGGCACCTGTAATCCCACTACTCAGGAGGCTGGGGCAGGAGAATCACTTCACCCCGGGAGGTGGAGGTTGCAGTGGGCTGAGATTATGCACTCCGCCCTGGGCGACTCCGTCTCAAAAACAAAAAACAAACAAAAAAAAACCCTATTATAAATATTGTTAACTTTTTAATTTTTACAACATTCTAACGATGTCTTCTAGAACCCTAACTTCAAGATACCTAGTTTGAAAATCATTAATGACAAATCTTATTTTTATGAATTTACTAATGCAAACAACAATAATAATTAGATGCTACTAATTAGCAAATTATCTTACTTTCCCAGCCAAGGTTTCTTTGTGAGTGGCCCGTCCAAACCACTCATAGCTCTTTTTCGACTATCTGGTTCAAGAACTACTCTGGTTATGTTGCTGTTAATCGAAACAGGAACTGGTGGTTCAGTCTGGATCACAATGTTAGCAGCTGTTGGAAACAAAAATTCAAATTACTGAGTTTTTCAGGAGTCTCAATGATTAATATATTTAGTCTAAAAGTTAAAAAGTACTATTAATAGCTCAATTACTTTCATTTCTCTTTTAGAAATGCCTAACAGAGAAAAGTTACAAATGCCTTTTTCTATAAAAACTAGAAATCCATGTTTCAAAACTCAAAGTTAAACTCGATGTAATAAATGACTCAGGCATGAATGATCAATAGATGAAAAAAATACTGGTGAAAGGTTGTTGGAAAACAAGATACTTATGGTGCCAAAGTAACACTCCAAAAATTACATTTACAATGGAGAGCTCTGGGCCGGGCACGGTGGCTCACGCCTGTAATTCCAGCACTTTGGGAGGCCAAGGCGGGTGGATCACCTGAGGTTGGGAGTTCGAGACCAGCCTGACCAACGTAGGGAAACTCCGTCTCTACTAAAAATACAAAAAAATTAGCCAGACATGGTGGTACATGCCTGTAATCCCAGCTACTCGGGAGGCTGAGGCAGGAGAATCACTTGAACCCAGGAGACGGAGGTTGCGGTGAGCCAAGATTGCACCATCGCACTCCAGCCTGGGCAACAAGAGTGAAACTCAGTCTCATAAAGAAACAAACAAACAAAGAAACAAAAACAATGGAGAGCTCTAACAATGATCACCTTATGCAAGCAATCAAACTTAGCACCATTAATGGACATTATTTGCCTCCTGGTGTGATTCAACAAGAAGTTAACCACATCATAAGAATTACATATTATTATGGAATTATGGTTTTATGTGTGGCAATAATACTGTGCTTATATAGGACTGTCTTATTCTTAGATATAAGGTAAAGGAGTTAAAGTTTCACAATGTCTACCACTTACTTTCAAGAGATTCAACAAAAAAAAGTGAGTGGAGAGAAGAAAGAAAAGACAGCATTCATGCCCAAAGGTAATAAAATATTACTGGTAAATCTAAATGAAGGCATTCAGATGTTTACTGTGTTTCTTTTGATTTTCTATAGGTTTAAAGGTGGGAAGAAAATCCAAAGCCAATACTATAAATTGACAGAAATATTCTAAGAATCTGTCCTTACAATAAATAACCTGTCGGTAGGAAGAGGTGTACTGAACAAAACAGAAATTAACAACACAAAACTATGCCTATTAAATCCTGAGTATCTCTCTTAACTTTAGCAACTCCACCAAGCAAAGAATAACCCAGAGCTGAATGCCGGGGTAGGTATATGGTTAGGAGTTGGTACATTTCATTTCATCTTTGTCAGGGAAATTATGATGTAAAGATTCATTCACTTGACATTTAGCTATGTGACAGCTCAGCAACTATAGCAGACCTTGGGTATACATTGGTGAATAAAATAGACATGATCCTTGCTCTTGTGGGACTTGTGTTTCAGAAGGCTAATGAAGAAGACAGCAACTGTGATGGCATAAAACATTCTAGAATTTGAGATGCCATTATGTTCTCCTTAAATAGTTTTTATCATTACCAGCTAACACTGCCTAATGCTTTTTTTTTTTATTTAATGAAGTGTGTCATATTAAAGGAAGGAGATATAACTAAAGGTTAAATGACTTGCCCAAGACAACAAAGAAATCCTGTTGTATACAAAACATGACTTCTACTCTGAATTCTAGTTCTGGCACTTAACAGCTGTGTGACGTTGGGCAAGTTCTTTAAACCTCTCTAAGCCTCAGTGTCTTTACTTGTAAAAGGGGAGAATAAAAACAGAAACATGAGAGACAATAATATATATGAGGCTGGGTATGGTGGCTCATGCCTGTAATCCCAACACTTTGGGAGGCCAAGGTGGGATCTGGATCACCTGAGGTCAGGAGTTCAAGACCAACCTGACCAATATGGTGAAACCTCGTCTCTACCAAAAATACAAAAATTAGCAGGGTTGTAGTGGCGCACACCTGTAATCCTAGCTACTCAGGAGGCTGAGGTGGGATAATCGCTTGAACCCGGGAGGTAGAGGTTGCAGTGAGCCGAGATCACGCCACTGCACTCCAGCATAGGTGACAGAAGGAGACCTTGTCTCAAAAAATATATACATATATATAAAAATATATATATATGAGAAGGCATTTGGTGTAGTCTTCATATAAAACTTGTTATTCTTATAGTGGTAAGAGTGTTATTAATGGCAGGAAAAAAAGAATTAATAAAGCTAGGATAGAAAGAAAGATCAGGAAAATGCTAGGCTGGGCACAGGGGCTCACACCTGTAATCCCAGTACTTTGAGGTGCCAAAGTAGGCCCTTCAATGATCAGTTCTTTGAGGAGGAGATCAGTAATTTCATCTATCTATACACAATACCTAACACAGTGCCTAGCAACAAAACTAAAACAGCCTAAAGTCCTACTAAAAGAAGTAGTTAAGTAATACTAGTGTGATTTGTATGTAAAAATAAATATATTCTAACTATAGCTTTAAAATAAACTTTGGAGATAAAGTTATTTAAAAACATCTGAGATTAATACATAGTACCCTTCAAAGAGATGATATATAAGTAATTTGGACCTTAATTTCCTCAAGCGAGGCCAGAAATGCAAATGTAATAACTATATCCAACTACTGCATAACACTTAGCATCAGAAAAAGTTCAAGGTATTCTCACCTCTTGGATTTGCATCCATATCTCCAGATGTTAGGCCAATCAGATTGGGACGCTGTGTCTGTGTTCTTGAAAAGAACTGTCTGTACTGAGATCTACCAGAACTAGTAATACTAGGAGCTTCTGGGTTGTAACCATCTGGTTCATATGTATCTGAGGGAAAACAAAGCAACAAAACACACAACAAATCAGAGAGAGGTTAAATCATCTCTCATTGTTCTAAAATAAACACTTGCTTAAAAAACATATATTCTCCAACAAATATAAATACATCAACCTACAGTCACCTCTCAGTATCTGTGAGGGACTGGTTCTAGGACCCTCCCACAGATATCGAAATGCACAAATGTTCAAGACTTTTATATAAAATAGGGTGGTGGTATTTGCATATAACCTAGGTTAATCCTCTTGTATACTCTAAAACATCTCTAGGTTAATTATAATACATAATATAAATGCTATGTAAATAGCTGTTATGGATATTGTTTTTAAAACTTGCATTATTTTTAATTATTGTATTGCTATTTTTTATTTTTATTTTTTCTGAACATTTTCAATCTGTAGTTGGTTGAATCTGCAGATGTGGAACCTGAGGCGAAGACTGCATTTCTCTTTGTGTTACAGTATCTAGACACACCTTTTGAAACTGAAAAAAAAATGCTCCTATTACAGAATATAGATACATGCATCCATTCTTAAATACTGGTATTTTCAGATTCACTCACCTACTCATTTCTGCTCTATATATTAATTACCTTATCCAAATGTCAATGCACATTTTTTTTTAATTAAAAAAAAATAGAGATGGGGTCTCGCTATCTTGCCCAGACTGGTCTTGAACTCCTGGGCTTCAGCCATCTGCCGGCCTCAGTCTACCAAACTGCTGGCACTACAGGTGTGAGTCACCGTGCCCAGCCCAATGCACATTTGTTAATACAAATTTTTACAAACACAAACACCATATGTGAAGGACTGAGTTTCCTCTGTTATCTATCATATCTCCAATTTCTAGGCACCTTTTTAATTGAGGTGAAAAGAAAATGTATTCATTTGGTTATCTGCACTTCTTCAAACTAGAGACAGAACAGCTGGTTTCACACATAAACCATATTTCAAATAAAACAGCACACGCGCTCACATACACGTCAGTCACTTCTATGATTTAGAGTATGGAAGTGATTCAGAACATAAGATCAGCAAATTATCCTCATTTAGGGGATCCTCCTGGCCACTACAGGCATTTGAGTCAACGGTCGATAAATAGCACAACTAGGATTCAGAAGTCCTCAATCCAGAAAATGTCTCACCCCCAATACTCTTAGATTAAACCTCTCCCATGAATATTATGCTTCTCCCAACTTCAGATTCACAAGCTAACTTCCTTCTTGCACAAAACATCCACAAGCTACAAGGAGGCAATAACAATAAAATGCTATTAAAGCACAGGTGATTCTGAGATATCTAATATAAGAACTAGAACTGCTGGATGGCATTCCTTCTCTTCCCCCCACCCCCACGTTTCCCCTTTTTCCAGGTTTTGAGAACAGCTCATGGAATTACACAAAAAAGACATCACTAGATTAAGAACTGTCTCCCTCTAATAAAACGTTAAATTATGTTGAAAAGTAATCATTTGGGGCATTTGTACTGTCCTCCTCAGAGAAGGATGGAACAGAAAATTTAATAAATTATTATCACAACGACATTCCTATTAGAGATTTTTTATTTCATTCCTAAGGCTTGCATTCAGTCTCAAAGTTTCCTGATGATGATTAATAAAACCAAATAATTGGGTCAGGTGTAGTGGCTCACGCCTATAATTCCAGTACTTTGGGAGGCCAGGGTGGGTAAATCATGAGGTCAGGAGTTCGAGACCAGCCTGACCAACATGGTGAAACCTCGTCTCTACTAAAAATACAAAAATTAGCTGGGCTTGGTGATGCACGCCTGTAATCCCAGCTACTCAGGAGGCTGAGGCAGGAGAATCGCTTGGACCCTGGAGGTGGAGGTTGCAGTGAGCCAAGATCACACCCTTGCACTCCAGCCTGGGTAGCAGAGTCAGACTCCGTCTCAAAAAAAAAAAAAAAAAAACAAATAAAAACAAATAATTTTGCCTCAATGGTTACAGGACTATGATTATAGTTATCTGCCAAAGAGTATTTTGGGGGCTTCATACTTAATTATTTTAGCTTTTGCTCTAACTTCTCTATAATTTTTTGTTTCTTTAAGACAACTAAAGACAGTATTTAATTGTGAGCATTCCCTCCTGATGGAAACACACTGTAATATGTCTAGCTTAAAAGTAAATCTAACATAGTTTCTTATTAAATTTCAACGTGTTGAAGAATGATACAGTTTGAAAATGATATGTAAAGTAACAACTTCCCTGGTTATGCCAACTCTAAAAATTACATGCAATATAACATACAAAATGAATACTGCTTTATCTTTTTAAAAATGGATCAGCAAATTATGATTAAAAATTTTCAGTTACCACTTGGCACTACTGACAGAAAATCTCCTATAGTTAAGACTGCAGAAAGTTTTAAAGAAGTTACATAATCAAATGACCTTGTGCTATAAATCCTGGGAATACACAGACCACCAATTAACTTAAAAGCCCTTTAGTTAATTAAGATGAATAAGATCTAAAGGCAAAGTGAGAAAGGGTTAAAAACACCTCATGAAACACCCACAAAGCACTCCACAGATCCTTCAAAATACCTATGTCAATAGGACAAAAGAATTTTTAAGAATCGTTACATTATACACACATACAAGGGGCAAAAGGACCATACAAGGGGCAAAAGGACCATATAAGGGGCAAAAGGGGAAAAAAGACATGATCGGCAAGAAACCAGATGTTTATTTTCATTTTGTTTCAAAGAAAAATTAACCTAGTTTATTACAATGTATAACTAATCAGAAAACATTCAAGTAGATATTATCTTCCTATCTACCTGATTAGAAACTAGCTCAAGGAACTAGCATCACTTTGTTACCGAGGCACTGAAAGTAAATATAGAGGACACCAGAGATGACAGATACACAGGCCTAATCATCTAGCAGCCACTAGAGACAAACCAAAGAAGCAAAGGAACAGAAAATAAAACTACCTATGAGCTTTAATGGGACTTTATGACAGCAGATCAGGATGCCAGGTCACTGCTTAGGCTGGCCAGCTTAAGGTAAAAAAGATCAGTGAGGTGGATGGCCATCTGTAGCAAAGCTTACCTGGAACCAGAGGGGTAGGGCTGGAGACTGAGGTATGGTACCCAATGGAGGATCCCATGAGGTTTCGAGGTGGCACCAAACGAGCTGCCAACAGAGGAGGCGGTGTCCCCAACTGAAGTCGCTCAGATGCAGCAGCACCATGTTCACGAGAGTACATGGGCTGTCCTATAGAGGAAAGAATAGGAGGGCAGCTGGGAATGAGAGTCATAAGCTTCTCTTAGGTGATGATGTGTTTCCTGAGACTTTGAGCCAAAAACAGAGAAATTAAACCAACAGGAATAGAAGTACAGAAAGATGTTCCTGGGATTCTTTCTAACTCAAGAAAGAACAGACATGCAACTGGTTAGGATCCATTGAGGTATAAAGAAAAGAATAAGAATTAGGTAGTATATATAATCTCCATCTTTTCTGATCTTAAGTGGAGAACACTACGTGCTAATTGTATCCAAAGCTGAACAGTGAACCATATCAGGTTATTAGAAAAAGGAGCCCTGAGCTACTAATTATACACAATTTTTCTATCCAATGAGATATGCAGGTATGAAAACTGTCATATCCATTAAAAAGAAAACCACCCCCCTCCAACCAACCCACATAATTTCAGGTTTGCACAAAATATGCTTCCATATCTAAGGACAGAATAAAAGATAAAGGCATTAAGAACAAACCACTACATGCATACCTTCACAAAGAATAAGAAATGCTCCAAAGAAAAAACTAAAGATAGTGAAAATGTGTTATCTCTGTGAGCACATGGGTAACAAAAATTGAGAAAGGGAAAAGGACAGGCCAGGCACAGTGGCTCACGTGGCTCACGCCTGTAATCCCAGCACTTTGGGAGGCCGAGGCGGGTGGACCACGAGGTCAGGAGTTCAAGACCAGCCTGGCCAAGATGGTGAAACCCAGTCTCTACTAAAAATACAAAAATTAGCCAGGCATGGTGGCAGGCACCTGTAATCCCAGCTACTAGGGAGGTTGAGGCAAAGAACTGCTTGAACCCGGGAGGTGGAGGTTGCAGTGAGCCAAGATCATGCCACTCCAACCTAGGCGACAAAGTAAGACTCTGTCTCAAAAAAAAAAAAAAAAAAAGACAAACAGACCAGCACAGCACTGGACACATGAAATCATCCTGGATATTAAGAAGCACTTTTTGAAAGAAAACACATTTAGGATTTATATATAGGCTGATGCAAGAATGCACACACAATGAAGCCAAAATCTGAAGAACGGGATTAGAAAAAGACAAGGTGTCAAGGAGCAAAATCCCTTTGGGTGTCCATTTAATAGTATCTTTTTCACTGATAACCCCATTTGAGACGTATTTATAAGATTTAGTTATTATATATGTCCAACATCAGACATTTACTATGTGACACAAGACAAAATAAAGTGGATTTTGAGGTTTTTTTTGAGACGGAGTCTTGCTCTGTCGCCCAGGCTGGAATGTAGCGGCGCTCACTGCAAGCTCTGCCTCCCAGGTTCACATCATTCTCCTGCCTCAGCCTCCCAAGTAGCTGAGACTACAGGCGCCTGCCACCACACCTGGCTAATTGTTTTGTATTTTTAGTAAAGACAGGGTTTCACCATGCTAGCCAGAATGGTCTCGATCTCCTGACCTCGTGATCCACCTGCCTCAGCCTCCCAAAGTGCCACCGGGCCTGGCGTCCAGCCTTGAATTTTTTTTTAATACCTGGTGAAATGTCCTTAAAAGCTGTAAAATCCCTAAATATTTTAAATGCACCTTAATAAGACAGGAAAGGAACCACTTGGTTTCATAGTAAGTCTCTAAAGGGAATATAGAGATGCTAAACTTCACTACCCTTTTCTTCCTATATAAGAAGCAAAAGAGGAAGTAACAAATCATCTGTATAACTGTGCACTTAGCATTAACCCTTTTAAAATTTACATTTCTAATGGATGTTGGGCTTAATACCTAGGTGGTAGGTTGATCTGTGCAGCAATCCACCATGGCACACATTTACCTATGTAACAAAACTGTACATCCTACATATGTCCCCTGCAACTTAAAAGTTGATGGGGAAAAAAAAAGTACATTTAAAAAGAATCAGCTAAGTATTACACTGCAAAGCAATTTAACGTATTTTTTTTTCTTTTTCTTTTTTTTTTTTTTTTTTTGAGTACTGCATGATCTGGGCTGCATGATCTGGGCTCACGGCATGATCTGGGCTCACGGCAACCTCCGCCTCCCAGGTCTAAGCAATTCTCCTGCCTCAGTCTCACTCTGTCACCCAGGCTGGAGTACTGCATGATCTGGGCTGCATGATCTGGGCTCACTGCATGATCTGGGCTCACGGCAACCTCCGCCTCCCAGGTTTAAGCAATTCTCCTGTCTCAGCCTCCCGAGTAGCTGGGATTTCAGGCGCCTGCCACCACGCCCAGCTAATTTTTTGTATTTTTAGTAGAGGCGGGGTTTCATCATGTTGGCCAGGCTGGTCTCAAACTCCTGACCTCAGGTGATCCACACATGTTGGCCTCCCAAAATTCTGGGATTACAGGCATGAGCCACCATGCCTGGCCCAGTTTAACATATTCTCAACGAGGGGAACAAATAGTTGTAAGCACACAATCAATGGCAGAGAATTACTTGTGAAGAGTGACCTATCAGCAGAATGAAGTAGTATGTTAAAGAGAAAAACGGGGCCAGGTGCAGTGGCTGACGTCTACAATCCCAACAATTTAGGAGGCCAAGGTGTGAGGATTACTTGAGCCCAGCAGTTTGAGACCAGCCTGAGTAACATACCGAGACACTGTCTCCACTAAATATTTTAAAAATTAGCCACGCATGGGGGTGCACGCCTGTAATCCTAGCTATTTGGGAGGCTAAGGCGGGAGAATCACTTGAGCCAGAGGGTCGAGGCTGCAGGGAGCCACGATTGTGCCACTGTACTCCAGCTTAGGTGACAGGGTGAGATGCTGTCTTTAAAAGAAAAAAATTTAATTAAAAAATAAAAATACATAAATACATAGAAAAATGGGAAGTACAATCTTAGTCTGTATGACTACTTTAAACGTATGATACATCACTCAATGTACTGAGTATATCTAATTAATAATAGCTGTCTCAAAGTAAACTGGAAACCAAAAGGCTACTTTGCCAAATGTCTGTTTTTAAAACTACTGACAAAGAACATACAATTCAAATACTTTAGAAAGGCCGAGCACAATGGCTCATACCTATAATCCTAGCACTTCGGGAGGCCATGGCAGGTGGATCCCTTGAGCTCAGGAATTTCAGACCAGGCTGGGCAACATGGTAAAACCCCATCTCTACTAAAATTACAAAAATTAGCCAGGCATGGTGGTGCACATCTGTAATCCCAGCTACTCTGGAGGCTGAGGCACAAGAATCACTTGAACCCAGGAGGCAGAGGTTGCAGTGAGCCGAGATCGCGCCACTGCGCTCCAGTCTGGGTGACACAGAAAGACTCTGCCTCCAAATAAAAAACAAGGCCGGGTGCGGTGGCTCACGCCTGTAATCCCAGCACTTTGGGAGGCCGAGGTGGGTGGATCACGAGGTCAGGAGTTCAAGACCAGCCTGGCCAAGATGGTGAAACCCCATCTCTACTAAAAATACAAAAAAATTAGCCAAACGTGGTGGGTGCCTGTAATCTCAGCTACTTGGGAGGCTGAGGCAGAGAACTGCTTGAACCCAGGAGGCAGAGGATGTAGTGAGCCGAGATGGCGCCACTGTACTCCAGCCTGGGTGGCAAAGTAAGACTCCGTCTCAAAAAAATAAAATAAAATAATAATAAATAAATTAAAATAAAAAAACAAATACCTCAAAAAGATGGCAATTAATTCAAATGTAGCCTGACTTTCTTAAGCAATTCCTACTGAGTCTCTAAATACTACTTCTAAAAGCAACAGAGTTCTTTAGACAAAGGGCCAATTCTAGGTCAGGGCAGAAAATCTGTAAGATGAGCCTGGTACTTCCTTGGTATACCTTGTCCTTCCAGACGCAAGAGAGTTACCAAAGACTGGCATGTCAAAAATTTAAAAAAAAAAAAAAAGATCAGAAGCCAACATGAAGAGGCTCCCACTGATTAAAGATGAGACAATCTGAACATTAAAAAAGACTATAATGGAGTGAAACATATCAAGTGTTAAAAATTCATGAGTTCATAATGATACTTAAAAAGAAAAAAACAAAAAACCAGGAGTTCCCTTTGGAAAAAACTAGGCAATCAACTCATTCTTTAAATTGATAAATGAAAGAGAATACATATATCATATCTCTTCTGTAAAAACTGCATTTCAGGTTAACCAAATGGTTGTTACAGTCAACTATATGGAATGCCAGCAATAAATGCAGAAGAAACTATACATTTAGAGTTTCATATACAACGGCAAATCCAGGCGATGATCAAAAATGGCTGTTGAAACCATCAAGGAAGTTTTAAAATGAATGGATCAGGATGAAAACACCTCTACACACTAATCAATATTTATAATACAGAAAAGAGACAACCAGACATCATGAGCATTATAATGTACTGTGTAGGAAGTACATAACGCTATCTATAAAATGTTCTTGCCAAAAAAAGAAAAAAAATAAATCTTATCAAATACCTAGCTCTAACTTCCAATTTACAGGGAATACAGGGGAGAGAGGAATGTGTTAGATGACCCCAGAACATGAATCTGCCAAGTCTAAAATGTGAGAAAATTCTTCAGGACAAATGATCTGTTTCTTCAACAAATAAATGCCAAGGAGGGGGGGAAAAAAAAGTAAGGAATATTTCTATAAAGACTTAAGATACCAACTAAACGTAAGGTATAACTCTGTTTGGATATAGCTTCAAATAAACCAGGTATAAAAGGGCATTTATGATACAATTGGGAAATATGAAAACTAACTGGATATTTCACAAGCAATAGTAAGCTGTTACAAATTTTGAGGGGACTGTGATAATAGTACTGTGTGTATGTATGATTTTGTGTGTATGTATGTTTAATTCTTATCTTTAAAGATACATAAGTTGTTACAGATAAAATGCTGTTATGTTTGGGACTTATTCTAAAACAATCATGTCATTAAGCTAAATTTTGAGGAGTCATAAAAGAAAAACCAAAAATAAGAACTAAGGTCGGGTGTGATGGCTCACATCTGTAATCCCAGCACTTTGGGAGGCTGAGGCTGGAGGACTGCTTGAGCCCAGGAGTTTGAGACCAGCCTGGGCAACATTGGGAGCACTCATCTCTACAAAAAATTTAAAAATCAGCCATGTGTGGTGGCATGCATCTGTGCTGCCAGCTACTCATGAGGCTGAGACAGGAGGACTGCTGAGCTCAGGAGGTCAAGACTGCAGACAGCCAAGATTATGCCACCGTACTGAAGGCTGGGTGACAGAGCAAGACTTTGTCAAAAAACAAAAACAGAAAAAACAAACCCCACAGCACTAAAATAATCGTCAGGAGTAGATTATGGATGAAGCAAGATTAACCACATTGATTAACTGTTGAAGCCAGAAATAAGTACATGGAGATTCACTACATTATACAGTCTACTTTTATGTATGTTGTATTTGAAATTTTCCATAATAATATGTTTTCTCTTTTAAATTTGAGATGAGGTCTTACTATGTTATCCAGGCTAAAGTATAGTGGCTATTCATAGGTGTGATCACAGCTCACTGCAGCTGGAACTCCTGGCCTCAAGGGATCTTCCCCTGCCTCAGTCTCCCAAGGGGCTGGGACTACAGTTACATGCCCACACGCCCAGCTACATAATAAAAAAATGTTCAATATCAAATAGGTTACAGTAATGGTGAAGATCAGTCTGTCAGAATTTATATTCATTCAGTTTAGTTTTGGTCAGGGTAGAGAGTTTCCAAACTGCAAACATCCCAAGTTCATGTTCCCATCTTAAATTGTTAATATAGGTAACATGCCTAATATCAATATTTTCAACTTCTTAATATTAACTCTAGTCAGAATAAAGACAGTCTTTATTCAACCTAAAATTTTACCCACTCTGTATAATTCTCCTGATTTTGTCTTTAAGAGTATTCACAGGAAAAAAATCATAAGTTTTAAGCTAAAAACTCAACTCCAGAAAAAATAAAAAGCTACATCTTCCCAATACTGGCCATATTTATGTGTCTTCTCAATTAGAATACAAGGTTCCTGGTACACTTGGGAAGTTCCAAGGCCTAAACAGTGTCTGATGCATAATATAAATCAAACAGTCACTTAAAGAAAAAATGAGAGCTTAAAGTACCCAAATGACAATTAAGTATTTCTTTGGATGAATATCTGTATGTTGAAACAGACAATATCACAACTAATACAACATGAATCAGACCAAACACAAGGGGGAGAAAGCCTCTAGACCAGCAGTCCCCAAGCTTTCTGACACTAGGGACCGGTTCCATGGAAGACAATTTTTCCACAATTGGCGGGAGTGGGTAGAGGTGATGACTTTAGTTTGAAACTGCTCCACTTCAGATTATCAGGCATTAGATTCTCATACAGAGTACGCAACTTAGATCTTTTGCATGTGCAATTTACAATACGGTTGGTTCTCCTATGATAATTTAATGCCACCGTGACCTGGGGGGTGGGGACCCCTGCTCTAGACAATATACAAGGACTCTATTAGACACTGACTTACTTTTCTAGCCATCAAATCCATTATTCTACATAGAAATATTGTGTATGCCACAGAATTAAATGAGCAAAACTCAAATTTAGATCTATAGTGTTTTAACAATTTTATACAGTTAGTAGGAAAGTATTTTCTGAAAGATAAAGATTTATGTGAATTTATATTAAGACTGGACAGTTATCTTCAACCTAAGAATCGGTCTCTAGAATCCAGGATGTTACCTACTACTCTTACTTTTTCACACATCCAGTACAATGAACAAACTTAGCAGTTAGAAAATATCTTTACTATGCTTCTTCAAGAAGCAGAACAGACCAAAAGCAAGGTAGAAAAGAGAGTATATCTTACTTAATAATAGTCTTGTAAAAGCCAAAGTATATACTGAGTTGGTGAGTTAAAACTTGGAGGCTGCAGTGGTACAGCTCTTTAAGATTTTATCTAGCAAGTTCTCTGGTCTCCTTTCTAGCAAGTTCTCTGGTTCTTCTTTCTCTAAGAAACCCCCACGCAAAAAAAAAAAAAAAAAAAAAAAAATTAGGGGTCCAAATGCAATGCCTCAGGTCTGTAATCCAAGCACTCTGGTAGGCCAAGGTGAGAGGACTGCTCCAGGCCAGGAGTTTGAGACCATCTTAGGCAACACAGCAAGACTCTCTACAAAAAATTTCAACATTAGCTGGGCATGGTGTGGCATGTGCCTGTACAGTCTAGTTATTTGGGAGGCTGTGGTGGGGTGACCACTTAAGCCCAGGGGTTCAAGGCTGCAGTGAGCTAGAATCACGCCACTACACTCCACCTTGGGCAACAGAGCAAGACCCTGTTTCTAAAAAAAAAAAGTAAATAAATAAATAAATGTTTTTAAAATTGGGGTAAGCTGGGCGTGGTGGCTTATGCCTGTAATCCCAGCACTTTGGGGGACTAAGATGGGGGGACAGCTTAAGCCCAGGAGGTCAAGACCAGCCTCGGCAACACAGAAAGATCTCATCTTTATAAATAATTTAAAAAATCAGCTGGGCATGGTGGCGCATGCCTGTGGTCCCGACTACTCAGGAGGCTGAGGTAGGAGGATTTCCAGAGTCTGAAAGGTTGAGGCTACAGTGAGCCATGATGCCACCACACTCTAGCTGGGCAGCACAATAAGACTCTGTCTCAAAAAGAAATAAAGAGGGCGGGGGCATGGGAAAATTTTAAGTACTTCAGAGGAAATAGTTGATTTTAACAGTTGACTGCTGTCTTTACACAAAATTCCAAATACAGTTAGTTATTTAAGTTATTTTCACAGGGTCTATGACATTTTAACTCAAGAAAAGTAACAAAATTTCAAAGTCTTTTCTAAATTATAATCAATTTTTTTTTTTTTTTTTTTTTTTTTTTTTAAAGACAGGGTCTTACTTCTCTCTGCTGTCCGGACTAGAGTATAATGGCACTATCTGCAACCTTGAACTCCTGGGCTCAAGCAATCCTCCCAACCTTGGCCTTTGAATGTGCTGGGATTACAGGGGTAAACCACTGCATCCAGCCAATATTAACTTTACCAGGAACTGTGTATATCCTATTCAGTTTTACAATCAGGTAATTCTATTTCTTATTTTAACATCCAACTTTTCTTTCTCCAAAACAAGTGACAACCGCAACCTAAATGAGTGCTTTATTTCTCACAGAATTAGTTCCTTTGTTATCTGGGTTTTTTTTTTTTAGCTGTAATAGCAAAATATAGTGTAATGAGTTTTCATTTTGTGGATTTTTTTAAATCTATTTCTTTCCCACTATTAGATTTTTAGATTCTTGGATGACCATTTCTTATTTATCTGTATATTCCTAGTACCTAACATTGAGCAGACTCCAACTCCTACCTTCAAAAATCCAGATTTCGCTTTTCTGTGTTTATTTTGGGTCCTTATTGACATAATTTGTACAACTAAACACCATTTGATATGCATTTTCACCTGTATTTTCTGGCTGTGAATTTTAATATTAATTTTAATAACAATAAAATATCCATGACTTAACAAACTTTCCCAACTTGTTAAACTCTTAAGATAGCTCAAGTTCTCATTACACACTGAAAACATACATATAGCTTTTTACTTTATTTGAACCAAACTTCTAATCTTTTTGAAATTACCAATTATAGTATAAGTTGAGTATCCCATATCCAAAAGGTTTGAGACCAGAACTGTTTCAGATTTCAGATTTTTTCAGATTTTTGAATCTCTGAATTATAGTTACTGGCTGAACATCACGAATCTTAAAATCCAAAATCCAAAATGCTTCAATGAGTAATTCCTTTCAGCATCATACTGGCACTCAAAAAGTTTCTAATTTTGGAGCATTTCAGACAGGGAATGCTTGACCTGTATTTAGAAAAATAAACTTGAACAATGTGAAGGATTCAATTGTCTGACTTAAACACAAAAATATTTTTAAAACTATTTTATTTTATTTATTTTTTTGAGACGGCATTTCGCTCTTGTTGCCTAGGCTAGAGTGCAATGGCGCAATCTCAGCTCAGTGCAACCGCTGCCTCCCAGGTTCAAGTGATTCACTGGCCTCAGCCTCCCCAGTAGCTGGAATTACAGGCGCCTGCCACCACAACCAGCTAATTTTTGTATTTTTAGTAGAGATGGGATTTCACCATGTTGATCACGCTGGTCTCAAACTCCTGACCTCAGGTGATCTGCCTGCTTTAGCCTCTCAAAGAGATGGGATTACAGGCATGAGCCACCACTCCCAGCTCAAAAACTATCTTAAAATCAACTGAATAGAAAAATATTAAAACCTTATTAGAAAAGTTAATAGAAGGATATTAAAAACTGAGGCCAAGAGTGGTGGCTCACCCCTGTAATCCCAGCACTTTGGGAGGCTGAGTCGGGAGGATCACCTGAGGTCAGGAGTTTCGAACCAGCCTAGCCAACATGGTGAAACCCTGTCTTTACTAAAAATACAAAAAAAATTAGCCGGGCTTGGTGGTGTGTGCCTGTAATCCCAGCTACTGGGGAGGCTGAAGCAAAAGAATTGCTTGAAACCAGGAGGCGGAGGCGGAGGCTGCAGTGAGTTGAGATCGCACCACTGCACTCCAGCCTGGGCAACAGAGCAAGACTCTGTCTAAAAATAAATAAATAAATAAACTTATGCCTGACAAACTATACTACACATCTCCCCC
The DNA here is from genome assembly GCF_008728515.1 of Papio anubis. Taxonomy (NCBI): domain Eukaryota; kingdom Metazoa; phylum Chordata; class Mammalia; order Primates; family Cercopithecidae; genus Papio; species Papio anubis. The sequence goes on along the minus strand of NC_044980.1, from coordinate 138,965,897 downwards.
TTTTTAATGTTTAGATTATCAGGAACTCTACTAGTTTTCAAAATTTCTCTATAAATTTTAGAATCAGATTTGACAAGAAAGAAAACCACACATTTCTCTGCATAGCAGACTTCTGAAGTGTTCAATATGAATATTCTATAACTTTCAAAATATTCAGTTGCCAACCAATCAAATCTGTTTATCAATACTGACGCAGCATAGAAGACAATCCTCTAAAGCAGTAATTCACAAATGCTAATGGGAAATTATCACCTTTTATTGGTCTAAGACAAAAATGGGGGGAAAATGTAGTGTTATTTCATGAAATCAAATATTAAAAGATTGAGTCAGGCATAGTGGCTCATGACTATAATCCTACCCACTTTGGGAGGCCAAGGCAAGAGAACTGCTTGGACACCCAGCCTGGGCAAGACAGCAAAACCCTGCCTCTACATACAAAAGATTTTTTTTTGTTTAATTAAAAGATTGTCCTTGAGGTCGGGTGTGATGGCTCACACCTGTAATCCCAGCACTTTGGGAGGCTGAGGCGGGAGTATCAATTGAGCCCACAGTTTGAGACCAGACTGGGCAACAAAGCAAGAACCTGTGTCTACTAAAAATTTCAAAACTTTTAAATAAATTTTTTAAAAAATTGTCCTTTATTCTGAGATTATGTCCTTTCTTCAGTTTAAAAATGTATTTTTAAAATTAAAGTAAGATATTTTCATATACAGACCTTAACCTGGCAAAATAAGAAACTGCTAACTGTACTGGTCCCAAGAATTTTCTTAGAAATGTTACCAGTCTTAAATGAGTTTAGAGGCTGGGCACGGTGGCTCACACTTATAATCCCAGCACTTTGGGAAGCTGAGGCAGGCAGATAACTTGAGGCCAAGAGTTTGAGACTTGCCTGGCCAACATGGCGAAACCCTATTTGTACTAAAAATACAAAAATTAGCTGGGCATGGGGGCCCACAACTGTAGTCCCAACTACCCAGGAGGCTGGGGCACAAGCTTAAACCTGGGGGGTAAAGGTTGCGCCACTGCACTCCAGCCTGGGCAACAGAGCAAGACTGTCTCAAAAAAAATAATAATTTGGAAATACAGTTCTCAGAAGCCTTTACTCATCTATCACAAAATAGTCTTACTTTTAAATAAAACAGAAAAATGGATTTCAAAAAACATGAGATCTAATTAATCTTATTCACCTTGGCTCCCTAGTGTCTGGCATGATGCCTGACACATAGTAGACATTCAATAAATATTTGCCAAATTAATTTATTTATTAAGCTAAGTCACTGAAATAAATGGCAACTGCCAGATTTTTAAAAATTAAAACCAAATGGAATATTTATAGAGTGAGTCACAATGTTAAATTTAACAATATAAAAATAAATGGTAATTGCCAGATTTTTTTAAAATTAAAAACAAGATGGAATTTTTATCATGAGTCATAATACCAAATTTAACAGCATAAAAATATGCCATCTGCTACACACTCTGGAATAAATAGTCCACTTTTTCATATTTACAAGTCCAAAAGGCAAACAATATTAAGAGCTGATTCAGGGGGAAATAGATAAAAGAGGCTTCGCTATAAATTGATAACGGCTGAAACTGAGGGATAAGTACAAAGAACTTCATTATACTGGGTACACCGGAGTTCAATATACTGTCCTCTTTACTTTTATATATATTTGAGATTTCCCATAATTAAAAAATAAGTAACAAACATGTTCTATGAAAAGATACTATAGCCATCAGAATAGAGAGAGATACTAAGTATGAAACAGGAAAAACAATTACTTAAGTATCAAATGTGATTTCTGTTCTGTAGAAGCTCAGTTGAATGTAAGATTTACATATATTAAAAAAAAAAATCAAACAGTAGGCCTATATATATGTCATTATGTAATAAATGCTTTTTGGTATTGTAAGAGTTTAAAACAGAGCAATAGGCAAGGCACAGAGGTTCATGCCTATAATCCCAGCACTCTGAGAGGCCAAGGCGGGCGGATCACCTGAGGTCAGGAGTTCGAGACCAGCCTTGCCAACATGGTGAAACCCCATCTCTACTAAAAATACAAAAATTGGCCAGGTGTGGTGGTGGGCACCTGTAATCCCAGCTAACTGGAGGCTGAGACACAAGCATCACTTGAACCTGGGAGGCAGAGGTTGCAATGAGCTGAGATTTCACCACCGCACTCCAGCCTGGGTAACAAAGTGAGACTCTGTCTAGATAGATAGAAAGAAGAGAGCAATAATGTCTTCCAAGTATACTTAGAATTTGGGTCTAGAAAGAGGTAAAGACAGAGTATATTGGTAGGAAAGAAGATGGGGGCGGGGGGAGTTGAGTCATGACATGGGCACAGAAAGGGTATAATTGGCATGACCAGAGAAGGTGCATGTTGAAGAACAGTGGACAAAGATTGCCAAGAAGGAAGAGGTAGATTATTGAAAGAGTTAAAGGCCAGTAATGGTGGCTCATGCCTGTAATCCCAACCCTTTGGGACGCTCAGGTGGGAGAAACTTGAGCCCAGAAATTTGAGACCAGCCTGAGCAACATAGTGAGACTCCATCTCTATAAAAAAATTTTTTAAATTAGCCGGGTGTGGTGCCACATGCCTGTGGCCCCAGCTATTTGGGTGGCTGAGGTAGGAGGATCACTTAGCCTGGAAGGTTGAGGTTGCAGTGAGCCAAGATGGCAGCACTGCACTTCAGCCTGGGGAATAGAGTGAGACCCTGTCTCAAAAAAAAAAAAAAAGTCCAGGAGTGGCAGCTCACACTTGTAATCCCAACACACTTTGCAAGGCCAAGGCGGCCAGATCACTTGAGGCCAGGAGTTTGACACCTAGCCAACATGACAAAACCCCGTCTCTACTAAAAATACAAAAAGATTAGCTGGGTATAGTGATACATTCCTATAATCCCAGCTACTTGGGAGGCTGAGGCATAAGAATTGCTTGAACCCGAGAGGCAAAGGTTGCAGGGAGTTGAGACTGCATCACTGCACTCCAGCCTGGGTGACAGAGCAAGACTTTGTCTCAAAAAAAAGAAAAAGACAAAAAAAAAAGGAGTTAGAAGCCCTAGAGAGGGGTTTATTGATGGCTCAGAAAGAAATGGTAGCCACCAAAAAGTTCTCTTAAGGAACTTTCATGGTTGGATTTCTCAGGAAAATTAGCTCAGTAGCATTATGTGGTATGACTTAGGGAAGTTAAACATAAAACATAATGGTGTGAAGTAGGATGCAGAAGTAGGTGATCTAGAGTGGATGAGGGCACAGGCCAAAGAAGGAATAGAAACGGATACTTCAAAGAAAAAAGATATTTTGATTAACTAGATGTAAAAAAGCAAAGCAATAAGTCAGACCTGTGAAGGTTTCAATTCTAGACATTAGGTGGGTGTTATTCCATTGACAAAAACAGGGATGGTCGAAGGTACAGATTTAAGAAGTTAATATATTTGATTTCAGAGTCTGAAATTTCAGGAAACAATAATAACTACAATAATATACTAATGAATCCTTATAGCTTACTAGTGGCTAGGCACTTTTTTAGATGCTTTAGATGTATTAATTTATTCCTCAAAACAAGCTTAATGAGGTAATATTACTCTCATTTTAAAGAAGAGGAAATTGAGCTACAGAGAGGCTAAGCAACTTACTCAAGGTCACAAAGATGTAAATGATAAAACCAGGATTTGAAACTGGGCTTAACAAGTTTGCTGAATTGCCTCTCCAAGACATGAAAGACATACAGAAATGTTTAGGATGCAAAACAAACTTTATGATAAACATAGTTACATAAAAGATGAACATATCCATAAAGTTACCTGGCCTTGCAAAAAAAAAAATCTTCTAATTTGACATTTTTAACAACCAACTACCTTTTAAAAAAATGTTTTTGAAGAAATTAATTTTTTAAAGCTTTAGTAAACAATAAAACACCTAAGAAATAAAAGAGAATTAGGATTCAAGAAAAATGGTTTTTTGTTTGTTTGTTTTGTTTTTTCCTGAGACAGAGTTTTGCTCTGTCACCCAGGCTGGAGTGCAGTGGTGCGATCTCAGCTCACTGCGACCTACGTCCAGGTACAAGCGATTCTCCTGCCTCAGCCTCCTGAGTTGCTGGGACTACAGGCATGCTCCATCATGCCCAGCTAATTTTGCATTTTTAGTAGAGACAGGGTTTCTCCATGTTGGTAAGACTGGTCTCGAACTCCCAGCCTCAGGTGATTTGCCCACCTCGGCCTCCCAAAGTGCTAGGATTACAGGAATGAGCCACTGTGCCAGGCCCAAGAAAAATGTATAATTACAATCAAATGTGAATGTCACAAACAGCCTAAATACAGAATATTACAATTTAAATGATGCTCTCTATCTTCATTTCAGTATGCAAGTTAATTATTAGGCATATTTAACCCGCTCTTTTGTATACTCCTTAGGAGATATATCTTACATTTTAGAAAATCAATAGGATAAACAATTTTTTAAAAAAGCATCAAAATAAATTTCCTTTAGAAGGACTTGACATTAGGCTGGGCACAGGTGATTCACACCTGTAATCCCAGCACTTTGGGAGGCCAAGGCAGGTAGATCACCTGAGGTCAGGAGTTTGAGACCAGCCTGGCCAACATGGTGAAACCCCATCTCTACTAAAAATACAAAAATTAGCTGGGCACGGTGGCACGTGCCTGTTGTCCCAGCTACTTGGGAGGCTGAGGCAAGAGAATCAGTTGAACCTGGAAAGCAGAGGTTGCAGTGAGCAGAGACTACACCACTGCACTCCAGCCTGGGTGACAGAGAGACTCCATCTCAAAAAAATAAAAAGGAGAGAATAAATGTTACTACTCCATGGCAGAGTAAAATTCTCCGAAACAGAAAGCCCTGCCTTTCTCTCCCATATCACACAAAATTAAAATATGTCTATATAGCACAAACACATGATAAACTGTATTGTGAATACAAATATAATTTTTAGAATCGATAAGAACAGAAACTATTTACAATGTTTTAAAGGGTAATACTGATATGAGACAACTTGGCTTTTCTATACCCTGTCAATTTTAAGTCAAACAACATGTACTTACGTTCTGAAACTGTGTAAAGGAGGTTCTGGGGCAAAGGAGGAGGTAGTCTTGTTCCCACTGATGCAAGATTGGGCACTGCACTTGTCCCAGGCTGGTCACGGCTGTTTATCAAGCTTGATTGTGTTATGGGTGGTCCTACATACAGATAACAAAAAGTGAAAAGTACAGCATTAATATTTCCTCATACAAGTACCAGGCCAGGAGCAGTGGCTCACACCTGTAATCCAGAACTTTGGGAGGCCAAGGCAGGCGGATCACCTAAGGTCAGGAGTTCAACACCAGCCTAACCAACATGGAGAAACCCTGTCTCTACTAACAATACAAAAATTAGCAGGGCGTGGTGGCACATGCCTGCAATTTCCAGCTGCTTAGGAGGCTGAGGCAGGAGAATCACTTGAATCTGGGAGGCGGAGGTTGCAGTGAGCCGAGATCGCACCATTGCACTCCAGTCTGGGCAACAAGAGCAAAACCGTGTCTCAAAAAATAATAATAATAAAAAAAAAATACCATCGTAGGCCAGGCATGGTGGCTCATGCCTATAATTCCAGCACTTTGGGAGGTCCAGGCAGGCAGATCACTTGAGGTCAAAAGTTCGAGACTAGCTTGACCAACATGATGAAACCCCATCTCTACTAAAAGTACAAAAATAAGCTGGGTGTGGTGGCATACGCCTGTAATCCCAGCTACTTGGGAAGCTGAGGCAGGAGAATCACTTGAATGTGGGAGGTGGAGGCTGCAGTGAATCGAAATCACGCCACTGCATACCAACCTGGGCAACAGAGAAAGACTTCGTCTTAAAATAAAGAAAAAAATACCATACTAGTACTAACTTGGATGCTCATTTAAAATACCTAATTTGGCTCTGAACAGAATTAAGGAATTTGATATATGCAAGCTTAAGCACTGCGAGTTGTATAATTAATTAAAAGAACATTACTTGTTCTAGAACAGACAAATCTAAGGTGAAAAAAGGCAGGACAGGTTGCCTCTATGGGTGAAGGTGGAGAATGGCTGAGAAGAGGCTTCAGGAAACTTTCTAGGGTGATGGTAAAGTTCTACAGAATTCAAGTTAATGATAAGCATGCTTATTAAGTGTACTGATGTCTGCAACATACTGTGAAAAGCATGAACAGTAAAAATGAGAAACGGAAAAGTATGTGCTAACATAAATACAGTAAATGCTAATTGTAGAACCTAGACGGTAAGTACACAAGTACAATTCCTTCAACTTTTCTATTTGTTTCAAACTTTTCATAGCAAAATGTCGGGAGAAATGGTATTCTTGAATTTAACTTTTAAATAGATATGTTCCCACATTGAGATAATGTTCTTTATTTTAGAATTTCCATATATAAAACGATGTTGCTTTATCTGGGAAATAAAATCTCACCTTGAGCTTCACAATTATACTGTTTATGTGATTATATTAAATATTCACATATGGGCTGGGCATGGTGGCTCACGTCTGTAATCACAGAACTTTGGGAAGCTGAGGAGAGCAAACTGCTTGAGACCAGGAGTTCAAGACCAGCCTGGGGAACACGGTGAACGCTATCTCTACAAAAACGTCCAAAAAACTTTAGCCAGGCATGGTGGTACACGCCTGTAGTCCTACAGGAGGTTAAGGTGGGAGGATACCTTTAAGCCTGGGAGGCAGAGGTTGCAGTGAGCTGTGAGCCAAGATCTCCCCACTGCACTCCAGCCTAGGGCACAGAGTGAGATCTTGTCTCAAAAAAAAAAAAGAAAAGAAAAGAAAAAAAAATCACAAATGCTACGTTTAAAAAAAAAAAAAACATGTTTCTATAAGCCAAACATATGCATTAAATCCCTCCAAACATTTACCAACTTTAATAATAAAACATATTTGTTTATTTTTTTGGGACAAGGTCTTGCTCTGTCATACAGGCTGCAGTGCAGTGAGGCCATCACAGCTCACTGCACCCTTGACTTCCTGGACTCAAACAATCCTCCCACTCCAGCCTCCCAAGCAGCAGAGACTACATGCACCCCCCGACATGCCTGGCTAATTTTTTGTGTTTTTTGTAAAGCCAGGGTTTTGCCATGTTGCCAAGGCTGGTCTCAAACTCATAAGCTCAAGTGATCTGCCAGCCTCAGCCACCCAAAGTGTTGGAATTACAGGCGTGCACCACCGTGCCAGGCCATGAAATGTATATCCTACAGAAAACTTTACTGCAGGGAAGCTCAGGATCATGCTAAACCATTTTTATAATTTCTGTAATTATAATTCTATAATAGAGTCTATAATTTCAAAATAAAATGTTAAAAAGAAATTCATCAAAAGTACTGCTTAAACTGAACAGCGATATTTCTAAAAATAAAAATTTGCCATCTTTATTTATTTTTGAGACAGGGTCTGGCTCTGTCACCCAGGCTGGAGTGGAGTGGTACAATCTCAGCACACTGCAAACTGTCTCCCAGGCTCAAGCCATTCTCCCACCTCAGCATCCCAAGTAGCTGGGACTATGGGTACACACCACCATGCCTGGCTAATTTTTCTATTTTTTCTAGAGATGGGGTTTCGCCATCTTGCCCAGGCTGGCCTCGAACTCCAGAGTTCAAGTGATCCACCCACCTCAGCCTCCCAAAGTGCTGGGATTACAGATACAAGCCACCATGCCCAGCCTAATTTGCCATCTTTTAATGTTAAATGTCTTCAAGCAGATAACGTTTTATATCTTTGCATACATGAAAACAATTCATTCCATAATTTTTTCAATTACTTTTTAAAAATTTAGTCTTACTTCTATTTCTACTATGTTGGCAACTGTTAATAATGCTTTTTAAATGACCATTTTAAAACATTTCTTACTCCTAATTTTGGTGGACGTGATAATGGCATATTGATTTTTTTTTTTTAATAACAAAAACAAAAAGTCCTTATCAGAAAGGAAATCCATACTGAAGTACATACTGGTGAAGTGACATGACATTTAGAATTTACTCCAGCAAAAAACCAACCAACCCAAAAAAAGTGTATGGGAGAGAAGGGAAAATAAATGAGACAAAACAGCAGAATATTGATCATCATTGAGGCCGGATGATGGTACATGCAACACACATACTATTCTACTTCTAAAAATGTCCTTAATAAAAAAATTTTTTTTTAATATTATTTCAATATTCTTGAAGGGATTTTCTTTAGAGACTGGAAAATTTCGTAAAATTGCTAACATGTTTTTTCTCTGACATCTTAAAAACTAGCTTTCTTGGCCAGGCGTGGTGGCTCATGCCTGTAATCCTAGCACTTCGGGAGGCCAAGGCGGGAGAGGATTGCTTGAGGCCAGGAGTTCAAGACCAATCTGGCCAACATAATGAGACCCTGTCTCTAAAGAAAAACTAAATAAAAATAAACAAATAAATACTGGCTTTCTTAAGATGAGAACTAGATTTGACTAGAGGTCAATACAGGTTAGGCCACTACACACAAAATTTACACTGTGGTAATACAAACAATACTATGCAATAATGGATGGAAAAAAGAAAAAAATAGCATCTTAATTATGGGAATATATTCCAAATTATATTATTACTCTATTTCTCAAACACTTTAAAGAAGTGTCAAGTTAGCTAAAAGGGATGGGGTTCTTCTAAATAGAACACTAAAGAAAGAAAAATTCAACGAATATATACTTACTTGGTATGGGAAGCACAACGGATGGTGGAGGCTGACCATGTCCTTGGGGAACAGGAAGTCTCATACTATGGCCAGGACCTGGACCTGGGCCCGGGCCCGGGCCTGGACCTGGGCCTGGGCCTGGGCCTGGACCTGGCATTGGAGGCATTAACATTCCAGGAGGTGGTGGAGGAGGAAGCCCAGGAGGAGGGGGTGGGAAAGGAATCATACTTGGCAGAGCAACTTCATCAACAACTAGGGGATCATTTCCATGATCAAACTGACAAAGGTCACCAAGTACACAAAATCCTCTTTCTGTGGAATAAAAAATAAAAAAGGAATCTTATTATCATCTACTTAGAGTTCAGAAAACAACAAAACATGTCCCTGAAAAACCCACCAATCTCATTTACAAAGTGGTTTTCTCCAAGGAATCCAAAGTCTCAGTGTTACTCTGTTAAGCATCACATATCCCCAAGGTAGAGGCAGATGTACTCTCTACTTTTTATACTATGATACTATGACTTGTTGAGACGGCAAATAAAAGAGTTAAGAACAGGTTACCAACTACCATTATACTAAACCATTTGCAATTAAGTTTTCATAATAAAAACTCAGATATTTTAAGTGAATATCAATTTAGCAAAGGCTTGGGGTAGGGGAGAATAAGGGCATTGATCTAGATTATTTACTCTCAATCTATTCTCATTACATTATTCTAAAGCAACCATTATTGCTGCATCTGGAAGCTGAAACTTTCAAATATTCAGGTGGACATTATGTACCAGGTTATCATTTGCAGTACTGTTCATAGTAGAAAAATAATAGAAACATCCCAAACATATATCAATAAGGAATAAGTTAAACACGTTTGTACATAAAGAATACTAAGAAGTAGGGCTGGGCGCAGTGGCTCACATCTGTAATATCAGCACTTTGGGAGGCCAAGGCAGGCAGATCACCAGGTCAAGAAATTGAGACCATCCTGACCAACATGGTGAAACCCCATCTCTACTAAAAATACAGAAATTAGCTGGGTGTGGTGGCACGCGCTTACAGTCCCAGCTACTCAGGAGGCTGAAGCAGGAGAATCGCTTGAACACAGGAGGTGGAGGCTGCAGTGAGCTGAGATCACGGCACTGCACTCCGGCCTGTTGACAGAGCAACACTCCATCTCAAAAAAAAAAAGAGAAAAAACAGAATACTAAAAAGCCTAAATAAATATTGAGGAAGCTCTTTATGTTTTAACATAGGATGAATGCCAGGAAATACTGCTAAATGAAAAAACATTATGCAAAGTATGAGTAGTATACTAGTATTGTTAAAAATGTGGGGAAAATATGTGTATGTATTTGCTTACGTACATATGCACAGACTATGTTTGGAAAGATAAACAACAAATTGATAACATTACGTTGGCCTTGGGAAGGAGTACTCTGTGGCTGAGAGATTAGGGCGAGAATGAGGTAATTCTTGAATTATAATTTGACTCTATTTCCTACTTTAAAATAAGTAAAATGTAAAAACATATGCATTCTATATTTATAGAAAAAAAGTATGATGTCTGTGACTTGCCTGAAATAATACAGGCCACAGAAGTGAGTGGGAGTATACATTAAAACAACATTCCCCATGAGTTGGTGCCTATTTAAATGATGTAACAGATACGCTGGGGTTAAGCATACCATTTTGTCAGCGTTTATGAATATATAAATACTTCCATAATAAAAATTTAAAAGAAATACACACATACCAATTCATTCATTCAAATGGAAAGTTGGCAAATCAAACTTGTAAATAACTTCTACAAATTCCCAGCACCAAACACTACTCAAAAAAATGATAATTCCTGGCTAGGCATGGTGGCTTACATCTGTAATCCCAGCACTTTGGGAGGCTGAGGCAGGTGGATCACCTGAGGTCAGGAGTTCCAGACAAGCCTGATCAATATGGTGGAACCCTGTCTCTACTAATACAAAAATCAGCCGAGCATGGTGGCTCATGCCTGTAATCCCAGCTACTTGGGAGGCTGAGGCAGGAAAATCGCTTGAACTTGGGAGGCAGAGGCTGCAGTGAGCCAAGATTGTGCCACTGCGCACTAGCCTGGGGGACAGAGCAAGTCTGTCTCCAAAAATAAATAAATAAATAAAATTTTTTAAAATTACAATTACTAGCATCTACGAAATTTTATGGTATACTACGGTATACAGTGTTTGAAGTAAAAATGAGAACAAGAAAACAAACAAACAAAAATCTAAAAAAGGGTAAAATTTAAATATTCTCTCAATGAGAGCCAAACCATTAAATCAAACAAGTAAATAAGCATATGGCAAAAGAGATTCTCCTCCCCATTCATTCCTTTTAACAAAATTTGGACTACAGGCACGGCACAGTGGCTCACACCTATAATCCCAGCACACTGGGAGGCTGAGGCGGGCAGATCACCTGAGGTCAGGAATTCGAGATCAGCCTGACAAAAATGGTGAAACCCTGTCTCTACTAAAAACACAAAAGTTAGCCAGGCATGGTGGCACACGCCTGTGTGTGACTTGCTGGAAATAATACAAGCCAGTGAAGTGAGTAGGAATACAGATTAAACAACATTCCCCATGGGTTGGTACCTACTTGAGAGGCTACTTGGGAGGCTGAGGCAGGAGAATCACTTGAACCCAGGAGATGGAGGTTGCAGTGAGCCAAGATCAAGCCACTGCACTCCATCCTGGGCGACAGAGCGAGTCTCTGTCTCAAAATAAATAAATAAAATAAAATAAAATAAACTGGACTATAACTAAAAGATATGCAATATATGCAACGTTTGCTTTGCTAGTACTTTTGGGCACAATATGAGAAAAGGTGTTGATTTTTACCATCATAATCTCTGCATCGCCTCTTTGGTGGTAGGTTTCGACCAAAAGAATTGGAAGAGCTATGATTGTTATAGTAATTAGACCAACTCTCAGTTGTGTTTTCAGAGTGGTGAGCAGGTGCGATCACTGTAACAGTGCTGGGAATAGACTGTGCCCCAGAGGAATACTGCTCAGAAGAGTTTGGAGGTGGTGCAGACACAGGTACATAGGAACTCTCCAAGTCATTCCTTTCGCTCTTAAATTTTGATCTTTCCCTGTGCTCTGTTTGGAGACAAAATTAAAAACAGAAAACAAAGAGATCAGATATTTCATGTTCTTAAACTATGCTTATTTTCTCACATAGAAAACATGAGAATGTTGGGTGCAGCACACCAACATGGCACATGTATACATATGTAACAAACCTGCACGTTGTGCACATGTACCCTAAACTTAAAGTATAATAATAAAAAAAAAAGAAAACATGAGAATGTTGAATTAAACTTATCTAGCTATCCACATTTCGCACTGCTCTCTTTATTAATATATCCTAAAAGTGAGGACATCAACATGTGACATATCTTGGGCAAGAACTTATACAAAATCATCTTTTATAGTATCAACATTAGTCACACTTAAAAAAACAGTCAGCTTCTCCACAGATATTTAATAAGAAGGTTATCTAAGAACTGACTTCCAAACTTGTATCTCAGAAAATGAGTGGCTGGGATCCCAATAATCTACTTATTTTATCTTTTTAATTTTATCAACTTCAAGCACCCTTCCTGCATATCAATTACTTTTAGAAAACCAAATGAACAAAAAAGAAAAGCAGGCAACCCTCTCCCTCACATGATAGCTTTATTGATTAAAGGACATTTGTATCCATTAAACAAAATGAGTTAAGTCTAGACATGTACAATACTTGAACAGCTCCTTTTTAATCAAACTCCCTTGATTCCATCCCCAGAATAGAGCCCTGTTTTCTAACAAAATGAATATTGAGTTTCTTGAGACAATTCCAGTTTTTACATTGCTTAGACATATTAAAGGTACATCTTTCTTAAGAGAATTTCTTGCACCCTTGTGATAGAGACAGATAAACAACTACAGAGTTTTTAGGGGGACACTCATCTACTCACCAACATTCCTATTTGGATCCCGGTCTTTGCTGCGCCCCCTACTTCGGCTTCTACTACGACTCAGGCCTCGGCTCTTACTCCGACTCTTACTCCTGCCTCTTCTCCAGTCATACTTCTCACGGTACAATTCATTCCGCTCATAGTACCGGTCATAGTCTCTCCACTTCCCGTCTTCTCTTTTTTTCTCACGTGTCCTACAATATACAGATATAAAAGCCATATGCAGGCGATAGAAACCAAGTCTGCAAACAAATCTATAGTATAATACTACTCTTGAGTCATAATATCTACGCTTTTTTAGAAAGTTGCAAAACTACCACATAATTCCTCTAATCAAATATATACAGAGAAAAAAAAATCCCTCCTGCAATTATGGGTGGGGAGAAATGAAAAAAAGAGATGAATCCAAAGTATGGGGAGAGATGAGCAGAGGAAAACAGAAAATTTGAACTAGAAAAGAAAAAAGGCTCAAAACAATGTGTTCCTAAACAAAGACCAATTTTTGATGTTAGGTTGATGATTCAATATACAAGTTGTACTACTTGTCATAAAAAATGCCATGGATGATTTTAATACTGAGCACCCCTAACCAAATGGAACATTTCATTAATATTCTCTAAGGGGACTGCTCCCACCCCTGAGCTCTTGGGGAAAACACATAATAATGACTGTTTATAAAAGGAACAGAAAGTAAAACAAAGAAAAAAAACAGAAAGAATGAAAGCAAGAAAGGTAACATCTTTCTTTAATGAGTTTACAGAGAGGAGTTAGTATATATATTAAAAATCCCTTGCAAGGCAACTAAAAAGTGAGTCATCAGTATCTTCCTAATTAAAGATAAACACAAACCTTCGTTCACTAGATTCTGAACGAGTCTTCTGGGGACTAGGATACTTCTTTTTTCTGCCATCTCGTTCTTCCTCTGCTGGCTCCTGAAATACCTATATGAAAATATTGATTAGAAATAAGAGTAGGGCCAGGCACGGTGGCTCACACCTGTAATCCCAACACTTTAGGAGGTCCAGGTGGGAAGACTACTTGAGGCCAGGAGATTGAGACCAGCCTGAAAAACACAGCGAGACTCCATCTCTACTAAAAATAATAAATAAAATAAGTTAGCTGGGCATGGTGGCATGCACCTGTAGTTCCAGCTATTCAGGAGGCTGATATGGGAGGACTGCTTGAACCCAGAAGTTGGAGGCTGCATTAAGCCATGATCACACCACTGCGCCACAGGCTGGGCAAGAGAGTGAGACCCTTCTCAAAAACAAACAAAAAAAAGAAATAAGAATGGTCCCTCTTGGTTGGGCACAGTGATTCACACCTAATAATTCCAACACTTTGGGTGGCTGGGCAGGCGGATCACTTGAGGTCAGGAGTTCCAGACGAGCACGGCCAACATGGTGAAACCCCATCTCTACTAAAAATACAAAAATTAGCCAGGCGTGGTGGCATGCACCTGTAGTCCCAGCTACTCGGGGGGCTGAGACAGCAGAATCATTTGAACCCAGGAGGTGGAGGTCGCAGTGAGCCAAAATTGCACCACTGCACTCCAGCCTGGGCAACAGAGCGAGAATCTGTCTCCAAAAAAAAAAAAAAAAAAGGATAGTCCCTCTATAAATTATGAAATATGTCCATCTACCTGATAATATTTCTGGCGCAAGAGAGGGCACAAGTAAATACACTGAAAAAATAAAGTCAAATCATACCCAAAAGAGTTAGGCAACAGCAGAAATAAAAAAGATGCTCAGATTACTTCAACAAGCAGTAGGTTAATTTTTTAATGTTAAAGTAGGGAAAGGTAGTGTAGGAAAAGAATAAATAATTCATTCTTCAAATTAAAATAAAACAGCAAATCTCCAAGTACCATATAGTAAAATGGTTATGTTTTCCTCATTATGAAATACATATACATATATAATTAATTTTAGTAGCTCTTCAGATTTTTTTCATAGGAAATGTTTTAGGAAAAAATGGTTAAATTAATGAATGCTATAAAACTAAGTAATTCATGTAAACTATGGAAAAATTGTATAGGAACTAATGGAAATATTAAGGTTTTCTCTCAAAGCCTAACAGTCAAAATTGACCAGAAATACAAAGAGAACAGTAATTTTTTTTTTAATTTAATTTAATTTTTTTTTTGAGACCAAGTGTCAGTCTGTTGCCCAGGTTGGAGTGCAGTGGCGCCATCTCGGCTCACTGCAACCTCTGCCTCCCAGAAAACCAGTGATTTTTATTATTGTACTTGAACAAGTTTATCTCAAACCAAATATACAGTCTTTACTAGAGAAAGGTGAAATAAAGTAATTTGCAAGAGTTAAACAAATGCCCATCTATGGAGAATCTCACTGACAAATACACAAATCGGGAAGTGAGTGAATGGACTTAGGAGATAATTTAATAAAATTCAGGCAACATAAAATGGCAGCCACAATATGGCAACCATATGGCAGCAAAATCACTACACAGTCACTAGACTACATTTAAAAATCATTCTCTATCCTAATTCACAGGAAATACAGAGGATGTATTATTCCACTGGGATGCAAACAGCAAAATCCAGACAGTAAAAACTCTACAGGACAAATGATTGAATTTCTTCACAAAATAAAATTTAAGGAAAAAGATGAGATAAAGAAAAGAGGAATGAAGGCAGTGTGCTTCATTAATCATGGCACATGTCTATCACGTTGTTTTTCCAGAAGCAGGATGAGTTGGTGCCAATGATCCAAATTCTTTTACCCTGGTGATCAATAGTCTAACCAGAAAACCAGTAATGGAACCCAATATAGCCAAAGACCAAGGAAGAAAGTTAAAATGGGTAATCCCTAGATTTGCTTCTCTATACCCTGTTAGAGCAACTAAGCACAGACCAGAAAAAGACAATTAACCAAAGATGTGTGCCACCTCAGACTCCTTTCCTACTCTATTATCTAACAGAAATACTATAAACAATTATGTTTATGCACTCTTAAATGAACTATAATTTATTTCAGTAATTGCAATTAAGTTATGTATAAAACTCAGAAAATGAGAAGTGCCAAAAGTTGTCATTTGGGGTAGCTCTACACAGAAACTGGTATTATCCATTTTTCACAATTCTCAAAATTGTATCTACAAAGACACAAATAAGATAGTATAACGGTTTTGTTTTGTTTTTTAACTGTTCTTTCAAAACTCAAGATAGGCTGGGTGCGGTGGCTCACAACTGTAATCCCAGCACCTTGGGAGGCCAAGGCAGGTGAATCACCTGAGGTCAGGTGTTCAAGACCAGCCTGGCCAACATGGTGAAACTCCGTCTCTACTAAAAATACAAAAAAATTAGCCGGGAGTGGTGGTAGACACCTGTAATCCCAGCTACTTGGGAGGCTGAGGCAAGAGAATTGCATGAATCCAGGAGGTGGAGGTGGCAGTGAGCCGAGACTGCACCATTGCACTCCAGCCTGGTCAACAAGAATGAAACTCCATCTCAAAAAAATAAATCAATAAACTCAAGATAATGCAAATTTTCTCTTATATTCAAATCAGCTGCCTCTCAAACAGATACATCTATACCACTGAAATTCAATGACTGTAAAAAACGTCACAAAAAATTTTAACTTATAAAAAACATAATCTATACCATAGACCAAAAATTATATACTATAATGTACCAACGAAAAATTTCTGTGAAAGTTCTCAAGAAAGATTTCTTCCAGCCCTGGCGGAGTGGCTCATGCCTATAATCCCAGCACTTTGGGAGGCCGAGGCAAGCAGGTCACTTGAGGTCAGGAGTTTAAGATCAGCCTGGCCAACTTGGTGAAACCCCATCTCTACTAAAAAAAACAAACAACACACACGCATGCGCGCGCGCACACACACACACACACACACACACACACACATAAATTAGGCAGGAGTGGTGGCAGGGCCTATCATCCCAGCTACCCAGGAGGCTGAAGCAGAATAATTGCCTGAACCTGGAAGGTAGAGGTTGCAATGGGCCGAGATCACAACACCGCACTCCACCCTGGGCGACAGAATGAGATTCTGTCTAAAAAAAAAAAACCAAAAGGTAGCCAGGCACGGTGGCTCACCCCTGTAATCCCAGCACTTTGGGAGGCCGAGGCAGGTGGATCACGAGGTCAGGAGTTCAAGACCAGCCTGGTCAGTATGGTGAAACTCTGTCTCTACTAAAAATACAAAAATTAGCCAGGCATGGTGGCACATGCCTGTAATCCCAGCTACTTGGGAGGCTGAGGCAGGAGAATCGCTTGAACCCAGGAGGTGGAAGCTGCAGTGAGCTGAGACGGCACCACTGCACTCTAACCTTGGGCGATGGAGCGAGACTGTCTCAAAAAAAAAAAAAAAAACCAGAAAGGTTTCTTCCTATTTCCAGTACTTGAAGACACATTAAACAAGCCTCTCCAATTTTGAGAGAACTTGATGAGATAATTACAGGGCATGATATTAAAAAAAAAAAAAAACAGACAGCATTCTCAGTTGATCTTAATTAAATATAGCCACGTTTTTTTCTTTTAATGTTGGATCAGGTCAATCAGCCTAGCATTTAAAAATGAATTGGAAATAACTAAACGATACCTAATCCTTAGAATCAATCCTGAAAATGGAGAGGAAAAGAACATGCTATAAAAAAGAAACACTTGGGACCAGGTGCAGTGGCTCATGCCTGTACTCCCAGCACTTTGGGAGGCCAAGGCAGAAGGATTGCTTAAGCTCAGGAGTTCAAGACGAGCCTTGGCAACATAGTGAAACTCTGTCTCTTTAACAACAACAACAAACTTTTTTAAACGGAAATAAAAAAAGGACATTGCCTGGTAAATTGATAAAACTGAATACAGATAATACATTAAAATACTATACGGATGTTAAATTTACTGAACTTGATCACAGTATCATAAGTTACCTAAGAGAATATTACTTATTTGTAGGAAATATACATTGAAGTACTCTACTTAGGGGTGAAAAGACATGAAGTATGTGACTTACTACTCAAATGACTAAGAAAAAACTCATACGGATATTTAAAGAGAGCAGATGGGGCAAAGTTTCAGTAAATATATCTAGAACACCTATAAACCCAGAGCTTTGGGAGGCAGAGGTGGGAGTTTGAGACCAACCTGGGCAACATAAGGAGACTCCATCTCTACCAAAAAAAAAAAAGTTTATCTAGATAGATGTCATATGGGTGTTTTGGATACTATTCTTGTAATTTTTTTTTTTTTTTTTTCTGAGGCAGAGTTTTGCTCTTGTTGCCCAGGCTGGAGTGCAACAGCATAATCTCGGCTCACTGCAACCTCTGCCGCCCCAGTTCAAGTGATTCTCCTGCCTCAGCCTCCCAAGTAACTGGGATTACAGACGCCTGCCACCATGCCCAACTAATATTTTGTATTTTTAGTAGAGGCAGGGCTTCCCATGTTGGCCAGGCTGATCTCAAACTTCTGACCTCAGGTGATTTGCCCACCTAGGCCTGCCAAAGCACTGGGATTACAGGCATGAGCCACCATACCCGGCCTCTTGTAATTTTTATTTAAGTTTAAAATTATTTCTAAATTAAAAATTCATTTTACCTTCAGAATAAATGTAATAAAAAAAATTAGGAAATATTTCTGCATGATAACCAACATTTATGTGCCAGGCACTGGACTAGAAACCATATATATACACACATATAATCTCACCTAATCCTCCATAGGTACTACTCTGATCCTCATTTTACTGATATCAGAGTGAGACAGAGAAGTGAACTTGTAGAGTTGTTATTATAACTCACACAACCCGATTCCAGAATCCACATTTTTCTATGCTATATTGTCTGTATATAAAAGGAAGTACAAAGAACTCTGTAAAATTTCCTTCTTGGCTCAAACAATTAGGTTACCATCTATAACCATGTTTTTACACTTCAATATTATAAAAACATTTCTAAAGTCCTCTTTCCAATATTGACACTGATGTTCACAATTAAATTAACTATTTTTTAAAACTCTATATAATAAAAAAGTGTAACTGGTTTCTCCATACACATGAAAATGTGTTACCTAATGATTTCTCTTGAGGATTTGTTAACAGTTCACTTTCAGTCAATCTCTCTATATTTAACCAAGTTTTCTTTTTCTAAAAGTCACTAGATAAGATTTCTCTGACTTCCTCAATATTGCTAAAATATTTCTTGGATCTCTTTTTTTTTTTTTTTTTTTTTTGAGACGGAGTCTCACGCTGTCGCCCAGGCTGGAGTGCAGTGGCGCGATCTCGGCTCACTGCAAGCTCCGCCTCCTGGGTTAACGCCATTCTCCTGCCTCAGCCTCCTGAGTAGCTGGGACTACAGGCGCCCGCCACCGCGCCCGGCTAATTTTTTGTATTTTTAGTAGAGACAGGGTTTCACTGTGGTCTCGATCTCCTGACCTTGTGATCCGCCCGCCTCGGCCTCCCAAAGTGCTGGGATTACAGGCGTGAGCCACCGCGCCCGGCCATTATTTCTTGGATCTCTAAACAAGCTATCTGAAACTTTTCCAACTCTTCAGTCCAAGCAACTACGAAATCCTGATGAATAATCTGTACCATGCCTAAAATCCAGAAACTTGAATCAATACGCAATTACTTTTAAAAGGCTCAACTTCCAACTAAGGATACTGGTGACAGAATCTAAGAGGCCCCCAAGAGCAGGAAAAAAAATTTGCATTACCTCTTCTTTAATGTCTTCTTTTTCTTGGACTAGTGGTTTTGGCTCAGGCTTAACTGGTTCCAAAGGTGGAAGGTAGTTCTTAGTATAGAGACTTTCGAATAGTTTGTCCACAAAACCTGAAGTTTCTAAGGAGAAGAAATAACATTTACATATTGTGCAAACAAAAAACAAAAATTTGACAACACATTGTCAGCAAAGCTTAGGAAAACAGGGCATCTTGCACACTGCTGGTAGGACTAAAAATGAGTCCTACCTTATGGAAGAGAATCCCACTTCCAGGTTTTAAAATCCTTCTGACCTACTTGCAAAATAATATATAAGATTATTTGTTGGAGTATGTAATAGCAAAAGATCGGACACAACTCAAATTTCCATGAATAAGAGACTAGTTAAATAAACTATGGGATATCTATACAATAGAGTACACGACAGCTATAAAAAGAAAGAATACTAATAATACCTGATCTCGAAGATATAAGAGTATACATTTATATGTGTTTCTATCCATCTGCATAAAGAAACTGAAATAAAATAAAAACTGACAAAATTGTGTACTGTAGGTGGGAACGCGGTGGACGTAAAACAGTAGAAGACTTTTACGGTATACCTCTTATTGTTGGATTAAAGGCACTGCCAACTCAAAAAACTTAACTGAAAATTGTTTTAAATCAGTTAAATATTTATTGATATGAAAATGATACAAAACTAACTTTTTGTGTTTTACTTAAAGGGTGCTCTGTTTGAAACTTTCTCAGACAACTGAATGGGAGAACCAGATGAATTTACTAAAAGTATTAATGTCAAATATTTATACTGCCTTTTTTTTTTTTGAGACAGAGTCTTGCTCTGTTGCTCAGGCTGGAGTGCAGTGGTGCAATCTCAGCTTCAATCCTCCTGAGTTCAAGTGATTCTCCTGCCTCAGTCTCCTGAGTAGGTAGGATTACAGGCATGTGCCACCACGCCCGGCTAATTTTTGTATTTTTAGTGGAGACGGGGTTTTACCATGTTGGCCAAGCTGGTCTCGAACTCCTGACCTCAGGTGATCTGCCTGCCTTGGCCTCCCAAAGTGCTGGGATTACAGGCATGAGCCACCACGTCTGGCCTATGCCTTATTAAAACCAAATCTAATTAACTTTGATTGGTCCTACCCTAAGAACAGCTAAAGAGCATATTAAAAGCACAACACAAACTCTGCTTACATTTCAATTATTACATCTTTTACATAAAACCTATTTCTAAAATGTTACCTTTTCTATAGAAAAGTATCTTCTTATAAATTTCTTTATACTACTGATTTGTGTAGTAAGCATTTTTCCATGATTATAAAACTGTTAGCTCTCATTAACTATTACATATAAACTTAAGATAATCAGACCCTTCAAAGCCTCTATAATAAGAATACTTTCACTTATAATTATTTTTTAAAACAATTTATAACACGTTATTATCTTTTGTAATCTGAAAGACACATAGCTCAATTTGTAAAAAGCAAAGACAAACATCTACTATTAAACAATATTCTCTGGGAAACCAAAGTTTGGAAAAAATTAAAAATAAAAAATAAAAACAATATTCAAGGTACACTATTAAATTTTTAAAACATTATATATCATTATAAAAGAGTATGCTCACTTAATACTATTTTAAGAAACAATATAAACATAATTCTACAGTTGCACTGTCCAATATAGTAGCCACTAGTCACATGTAGCTCTTTAAATTTGAGTTTAAATTAATTAAAATTAAATTTAAAAATCAATTTCTGGTCAGACGCAGTGGCTCATGCCTGTAATCCCAACATTTTGGGAGGCCAAGGCGGGTGGATCACTTGAGGCCAGGAGTTTGAGACCAGTGTGGCCAACATGGTGAAACTCTGTCTACTAAAAATACAAAAATTAGCCAGGTGTGGTGGCGCGTGCCTGTAACTCCAGCTACTCAAGAGGCTGAGGCAGGAGAACTGCTTGAGCGCAAGAGGTAGAGGTTTCAGTGAGCTGAAATTGCAGCACTGCACTCCAGCCTGGGCAACAAGAGCGAAACTCTGTCTCAAAAAAAAAAAAAAAAAAAAAATCAATTTCTCTGGCCTATTAACCAGATTATCAAATGCTCAATAGCCACATGTGGCTAATGGCTACTGAAATGGAAAGTACAGATGTAGACCATATGCACAAAGTTCTATTGGACAGTGCTAGTCTAGAAAGACATATACAAGCTGATAACAGTGATATAAATTTATCTCTGGTGGCAAATTTATGGTTACTTATTTTCTTATCCTTTTAAAAATGTAGTGTGTAGTTCCTTCTCATACATATTACTTATGTAATTTTTTAAAATTACTAAAATCCTTTCTAACTTTTTTTGAGATGGAGTCTTGCTCTGTCACCCAGGCCTCCCAAGTAGCTGGGACTACAGGCAACCATCACCACTCCTGGCTAATTTTTCTGTATTTTTTTTAGTAAAGATGGGGTTTCACCATGTTAGCCAGGATGGTCTCGATCTCCTGACCTCGTGATCTGCCCGCCTCAGCCTCCCAAAGCGCTGGGATTACAGGCATAAGCCACGGCGCCCGGCTAATCCTTTCTAACTTTTTATAACAAAGAATTCTTAGACGTCTAAACATTAATTTGGCCTTTTACCCCAAATATCTTTACCATGTTTTGCTTTCTCTTTTATCATGGTTCTGCATTTCACAAGATTCATCTTTAACGTAAATTAAGTAATGTAAATTAACACATTTAGAAAAGAAAACATCTGTACTGGGGAGGAAATTAAATAGTTGTTATACTGGGAAGAAATTCTGTCAGTATTGTTTTGTTTCTAAAAAAAGAGCTGTAAAATGCATGAAAAAATATGTAATCCTATGTTTTAGATTGAGAAGCCATACTTACTTTTCTCTTTCACAGTAAATACTTATTTTAAATGATATCTTCTCATCACCAATAGCTAAATCAACTGATAAACATATATATATATATATATATATATTTTTTTTTTTTTTTTTTTTGAGTCGGAGTCTCGTTCAGTTGCCCAAGCTGGAGTGCAGTGGCGCGATCTCAGCTCACTGCAACCTCCGCCTCCTGGGTTCAAGCAATTCTCCTGCCTCAGCCTCCCGAGTAGCTGAGACTACAGGCATGCACCACCACGCCCTGCAAATTTCTGTATTTTTAGTAGAGACAGGGTTTCACCATGCTGGCCAGGATGGTCTCAATCTCTTGACCTCATGATCCGCCCGCCTGGGCCTCCCAAAGTGCTGGGATTACAGGCGTGAGTCACCACGCCTGGCCCATTCAACAATATTTACTGAACATCTTCCATGTACCAAGTACTGTAGGTTCCAAGTCTCCACTCTCAACCAAATGAAAGGCAAACAAAGGGCAGAGAGACAGATAAACAGGGAAATAAACCTATGACAGGTGGTGACAAGTGCCATGAAAACAACAAAACAGGAGTCAGGCACAGGGGCTCATGCCTTGTAATCCCAGCACTTTGGGATGCCAAGGTGGGGCAGCTGCTTGAGGCAAGAAGTTCAAGGATCAAACTGGGCAACAAAGTGAGACCCCAACACTACAAAAATAAAAATACACAGATATAAAAATAAATAAATAAAAAAGTAATAAAACAGGGTTGGAAGGAGGAGAGTGGATGGAGGCATGGAGTATACTATACTACACTGTATGTAGAGCACTCAGGGGAAACTGCTTTGAGAAGATGACATTTGAAGAGACCAGAAAGAAGTGAGGGAAGAATCCATGTTTCAGGCAAGGGTAAAACGAGTTCAAAGGGCCTGAGTTGGGAACATGTTTGCCATAATTCAAAAAATAGGTGGTAAATGTGGCTAGAGTGGAACAAGTGAGGGGGAATGATAGGAGATAAGGTCAGAGGCAACAGGGGAAACCTTGAGGAAGATCTGTAGACCATGGAAACGGATTTGGTAAGATGAAAAGTTAAAGGCACAAAGAGAAGAGGATCATGCACATCTCTTCTTGGATATTAAGAAGCCCCATCCAAGGGGGGGAAAAAAACTGATGAGCTCATCATCTTAATGAAAAGCAAGAATAAGCAGCTTCATTATCCTTAAACTGTTATTCCTCAATCATCAAGTAGGCTCCATCAAAAGCTGCAAAAGACCTAATCATCTAAAAAGCATTAGAGCTGCCATTGCCTTAATAGAGGAAAGCAGCAAAGAAGAAAAGGGAAAAAACCAGTTCTAACAAAACATGATAAATAATTAAGTATGAATGGGTATATTCAAGTATTCAAAGGACTCTGACTACTTTCTTTCCTATCAAGCTTATATCTCCAAGACTTTTCAGGGAGTTTTAAATTTAAAATCTTTACTTCAATACTTGATTGAAGGCCCATAATAATTACCTTTTTGTAAAAAGACATCAAGTTGATCAGCACAAAAGGCTTTTAATTCTTTCTCAGGTTTGTCCTTCTTGACCAGTGCTACAACATAGTTGGCTAAGGCTGAAGGATCAGCATCACATCTAGTTAGACAAAGAGAAAACAAAAATTTTAAAAAACACTTTTTTTTCAAACAGTTGTGTCATTAATGAAGTAACCCTTATTTTGGAAAATGAGAGATCAAAACTATTCTAAAAACTGACCACAAACACAGGCAACTTTTATAATAAACATATACATACTGCGAGATTTTCCTTTTGCATTTATTTCTACAAAATGACTAGTATGTCTTCTATTTTTGAGGTTCTAATTATACCAAGGATCTTGGGTGAACCCGAGCTCTACATTTATTTGTTCTCTCATTGATAATAGGGAAAGAGTGGCAACTGATCCCTAAGTTGCTGTTTGGCTCCCAGCTATAGAAGCACTGTCAGTAACACCTTCAGGAACTATCTGTTCCAGGTGATTGATGAGCAAAAGGAAGGGAAGTGATGGAAAAATTTTCTCCTCTCCTCAAGACACCTCTCCTGACACCACAGGCACCAGTATCTAAAAATGGCTATCAGCCCTTTGGCTAATCTCAATGAGTATCTTAAAGATCTTTTTAAAAAATAAGAACATGAAAAGAATGGCATTTAAATATTATTGGCAAATGCTTTAGCAGCTATAAGAAAGAAAGATCTAGGAGTTAGAAACAGAAAGGAAAAGAGAAGT
The DNA here is from genome assembly GCF_008728515.1 of Papio anubis. NCBI lineage: Eukaryota > Metazoa > Chordata > Mammalia > Primates > Cercopithecidae > Papio > Papio anubis. The sequence continues at coordinate 138,941,405 of NC_044980.1, read as the reverse complement.
GGTGAAAGGACAGCAGAGATAACCTTTATCTACTTCACATTTTTTCTAGTAAGTAATCCAACACTGACACTCAAAATCATCTCCTATTCCAGGATAGCTCATAATCCTTGGGTTGTCAACTCCTGATGGATAGTAATCTGTCTGAATCAAGGTTTTATGTACATCACATGAAACTAGAAGTTTTCTTGTTGTAAACATATATATACACACACAAATATAAAATATTCTAGACTTTCTGATGAATACATAATTAACACATATCCTTCACAGTATGGTTATGGAGGTAAAATGAAAACATTCAGGCTGGGTGCAATGGCTCAGGCCTGTAATCCCAACATTCTGAGAGGCTGAGGCAGGAGAATCACTTGAGCCCAGGAGTCCAAGACCAGCCTGGGCAACATGGCAAAACCCTGTTGCTACAGGAAATACAAAAATTAGCCAGGTGTGGTGGTGCACGCCTGTAATTCCAGCTACTGTGGAGGCTGAGGTGGGAGGATGCTTGAGGCTGGGAGGCAGAGATTGCAGTCAGCTGATATCACACCACTGCACTCCAGCCTGGGTGACAGAATGAGACCCTGTCTCAAAGAAACAAAAAACAAACAAAAAATTCAGAATAACAGTAAGTAAAACTATTACGCAAGCAAAGTGATTATATAACCTAAAAAACACTATTCAAATCTAACTAATCTTGCTCTATAATTCTCGGGCCTTCACTGCCAGCCAGAAAGTTAAAAGATTTCAGCTCACTTGGGAGGCTGAGGCAAGAGGACACCTTGAGCCCACGAGTTGGAGGTTGCAGCAAGCCATGATCACGCCACTGCACTCCAGCCTAGGCAACAGAGTGAGATCTTGTCTCCAAAAAAAAAGAGGCTTCAGCTCAAGAATATCAATCACGTTTCCAATAACTTTGTGAGATTAGTAAACAAAATAAAAATCAAGCACCAGTACTTTTACTTCCTTCTAGTTTTTATACTTAAAGTTCGTAATTCAGTAACACAGGTTTTTTTGTTGTCACTATTAACATTGTCATGGGAAAGGCTGGTTCTTTAAACATTCATGTGCCTGGCCGGGTGCAGTGGCTCATGTCTGTAATCCTAGCACTTTGGGAGGCCGAGGCAGGTGGATCACCTGAGGTCAGGAGTTCAAGACCAGCCTGGCCAACATGGTGAAACCCTGTCTCTACTAAAAACACAAAAATTAGCCAGGCAAGGTGGTGGGCACCTGTAATCTCAGCTACTCGGGAGGCTGAGGCAGAAGAATCACTTGAACCCAGGAGGCAGAGGTTGCAGTGAGCTGAGATCATGCCATTGCATTCCAGCCTGGGCTACAGAGCGAGACTCCATCTCTAAATACATAAATAAATAGACAGACAGACAGATAGATAGACAGATAGTCAGTCAAGGCTGGGCATGGTGGCTCATACCCGTAATCCCAACACTTTGGGAGGCCAAGGCAGACTGCTTAAGTCCAGGAGTTCAAGAACAGCTTGGGCAATATAGCAAGACCCAGTCTCTACAAATAATATAAAAATTAGCCAGGCATGGTGGCACATGCCTGTAGTCCCAGCTACTCAGGAAGCTGAGGCAGGAGGATAGACTGAGCCTAGGAGGTCCAGGCTATAATGAGCCATGATCACACCACTGCCCTCCAGCCTGGGATACACAGTGAGACCGTGTCTCAAAAAATAAAAAATTAAAGAAAGTAAAGATTTTTCTTAAGTAAAAAATAAGTTACATTTTGGAGAATTATGAACAGATAACCTTAGTAAGTCCAACTGCTAAATTCTAAAATTTATATATATATACGTGTGCCTGTGTGTGTATATATATATATACAGAGAGAGAGAGAGAGTGTGAGAGAATGTGTGTAAACTTGAATTTGCTAAGAGAATAGATCTTTTTTTTGAGACAGAGTCTTGCCTGTGGCCCAGGCTGGAGTGCAGTGGCTCAATCTCAGCTCATTGCAACCTCCACCTCCCGGGTTCACGCCATTCTCCTGCCTCAGCCTCCTGAGTAGCTGGGACTACAGGTGCCCACCACCACGCCCAGATAGTTTTTCGTATTTTTTAGTAGAGATGGGGCTTCACCGTGTTAACCAGGATGGTCTCGATCTCCTGACCTCGTGATCCGTCCGCCTCGGCCTCCCAAAGCGCTGGGATTACAGGCATGAGCCACTGTGCCTGGCCTAAGAGAGCAGATCTTAGGTGTTCTCGCCACACAAAAAAAGATAGCTATATGAGATGATTATGTTAATTAGCTTTTGATATATATGCACATTTCAGCATTTGTATGTATATCAAAACATCACACCTTAAATGCATACAATTTTTATTAATAAAATTTTAAATTAAAAACAAAAATAGTGAACATATAGCCTTTCTATCTTCAAAAAATATTATGGTCCAGTGTGGTGGCTCACGCCCATAATTCCACACTTCGGGAGGCCAAGTGTGGGGATCGCTTGAGTCCAGGAGTTTCAGACTATGGCGAAACCCATTTCTACAAAAAATTAACCAGGTATGGTGACATGCGCCTGTGGTCCCAGCTACCCAGGAGGCCGTGGTGGGAGAATCACGTGAGCCCAAGAGGCAGAGTGTGCAGTGAGCCAAGATTGTGCCACTGCATTCCAGCATGGGCAACAGAGCAAGACTGTCTCAAAAATAAAAATAAAATAAAAATTACACATGCCAGCAGGGCGCAGTGGCTCACCCCTGCAGTCCCAGCGCTTTGGAAGGCCGAGACAGGAGGATCAAGAGGTCAGGAGTTCAAGACCAGCCTTACCAAAATGGTGAAACCCCATCTCTACTAAAAACACAAAAATTAGCCAGGCGTGGTGGTATGCGCCTGTAATCCCAGCTACTCGGGAGACTGAGGCAGGAGAATCACTTGAACCCGGGAGGCAGAGGTTGCAGTGAACAGAGATCACGCCGCTGCACTCCAACCTGGGTGACAGAGCGAGACTGTCTCAAAAAAAAAAAAAAAAAAAAAAAATACACATACCACGCTTACCCTGATTATTCTATAAACACCTTAAAAAACAGATGTGTAGTCCAACTTAATTTCACCCCTGAGAACAGTAAGAAATTTTTGATCAGTGTAATTCTAGTCAACACTCATATGGAGGAGAGAAGGGGAAAAAATTATATTTCCACCTTTATGTAGAAAGTTTAGTTCTTGGATAAGGATAGTCTAACACAGAAGAGAAAGACTTAGAAAAATAAATAAGAATGGCACAAAATGGTAATGTTATTTTCTCTGGTGTTATAGGAATCTTCAAGGAGTCTAATGATTTGATAGATTTAGTGCTGGGTATGGATAATAAGGTTTCTACATGTGAAGAATGGGCAAAACATTCAGATATTGGATAACTGAAATGGGTTTAAGAAACCCAGATAATGGCTGGGTGCAGTGGCTCATGCTTGTAATTCCAGCAGTTTGGGAGGCTGAGGCAGGAGGATCACCTGAGGTCAGGAGTTCGAGATCAGCCTGGCCAACATCGTGAAGCCCCGTGTCTACTAAAAATACAGAAATTAGCCAGGTGTGGTGACATGCACCTGTAATCCCAGCTACTTGGGAGGCTGAGGCCGGAGAACTGCTTGAGCCTGGGAGGCGGAGGTTGCAGTGAGCCGAGATCATGCCACTGCACTCCAGCCTGACCGATAGAGCGCAACTCAAGTCTCAAAAAAAAAAAAAAAGAAAAAAGAAGAAGAAAAGAAAATAAACCCAGATATATTTTACATATATTTAGTATTCAGACTCTTAAAAACACACATTTTGATACGATAGTTTTAAAAATCAACATGAGGCCGGGCGCGGTGGCTCAAGCCTGTAATCCCAGCACTTTGGGAGGCCGAGATGGGCGGATCACAAGGTCAGGAGATCAAGACCATCCTGGCTAACACGGTGAAACCCCGTCTCTACTAAAAAATACAAAAATCTAGCCGGGCGAGGTGGCGGGCGCCTGTAGTCCCAGCTACTCGGGAGGCTGAGGCAGGAGAATGGCGTAAACCTGGGAGGCGGAGCTTGCAGTGAGCTGAGATCCTGCCACTGCACTCCAGCCTGGGCGACAGAGGGAGACTCCGCCTCAAAAAAAAAAAAATCAACATGAATATACAGAAAAGTAAAATAGAGTAGAAAAGGTTAGACTCCAGGAGAAGAGAATGATCACAGATTCTAAACATTTGTTTAATGTGAGGAAACAAATGATTGTCAATAACTGACAGAAATCTGCACCAAATACAACAGCATGTTTACAGCCAAAGGAATAGGACCATTTAAATTTAACGGCTCCTAACATGTATCCATAAAGTACGCTCTTAAGAAAATTACAAGTCTAAAATAATAAGTCACACTAATTGAATAGTGAAACTTAAATACATTGGGGAGTTTTGTGCTTTAATTTTCTAGACCTTCATAATTATTCTTATTCTTTCACCCATTGATTCCTCACTATATAATCTCTAAAACACAGCCATGATAGTGTAGCTACAGTATCAATGCTAACTACTCAACAAGACTTCCAGAAGTATGTCACAAAAATCTGAGTACAACTAAGACTCTTGAGAATATAATACAAGTGCGGTATCCCCTCCCTTTCCTGAAAATTCATCACTTCCTTCTTCTCATACCCAGGAAAAGTACTTAAAATCTTTTAGCTACTTTATTTGGAACCAAAGCTTATGGGAATCCACTACTGCTTGACTATAAAAACAAGCATATTTGGGGATGAAAGAGATCGTAAAATTTGGGATCCACGACTATGCTAAATAAACATGTCTCTAGACAAAAAGGGACTTCTGTTATAACATGGAGATTAGAAAAGACAATAATACCCATTTTAAATTACCATTCTACTATAGATTTGTAAATCTGTAAAGATAAATTAAGTGATCCATTTAAGATCAGGCAGACAGCACATCTGTGGAACTAAAAATCAGCTGCAATTCCACACAAGTAAAATCTGTTTCACAAGCATGTCTTTTTCTAATGTATATCTGCAAGAAAAATTAACATATCTTAAGTATCAACCAACGGTTACCTTTTAAAGAATCAACAAAAGAAATTTTCTAAAGGTTAATGTTACTTACAAATAGGACTCCTTAAAATTCACACCTTGTATAATAACGTTTTAAGAACACATCTCAATTATCTTTTAAGTTATTTTAAAAAGTCAACAAATTTTTATCAGAGTAAGCTAATAGAAACATTGCCCTAAAAATGCCTCATCTGTAAAAATCTCAAATTTGTCTTTTTCCCCTTTTAATGAAATCTCTATTGCACGTATATTACACAACTGCTGAGCCAGTACATAAGCTTCACAGAAAATTTCAGACATACAATCATAAAATCAAAGAGTAAGGTCCTATATCTTTGGCCCCAAGCCAAAAAACACTACTGAAAAACCATTATCATTTACTGGCTTTAGGAAAAAAGCCAAGACTACCTAGACCTTTTCCACTTTCAGAAAAATTTACATGTTTCTGAATATGGATCTAATTTTAAGTTCCATCTTAATGTGCTCTTTCTTTCAGAGGTGAAATAGCTAATACATGTGCTTCTGAGCCACAGGTAAAAAAAATTGTATCTCCTGATCTCAATGTGTATGAACAGTCATTAAAAATATCCATATTCTCGGTGGGGCGTGGTGGCTCATGCCTGTAATCCCAACACTTTGGGAGGCTGAGGCAAGTGGATCACCTGAGGTCGGGAGTTCAAGACCAGCCTGACCAACATGGAGAAACCCCATCTCTACTAAAAATACAAAATTAGCTGGGTGTGGTAGTACATGCCTGTAATCCCAGCTACTCGGGAGGCTGAGGCAGAAGAATCGCTTGAACCCGGGAGGCAGTGGTTGCGGTGAGCTGAGATTGCGCCATTGCATTCCAGCCTCGGCAACAAAAGCGAAACTCCATCTCAAAAAAAAAAAAAAAAAAAAAATCCATATTCTCTGACCAGTAGTTACACTTATGAGAAACCAGACTAAGGAAATAAAGGCAAATATAGAAAATACTACTGGCACCTAAAGCTACACACACATAAAATGTATTTATTATATAAAAACAGCATTACTTTTTAACAAAAAAAATAGTGCCAAGGTAACCATTCTCTTATTGTTGGATGTTTGTGAAATATTAGACATCCAAAGTGATGGTTATTAGCTGCGCATGGTGGTAGGCGCTTGTAATCCCAGCTACTCAGGAGGCTGAGGCAGGAGTATCGCTTGAATCCATCCAGGAGACAGAGGTTGCAGTGAACTGAGATCATGCCACTGCACTCCAGACTGAGCAACAAAGCAAGACTCCATCTCAAAAAATATATATGTAATATAAAATACAATATAATAAACAAATGTTTTTTTAAAAAATTATGGCTATGGCCAGGCACAGTGGCTCATGCCTGTAATCCCAGCACTTCAGGAGGCTGAGGTGGGAGGATAGCTTCAGCTCAGGAGTTCAAGACCAGTCTGGGCAACATAGTGAGACCCCCATCTCTAAAAAAACAAAACTAAAAAATTAGCCTGGTGTGGCGGCATGCGCCTATAGTCCCAGCTACTTACGAGGCTGAAGCGGGAGGACTGTACGATCCTGGAAGGCTGAGGCTACAGTGAGCTATGACCATGCCACTGGATCCTGGAAGGTTGAGGCTACAGTGAGCTATGACCACATCACTGCACTCCAGCCTGGGTGACAGAGCAAAACCCTGTCTTGATAAAAAACAAGGGCCGGCCGGGCGCGGTGGCTCACGCCTGTAATCCCAGCACTTTGGGAGGCCGAGGCGGGCGGATCCTGAGGTCAGGAGATCGAGACCATCCTGGCTAACACGGTGAAACTCCGTCTCTACTAAAAATGCAAAAAATTAGCCGGGCGAGGCGGCGGGCGCCTGTAGTCCCAGCTACTCGGGAGGCTGAGGCAGGAGAATGGCGTGAACCCGGGAGGCAGAGCTTGCAGTGAGCCGAGATCGCGCCACTGCACTCCAGCCTGGGCGACTAAGCGAGACTCTGTCTCAAAAAAAAAAAAAAAAAAAAAAAAGGGCCGGGCGGGGTGGCTAACGCCTGTAATCCCAGCACTTTGGGAGGCCGAGGCAGGCAGATCATGAGGTCAAGAGTTCGAGACCAGCCTGGCCAACATGGTGAAAGCCCGTCTCTACTAAGAATGCAAAAATTAGCCAGGCGTGGCGGCACATGCCTGTAATCCCAGTTACTTGGGAGGCTGAGGCAGGAGAATCGCTTGAAACCGGGAGGAAGAGGTTGTAGTGAGTCGCGATCACACCACTGCACTCCAGCCTGGGCGACAGAGCAAGACTCCACCTCAGGGGTGGGGGGAATAACAAAAAACAAAAAAACCAAAGTGACGGTTATAAAAGCAACATATACATGTGAAAAATGCTTCTAATGTAATGTCAAAGAAATCAGAATTTTACAATGAGTTTGACTGTAGCTATATAAAAATTTATACACAGAAGAGAAACTGAAAATAAATACTAATAATTTTGTTTTCTCTATTTTCTATACTGTCATAATGCAATAATACTTTTATTTTTATTTTAAAAGAATGAAAGTAAATTTTTTAAAACAGTCTGACTCTGAGATCTGTGTTCAGATTATTCCTTTGATAAGACCATACTGGGCCAGGCCCGGGGGCTCACACCTGTAATCCCAGGGGCGGATCACCTGAGGTCAGGAGTTCGCGACTAGCCTGACCAATATGAAGAAACCTCGTCTCTACTAAAAATACAAAATTAGCCAGGCGTGGTGGCGCATGCCTGTAATCCCAGCTACTCAGGAGGCTGAGGCAGGAGAATCGCTTGAACCCAGGTGGCGGAGGTTGCAGTGAGCCGAGATCGTGCCATTGCACTCCAGTCTGGGCAACAAGAGCAAAACTCCTCTCAAAAGAAAAAAAAAAAAAAAGACAAGACCATACTGGACAAAGTAAGTAAAAATGGAGTTGACTTTCACATTTGTTAATACCTATTAAAGATATACATGTATTGGTACTTTCAAATGAAAACTTTCTGTCTTAGTCTGTTTGGGCTACTATAACAGAATACCTTAGACTAGGCAATTTAGTATTTATTTATTTTTTGAGACAGGGTCTCATTCTGTTACCCAGGATGGAGTACAGTGGCATGATCATGGCTCACTGCAGCCTCAACGTCCCAGGCTCAAGTGATCCTCCCACCTTAGCCTCCCAAGTAGGTGGGACTACAAGCCTGCACCACCATGCCCGACTAAGGCTATTTTTTTTACTTTTTTGTAAAGGCAGAGTTTTGCCCCGTTGTCCAGGCTGGTCTCGAACTCCTGGACTCAAGTGATCCACCCACCTCAGCCTCCCAAAGTGCTGGGATGACAGGCATGAGCCCACAGTTCCTAGCCAACTAGGTAATTTATAAACAGAAATGTGTTGCTCACAATTCTGCAGGCTGGGAAGTTCAAGATTAAAGCATCAGCAAACTTGGAGTCTAGTGAGGGCCCATTCCTCATAGATGGTACCTTCTATGTCCTCTCATGGTAACAAGCAGGCTCCTTACTTTTTTTTTTTTTTTGAGATGTCCAACATGAATTTTGGGGGGACAACAACATTCAGACCATAGTACTTTCATCTTCCTTTTAAGTAATTAGGGGCTTTCATGAATGAACATGATGTGGAAGAAATAACCCTAGGTTTATTTGGGAGGAAAACATATACATACATTCATCAGTTGCAAATACCATTTGGGTATTTGGACGATAGCTCCTGGTATAGTAACCACCAGCTAAACATATGCACAAAATTAGACTACTAAAAACTTCTTTCTTTTCTAATTGTCAATTACCTATATATACATATGAGAATGTTCATTCATTTAAACATATACTGAATGTTTACTAAGTGCCAAGCATATTGCTTGGTAATGGAATTACTCTGAACAAAACAGACCTTGCCCTGCACTCCCATGGCCAAGAGGTAGACATGCAAACAAATAATTACAGTACAAAATAACAAATTGTATAAAAAGATATTAATAAGGAAGTAAGTAGCAACATTGTGAGAGGATAAGAGAAGACAGTGGCAAGAAACATAGGGCTATAAAAGCAACTTCTGGCTTCTAGCCTATAGTTATCGGGCCAGGAAGGATGAAGTCAGACATCTTTAAAAGGCAGACCAAAGGACATAAGAATAAATACATTCTTAAGTTAGTGGACTAAAACTTGCCAAGAAGTCTTCTGGCCAAAGTTCTTTTCTATGAAATCGTGAATGGTATCCTTAAGTCCTACAGCACTTTAGAGGCACACTAACTCTCTGAAGCCACTAAGTACACTTAGAAAATTACCAATTCTTCCCAAACTTAAGAATATACCTCAAAATACTTATTTAACCCATAGTTTATTTACCAGGTGGTCAGGTCTAACAATTGCTAGATGATTATTTTTCCTCCCATTTGGGCAACTGCAGAGATTACCATCCAGAGTTCAATTTGATAAGGACTGCCAACATAAAGCAACATGTAAACTCTAGAGTTCAACCAAAGTATACGCATCATGATCACTGAACCCATAAATGTGAACCAATGAAATAAACTTATTCTATTAACCTTATTGCTGCCTTTTCTATCACACTCCAAGCTGACAACATATTCAGTCTCCTAGTGCACTTTAAAAGACACTGATATGGCCAGAACTCACAAAAACCGCACATCAAGTCTATGACTTTGACTAGCAGTTCCTGTTGCTACCTATAGCACCTGCAATGAGACTCTAGATCTGCCTTGTAATAGACTGATTATTATTATTTAAGTGGCAGTGGTGTTTAACAGTAATAAGCAAAATACTTTTGCAGACAGTTTCACGTATTTTCATATTCCAAAAACCATAAAATGTTGTTTATATTTATAGAATGATTCAAAGGTACACAAACCACTTAGTCTACATTTTTAATACTCATAACAGACTTGGTGAAGTAGGTAAAAGGCAAATAAAATTTAATTCTGTTTAACAGAAAAAGGTAGACAATTTCTTCTGTCACAGAGTGAATCAGAAATAGATATGGAACTAGAAATTAAATGCCCTGATTCATACGTCTATTAAAGTAAGATAGACAGATGCAAATTGTCCAAAGAGTTTACAAATTCCACCATGCTTTTTAAAACATACACCAAGAGAAAGTTTTACACTAAGCCAAACAAGCAGCAGTGAATAATACATATTTATACATTTTATATAATATAAATAAAACATTCCCCATTAAATACAACATGTTTTGATAGAAATGCAGGTTACTGAAAAATGCTTGCCTGATCTTTTTTTAAACTTGCAGAAATTTATTTAGTGATGCACTTATCTCCTGAATTTAGTAGAACCGTACTTTAAAGGGGTTCACATACTTACAATGAGCAGTTATTTCTGACAGAAAGAAACCATGACATCTCTAAATTGTGCATGATCCCTACACAGTCTCTATGACTGGGATATCTAGGATATTTTGAAAGTGAGGAAAGATGAAGGCCCCAAACAAGAACTGAGTCTAGTTTATTCATACAGCTGTAGGGAAAGAGAGAAACTTCTTGACTGAGATATTGGTTTCCCTCCCTTTTACTGCACTGCCAACAAAAATGGTGGTACTAGTTTATTCCAGCCAGTTAAGGTGTCGTTTCTTCCTGTCTCCCTCCTGTCTTTCCTCTAATAAAAGTAATAGATGTGTTTGCTACCTACAAAGGGAATGGAAGATGACAGTTATAAGCTCTACTAGCCCATGACATTACTAACTAGTCCATAGGGAATAATCAACTGTAAACTAGATTGGTTTAGAAATACCTCCTGTTAGGCCGGGTGCGGCAGCTCATGCCTGTAATCCCAGCACTTTGGGAGCCGGGTCACCTGAGGTCAGGAGTTCAAGACCAGCCTGACCAACACGGTGAAACCCCATCTCTACCAAAAATACAAAAATTAGCCAGGCAAGGTGATGCATGCCTGTAATCCCAGATACTTGGGAGGTTGAGGCAGGAGAATTGCTTGAACCCCGGAGACGGAGGCTGCAGTGAGCCAAGATCGTGCCACTGCACTCCAGCCTCAGCAACCGAGACTCTGTCTTGAAAAAAAAAAAAAAAAAAAAAGAAATACCTCCTGTTATATGCATATGTTTCACTAGGGACAAACTGTAACATTTTAAAAATCCCCCAGGAATTGGAAGTTTTTATAAATTTAATTTACTGTAAACTAAGTTAAATAAGAAAATGTGATAGAAAATCATGTGCACACAGGCCGGGCGCAGTGGCTCATGCCTGTAATCCCAGCGCTTTGGGAGGCCGAGGCAGACGGATCACAAGGTCAGGAGTTCAAAACCAGCCTGGCCAACATAGTGAAACCCCCTCTCTACTAAAAAACACAAAAAATTAGCCAGGCATGGTGGCGGGCACCTGTAATCCCAGCTACTCAGGAGGCTGAAGCAGGAGAATCACTTGAACCCGGCAGGCGGAGGTTGCAGTGAGCGCCACCGCACTCCAGCCTGGGCGACAGTGTGAGACTCCATCTCAAAAACAAAAGCAAAAGGAAAAAAAAAAAAAAATCATGTGCACAGCTATAGTTTTGATTCCAACCTACCCAGTGCAACTATACTATCTCAAAGCCTAGCAACTGCTCTGAAATGCAATGTTGTAGCAACATGCCAATCTGCCATGAAAATTTTCTTGAATCTGGAATATGCAAAAAAGTAAATTTACAAACACAGCCCACTTTAGCATATCATTTATTACATTTTAGGATATCTAAACAAACAAAAAATCTCCCATGATGACATACTAAGGATAAAAATATACATAGTATCTGCATTTACTTTATTATTATTAATATCTCCATTCAAAACCGTTACTTAGGCGAGTTAAAAGTAAGTATTTTAGGCCAGGTGCAGCGGCTCATGCCTGTAATCCCAGCATTCTGGGAGGCTGAGGCGGGTGGATCACCTGAGGTCAAGAACTGGAGACCAACCTGGCCAACACGGTGAAACCCCCATCTCTACTAAAAATACAAAAAACTACCCGGGCATGGTGGCAAGTGCCTGTAAGCCCAGCTACCAGTGAGGCTGGGGTAGGAGAATCGCTTGAACCCAGGAGGCAGAGGTTGCAGTGACCTGAGATTGCACCACCAAACTCCAGCCTGGGCAACAAAAGCGAAAGGCCATCTCAAATAAACAAACAAACAAATAAATAAATAAATATTTTAGCCTTTTTTTTACCCTAAATAACAAAAATTAAAAAAAAAAATAAGCATGTGAACTTTAAGTTGAATATATAACTCAAAAGGAGAAACTAAACTCAAGTAATCATTTTGAAAGATAATTTTTACTCATGAAAATTACAGAATGATCATACTTATGAGTCTAAGTAGCTTTAGAAAAAAAAAAAAAAGCCTAAGCAAGATGAAGCTCCCACCCAGACTAACTTTCAACATTAAGGGGGGAAAAAAAAAACCAAAAAGCACTACTCAGAGTAAAACATCTTAGGGAGCTTTAAAAAAAAAAAAAAAGAAAGAAAAGAAAAAGCAAGTAACTACAAGGCTAAAAGTTGTTACCTTCTATCCAAGACATAAAATGTATGTTTAATACTTCTTAAAAGGATATCTACTAACAAAATTAAACTTGTATGGAAAGTAGGTTTTTTTTTTAAAGGCATCAGAGCAGCAGGAATACAAAATAAAGAGATGTATTTTTTCTTTTTTAATCTTAACATGAATAATACTTTTCTTATTTTTATTATTTTGAGATGGAGTCTGGCTCTGTCGCCCAGGCTGGAGTGCAGTGGCACCATCTCGGATCACTGAAACCTACGCCTCCTGGGATTCAAGTGATTCTTCTGCCTCAGCCTCCCCAGTAGCTGGGACTACAGACACGCCCCACCACGCCCGGCTAATTTTTACATTTTCTGTAGACACGGAGTTTCCCCATATTGGCCAGGCTGGTCTCGAACTCCTGACCTCATCATCCGCCCACCCGGGTTTCCCAAAGTATTGGGATTAGAGGCGTGAGCCACTGTGCCCGGCCACATGAAGAACACTTTAAACATAAAGATATTTTTCTTTTTTCAAGCTTTTCCCATATACGGTCAATTTCACTACATTCATTTTATTTCCCACCTTCACCACAAACCATTTCCATCTTTGTGCCCAAAACTTCATTGTAGGGGTGAAAAAACCCCTATTCAAGAGACCTATATTCTTCTAAAAAACCTTCGAATGTGTTCAGAAGTCATTTTCACTGAAAGATTAACAGGGAAGTAGCTTGACACTGTTCCCCAAAAGCTCCTTTATCATGCCTCCACACCTCCCAAACTACTCCCTATCTTCACCTCTGAAAAACACTCAATTTTCCACTAATGCAGTCTGACCTAATGAATCGAAGCCTGCACATCTCTTCTTCTATCCCTTTCTTTCACGCAGAAAGCCCTAACCTTCAATAAGAGAATAAGCAGAAGCAAGGAGGAGGCAGAACATTATCCTTTCCTTTCCAGTAACTAGCCATACCCCATTCCCCCAAATAAACACTCCACAACCCTAGCCTTTAAAATGGTTATCAAACATGGCCAGGTCCAGTGGCTCACGCCTGTAATCCCAGCACTTTGGAAGGCCAAGGCGAGCGGATCACCTGAGGTCAGGAGTTCGAGACCACCCTGGCCAACATGTCTCTACTAAAAACACAAAAAATTAGCTGGGCGTGCTGGCGCGCGCCTGTAGTCCCAGCTACTCGGGAGGCTGAGGCAGAAGAATCGCTTGAACCCGGGAGGTGGAGGTTGCAGTGAGCCGAGATCGAGCCACTGAACTCCAGCCTAGGAAACAGAGTGAGGCATTGTTTCGAAAAAAAAGGTTATAAAACAAACAAAATGTTGATACCTCTATTACCTCTTTCAAGCCTCCCAAGAACATTTCTACTAACACTACCCAAAATATTTTTAAAAGACCGGTCTCATTCTTTTGAGTCCCTCATCCTACACCCCAATTATCTTCAGGTGTCCTCTCAATCTTACAAAAACACTTACAAAACTATCCTCTCAATGGCACAAGAATATTTACAAATCTCTTATTCTTTCTACCGCTCCTTTTATTCCTCCAACACCTGTATCTAAAAATCCCTATATGCTGTTAGGTACACTCCCCCACCAATAAATGCTGCATACCAGTGTAGCCCTTTCAACCCTCAACTAAACTTACAAAAACCTATTTTTTCCAACCTTCATGTTTCTAAAAGTCATCAGTTCCCCTAGCACTATCGAGTCCTCAGTAATACTTTAAAATCCCTTAATATCTTTGCTACCACACTTATCACCTCCCCAATAATTTCTAAAACCCTTCAAATGCCACACATCCTTTCCATCTACTCCACAGTATTTTTCAAATCCTTCAATATTCTTGATCCCTTAGAACTCACCAATAATCGCTATATCGTTTCAATGTCCCTGCTATCCGCTTCTGCCCTCATATTTCGAAAATGCCCTCGATATTTTGCTTGTAGACCTTTCAGTCCCAGAATAATAATGTTTATCAAACCCTTGATGATATTCTGCTATTCCCTTCGACATCCCAACATTCACATTTCAAAAATTCCTCAAGAGCCCTGCTACCCCTCTCTCAGTTCTCAAACAGCAATGTTTTAAATTCCCTTACTGCTCCTGCTACCCCTTCCAACACCCCGATATTTGCGTTTGAAAAGCCCTCGCTGTCCTTGCCTGCCCCCCCCCAGTCCCACATCCACGGTGCCTCTCCGTCCCCAGCGCTCCTCTTCCACCCTCAGCCCCACCACAATGGTGATAGTACTACAGGGAAGGCGTCGCCGGGACCTCCCGGCCGCGGCCCCTCAGCGCCGCCCCCCACGCCGCCTCCCCTCCCCCACGCCCCCGCGGGCCCCCAACGCCCACGTTCGCCGGCCCCGGCCCAGCCCGGCTCACTCACATCGGCTCCAGTAACTTGGCCAGCCAGGACTTGAGGGCATCCACATCCTCTATGAGCATGGTGCAGGGAAGGCGGGCTCGGCCGCCGCTCTTCTTCAGGCCTGCCGTGGGTCTCCACTACGCCGCCTCCTCACGTTCCCTTCACAGCTCCCGGTGCCCCAGCCCACCGGGCATCTTAGGAGACTTCAACCTACTCCCCCGGCCGGGGCCTAACAGGAACTAACCCAAGAGCCCTCACTCAACCTAGCCCGAAGGTTGAGGTGGGCGGGAGACAGTGCCGAGTGGCAGGCCTAAGAACCAATAAGAGAGAGAGGGCCCTGAGGGCAAGACCAATGAAAAGGCTCGCTCGCCCCGCCGGCAGGCCGTACCCAGTCAGGGAGGAGAGATATAGCAAGGTAGGTGGAGAGCTTACGTGAACTCCTGGTGCAAGATGGTATCTTGGAAAAGGTGCTTTGCCTCTTAAAGGGGCAGCGGCGCCTTTTTTTGACCACGCCGCCGCCCGCCGCGGAATACTGGTGTCTGCTGCTGGGAGTGCCTGGGGGAACCCGGCGAGCCCCTCAGCCTGGTTCCTTCCTCCCGTTTTTCCTGGAAACACACACTCGTGTCCCGAAATGACTCAGCTGTAGTAAATCTGCAACACAACGTGCAATACGTTCACGTTCGACACATTGCACAGAATGCAAAATTTTACTTTTTTTCTTTACACACTCATGTTGATCGGCACTCACGTTTGTATTTTTTGCTGCTCTGCTTTAATTACGCAGAATGTTTCTGACAGCCATGCCTTGGAATCCAGTAATCGTCATTTTTAAAACGTGGCGCACGGATGTAAAAGGCTGAGGCCATTTCAATTTTGCTAGTATTATTAATACATGTTGCTTTATTTAGAAAGAAAAACGACTCCAATAGTTTGGTTCTAATTATCTTTTCATTGCATATCTAAAATTCAGTGGTTGGGGGACGGGTAGGGAGAATTTTAATCAGCAAAGAAGGATTAAAAAAATAATTTTAAAGAAAAATTAGACACTACCGATATAGTCAACTTAACTTTCTAGTAGGTGAGAAATTCCTTCTGGAGTTTTGAAATCACTGATTTAGCACTGATGTTAAAATGCTTACCCAATAACATATACTGAGTCCCTGCAATTGCCAGCACTGAGTAAGGCACTGGGAGTCCAGTGGTGAGCAAAACGGAGCTTCTCCTCTTAAGAAGATGAACAGTTTTATGGGGTTATGCATGTAATAACATTTTGAAAAATACCTAATGAGCACACACCTCATATAAAAGAAATGGATCAACCTCAAATAAACAGACATACCATATATATACAGAACAGGTAGAGGCACACTTCTGCAAAGGATCAGACACTAAATATTTTTGGTTTTGTGAGCCTTGAGGTATCTATGGCAACTACCCAACATACAATGTCTTGGCATAAAATTAAACATGGACAGTATGTAAATAGAATGATTGTGGCTGTATTACAAAAATTTATAAAAATTATATAAAATTTTAAATTTATATAATTTTCACATACCATTTTTTTCACCATTTAAAAATGTAGGCCGGGCCGGGCGGCGGTACCTCACGCCTGTAATCCCAGCATTTTGGGAGGTCAAGGCGGGTGGATCACCTAGAGTCAGGAGTTCGAGACCAACCTGACCAACATGGTGAAACCGGTCTCTACTAAAAATACAAAATTAGCCAGACATGGTGGCGCACGTCTGTAATCCCAGCTACTCGGGAGACGGAGGCAGGAGAAACGCTTGAACCTGGGAGGCAGAGGTTGCAGTGAGCCAAGATCGCGACAAGAGCGAAACTCCATCTGAAAAAAAAAAAAAAAAAAAAAGCGGGGCGGGGAGGCCGGCGCGCAGTGACTCATGCCTGTAATCCCAACATTTTGGGAGGCCAAGGCGAGTGGATCACCTGAGGTCAGGAGTTCAAGACGAGCTTGGCCAATATGGTGAAACCCCGTCTCTAGTGAAGACACAAAAATTAACCAGGTGTGGGACGGTTGTGGGCCGGGCGCAGTGGCTCACGCCTGTAATCCCAGCGCTTTGGGAGGCCAAGGCAGGCAGATCACGCCAACATAGTGAAATCCCGCCTCTACTAAAAATACAAAAAATTAGCTGGGTATGGTGGCGGGCGCCTGTAATCAATCCCAGCTACTCGGGAGGCTGAGGCAGGAGAACCACTTGAACCCGGGCGGCAGGGGTTGGAGTGAGCCAAGATCGAGCCACTGCACTCCAGCTCTGGTGACAGAGGGAGACTCCGTCTCAAAAAAAAAAAAAAAAAGATTATGGCTGGGCGCGGTGGCTCACGCCTGTAATCCCTGCACTTTGGGAAGTCGAGGCAGGCGGATCATGAGGTAAGGAGATCGAGACCAGCCTGGCCAACATGGTGAAACCCCGTCTCTACTAAAAATACAAAAATTAGCCGGGCGTGGTGGCACATGCCTGTAGTCACAGCTACTCAGAAGGCTGAGGCAGGAGAATCACTTGAACCCAGGAGCCAAGATCGGGCCACTGCACTCCAGCCTCAGCGACACAGCGAGACTCTGTCTCAAAAACAAACAAACAAAAAATTAGCCGGCCGTGGTGGCACACGCCTGTAATCCCAACTACTTGGGAGTCTGAGGCAGGAGAATTGATTGAACTGGAGAGGTAGAGGTGGCAGTGAGCTGAGATCATATTACTGCCCTCCAGCCTGGGCAAAAGAGCAAGACCCTGTCTCAAATAAATAAATTAATTAATTTAATTTAATTTAATACAAACAAAAATGTAAAGGCCATTGTAACCTCACAGGTGTACAAAGCAGATGCCAGCAGGGTTTAGTTTGCTGGCCCCAGTATATAAATCCCTTACATAGAGTAGTAAAATCAGAGGTGCACTTAAAACTCATCTAATGAAACTCTCTCACCAAACCCCTCCTCACAACTTTGCAAATGAAGGAAAAGGCCCAGAAAGGCAAGTGATTTACTCAGAATTACACCTCTGTGGAGTAGAAGTAGCATCCAGAAGTTCTGACAGCAAGCCAAGAGCTTTCTCACTTGCAACTCTTGCCTCTTCTTTTCTCTCTCCTCTTCCCCCTCCTTTTTTTAAGTTTATCCACATTTTCCCTTCACTTCGAACAGCTACAGAAGTTAGCTAGGTGTGGTGGCACATGCCTGTAATCTCAGCTACTTGGGAGACTGAGGCATGAGAATTGCTTTAACCTAGGAAACAGAGGTTGCAGTAAACCGAGATCAAGCCACTGCACTCCAACCTGGGTGACAGAGTGAGACTGCTGGAAAAAAAAAAAAAAAAAAGAAACAAAAACTAGCTCCCGCCTTTGATCTCTTGCTCGGGGGAAAGCTAGTCATCATGTTTCAAGACATTCTAGCAGCCCTATGGAGAGGCCCACATTGAGAGGAACTGAAACAACTGAGACCCCTTCCCAACCCAGGGAGAGTGAGTGTGGTTATGAAAGTGCAACATGAGGGACACTTTTGGTGTTGGAACTGTTTTGATTCTTGACTGTGATGGTGGATGCAGGAACTACAGGATGGTAAACTGAATAGAACTAAACATATATAAAGTCAAGTTGATGGCTGGGTCAAAAAAAAGAAAAAATAGAACTAAACTTACATACATATGCACAGAAGAAGGGACCTCAAAAAGTTCATGGAAAAGGGCAATTAAAAGAAAAATAAGGCCAGGCACGGTGGCTCACGCCTATAATTCCAGCACTTTGGGAGGCTGAGGCAGGTGGATCACGAGGTCAAGACATGGAGACCTGGGCCGGGCGCGGTGGCTCAAGCCTGTAATCCCAGCACTTTGGGAGGCTGAGACGGGCGGATCACGAGGTCAGGAGATCGAGACCATCCTGGCTATCCCGGTGAAACCCCGTCTCTACTAAAAAATACAAAAAACTAGCCGGGCGAAGTGGCGGGCGCCTGTAGTTCCAGCTACTGGGGAGGCTGAGGCAGGAGAATGGCGGGAACCCGGGAGGCGGAGCTTGCAGTGAGCTGAGTTCTGGCCACAGCACTCCAGCCTGGGCAACAGAGGGAGACTCCGTCTCAAAAAAAAAAAAAGACATCCAGACCATCCTGGCTAACACGTTGAAACCCCGTCTCTACTAAAAATACATACACACACACAAAATTAGCAGGGTGTGGCAGCGTGCGCTGGTAGTCCCAGCTGCTGGGGAGGCTGAGGCAGGAGAATGGCACGAACCCGGGAGGCAGAGGTTGCATTGAGCAGAGATCGCGCCACTGCACTCCAGTCTGGGTGACAGAGCAAGACTCAGTCTCAAAAAAAAAAAAAAAAAGAAAGAAAGAAAGAAAAGAAAAGAAAAGAAAAAAAGAAAAAGAAAAACCACAAACTTTATTTCTCAACATAAGCTTTATCAAGTTCCAGACACATTGAGAACACACAAGTGATATCACACAAAAGATACTGGGCATTTAGTTCATCCCTAAAGAACTGAGAGTCCTGGGAATTTAGCCATGTCAATGCAGTCTTTTTTTACATTAAGAAGTGAAGAAAAATGGGGGCCCTTTACATATTTTTTAAACATTAGGAAACAAAAAGAAGGCAGAAGGAGCTAAATTAGGACCACAGGGTAGCTACCTAAGTTTTTTTTGTTTTTTTTTTTTTGTTTTTTTGGTTTTTTTTTTTGAGACAGGGTCTTGCTTTGTCTCCCAGGCTGGAGTGCAGTGGTGCAACCTCACCTCACTGCAAACTCCACCTCCTGGGTTCATGCCATTCTCCTGCCTCAACCTCCCTAGTAGCTGGGACTACAGGCGCCCACCACCATGTCCGGCTAATTTTTTGTATTTTTAGTAGAGACAGAGTTTCAACGTGTTAGCCAGGATGGTCTCGATGTCCTGACCTCGTGATCCGCCCTCCTCAGCCTCCCAAAGTGCTAGGATTACAGGTATGAGCCACCACACCTGGCTGTTTGATGAGATTAATGAGCAGGACCATTGCCAAGATGGAGAAGGAATCTCTGGTGTAACTTTCACAGATGTGTTTCTGCTGAAGCTTCAGCTAATTTTCTGAAAACACTCTCATAATAAGCATATGTTATCATTCTTTAGCCCTTGAGCAAAATGCCTTGAACATCCAAAAAAAACTGTTGCCGTGACCTCTGCTGCTGACCAGTCTGCTTTTGTTTTGACTAGCCCACTGCTATTTCTTGGTAGCTATTGTTTTGATTGTGTTTTGTCTTCGGGATTGTACTCCTAAAGCCCTGTTTCATCTCCTGTTACAATTCTTTGAAGAAATGCTTCAGGATTGTGATCTCACTTCAAAATTTCCAATGAAAGCTACTCTTGTCTGCAGCTGATCTGGTTGCAGCAGTTTTGGCACCCATTTAGTGGAAAGTTTGCTCAACTTTAATTTCCAGTTAGAATTGTGTAAGTGGAACCAGTTGAAATGTCTATGGTGTTGGCCACAGTTTCTGCTGTAAATTGTTGCTCCTCTTCCATTAGGGCACAAACAAGATTAATTTTTTTTTTTTTTTGAGACAGAGTCTCGCTCTGTCGCCCAGGCTGGAGTGCAGTGGCCAGATCTCAGCTCACTGCAATCTCTGCCTTCCGGGTTTACGCCATTCTCCTGCCTCAGCCTCCTGAGTAGCCGGGACTACAGGTGCGCGCCACCTCACCCGGCTAGTTTTTTGTATTTTTTTTTTTTTTTGTAGAGATGGGGTTTCACCGTGTTAGCCAGGATGGTCTCGATCTCCTGACCTCGTGATCTGCCCGTCTTGGCCTCCCAAGGTGCTGGGATTATAGGCTTGAGCCACCGCGCCCGGCCTTTTTTTTTTTTTTTTTTTTTTTTTTTTTTTTTTTTAGCAAATTGATGTGGATGATCTGCAGCTGTGGAGTTCATAGTCCACACTCTCTTGTCCCTTCTTATAACAAGCTATCCCTTTGTAAACTGCTGATTTATTTGGGAGCAATGTTCCCATGAGGTTTTTGTAAAGCATGAATAATTTACATTATTCCACCCAAGCTTCACAAAAAGTTTGATGTTTGCTCTTTCTTCAATTTTAGCAGAATTCATGTTGCTTTAATAGGGGCCCTTTTCAAACTGATGTCTTATCCCTCTTAGGGCCTCAAACTAGATCCTGTTTAGAAATGTTATAACAAGTTAGTATGAGTTTATTTTGTTAAAAAAATTTGAAATCCATGCATAGTGTTTTCATACTACACATTTTCCATAAACTTTTTGAAGACTTCGTGTGTGTGTGTGTGTCTTCTAAAGGCTTATGTGCAGACACACACACACACACACACACAAATGAACAAAAAACATGTATCAATGTCAATATTCTGGTCTTCAAATTATACTACAGTTTTGCAAAAAGTTACCATTGGCTGGGTGTGATGGCAGGTGCCTGTGATTCCAGCTACTCAGGAAGCTGAGGTAGGAGGATCTCTTGAGTCCAGGAATTTGAGACCAGCCTGGCCAACAGAGCAAAACTTTGTGTCAAAAAAATAAATGCTACCATTGGAGGAAACTGGGAAGAGTGTGTGAGGGTTCTTTCTATATTACATCTTACAATTGCATATGACTCTAGAAGTATCTCGATTTTTTAAAAAGTTGCTTCAAGGCTGGGCACAGTGGCTTACGCCTGTAATCCCAGCACTTTGCAAGGCTGAGGCAGGCAGATCACTTGAGATCAGGAGTTTGAGACCAGCCTGGCCAACATGGTGAAACCCTGTCTCTACTAAAAATACAAAAATAAGCTGGGCATGGTGGCACACGCCTGTAGTCCCCGCTACTTGGGAGGCTGAGGCAGGAGAATTGCTTGAACCTGGGAGGCAGAGGTTGCAGTGAGCCAATATCACACCACTGCACTCCAGCCTGGACAACAGAGCAAGACTCTGTCGGGGGAAAAAAAGAATCAGAATGTTGCTTCAAGCCAAGCATGGTGGCTCATGCTTAAAATCCAAGCAATTTGGGTGGCTGAGTGGAAAGATCACTTGAGCCCAGGAGTTCAAGACCAGCCTAGGCAACATGGTGAGACCCTGTCTCTACAAAAAATGAGGCGGGAGAATTGCCCAGGAGGTCGAGGCTGCAGTGAGCCATCTTTATGCCACTGTATTCTGGCTTGGGTGACAGAGAAAGAACCTGCCTTATATAAATAAATAAATACAAAATTGCTTCGCACGACCACAGTGGCTCGAGTCTGTAATCCCAGCACTTTGGGAGGCTAAGGCAAGAGGATCTCTTGAGCCTAGGAGTTCAAGACCAACCTGGGCAAGATAGTGAGACCCCGTCTCTACAAAAAATTTAAAAATTTGCCAGGTATGGTGGCGAATGCCTGCAGTCCCAGCTACTCAGGAGGCTGAGGTGAAAGCATCACTTAAGGCGGGAGGTCATAGATGCTGTGAGCTGAGATCGTGCCACTGCGCTTCAGCCTGAGTGACAGAGTGAGACCCTGTAAGACAAAAATATTGCTTCACATGTTAAGAGCAGTGTCACCAGGGAGAAAAGATTGAGAACAGCATCTTTGGGTGTGTGGTTACTGGAAATAGTCCTTGCCCCAATTCCCCAAGATCTTTATGTGTTCCCATTGGACCTGTGTGGAGACCCAGATCTGACGTCCTTGCAGATTAGATAAGCATCCAGGAGAAATGTGGAAAGCTCCATGTCAGTAGTGACTGTTGGGGTTTTTTGGGCAGGGAAAGGGGGGGAATAGAAAACAGCAGTAGTGGACTGACAAGACTCTCATTCCATCTTGTTATCCCTCTGATGTTAGAAGAGTCCACTCTGGCCGGGCGCGGTGGCTCAAGCCTGTAATCCCAGCACTTTGGGAGGCTGAGACGGGCGGATCACAAGGTCAGGAGATCGAGACCATCCTGGCGAATACGGTGAAACCCCGTCTCTACTAAAAAATACAAAACACTAACCCGGTGAGGTGGCTGAGGCCTGTAGTCCCCAGCTACTCCTACGGGAGGCTGAGGCAGGAGGAATGGCGTGAACCCGGGGAGGCAGAGCTTGCAGTGAGCTGAGATCCGGCCACTGCACTCCAGCCCAGCCTGGGCAGGCAAAGACCCGTCTCAAAAAAAAGAAAGAGTCCTCTGATGTTTAAGTATCCACTCATCTTTGGATTAAATAAGCCCCTTGTGATTTAGACATATCAAATAAAAATAACTCCTCACGGGCGAGGCTGGTGGCTCGGCCTGAAATCCAACTTTGGGAGGCCGAGATGGGGGATCAGGAGGTCAGGAGTGGGACATCCCTGGCTAACATGGGTGAAACCCGTCTCTACTAAATACAAAAATAACCCGAGGCTGAGGTGGGGAGGCCTGTAGTCCAGCTACTCGGGAGGCTGAGGCGGAAGAATGGTGAACCGGGGAGGCCGGAGGAGCTGCAGTGAGCTGAGATCCGACCACTGCACTCCAGCCCTGGGCTACAGGCTGAACTCCGTCTCAAAAATAACTCATACCCCTGTGTGCCAGGCACTCTGCCATGCAACTTTACACAAATCAGCCTCTTTCAGTTCCTGCATTCAGCCTTCCTTACCTTCACGCAATATTGATTGAAAATCTATCATAAGTAGAACACTATTATAGGCCCCGGGGATACAGCAATGAAGAAAATAGGCATTCTGTCGGAGATCTATTTTAGTAGCAAGATAATAATGACAAATAAATAACAATATAATATGTCAGGTCTAATATTCTTAGAATGTATCCTAAGAAGGAAAATGAGGCAAAATGAGGAGATCGAGAGTTATAGGGAAGGTAAAAAGACTGAGCAGTGGCTTGAAGGTAGTGTATGTGTTAGCTGTGTAGATATCTGGGACAGGGGCTTTCCAGGGAAGTGTGAAGACCCTGAGGCAGGAGCCGACTTGGCACGTTTGAGAAAAGGAAAGAGGCAGTGGGGCTGGAGCAGAGTGAACCAGGAAGAAACCGATGGTAGATGAGTGAAAGAGGTAGTTAGAGGCCAGATCAAGAAGGACTGCGTCATGGTAAGGACTTCAGATTTTACTTGTTGGCCAGGTGCAGTGGCTCACATTTGTAATCCCTGTATTTTAGGAGGCCAAGGCAGAAGAATCACTTGAGTCCAGGAGTTTGAGACCAGCCTGAGCAACATAGCAGGACCCCATCTCTACAGAAAATGAAAAAAACTAACCAGGCATGGTGGTGCGTGCCTGTGGTCCCAGCTACTCAGGAGGTTGAAACAGAAGGATCACACCAGACTGGGAAGTCAAGGCTGCTGTGAGTTGTGATTGCGCCATGCCTAGCCTGGGTGATAGAGCAAGATCTTGTCTCAATAACAACAAAAAATTACTTCTGAGATTGGAAGACACTGAAGGGTTTTGTTTTTTGTTTTTTGAGACGGAGTCTCACCCCATCACCCAGACTGGAGTGCAATGGCGAAATCTCGGCTCACTGCAACCTCTGCCTCCCGGGTTCAAATAATTCTCCCGACTCAGTCTCCCGAGTAGCTGGGATTACAGGTGCCCACCACCATGCCTGGCTAATTTTTGTGTTTTTTTGGTTTTTTTTATTTTTATTTTTATTTAATTAATTAATTTATTTATTTATTTTTTGAGACAGAGTCTTGCTCTGTCACCAGACTGGAGTACAGTGGCCGGATCTCAGCTCACTGCAAGCTCCGCCTCCCGGGTTTACGCCATTCTCCTGCCTCAGCCTCCCGAGTAGCTGGAACTACAGGCGCCCGCCACCTCGCCCGGCTAGTTTTTTGTATTTTTAGTAGAGACGGGATTTCACCGTGTTAGCCAGGATGGTCTCGATCTCCTGACCTCGTGATCCGCCCGTCTCAGCCTCCCAAAGTGCTGGGATTACAGGCTTGAGCCACCGCGCCCGGCCTAAATTTTGTGTTTTTAGTAGAGATGGGTTTTCACCATGTTGGCCAGGCTGGTCTTGAACTCCTGACCTCATGATCTGCCTGCCTTGGCCTCCCAAAGTGATGGGATTACAGGTGTGAGCCACAGTGCCTGGCCAGACACTGAAGGTTTTAAATAGAGGGATGAAATAACCTCCTCTGCTGTTTTTTGTTTGTTTTTTGTTTTGTTTTGTTTTGTTTTGATGGGATCACTGTGGTTGCTTTATGAGTATCAGACTGAAGGGGGCAAAAGAGGAGGTACCGAAACAAGTTGGGAGGCTACTACATTAATCCAAGCCAGCATGATGGTTTGGACTAGACTCATAGTGAGAAGTTGGATTTTGGGTATATTTTGAGAGTAGAGTCAACAAGTTTGGCTGGTAGATTGTGGATATGAAAGACAAAGAGGAATCAAGGATGACATCAAAGTGTTTGGCCTGAGCACTGGCTTGAGATTGGGAAAAATGAGGGAGGAACAGATTCAGCAAACAGCTGGTAGATCCAGAATTCAGTTTTGAACATGAGAAGTACGAAATGGCTTTTAGACATTGTGGTAGCCAGTCTCAAGATGGCCCACAATTATTTTTACCTCTTATTATTCACATTCACTTGTACTTTCCTCCCACACTGGCTTAGGGATCGTAACTTCTAACTTGGATCTCTTGTTCTGGGAAAGACAGTCGCCATATTGCAAGGCTCTCAAGAAATCCAGAGGCCCACACTGAGCGGAACTGAGACCTCTTTCCAACAGCAAGGACTAGCTTTCCAGCCTTGTGAGGGAGCCATATCGGAAGAAGACCCTCCAGCCCCAGCCAAAGCTTCAGATAAATGTTTTCCTAGCTAAAATCTGAATACAATCTTATGAAAACTCCTAAACCAGAACCACCCAACCAAACTGCTCCAAAACCTCTAACCAACAGAAACTCAGAGATAATAAATGGTTATATTGCCAGGTGCAGTGGCATGTGCCTGTAGTCCCACCAACTTGTGAAGCTGAGGTGGGAGGATTTCTTGAACCCAGGAGTTTGAGTCCAGCCTGGGCAACATAGTGAGACCCCCATCTCTTAAAAAATTGTTGTTATTATTATTATTATTTTTTTTTTTTGAGACAGTTTTGCTCTTGTTGCCCAGGCTGGAGTGCAATGGCGCGATCTTGGCTCACTACAACCTCCGCCTCCTGGGTTCAAGCGATTCTCCTGCGTCAGCCTCCCAAGTAGCTGGGAGTACAGGTACATGCCACCACACCTGGCTAATTTTTGTATTTTTAATAGAGACGGGGTTTCACCATTTTGGCCAGGCTGGTCTCAAACTCCTGACCTCAGGTGATTCACCTGCCTTGGCCTCCCAAAGTGCTGGAGTCACCATGCCCGGCTCTGGTTATTATTGTTTTTAGCCACTAAGTTTTGGGGTAATTCGTTAGGCAGCAATAGATAACTAATATAAAAATTCAAGTGGAGATGTCAAGTAGGCAGTTGGATCTTAAGTCTAAAGTTCATGAGAGGGGTTGGGCCTGTACTTAAAATTGGGGACTCATCAGCATGTAAATTGTGTTTAAAGCCATTGGCCTGGATAAGATCACTTAGCATATGAGTATGTCTAGAAAGGAAGGGCCATTAGAGAAAAGGTGAGGAATATTAAGTAAATTGAAGAGGTATGGCCAATAAATCAGGAAAGAATAGAGAGTGAAGAAATATGTTTCAAGAAAGGAGTTTTCAAATATGTCAAACGTAGTTCATAGGTCAAATAAGATGAGAACAGAGAATTGGCCATTGGATTTGGCAGCATGGAGGTCAGTGATGATCTGGACAAGTCCATGGAGTAGGGCAGGTAAAAGGTTGAGGAAGGCTGGATGCGGTGGCTCATGCCTGTCATCCAGCTCTTTGGGAGGCCAAGGCAGGAGGATCATAAGGTCAGGAGTTCGAGACCAGCCTGGCCAATATGGCGAAACCCCATCTCTACTAAAAATACAAAAATTAGCCAGGCATGGTGGTGGGCACCTGTAATCCCAGCTACTCGGGAGGCTGAGGCAGGAGACTCGCTTGAACCCGGGGGGCTGCAGGTTGCAGTGAGCTGAGATCACGCCACCGCACTCCAGCCTGGATGACAAAGTGAGACTCCCTCTAAAAAAATAAAAAATAAAAAATAAATAAAAGGTTGAGGAGAGACTGGGCATGGTGGCTCACATCTGTAATCCTAGCACTTTGGGAGGCCGAGGCAGGAGGATTGCTTGAGTTGACGAGTTTGAGACCAGCCTGGGCAATATATTGAGATCCTCATCTGTACAAAAAATAACAAAATTAGCCGGATGGTGCACGCCTGTAGTCCCAGCTACTTGGGAGGCTGAAGTGGGGGGATCACTTGAGCCCGGGAGTTTGAGGCTGCAGCGATGTTGCCACTGCACTCCAGCCTAAGCTACAGAATAAGACCACATCTCAAAACGATTTAAATAAATAAAATAAACAAAATAAAATAAAAGGTTGAGCCGGGCGCGGTGGCTCATGCTTGTAATCCCAGCACTTTGGGAGGCCAAGGCAGGTGGATCACCTGAGGTCGGGAGTTCAAGACCAGCCTGACCAACATGGAGAAACCCCGTCTCTATTAAAAATACAAAATTAGCCGGGGTGGTGGCACATGCCTGTAATCCCAGCTACTCGGGAGGCTGAGGCAGGAGAATCGCTTGAACCCGGGAGGCGGAGGTTGCGGTGAGCCGAGATCGCACCATTGCACTCCAGCTTAGGCAAAAAGAGCGAAACTCTGTCTAAAAAAAAAAAATAAATAAAATAAAATAAAATAAATAAATAAATAAATAAAAGGTTGAGGAGAAGAATGGAGAACACGAATTAGAGAAAGCGTGGCAGTTCTCCTAAAGAGCTTTACTGTAAAGGGAAGTAGAGTAATGAAGGTACTGGACAGTACTGGAAGGGTATTGTGGAATAGGGCAAAGGAGAGGGTTTGTTGGCATTTTGTTCAGTTTGGTTTTGCTTGCTTATCTGCTTGCATTAGGTTAGAAGATATGTGTGAATGCAGACAAGTATGATCTAGAGAGAAAAAATCTGATGCGAGAGGTGAATGAGAAACTGTAGGAATAAAATCTCCTAGTGGGCAAAAGACAATGGGGTCTAATGTACAAATGGAGCATAGGTCTTAATAGGAACCCTAATTGTTGTTCACTGTGACAAAAAGAGCACATATTAGTAGATAGACGTGTGATAGCAGATGTAGTAAAAGGAAATCATGAAAGTTGTGTATTGATTGCTTCTGTGCTGTCAGTGAGTGAAGAAGCTATCCAGTAGAATGTGAGAAGGCGATGCTGGATGTTTGAAAAGAGAGGTATGAGGAGAAAAGCATATTTGGTTTTTCAAACATTTTAAGTTCACTTGGGAGGCTGAGGCGAGAGGATTGCTTGAGACCAGGAAATCAAGGCTGCAGTGAGCCATGAGTGCACCATTGCACTCCAGCCTAGGTAGCAGAGTGAGACTCGGTCTCAAAAAAACAAACAAACAACAAACAAAAAAACTAGGTTCTTTCCCACTTCATGCCTTTGCACTTGCTAGTTCTCCTGCCTGGAACTATTTTACACATATCTTTGTGTGCCTGACTTTTTTTTCTCAGCTCAAGTATCACCTCTTTGGGATGACCTTGACCATCCAACCTAAACTGTCACCTCACTTCCCTCCCCTAGTTACTCTCTATTGCATCATCCTGCTTTATCTTCTTCATAGCATATCTCACTATATAAAATGTTTTTTTCATTTATTTGTGCTCTCTCTGCCCCACCCCACATAGAATATAAAGTTTCATGAGGTCAGGAATTTTGTGTTCTTTGTTAAGTTTGTTTTTTTGTTTGTTTTGTTTTGTTTTGAGATGGAGTCTCTTTCTGTCGGCCAGGCTGGAGTGCAGTGGTGCAATCTCTGCTCACCACGACCTCCGCCTCCCGGTTTAAGTGATTCTCCTGCCTCAGCCTTCCAAGTAGTTGCGATTTCAGGCATGCACCACAACACCTGGCTAATTTTTGTATTTTTAGAGAGACGGAGTTTCACCATGTTGGTCAGGCTGGTCTCGAACTACTGACTTCCAGTGATCTACCTGTCTCAGCCTCTCAAAGTGTTGGGATTACAGGCATGAGCCACCGCGCCTGGCCTTCTTTGTTAAGAAAGAGCACTGAGAAAGAGATCCCTAGGATATAATGGAAGCTTGGCAGGGCACAATGGTCACACCTGTAATCCCAGAACTTTGAGAGGCTGAGGTGGGAGGATCACTTAAGAACAGACGTTCGAGACCAGCCTGGGCAACATAGTGAGATCCTGTTTCTATAAAACATTAAAAAACCACCTGGGCATGGTAGTGTGCGCCTGTAGTCCTAGCTACTTGGGAGGCTAAAGTGGGAGAACTGCTTGAGGCTGGGAGGTCAGGACTGCAGTAAGTCATGATCATCCCACTGCACACCATCCTAGGTGACAGAGTGAGACCCTGTCTCAAAAAAAGAAAAAAAAAAGATGGTTAATAAATATTTAATAGATAATCTAACATAATCCTCTATTTATTAGAGATGATTACTAGATAAGTACCATGATTATCACCATGCTACAGGTGCAGACAGGTCAAGGTCACACAACAAGTTATGGATGGGGGTGGGATTCATGATTCAAAGTCAGGCAATCCCACTCCAGAATTCACAGTCTCAGACTCTATATGGAATAGGATCTAGAGGAAGATACTAGACTTCTGGCTAATAAGATATTAGGGATCCGACCAATTATTAGGGAATAAAAGGGTATGACCATGGTTGCTTCTCCAGTTCATATAGTTTAGACCAGTCTAATCTCATTGATACAATACAGACAGGCATCTTAAACCTTGTAAACACACAAAAATAAATTCTAAAAAACCTCAATGACATTGGAATCTTGATAATGTATGATTGGCTGTCTTTTTTTTTTTTTTTTAGACAGAATTTCACTATCGTTGCCCAGGCTGGAGTGCAATGGTGTGATCTCGGCTCACTGCAACCTCTGCCTTTCAGGTTCAAGTGATTCTCCTGCCTCAGCCTCCCAAGTAGCTGAGATTACAGGTATGTGCTCCCATGCTTGGCTAATTTTTGTATTTTTAGTAGAGACAGGGTTTCACCATGTTGGCCAGGCATGTCTCGAACTCCTGACCTCAGGTGATCCACCCGCCTCAGCCTCCCAAAGTGCTGGGATTACAGGTGTGAGCCACTAAACCCGTCCTACCTGTTTCTTTTTCTCCCTTCTTTTCTTCCTTCTTTTCCCCTTTTCCTTCCTGTCTCCCTCTTTCCTTTTCTCCTTCCCTTCTTTCCTTTCTTCCTTCTATTTCTTGTAGAGCCTTTGGACTGCTCCATAATGGTGATGCTAATGGTGGAAACATTAACAGTAGTGGTGGGTAGGTTGGCTATTTAGAAACCACAAGCTGTGTTTTGATGACTCAGGTGTCACGTTTCACATATGAACCCATGACACAGCCTTCCATCCTCTGTGGAATGTTGATGAGATGGCAGGCTGAATCTTGTGGGTCCTAAGGCTGGAGTAGTATAGCATGAGTTAGTGATTTTTAATTTCTGGGAGTTACAAATATATCACTTTAGAAGAAATCTAGAAAACAGGGATTTCTCAAAAATTTGGCAACTGAGAAGTACAACTTCTTTAATTTGGTTACATTTATCTAAATAAAAAGGCAGTTTACCTAATTATCATGGTTACTTGTTCTTGTTCCTAGCTCATGTTAATTAGATTTAGAATTTTCATTAACTGACCAAACTGGCTTCCCGTAGTTTTAACCTTTCCCTTCTTCCCTCCCTCTCTTCCTCCCTCCCTCCCTCCTTCCTTTCTTCCCTCCCTCTCTCCCTCCCTCCCTCCCTCCCTTCCCTCCTTCCTTCCTTCCTTCCTTCCTTCCTTCCTTCCTTCCTTCCTTCCTTCCTTCCTTCCTTCCTTCCTTCCTTCCTTCCTTCCTTCCTTCCTTCCTTCCTTCCTTCCTTCCAGCTTAATATTTCCTGAGCACTTACCACATTCTAGGCACTGGGCTAATCACCTTGGCTTAGCTCCTTTTATTCTCATAGCAAGCCTAAGAAGTAGGTATTATCGTTATCTCCTGATTCCCATGATAATCCAGAGGTCCAAGGTTTGAAGGAACTCGCCTAAAGCCATAGAGCTAGCCTGGAACACAGCATCAATGCAAACCCAGTCATCTGACTCCAAAGCCCGTGAATGCAACCACCACGGCACCCTGACCCTGCCTTCCTCTGCTGATCCATTAGTTTTGTCTAAAGTTTTATGCAGAGCGACCCCATCATCAGCTAAACCCGTAAGTCCTAAAAAATGCTACCTTCGGGCCGGGCGCGGTGGCTCACGCCTGTAATCCCAGCATTTTGGGAGGCCGGGGAGGGCGGATCACGAGGTCGGGAGATCGAGACCATCTTGGCTAACACAGTGAAACCCCGTCTCTACTGAAAATACAAAAAATTAGCCGGGCGTGGTGGCGGGCGCCTGTAGTCCCAGCTACTCGGGAGGCTGAGGCAGGAGAATGGCGTGAACCCGGGAGGCGGAGCTTGTTGTGAGCCGAGATCAGGCCACTGCACTCCAGTCTGGGCGACAGAGCGAGACTCCGTCTAAAAAAAAAATCGACCCTCTTCTCTTTATTCTTCTACTCTTCGCTTGTGTCAATTAAAATAGAAATCTGTTTGCCATCCAGGAAGCATACAGGTAAAGGCAGAACACAGATGTAGAAGAAAAAAAATTGAAAAACAAAAAGTCCCTAAAAGGATAGGGAAATAACGCTACTCATTGAATGCCATACACCTCTTAGGAGCAGAAGCATATAAAGAAGTTCCCACAATTTTTTCCTCAGAGAACCTTGTCATCTGAAGGTAGGGAAGCTAGGTAAATATGCACGAAAAACAAATACAAAAGGACTCAGAGACAAGCTAAAACTAATTATAGCCTTATGGATCTAAATTTAGAAATGCTGACAAATTACCAAATTGAGCAGAGTGACCAGTGGGTTGGGTTTTAAAAAAATGGGGGCCCCAGGACAGTGGCTCATGCCTGTAATCCCAGACCGAGGCAGGTGGATCACCTGAGGTCGGGAGTTCAAGACCAGCCTGACCAACCTGGAGAAACCCTGTCTCTACTGAAAATACAGAATTAGCTGGGTGTGGTGGCACATGCCTATAATTCCAGTTACTCAGGAGGCTGAGGCAGGAGAATCCCTTGAATCTGGGAGGCGGAGGTTGCAGTGAGCCAAGATCGTGCAATTGCACTCCAGCCTGGGCAACAAGAACAAAACTCCGTATCAATAAAATAAAATAAAAAAATCGGAAGGCTGGGCATGGTGGCTCATGCCTATAATCCCAGCACTTTGGGAGGCCAAGGCAGGTGGATCACAGTTAGCAGTTCAAGACCAGCCTGACCAACATGGTGAAACCCTGTCTCTACTAAAAATGCAAAAATTAGCTGGGCATAATGGCACGCCCCTGTAATCCCAGCTACTCAGGAGGCTGAGGTGGGAGAATTGCTTAAACCCAGGAGGCGGAGGCTGCAGTGAGCCAAGATTGTGCCACTGCACTCCAGCCTGGGTCATATAGAGCGAGACCCCATCTTGGAAAAAAAAAAAATTAAATAAATCAGGGAGGAATTGAGTTTTGTTGTGAGGTTTTGAAGAATGAATGCGATATGGTTTGAAAATTGTAAAAGGTATAACACGCAATTACATTGTGGTAACTAGCTCAGTTAAGCCAGGGAAGACATTATTATGGGGAACAGGTAAGCTTTTTCCATTTTAATCAGACTAATGTTTATAGACAAATATTAAAAATAGCTGACATTTTAAAATGCTTACTATATGCCAGACATACACATATACATAAACAGAGTTTATACACATATTATTTCTTTAATCCTCATAGCAATCCTATGAGTTACACATTATTATTATCCCTATTTCACAGAGTGGTTAGCTGAATTGCCTGAGGTCACCTGGCTAGTAAATGATGATCTCTGTCTGAATCACAGCCTAAGCTCTTATCCACTATGACACTTTTCTAACTTCATTTACCTAGAGGGCATTTTACATAGGCTAGCAAATAATTGACAATTCCCAATTAAGAAGCCATGTTACTAAGCTGTAACACATTTATTTTCTAAGTATCTCTTGAATCTGTCTACCTTTCTCTATCTTTACTGTCACCACCATAGTCCAAGACCCCATCACATTTCACCAGGACAATTGCAATACCCTTCTGTTTCCACTTTTGCTCTTTTCCATTCTTCCTCAGAATGATTGATTTTTATAAAATACAAATAGGGGCCAGGCACGGTGGCTCATGCCTATAATCCCAGCACTTTGGGAGGCCGAGGTTGGTGCATCATTTGAGGTCAGGAGTTCGAGACCAGCCTGGCCAACATGGCGAAAACCCATCTCTACTAAAAAGACAAAAATTAGCCAGGCGTGGTAGCAAGCACCTGTAATCCTACCTACTCAGGAGGCTGAGGCAGGAGAACTGCTTGAACTCGGGAGGTGGAGGTTGCAGTGAGCTGAGATCGCACCACTGCACTACAGCTTGGGGGACAAGAATGAGACTCCGTCTCAAAAAAAAAAAAAAAAAAATACAAATAGGACCATGTCCCTTCCTTGCTTAAAATCCTTTGATGGCCTCCCATTGCTCTCACTGGTTTAATGTCTGTCCCTTCCACTAGACTCGAAGCTCTCTGAAGGGTGTGGCAGTGCCTGTCTTTTTCTTTTTTTTTTTTTGAGTCTCACTCTGTCGCCCAGACTGGAGTGCAGTGTTGCGATCTCAGTGCACTGCAACCTCCGCCTCCTGGGTTCAAGCGATTCTTCTGTCTCAGGACTATAGCTAGGACTACAGGCACGTTCCACCACGCCCGGCTAATTTTTGCACTTTTAGCAGAGACATGGTTTCACCATATTGGTCAGGCTGGTCTCAAACTCCTGACTTCAGGTGACCCACCTGCCTCGGACTCTCAAAGTGCTGGGATTACAGGCGTAGCCCACTGTGCCCAGCTGTGCATGTCTTTTTCTTTTTTGTTGTTTTTTAGACTGAATCTCACTCTGTCGCCAAGCTGGAGTGCAGTGGCGCGATCTCAGCTCACTGCAAGCTCCTCCTCCCGGGTTCTCGCCATTCTCCTGCCTCAGCCTTCCGAGTAGCTGGGACTACAGGCGCCCGCCGCCACCACGCCCGGATAATTTTTTGTATTTTTAGTAGAGACGGGGTTTCACCGTCTTGGCCAGGTGAACGCCTGACCTCATGATCTATCCCCTCTTCGCTCTCAAAGTGCTGGGATTACAGGTGTGAGCCACGGCGTCGGGCCAATCTTTTCTTTTTTCTTGAGACGGAGTCTCACTCTGTCGCGCAGGATGGAGTGCAGTGGTGCCATCTCGACTCAGGGCACCCTCCACCTCCTGGGTTCAAGCAATTCTCCTGCCTCAGCCTCCCGAGTAGCTGGGACTACAGGTGCACGCCACCATACCCAGCTAATTTTTCTATTTTTAGTAGAGACGGGGTTTCACCACGTTGGCCAGGCTGGTCTCAAACTCCTGACCTCAGGTCATCCACCCACCTTGGCCTCCCAAAATAATGGTATTATGGCCACCGCGCCTGGCCCTGTTTGGTAGCAGTCTAAACAGTCTCAGCCAGGCAATGGGACCAGGTAGGCTTTCAGTCTCTCGCTTAAAAATGGAGATTGTTGGCCGTGCACGGTGGCTCACGCCTGTAATCCCAACACTTTGGGAGGCCGAGGCGGGCGCATCACGAGGTCAAGAGATCGAGACCATCCTGGCCAACATGGTGAAACCCCGCTTCTACTGAAAATACAAAAATTAGCTGGGCGCGGTGGCGCGCGCCTGTAGACCCAGCTACTAAGGAGGCTAGGGCAGGAGAATCGCTTGAACCCAGGAGGCGGAAGTTGCAGTGAGCCGAGATCGCGCCGCGGCACTCCAGCCTGGGCGACAGAGCGATATTGCGTCTCAAAAACAACAACAATAACAAAAAGGAGATTGTTAATACGCGGTTATACAATGTCTAAATGCTGGGCTGTTGAATGCCACTGACAGTAATAAATATCTGTGCATAGTGGCAAGCCATAAGTAGCACCTCAGTCACCGAATAGTAATTAACTGCGTTTCCTGGCATCCCGAGAGGCAACCAGCTCTACCGGGTGAAAAAGTTGATGGCCAAGGCACTCCAACCTAACCAGGGCACACTCGCGATGTTCTGAGATCCCACACTGCATCATGGACTTTGTAGTTCCACATGCCAGTGACGTCACTGCCGGTTCCTCTCTGAGTGGGCCTATCGGGCAGACTTCCGATAACCCGTTTTTCTCTGGGAATTGTAGTCAGTAAGCGCCTGCTGGGCCTCTGCTCGAGTGGTCTGGGAACTACACTTCCCGGCGGGCTGTGAGATGCCTTGGCCGTAGTTGGTAAGGAGCCGGATGATTGCCTCAGCAGGTGTGAAGCGTGTGCTTTAGTTTCGTGGGAGGCCTGGCATCCTCGAGAGGGAGGGGAAAGGTTGTAACCACTGCTTTGTGGAGATCGCCAGGGTCATTGTCGTGGATTTGTACAGTCGACTGGGTGGTGCAATGGCGGTGAGTTTGAGCGGGAAGAGTCCACAGGGGCCCTGGAGCCGGACTGACCAGTTTCTAGGGGCTGTCCATGTGCTGTCCTGAAGGGAAAGTCCTTTTCTAAAAGAGAGCCACGCTTAAGGCGTGCCTGTCGTAGAGGCTTTGCTGTTTCTTGCTAGCTCATGAACCAGGAACTGATGTCTGTTAACTTTACTTAGTACTTGGATATCATATTTGTTATTTCTCTGGCGTTTCTAAAATCAAGGTGGAGAGCCGGACACGGTGGCTCACTGCTGTAATCCCAGCACTTTGGGAGGCCGAGACAGGTGGATCATTTGAGGTCAGGAGTTCGAGACCATCCTGGCCAACATGGTGAGACCCCGTCTCTACCAAAAATACAAAAATTAGCCGGGCATAGTGGTGCGCGCCTGTTAACCCAGCTTTTCGGGAGGTTGAGGCAGGATAATTGCTTGAACCCGGGAGACGGAGGCTGCTGTGAGCCGAGATCGCGCCACTGCACTCCAGCCTGGGCGACAGAGTGACACTCCGTCTTAAAAATTAAATAAATAAATAAATAAATAAATAAATAAAACCGAGGTGGAGAGAGGAGTATGTAAGTTGATTCCTACTTCCAGCAAAAAAAAAATTGAGCGCCTCTCCGTAAAATGGACAAAAATCTCTCTTTTCATAGTGTCTTTGTGTGTGGGTAATATTGTGTCAGGTGCTGATAAATGCTATGGAGAAAAAATAGAGCAGGAAGGGGTGCTAGGGAGTGTACAGTGGGGGTAGTACAGTTGCAGTTTTTTTTTTTTTTTTTAATTTTTTTAAATTTGAGAGATATTCTCACTCTGTGGCCCAGTGGCGTGATCATGGCTCACTGCAGCCTGGACCTTAGGGCTCAAGCGATCCTCATACCTCAACTTCCCCACAGCTGGTACTACAGGCGTGCTCCATTACACCCGGCTAATTTTTTGTATTTTTAGTAGGGACGGGGTTTCGAACTTCTGGGCTCAAGCGATCCTTCTGCCTCAGCCTCCGCAAGTGCTGGGACTACAGACGAGCCATCCCGCCCGTTTTTTTTTTTTTGTCTTGAGACGGAGTCTTGCTCTGTTGCCAGGCTGGAGTGCAGTGGTGCGATCTCGGCTCACTGCAACTTCCGCCCAGGTTCAAGCGGTACTCCTGCCTCAACTTCCCGAGTAGCTGGGACTACAGACGCACGCCACTACGCCCAGCTAATTTTTTTGTATTTTAATAGAGATGGGGTTTCACAGGATACCCCTTTAAGAAGAAAGGAGGCTGTGGCCACATAGATTTCCTCAGGGATAGCCAGGGGCACCATGCTTAATTCACAGGGTGTCCCTCTTCTTTTCACCATGTTGGCCAGGATGGGCTCGATCTCCTGACCTCGTGATCCACCCGCCTCGGCTTCCCAAAGTGGTGGGATTACGGGTGTGAGCCATCGCGCCTGGCCTGTTGCAATTTTTAAAAGGATGAACAAGGAAGGCTTTGCTAAAAAGGTGGCAAAAACGAGATAAGAGAGCAACCCATGCGACTATAGGAAGAAAGAGATTTCCAGACAGAGGCAACAGTGTAAGTGAAAAGCAAGGATCCTGGGTAGAAGCCAGGGATGTTTCTAAACATCCTGCAGTGCACAGGACAACCTCTGAAAATAAAGAATTATTTGGCCCAAAGTGTAAGTAGTGCCAAAGTTTGGGAACTCTGATTTAGTTAAATAACCTTTTGTTACCAGTGAGGAAGTTGAGTCTCAGATTGATCAAATGACTTGCTTAAAGTTATACAACAAGTTGGTGTTTGGGCCAATATCGGATTTTATCACACTTGATCTTTGAGGTTTTGAGAAACAAGTTTTTCTGAGAAACAGAAAAGTCGAATAAGAGCTTTCTTGCATTTGCCGTACTCAGTACAATGAAAAGAAACTCATAGTTCTAAGTAATTTGTAAAATACTTGCTTTCATATTCTTCTTTACAATGGTCATATTTTTAATTTTTATTTGTATTGTTATTGTTTTTTTGAAATGGAGTCTCACTCTTGCCCAGGCTGGAGTGCAATGGTGTGATCTCGGTTCACTACAGCCTCTGCCTCCCAGGTTCAAGTGATTCTCCCACTTCAGCTTCCTGAATAGCTGGGACTACAGGTGTGTGCCACTATGCCAGCTAATTTTTGTATTTTTTGGTATAGATGGGGTTTCACCATGTTGGCCAGACTGGTCTTGAATGCCTGACCTCAAGTGATCTGCCCACCTCGGCCTCTCAGAGTGCTGGGATTACAGGTGTGAGCCACCGCACCTGGCCATATTTTTTGTTTTTTGAGACAGGGACTCACTCTTATCAATCAGGCTGTAGTGCATAGTACAATCATAGCTCACTGCAGCCAGCCTTGACCTCCTGGGTTCAAGTGATCCTCTGGCCTCAGTGTTCTCATGCCCTGCCCATGGTAGTTTTTAGGTAAAAAGGTATTTTTTTTTTTTGAGACAGAGTCTCGCTCTGTCGCCCAGGCTGGAGTGCAGTGGCGTGATCTCAGCTCACTGCAAGCTCCGCCTCCTGGGTTCATGCCATTCTCCTGCCTCAGCCTCCCGGGTAGCTGGGACTACAGGCGCCCACAACCACTCCCCGCTAATTTTTTGCATTTTTAGTAGAGACAGGGTTTCACCGTGTTAGCCAGGATGGTCTCGATCTCCTGGCCTCATGATCCACCCGCCTTGGCCTCCCAAAGTGCTGGGATTACAGGTGTGAGCCACCGTGCCCAGCCGATACTTGTTACATAACTTCTGTATCTGTGGCATTGTACTTGGTGCTAAGGTGACTATAAAAGATTTAAAAGTTCCTGCCTGTTGGGAATTTACAGCCCAACTGCATAAATGTCTTAAAATCATTTGGTTATATTTAACGGAAGTCAACTCAAGTTGGTTAAGGAGGAGTTTAGTAATAAAGTGGAAGTTGGCCTAGTGCGATGGTTCAAGCCTGTAATCTCAGCACTTTGGGAAGCCAAGGCTGGTGGATTACTTGAGCCTAGGAGTTCAAGACCAGCCCAGGCAACATGGTGAAACCCTGTATCTACAAAAAAAATACAAAAACTAGCTGGGTGTGGTGATGCATATGCCTGTAGTTCCAGCTATTCAGGAGGCTGAGGTGGGAAGATTGAGCCCGGTAGGTCAAGGCTGCAGTGAGCTGTGCTTGTACCATCATGCTCCAGCCTGGGTGGCAGAGGGAGACCCTCTCTCTCTCTCACAGACACACACACATAAATACAGTGAAATTTCATATTGCCCATGACTGTCGGGTAGGAGATACAACTAGGCTTTCTGAGGCCCTACGTACTTTTGCCTTTGTGGGTGGATCGTTTCCCCTGTAAAAATATTAGAAATTATATTTTACAGACTGGGTGGGGTGGCTCATGCCAGTAATGACAGCAGTTTGGGAGGCTGAGATGGGTGGACCACCGGAGATCAGGAGTTTGAGACCAGCCTGGCCAACATGGTGAAACCTCGTCTCTACCAAAAATACAAAAATTAACTGAGTGTGGTGGCGTGCGCCTATAATCCCAGCTGTTTGGGAGGCTGAGGCAGGAGAATTGCTTGAACCCCAGAGATGGAGGTTTCAGTGAGCTGAGATTGCTCTCGCTCTGTTGCCTAGGCTGGAGTGCAGTGGCTCCATCTTGGCTCACTGCAGCCACTGCCTCTTGGGGTCAAGTAATTCTCCTGTCTATGCCTCCCGAGTAGCTGAGATTATAGGTGCGTGCCGCCACATCTGGCTAATTTTTGTATTTTTAGTAGAGATATGGTTTTGCCATGTTGGCCAGGCTGGTCTCGAACTCGTAGCCTCAGGTGATCCACCCACCTCAGCCTCTCAAAGTGCTGGGATTACAGGCATGAGCCACCGTGCCCGGCCAAAAAAATTGTTTTTCTTGTAAAGAGGAGGTCTTGCGAAAAAAAAAAAAAAAAAAAAAAAAAAAGAGGAGGTCTTGCTATATTGCCTAGGCTGGTCTCAAAACTCCTCAAATAATCCTCCCTCCTCAACCTTCCAAAGTGTTGGTATTATAGACATGAGGCACTACATCCAGCCAAGTTACTTATTAAGAAGAGGTTTTGGAGTGAGAGGGGGCAGTGGAGTTGATAGTCTAAATGAAGGTGGTTAGTAGCAGGAATGGAAAGGGATGAACAGATGTGCAGGCTTATTATTTCTTAGGAAAGAAAATAC
Organism: Papio anubis; assembly: GCF_008728515.1. Lineage (NCBI taxonomy): Eukaryota > Metazoa > Chordata > Mammalia > Primates > Cercopithecidae > Papio > Papio anubis. Next base: position 138,901,843 of record NC_044980.1, on the reverse strand, counting down.
CTTATGCAATCACTGTTTTATGGAAACTTGAAAAGAGTCCAATTTTTTTTTTTGGGACGGAGTTTTGCTCTTGTTACCCAGGCTGGAGTGCAATGGCGTGATCTTGGCTCACTGCAACTTCCACCTCCTGGGTTCAAGCGATTCTCCTGCCTCAGCCTCCCAAGTAGCTGGAATTAGAGGTGCGTGCTACCTTGCCTAGCTAATTTTTGTGTTTTTAGTAGAGATGGAGTTTCACCATGTTGGAGAGGCTCGTCTCTAACTCCTGACCTCTGGTGATCCTCTCGCCTTGGCCTGCCAAAGTGCTGGAATCACAGGCATGAGCCACCGTGTCCGGCCTGTTTTATTTTAATTTCATACGAACAGTTCTTTAACAATTTTGGAGAGAAGTTCTCTATCAGTATCTTTGATATTCATGTATTTTAACTAAATAGAAACATTTGATGATAATGTTACATTGTAGTATATAATTTTTAAAAAGCATATGAAAGCCTTTTACATATTTCAGTAGTTGTTCAACCATTTCTTTGAGGTTTGAGGTAGACAGGTCATGATAATCCCAATTTTTTTTTTCTGATGGAGTCTTGCTGTGTCACCCAAGCTGGAGTGTAGTGGCATGAGCTCCGCTCACTGCAGCCTCCGCCTCCCTGGTTCAAGTGATTCTCCTGCCTCAGCCTCCCGAGTTGCTGAGATTACAGGTACCTGCCACCACACCCAGCTAATTTTTGTATTTTAGTAGAGACGGGTTTTGCTCTGTTGGCCAGACTGGTCTTGAACTCCTGACCTCAAGCAATCCACCCGCCTCGGCCTCCCAAAGTGCTGGGATTACACGCATGAGCCACCGCGCCTGGCTGATAACCCTAATTTTTTTTTTTTTTTTTTTT